>NW_027362108.1:0-1200000 GCF_039654945.1 Dendrobates tinctorius
GTTGTCCTTGGTGGGACTGAGCCACCGTGCTGCCCTAGAAGGTATTAACACCACACTGCATACACAACGAGACTTGGACTCAATCTAGGTTTCTGGAAAAAGATGTGCCCCATCATATATCTGCCTCATTGGCTATAATCGGATGGGCCTCTAATCCCTGGTTTCAGTTTAACATAACGCGGCCTAAGGTACAAATGTGGTGGCGGGAATATGATTCAGACATCGGAAATATGGTCGCCAGGAGGAGGACTGAAATCCCTCACTCAGACCCCATTCCCAATGATGGACTGTGGTTCAGTCTTCAACACACTGGAGCAAATACCTGTGGTGAGGACAATAATTGCTTCCGTATATACACTCATGATCAAACACAGGTTAATGAGACGGTGTACCAAGATGGTGTTGAAGGCTGTAGAGCATCTACGGGTAAAATAATAAGGAAAGAAAGGGGTAAATGTACATCTGGTATAAGTGGAAATCAAATGAATAATACTTGGTGTGCCCTTAAGCCTATGTCAGGACTTTTGAGTTTATACCAATGTATACAGACCCCTGGTCACGTTTGTGTTCTCCCTGAAGGAGTATTCTTGGTTTGCGGACATCGTGCCTACAGGTGGGTGAGCCCAGACATAAGAGGAGTTTGCACTCTTGCCAAACTAATACAAGCCACTTTCATAATTCCTTATAAGAAAATAGACACAGCAGCAATTCCAATTCATACTTTGTATAGAAGGGCTGCAGACAATAAGCCCCGTCCAAATGGTAGGCCGCATCTAGTAGAAATGGGGATAACAAATAAAATATTCAGTTATATGCTAATATACCCCTTCATAACACAAATGAGGGATAAATTAGTGGAAGCTATCGACTGCCTAGATGATCAGATTTTCCAGATTCTTGAATTTCTTAATGAAACTAATACAATACAGAGACAATTAATCATAGTTACTAACCAACATACTATAGTACTAGATTACCTGACAGCAAAAGAAGGAGGAATGTGTCATATAATTGGTCCCACCTGTTGCAATTATATTGACAAAATAGGTGAACTTAGAGACCAATGGTTAAAACAGCACAGTGCAAACAGACTCCTGGTGGGGTAACACATTCTCTTTTTTTAAATCCAGCAAATTGGTTTAATGGCCTAGCAGGATGGATTTTTGGCATTGTACAGACTTGTATGCAAATTTTGTTGTTTTGCTTATTGTTTTATGTAGCCGTAAAAGCGCTAAAATATGTATTACTTAAGCTGCTGAATAATATATGTGTGAAAAAATAATCTAAGGCTGAACCTTCTGTAGTGTATCATAGGCCCCAGATAGCGTTGCTGATGGGGAAAGTGAGTGTCCACACTGAGGGTGGATGGGTGAAGCAGGTAGGAAGCCCCCTTATGGGTACTAGACCCATGAGACAGTAGCTCCTTTGTGGACATCAGCTGACCCTGTGGCAAAAGTTATACCATTTACAAAAGGGGGAAATTGATATAGAAGGTTTGCCTTCATATCCCTTTAATACTTCAATTGCCTTTTGCCTATTATTGCTAGAATTATTCTTATGACACTGCAGACTATTAGTCTCTGTTTCAAGGAGACTATACTTGTTATCATATATGTCCTCAATAGTCAGCAACAACATGTTCTGGGTACATGGTAAACAAGGTATGACCCTGAGGGGTGGGGGCTACATGAGCCACATAGAGCTACATTTGTTGTAAATGGTATAAAATATTGCCTTGTGGTTCATTTAGTCAGATAAAGTGATTTTCCCACGACCCGTGTGCAGTCTCTTTTGTCTCCAAGTGCTTGTAAATTAAGGGCGTAAAAAACTGCTAATTCAGACTCACTGGTCATCTGGCATACCTGACTTTGGTCAGAACGAAAACAGCTACGACAGCTTCAATTCAATTCAGTCTGTTTTTGGAAGCCTTATCTCTCCTGATGCTGGGTATTGTAACCAAAGAGCGTGCATACCCCCCTCCCTACCTGTCTGCGGAGGCTCCCTGGGGGGGCTACATGGGAGGCTGTGTGGGGCTCATGCAGTATATGGGGAGGCTGTGTGGGGTATCATGCTGTACATGGCGAGGATGTGTAAGGTTCATGCTGTACATGGCGAGGCTGTGTGAGGTTCATGCTGTACATGGGGAGGCTGTGTGGGGCTCATGCATTACATGGGTAGGCTGTGTGGGGCGGCTGTGTGGGGCTCATGTTGCATATGTAGTAGCTTGTGTGAGGCTCATGTTATGTATATAAGGGGCTGTGGGGGGTTAAAGATATATAGGGGTTTAGCATACTTAATTCTGCTCAATTTTAAGTGATACAATTAATATTAATAAATTAATATTGAGAATTAATTTCAAGCTATTGGTTCTGCCTTCCACAACAGTGCCATTTTGGGAAGAAAAGGTTGTGATGAAATTAGTGGTATAGTATTCATCTGTAGATTTTTTATTGTCTGTCCCATGTATTAAACTACTTTGTGAAATTCCCTTTGCCTCTGAGTATGCTTTTTTTACTAATTTTTTAGGGTATTCACGCTCTAAAAATCTCTCTCTTAGACATTTACTTTGACATTTCTGTCCTTGTGTGGTCAGTGCGGATACATTGAAAAACCTGGTCTTTTTCTTCCTCCTTTGTGATAGTGTTTGACTAGTGTGAACAACTTTTTACTATTGAGGCTGCCTATGAAGCATCAATAGTAAAAAGATCTAATGTTAAAAATAATTAAATAAATAAAAAATCGTGTCATTCTCACCTTCCGACGTCCCACGCAGCGTTCCCGATCATCGCGATGCTCCCGGCAGGTCCCGTTCCCATTTGATGACATCGCGGTCTCGCGACACTGCTACGGTATCGCGAGACTGAGACGTCATCAATGGTCATTGTCACAATGCATCACTTGGAACGGGACCTGCCTGGAGCATTGCTGAGGCCTGGTGACGCTGCGAGGGACATCGGAAGGTGAGATTATCACCATTTTTTTATTTTAATTCTATTTTTACAGGTATATGGTACCCAGAGCCTGGAGGAGAATCTCCTCTCTTCCAAACAGTGGGTACAATCCGAAAATAATCTGCTTACTTTTTGCATGGTGAGCATAGTCTCATGCGGAAAGAAAGCAGAACAATGCATTCCTATATGGGCGGAATTCCCGCGATTCTGCACAAAGAATGAGCATGCTGCGTATCTTTCCGCAATGCAATTCCGCCACGGAAAAATCAGAAAGTATTACCAACTAGACCAGTGGTTACCTCTAGGAGGGCGCCATCCCTATAAAACATTTTAGCCCCCAGTAGAATTAGGGATGTGGGAGACAAAAAAGCCCCGAATGCAGGAAAAAGTATCTTAGGGTATGTGCACACGCTGCGGTTTTGCTGCGGTTTTGGCCCTGCAGAACTGCAGCAGTTCCGCAGACATGGTACTTTACCATGTTAGCCTATGGGTTTTCTTTTTTTCTATTCTTATGACACTGCAGACTATTAGTCTCTGTTTCAAGGAGACTATACTTGTTATCATATATGTCCTCAATAGTCAGCAACAACATGTTCTGGGTACATGTCAAACAAGGTATGACCCTGAGGGGTGGGGGCTACATGAGCCACATAGAGCTACATTTGTTGTAAATGGTATAAAATATTGCCTTGTGTTTCATTACGTCAGATAAAGTGATTTTCCCACGGCCCGTGTGCAGTCTCTTTTGTCTCCAAGTGCTTGTAAATTAAGGGCGTAAAAAACTCCTAATTCAGACTCACTGGTCATCTGGCATTCCTGACTTTGGTCAGAACGAAAACAGCTACGACAGCTTCAATTCAATTCAGTCTTTTTTTGGAAGCCTTATGTCTCCTGATGCTGGGTATTGTAACCAAAAAGCGTGCATACCAACCTCCCTACCTATCTGCTGAGGCTCCCTGGGGGGGCTACATGGGAGACTGTGTGGGGCTCATGCAGTATATGGGGAGGCTCTGTGGGGTCTCATACTGTACATGGCGAGGATGTGTGAGGTTCATGCTGTACATGGCGAGGCTGTGTGAGGTTCATGCTGTACATGGGGAGGCTGTGTGGGGTTCATGCTGTACATGGGGAGGCTGTGTGGGGCTCATGCATTACATGGGTAGGCTGTGTGGGGCGGCTGTGTGGGGCTCATGTTGCATATGTAGTAGCTTGTGTGAGGCTCATGTTGTGTATATAAGGGGCTGTGAGGGGTTAAAGATATATAGGGGTTTAGCATATTTAATTCTGCTCAATATTAAGTGATACAATTAATATTAATAAATTAATATTAAGAATTAATTTCAAGCTATTGGTTCTGCCTTCCACAACAGTCATGGTCTCATGTGGCCCCTCTAAAAAATTAATTGCTCACACCTGCTTTATAGTGAGTCTGACCCATAGGCAGCACGTGTCCGGCACCGGCTATACGGTCTAAGCCCAGTATGTTTGTCTCTGAAACACTGCAGCATCACAGAGAAAAACTTTTCTGACTTCTCCCCTCCTGCTGCCAATGACTGGTTGCACGCAGAAAGAAAATTGTCCCTCAGTGGGAGCAGATGGGGAGAAGCCACCAGGGACCCACCTGTCTGACTAGTCACCTGTGTGACCTCAGTCCACGGCGGCTTTCAAAGTAGGTTTTTGCATGAAATGCCGCAGCGTGTCAGAGTCAACCATACCTGGCTGGAATGATACAGCCAATGTCTGATCAATGCGGCCTGTGGATTGAGCAGCTGGCATCAGCCATCAGATTCCCTTTAAGATCCCATAGGTGCCAGTTATGTCACATGGTTGACCATTATCCTTATGTCTTTGAAGAGAGCTATAACTCCCAGCATGTACAGGAGCTAATATGGCATGTTGGGAGTTATAGTTCACCACAGGAGTAATGATTTTCTTTTGCATTAGTGGCATGGGAGCAGAGAGGACAATTTTTTTTTGTTAATTCTAAGGCTATGTGCACACGTTGCCGCGCAAATTTCAGCGGGAATGCCGGAATTCCATTCCGCAGGAAATAAGCGAGAAAAACGCATTTTAATTTCTGCCTATTTCCCACGGAAAAATTAGCAATTTGCAAAAGTAATTAGCTTGCAGAATGCTAGCGTTTTCCAAGCGATCTGTAGCATCGCTTGGAAAACTGATTGACAGGTATGTCACACTCGTCAAACAGTGTTTGACTATTAAGGAAAGAGAGCGCACAATAAATCCACGCTGACCACACAAGGACAGAAATATTCTTCATTGCTTTATTGTGCCGATGCGTTTCATGGCATATCTGCCACTTCCTCAGGGCCAAAGAATTACAGAATCTGATTACAGCAGTGGTTTTATACAAAACCTTCATGACATCACAATTACATGCAAAAAGACATCACTTCCTGTGGAAACACCCCCTCCAATGTCAAAATGTCATACACCAGTCACAATAACTTTATATCAAGATCTAAACTCTGATAAAACACATTAAACATCTAAAAAATCAATCTTTAATTTGAAAAAGTGTATGAAACCTATATTCACTACATATTAAAATTTGATAAAAATAGAGTTGACTAGAATCCAACCCACAGATTTTCGGCGAGCCAGAACACTTAAGGCCTCCCATTACCATCATACTATCTCTCCACTTGTTAGGATTGTTGTGGTTTTATATAAGCCCTTCATGACATAAGACCTACATGACATCACTAACAGACAAAACATCACTTCCTGTGAAAACTCCCCCTCCAATGTTAAAATGTCATACGCCAGCCAAGATAACTTTATATCAAAATATAACCTCTCATAAAACACATTGAACATCTAAACAATGAATCTTTCATTTAAAAATGTATGAAACCTATAATAAATATATATTGAATTTTTATAAAGATATAATGACTGGACTCGAACCCACAGGGTTTAGGCAAGCCAGAACCCTGTAGGCTTCCCATTACCATTATGCTACCTCTCCACTTGCAAGGAATGGTTATGTAATTTGGAATTAACCGATTGTTTGGTAAAATTCCCACTAGGTGTCCGACATCCAATAATGGACCCCCATGTGAGAACGCTGACCCGCCAGGTCAGGGAAGGAAATCCGTCGGGCCGCTAGGGACAAAGAAACATGAGAGAAAGCTTATCAAAAAATATCTACCAACTCATTGAGGCCTTTAGGATGAATGGTATCTAGTTTATACTGTATATCCAATACAGTTCTCTCTTATTTAGACACTGTATTCTGTTTGGGGTATCTGATGGTATATGATCTATGGGTGTAACTCACAGAGAGGCTTTATTCCCGTGTTTTTCAAAACAATGTCGAGACAAGCCATGTTTCAGATATCCTTTAGAGATATTGTGTCTATGTGAGTTCATCCTTAGATGTAGAGGCGGTGTAGTGCGTCTCACATATTGTTTCCCACAGCAACAATCAATTAGATAAATCACAAAACTGGATGACATGTTAGCTTAAATTAATGTCATATACTCTATCATTATCACTATTTGAATAAAAGGTATTTACATTATCACTGATCCATAAACACAAGCGTTTTTTTGTTTTTACATTTAAAGGAAACTCTTATGTGCTTCTGTAGGGTACTTTTTCCTGCATTCGGTGCTTTTTTGTCTCCCACATCCCTAATTCTACTGGGGGCTAAATTGTTTTATAGGGATGGCGCCCTCCTAGAGGTAATTTAGTAGGACCTTTCAGTGATTCTGTATTATATTCCTGAGAAAGTGCCATTTTGGGAAGAAAAGGTTGTGATGAAATTAGTGGTATAGTATTCATCTGTAGATTTTTTATTGTCTGTCCCATGTATTAAACTACTTTGTGAAATTCCCTTTGCCTCTGAGTATGCTTTTTTTACTAATTTTTTAGGGTATTCACGCTCTAAAAATCTCTCTCTTAGACATTTACTTTGACATTTCTGTCCTTGTGTGGTCAGTGCGGATACATTGAAAAACCTGGTCTTTTTCTTCCTCCTTTGTGATAGTGTTTGACTAGTGTGAACAACTTTTTACTATTGAGGCTGCCTATGAAGCATCAGTAGTAAAAAGATCTAATGTTAAAAATAATTAAATAAATAAAATATCGTGTCATTCTCACCTTCCGACGTCCCACGCAGCGTTCCCGATCATCGCGATGCTCCCGGCAGGTCCCGTTCCCATTTGATGACATCGCGGTCTCGCGACACTGCTACGGTATCGCGAGACTGAGACGTCATCAATGGTCATTGTCGCAATTAGAGTTGAGCGATACCGTCCGATACTTCAAAGTATCGGATCGGAATGGATCGGCCGATCTTAAAAAAAAGTATCGGTATCGCCGATTCCGATACCGGAAGTCCCATTCAAGTCTATGGGACTTCCGGTATCGGAATAAGAAAAACCCTTTCCTGCCCTTGTACAGCCTCTCGGGGGTTTGTACGGGCCTTTCGGGGGGCTGTGCCGGCCTGCCAGGGGGTCTGTGCAGGCTCCGGTGGTCTGTGCCGGCCTGCCGGGGGGCTGTGCCGGCCTGCCGGGGGGTCTGTGCAGGCTCCGGTGGGCTGTGCCGGCCTGCCGGGGGGTCTGTGCAGGCTCCGGTGGGCTGTGCCGGCCTGCCGGGGGGCTGTGCCGGCCTGCCGGTGGTCTGTGCAGGCTCCGGTGGGCTGTGCCGGCCTGCCGGGGGGTCTGTGCAGGCTCCGGTGGGCTGTGCCGGCCTGCCGGGGGGCTGTGCCGGCCTGCCGGTGGTCTGTGCAGGCTCCGGTGGGCTGTGCAGGCATCGTCCGATGGGACTACAAGTCCCATCGGGCGATGCCTGCTACCATGACAGTGATTGACACATTAGCCAATGATGGGACAGTAGTAGTCCCATCATCCGGCTAATGTGTTGAATGTAGAAAAAAAAAAAAAAAATTACATGCTACATTCATACTACATACTACATACATGCTACATTCATACTACATAAATACTACATGCAACATACATACTACATATATACTACATGCATGCAACATGCATACTACATATATATACTACATGCTACATACATACATGCTACATATATACTACATGCATGCTACATACATACTGCATGCTACATGCATGCTACATACATACTACATACATACTACATGCTACATACATACCACATATATACTACATACATACTACATACAATACATTCATACAATACATACATAGACATACAGTACATATAACATAGAGTAACATACTTACCAATACTTGTCACATTGTTCCCCGAAGCCATTGTCTTTTACGGAATAAATATTAACATAACAAACCACAAAAATACTCACCCACGATCCGAAGCAGTCCACGAGTGTGTCCCACGACGATCTTGGGTAGAGAACTGCAGCATCAGCTGATGCTGCCGTTCTCTACGGGCTGCAGGAAAGCAATGACGGAAGGTAGGTATCCTTCCGCACTGTATTCCTCCGCCACTTAAAAAAAAAAAGTCCCTAGTCTCACTTTATGCCATTGCTGCGTGGGAAATTCCCACACAGCAATTTCATAAAGTGAGACTAGGGACTTTTTTTTTTTTAAGTGGCGGAGGAATACAGTGCGGAAGGATACCTACCTTCCGTCATTGGATTCCTGCAGCCCGTAGAGAACGGCAGCATCAGCTGATGCTGCAGTTCTCTACCCAAGATCGTCGTGGGACACACTCGTGGACTGCTTCGGATCGTGGGTGAGTATTTTTGTGGTTTGTTATGTTAATATTTATTCCGTAAAAGACAATGGCTTCGGGGAACAATGTGACAAGTATTGGTAAGTATGTTACTCTATGTTATATGTACTGTATGTCTATGTATGTATTGTATGAATGTATTGTATGTAGTATGTATGTAGTATATATGTGGTATGTAGTATGTATGTAGTATATATGTGGTATGTAGTATGCATGTAGTATGCATGTAGTATGTATGTAGTATGCATGTAGCATGCATGTAGTATGTATGTAGTATGTATGTAGCATGCATGTAGCATGCAGTATGTATGTAGCATGCATGTAGTATATATGTAGTATGTATGTAGCATGTAGTATGTATGTAGTATGTATGTGGTATGTATGTAGCATGTAGTATGTATGTAGCATGCATGTATGTAGTATGTATGTATGTAGTATATATGTAGTATGTATTTAGCATGTAGTATGTATGTAGCATGCATGTATTATATATGTAGTATGTATGTAGCATGTAGTATGTATGTAGCATGTAGTATGTATGTAGCATGCATGTAGCATGTATGTAGTATGTATGTAGTATGTATGTATCATGTAGTATGTATGTAGTATATATGTAGTATGTATGTATCATGTAGTATGTATGTAGCATGCATGTAGTATATATGTAGTATGTATGTAGCATGCATGTAGTATATATGTAGTATGTATGTAGCATGTAGTATGTATGTAGCATGCATGTAGTATGTATATAGTATGTATGTAGTATATATGTAGTATGTATGTAGCATGTAGTATGTATGTAGCATGCATGTAGTATATATGTGTTATGTATGTAGCATGTAGTATGTATGTAGCATGCATGTAGTATGTATGTATGTAGTATATATGTGGTATGTATGTAGTATATATGTAGTATGTATGTAGCATGTAGTATGTAGCATGCATGTAGTATATATGTAGTATGTATGTAGCATGTAGTATGTATGTAGCATGCATGTAGTATGTATGTAGTATGTATGTAGTATTTTTTTTTTTTTTTAACATTTAACACATTAGCCGGATGATGGGACTACTACTGTCCCATCATTGGCTAATGTGTCAATCACTGTCATGGTAGCAGGCATCGCCAGATGGGACTTATAGTCCCATCGGACGATGCTTGCACAGACCCCCGGACATCAGCACAGCCCCCCGGCAGGCCGGCACAGCCCCCCGGCAGGCCGGTACAGACCCCCACAGGGTGCACAGACCCCCGGCAGGCCGGCACAGCCCCCCGGCAGGCCGGTACAGACCCCCACAGGGTGCACAGACCACCGGCAGGCCGGCACAGCCCCCCGGCAGGCCGGTACAGACCCCCACAGGGTGCACAGACCACCGGCAGGCCGGCACAGCCCCCCGGCAGGCCGGTACAGACCCCGGGCAGTCCACACAGCCCCCCGGCAGGCCAGCAGAGACCCCCGGAAGGCCCGAAATGACGGCGCATCATGATGCGCACACACCGCGCATCATGATGACGTCATTTCGGCTGTCAATCAACTTTGAACTTCCGATTCCGATGCCGACTTCCGATATTGAAAAAATATCGGAAGTCGGTATCGGAATTCCGATACAGCAAGTATCGGCCGATACCCGATACTTGCGGTATCGGAATGCTCAACACTAGTCGCAATGCATCACTTGGAACGGGACCTGCCTGGAGCATTGCTGAGGCCTGGTGACGCTGCGAGGGACATCGGAAGGTGAGATTATCACCATTTTTTTATTTTAATTCTATTTTTACAGGTATATGGTACCCAGAGCCTGGAGGAGAATCTCCTCTCTTCCAAACAGTGGGTACAATCCGCAAATGTTCTGCTTACTTTTCGCATGGTGAGCATAGCCTCATGCGGAAAGAAAGCAGAACAATGCATTCCTATGTGCGCGGAATTCCCGCGATTCCGCACAAAGAATGAGCATGCTGCGTATCTTTCTGCAATGCAATTCCGCTACGGAAAAATCCGCAGCATTAGGAAAGCACGTGCGGACTGCTATATGATTGCATGGGATGCTTTTTTTTGCGTTTTTGCAGCAAAATCGCACTTTTAAAATTGCAGCGAAAACGCAAAAAAAGCTACGTGTGAACACAGCCTTAGGGTGTGTGCACACGCTGTGGATTCTGCTGCGGATCCACAGCAGTTTTGGCCCTGCGGACCCGCAGCAGTTTCTGCTGCGGTGTACACTACCATAATATCCTATGTTATATCAAAAACCGCAGTGCAGATGGTGCAGATTTTTCCACGCGGATTTGCTGCGTTTTCTAAACTGCAGAAAAAATTGACATGTCAATTCTTTCTGCGGATTCGGCTGCAGTTTACCATCTCCTCCACTGTAGAGATGATAAACCGCAGGGCAAAACCGCAGGCTAAACCACAGGTAAAACTGCAGGTCTTTTGACCTGCAGATTTATCTACGAATTTTACAAAATCCTCGCGGCCAAATCCGCAGAGCATTCCACAGCGTGTGCACGTACACTAATGCCTGCCTCTTAACAGCTTCTTTCTTCCTAGGTGCAGCTCCTGTGCTGCTGTCTGGGCTTCTTCTCTGTGTAGTGCACTCAGCTTATCAGATGCTTGCTAACCCCTTCTGGCCATGCAAGCTGCGCTAGACTTGAGGAAGTGGACGTCTGATGTACTGATCACTGCAGTAAGAAGCAGGACCGGAGCTCCAAGCAGCACAGCACTGAGCACATTGAGTCTCCTCCTCCCCTTGCCCTATCTCTGTTACGTCGCTGCTTCCCGGATCAGGAGTTGGACATCAGACCGCAGCCACAAATTTCATGTGGCGGCCGTGATTTTTAGCAGCTGACAGCGTGAAGAGGATTACAGATCGTGCGTCCCACTACAGGGTTTGGCCATTCTGGCATTTTCCAGAAATGCCCGATGGCCAGTCCGGCCCTGGGTGTGATAAGCTGCATTAATGTGTTTAGCTTTGGATGCAAATGTGGTAGGGGCCGGGCTCAGGGGTGGACCACTGCTTACCCTGTCCGGATGACACAGATACCAGGCATTTCAAGGACGAGGCGGAGACAGATTCACTTGTAACAGTTACGGATTTTATTCGTCGTCCTCCTGATGACCACAAACACGCACCGCAGGGTAAGCAGTGGTCCACCCACGAAGCCCGGCCCCTACCACATTTGCAACCAAAGCTAAACACATTACTGCAGCTTATCACACCCAGGGCCGGACTGGCCATCGGGCATTTCTGGAAAAAAATGCTACGTGTGAACACAGCCTTAGGGTGTGTGCACACGCTGTGGATTATGCTGCGGATCCTCAGCAGAAATACACTACCATAATATCCTATGGATATCAAAAACCGCAGTGCAGACGGTGCAGATTTTTCCACGCGGATTTTTCTGCGGTTTCTAAACCGCAGAAAAAATTGACATGTCAATTCTTTCTGCGGATTCGGCTGCAGTTTACCATCTCCTCCACTGTAGAGATGATAACCCGCAGGGCAATACCGCAGGCTAATCCACAGGTAAAACTGCAGGTGTTTTGACCTGCAGATTTATCTACGAATTTTAAAAATCCGCGCGGCCAAATCCGCAGAGCATTCCACAAACGCAAAAAAAAGCATCCCATGCAATCATATAGCAGTCCGCACATGCTTTCCTAATGCTGCGGATTTTTCCGTGGCGGAATTGCATTGCAGAAAGATAAGCAGCATGCTCATTCTTTGTGCGGAATCGCGGGAATTCCGTGCACATAGGAATGCATTGTTCTGCTTTCTTTCCGCATGAGGCTATGCTCACCATGCGAAAAGTAAGCAGAACATTTGCGGATTGTACCCACTGTTTGGAAGAGAGGAGATTCTCCTCCAGGCTCTGGGTACCATATACCTGTAAAAATAGAATTAAAATAAAAAAATGGTGATAATCTCACCTTCCGATGTCCCTCGCAGCGTCACCAGGCCTCAGCAATGCTCCAGGCAGGTCCCGTTCCAAGTGATGCATTGCGACAATGACCATTGATGACGTCTCAGTCTCGCGATACCGTAGCAGTGTCGCGAGACCGCGATGTCATCAAATGGGAACGGGACCTGCCGGGAGCATCGCGATGATCGGGAACGCTGCGTGGGACGTCGGAAGGTGAGAATGACACGATTTTTTATTTATTTAATTATTTTTAACATTAGATCTTTTTACTACTGATGCTTCATAGGCAGCCTCAATAGTAAAAAGTTGTTCACACTAGTCAAACACTATCACAAAGGAGGAAGAAAAAGACCAGGTTTTTCAATGTATCCGCACTGACCACACAAGGACAGAAATGTCAAAGTAAATGTCTAAGGCTACTTTCACACATCAGGTTTTTGGCGTCAGGCGCGATCCGGCGTCGTGCCGGAACGCCAGATCCGGCAAATGTTTCGTAAAACCTGATGTGACGGATCCGGTTTTCTGCCGGATCCGTCTTTTTCTGGACAGACAAAATCGGATCCGTCTCATCCGGTTCATCCGTTTTTCTATCCGTTTTTCGACGGATTACGCCGGATCCGGTTTTTAAAATTGACCCATGTGGCCTTCCGAACGGGATTGGCTACTGGAAAACTATATATAGCATGTTCCTACAGCCCTTCTTTGACAGGTTGGAGAGAAGAGCAAGTTACTGGCGAAGATGGATGTTGTCATTGGAAATATTTTGAAGAATTTGGCGGATTTTACAGCGGAGGCAAATCGTTTGAGGGTGATTGTTCTGGAGAAGTAGAGAGCGAGACAGCAGCGCATCAGGCATCGTAGACGACGTTTGTGGATCCACCCCATCACAGCCAAGAGAATGACGCGTGGGGTCTATTCTACACTATGCCTGGACCTTCGACGAAACCCGGATAAATTTTTTGGATATGTTAGGATGAAAATGGAGAATTTTGATTACTTGGTGGAGCGCATTGCACACCTCATAAGAAAAGCGGACACCTATTGCCGCTTCTCTGTTTCACCCGCAGAGCGTCTGATGGTGACTTTAAGGTAAGCCACATTTATTGGATATGATCGCATCAGAGCACACTTTCACTGCAATCTTGTTGGTGGTAGTTTGTATCTCCAAGTGTTATAGGTCAGTTTTGGTATGTAATGCTGTGATTTAAAACTAATTTATTGTTTTTTAATTCCCCAGAGATTTCTTGCAACTGGAGAATCCCTTTCGTCACTGCATTTCCAGTACAGACTCGGGATTTCCACCATATCTGGAATTGTGAAGTACACATGCCGTGCACTGTGGGACTCCTTAGCTGAAGAGTTTTTACCAGAGCCCACAACAGAGAGGTGGATTGAAATTGCTGACAAGTTTCAACAGATATGTCAGTTTCCAAACTGCTTGGGCGCTGTGGACGGGAAACATATCCGCATTGTAAAGCCAGCTGGATCGGGATCTGAATATTTCAATTATAAGAAATATTTTTCAATTGTCCTCATGGCCATCGCTGACGCGGAATACAAATTTATTGCGGTTGATATTGGGGCCTATGGCCGCTCCAATGACTCTCAAGTTTTCAAACTGTCTGCCATGGGGCGTAAACTGTATGGAAACACCTTCCAGTTCCCACCACCTAGACCGCTGCCGCAAACATCTGGTCCACCTATGCCATTTGTCTGTGTAGGGGATGAAGCCTTCCAGCTGTCAGAACACCTTTTGAAACCATACTCTAGCAGAGGATTGACAAGACCAAAACGCATTTTTAATTACCGCCTCACAAGAGCAAGAAGAATGGTTGAATGTACCTTTGGTATTCTGACAGCCAAATGGCGGGTCCTATTGACTGCGATCAACCTCAAGACAGAAACTGTGGACGAGGTGATCAAAGCGTGTGTGGTACTCCACAATTTTGTTATCTGCAAGGAACCCATTTCCATTGAGGACACCTCTGAAGAAACCACCTTGCAAGATTACCATGACATTACCACTAGAAGTTCTGTGACGGTTTCAGTAATGAGGGACAATTTTGCACTATACTTTATGTCACCTCAAGGCAGAGTACACTGGCAGGATGACAGAGTGTGAAAGATTTGTGCCCAACCAAACGTGTGTACCTTCTGTACCAACAGTATATACCTTTGCCAACCAAAGTTGGCTATCTTGTCATGGTGTCTATTTTTAGCTTTAGGCCACAGGTGTGTACCTGGTTGTGTTTTATGCAAAGTATTTCACCTTTTAACAAAAGTTGTGTACATTGTTAGGAAATCACCAACAATAAACACAACTTTTTAGGTGAAATACTTTGCTTCAAACACAACCAGAAACACAACTGTGGAAAAAAGCTAAAATTTACCCACAGTTATATACCTAGTTTTGAATACCATTTCACCTTTTAAATACCCTGTATTTAACCTTTTTCGCCGCAGAAAGAAATGACAGACAACCAGTGTAAAATAATTTAACTTTTATTGAAAAATGTTTTTTTAGTAAACTTTTTAAAAATTTTAATAAACTTGTTTAATAAAACTTTGAAACTATAAAACTGAAACCATAAAACTGGTCTTTTTTATTTAAATACACACATTATAAATCTGTGTAGTGTGTGGTGGAAATACTGCTGTAGGGGCTGCGGGACACTTCGACACTGGGAGTGTGGAGAGAGGACTGGGATCGTGGTGTGGTGGGGAAGGAACAGTTAGAGGTGAAGGTGTGGAAAAAACTACAGAATGGGTGGACATGTGGGAAGCAGAAGAAGTGGTGGGTGGTGGACTGGAGGGTTGGGCAGGGACTGTAGGAGCAGATGATGTTGATGGCAAGTTGTATGGGGAAGGACTTTGGTACGGGGCAGGTTGCTGGAAGTGGGGAGATGTCTGGTACAGGGCAGGTTGCTGGAAGTGGGGAGATGTCTGGTACGGGGCAGGTTGCTGGAAGTGGGGAGATGTCTGGTACGGGGCAGGTTGCTAGAAGTGGGGAGATGTCTGGTACTGTGGAGGTTGCTGGTACTGGGGAGTTTGCAGGTACTGTGGAGGTTGCTGGTACTGGGGAGGTTGCTGGTGCTGGGGAGGTTGCTGGTGCTGGGGAGGTGGATGGTGCTGGGGAGGTGGATGTTGCTGGGGAGGTGGATGGTGCTGGGGAGGTGGATGGTGCTGGGGAGGTGGATGGTGCTGGGGAGGTGGATGGTATGTAATAGGAGGGGGAGGATGGAAAGTGGCTGGAGGTGGATGGTATGTAATAGGAGGGGGAGGATGGAAAGTGGCTGGAGGGGGTGTAGATGTAATAGGAGGGGGAGGATGGAAAGTGGCTGGAGGGGGTGTAGATGTAATAGGAGGGGGAGGATGGAAAGTGGCTGGAGGGGGTGCAGGTGGAGGAACTACTGTGGTGGGAAGAGGAGGAGGAGGTTGGGAGGTAACTTGCTGGAGAGCAGCGTGGCATGAATGCATTACATGCATCTGCTGGGCAGGAGAGAGCATTTCCATGCGCTCCACAACAGACCTGAAAAAGGTGTGGTTTGGCGAAGATCTTGCTTCTGAATGCATGGTTTGCAGAAGTGTCTTCACCTCCAGAATGCTGGAGTTGATCTGCTGATAGCCTGCGGAGATTTGCTCTGACAAGACTTTTAGACAGTTCTGGAAAGATGCATTCAGATGCAAGAACTCTGGCGCATAAGTCTTTTCCTGACCCCTCTGCCGCTGCCGCCCAGTACCCGCAGGTGTACTAGAGGTGGCAGGGGCAGAAGGGTGGGGTAAAGGGAAAGCGATCTCCTCACCAGCAGCTTCATGTAATGTAGGCGGCCACGATGCTCCTGTGCTGGTGGATGGGACAGATGGGTCGAATGTGTTGGAAGGCTGGGAAGGTGCAGATGTACCGGGGTCCAATCGTGCCGGCTCCCGAGTGCTGCTCACCGTGCTGTGGAATAAAGAGAAAAAAAAAAAATTAAAATACTGACATGGTATGGCCCTGGCTGAAAAAAAAATTTACATCTAACATTTTTTTTCACATGTGGTGTGTAATATTTACCTTCTGGTGACCATTGTTTCCCGGAGGAACGACAGGGCTTCTGCGTACTTGTACTTGCTCCTGCGTCCTCCAGATCCACTCGGGGCCCGCATCTCTTTATTGAACTCCTTCTTGAAACGATCTCTCACAGACCGCCACCGATTCACAATTCTGTTCCCTGAAACGAGAAAGGAGTGGTTAGTATACAACATCAGTGTTTCCCAAACTCCAGTCCTCATGGTCCCCAGGGGTCATGTTTTCAGGATTTCCATAGTAAATAGAAATCCTGAACACATGATCCGTGGGGACCACGAGGACTGGAGTTCGGGAAACACTGGTTTACATCAAGCAACCGGTACTGTATATACTTACGCTCTTTAATCTGGTCCCGAGCTTCGAGGTCCTCCCAGCGGCCCACAAGGAGCGAACAGATTTCCTCCCAGAGTCGTCGGGTAACGATCAGGTCAGCGTGGCGGCGGTCAGCCATATTGCAGAGCGGCTCCCTTTCTCTGACGAGATCGATGAGGCGGTCCACATCAATCCCTCCATCCTCACCGTCAGAGTCGGGAGCACGCTGTGAAGGCTGTTAAAGAAAAAGACAAAAATAACATAATTAGCCTCCACAAAAGAAATGAAATAAAAAGTGCAAAAAAACAAAGCAAAAATATTTATACTTACACGCTGGTGACCGCCGCGTTGCTGTCGCCGACGACCCTGGGAGGCACTGCGATGACCTCTTGGCCAAGCACCAGATTGGGAAGACTAGAGAAGAAAACAAAAAATGTTATGTCTTTGGATGTAGGCATTTGTTTGCTGTGTGTGGTCTGCAGAACATTGTTTTCTATGTGTTGTGTGTAGTGTGATGTTGTGTTTCTGCGTTTGATGCAAAAAACTTACCAATTGTGAGCCCACTCCAGGTGTCTGTCCACCCCTTGCTTCTTCTTCTGGGAGCTCCTCTTGATCTTGTGATTCCTGTTTTGAAATAAAAGGCAATGAATAGACATATATTACAGAGAAGATGGATTTTGGAAATAAAAACTTACCGTCAAACGCTGACGATGCGAGGGAGGGCTCCCAGAAGATGATGTGCTGTCTTGGCCACACTCCATGCCTGTGGGTGGTGTTCCAGCTGCTGCCATTGCTGCTGCTGCTGCTGCTGCATCTATTGGGCGGCTGCTGAATAAAGAGAAACAAAGGGCCAATGAATATCTTGATATTCAATAGCCCTAGTTTGGAGGAATGGGTGATTTGATAATTACCGTCTCTCATCTGCTGCTGGACTCCCCTCCCATTGTTCAGCATGCTGCTCCAATTGGGGTGGTGCTGATGGTGCTGCTGCAGATGTCTCCTGCCTTCTCCTGCGCCTGGTTGCTGTCTTGGGTGGCATGTAGGTTGTGGCTGTGGGTCCCACTGTCTTGCTTTTATATATGTCTTGTGGGCAGAGCTACTGAGCATGCTCAGACCAAAAAAACGGATCCGGCGCATTGCGGCGCTCATAGGCTTTCATTGTGTGAAAAAGCCGGACGCGCCAGATCCGGCGGGTCCGGCTTTTTCGCCGGAGACAAAAAACGTTACAGTCATCGTTTTTTCCAGACGCCGGATCGCGACACATTGCGACACATTGCCGGATCCGGCGAAAACCGGATGAAACGCATGGCCATCCGGCGCGATCCGGCGCAAATGCAAGTCAATGGGGGGGAAACCGGATCCGGCATTGCATTTCGCCGGATCCGGTTTCTGTCAAAAGCGCCGGATCGCGCCTGACAGCGAAAACCTGATGTGTGAAAGAGGCCTTAGGCTGGTTTCACATTTGCGTTTTTTAGCGCTGGAAAAAAACGCACACCTGCGCATGCGTTTTTTCCCCTATATTTAACATGGGTGCGCATACCTGCGCACTGGTCAGCGCATGTATGCGATTTTCATGCGCTGCGTTTTTTTGGGGTGTGCGTTGGGATTTTCCAGACGCAGCATGTTGCATTTTTTGGCCCTGCAAAAAAGCGCATGCGCACATATGCGCACGTTTTGCGCTAAAAATGGCCATTATAGCCTATGGATGCGCATATGTGCGCACTGGCATGCTCATGTATGCGTTTTTTTGCATATGCGTTTTTTTTTTAAACCATGGAATTTAGGGGTTTGGGTTAGAGTTAGGGTTAGTTAAGGGGGTTTAGGGTTAGGGTTATGGTCAGGGTCAGGGTTAGGGTTAGGGTCAGGGTTAGGGTTAAGTATGGTTTTGTTAAGGATTAGGGTCATGGTTAGGGTCAGGATTAGGGTTAAGTATGGTTTTGTTAAGGGTTAGGGTCAGGGTTAGGGTTAGGGTTAGGGTTAGGGTCAGGGTTAGGGTTAGGGTTAGGGTCAGGGTTAGGGTCAGGATTAGGGTTAAGTATGGTTTTGTTAAGGATTAGGGTCAGGGTTAGGGTCAGGATTAGGGTTAAGTATGGTTTTGTTAAGGGTTAGGGTCAGGGTTAGGGTTAGGGTTAGGGTCAGGGTTAGGGTTAGGGTTAGGGTCAGGGTTAGGGTCAGGATTAGGGTTAAGTATGGTTTTGTTAAGGATTAGGGTCAGGGTTAGGGTCAGGATTAGGGTTAAGTATGGTTTTGTTAAGGGTTAGGGTCAGGGTTAGGGTTAGGGTTAGGGTTAGGGTCAGGGTTAGGGTTAGGGTTAGGGTCAGGGTTAGGGTTAAGTATGGTTTTGTTAAGGGTTAGGGTCAGGGTTAGGGTTAGGGTCAGGGTTAGGGTTAGGGTTAGGGTTAGGGTCAGGGTTAGGGTTAGGGTTAGGGTCAGGGTTAGGGTTAGGGTTAGGGTTAGTTAGGGTTTAGGGTTTGGGTTAGGGTTAAGTATGATTTGGTTAAGGGTTAGGGTCAGGGTTAGGGTTAGGGTCAGGGTTAGGGTTAGGGTTAGGGTCAGGGTCAGGGTTAGTAAAGTCATGGTTTGGGTAGTGTGAGGGGCCACCTAAAAATGTTGGAAAAAAACGCAAACGCGGTAAAAACGCGCTAAAAACGCATACAAACGCATAAAAACGCTGCGTTTTTTTCATGCATGCTCATAAAAATGCTTGAAAAAAACGCAGCAGTTGTATGCTTATGTATGCGTTTTTTCAATGCGTTTTTTTGCGGGAAAAACGCGCTGCAAAAAAAAGCAAGTGTGAAACTAGCCTAAGAGAGAGATTTTTAGAGCGTGAATACCCTAAAAAATTAGTAAAAAAAGCATACTCAGAGGCAAAGGGAATTTCACAAAGTAGTTTAATACATGGGACAGACAATAAAAAATCTACAGATGAATACTATACCACTAATTTCATCACAACCTTTTCTTCCCAAAATGGCACTTTCTCAGGAATATAATACAGAAGCACTGAAAGGTCCTACTAAATTACCCAGTCTGTCAGAAAGTATTACCAGCTAGACCAGTGGTTACCTTTAGGAGGGCGCCATCCCTATAAAACATTTTAGCCCCCAGTAGAATTAGGGATGTGGGAGACAAAAAAGCCCCGAATGCAGGAAAAAGTACCCTACAGAAGCACATAAGAGTTTCCTTTAAATGTAAAAACAAAAAAACGCTTGTGTTTATGGATCAGTGATAATGTAAATACCTTTTATTCAAATAGTGATAATGATAGAGTATATGACATTAATTTAAGCTAACATGTCAATCCAGTTTTGTGATTTATCTAATTGATTGTTGCTGTGGGAAACAATATGTGAGACGCACTACACCGCCTCTACATCTAAGGATGAACTCACATAGACAAAATATCTCTAAAGGATATCTGAAACATGGCTTGTCTCAACATTGTTTTGAAAAACACGGGAATAAAGCCTCTCTGTGAGTTACACCCATAGATCATATACCATCAGATACCCCAAACAGAATACAGTGTCTAAATAAGAGAGAACTGTATTGGATATATAAACTAGATACCATTCATCCTAAAGGCCTCAATGAGTTGGTAGATATTTTTTGATAAGCTTTCTCTCATGTTTCTTTGTCCCTAGCGGCCCGACGGATTTCCTTCCCTGACCTGGCAGGTCAGCGTTCTCACATGGGGGTCCGTTATTGGATGTCGGACACCTAGTGGGAATTTTACCAAACAATCGGTTAATTCCAAATTACATAACCAATCCTTGCAAGTGGAGAGGTAGCATAATGGTAATGGGAAGCCTACAGGGTTCTGGCTTGCCTAAACCCTGTGGGTTCGAGTCCAGTCATTATATCTTTATAAAAATTCAATATATATTTATTATAGGTTTCATACATTTTTAAATGAAAGATTCATTGTTTAGATGTTCAATGTGTTTTATGAGAGGTTATATTTTTATATAAAGTTATCTTGGCTGGCGTATGACATTTTAACATTGGAGGGGGAGTTTTCACAGGAAGTGATGTTTTGTCTGTTAGTGATGTCATGTAGGTCTTATGTCATGAAGGGCTTATATAAAACCACAACAATCCTAACAAGTGGAGAGATAGTATGATGGTAATGGGAGGCCTTAAGTGTTCTGGCTCGCTGAAAATCTGTGGGTTGGATTCTAGTCAACTCTATTTTTATCAAATTTTAATATGTAGTGAATATAGGTTTCATACACTTTTTCAAATTAAAGATTGATTTTTTAGATGTTTAATGTGTTTTATCAGAGTTTAGATCTTGATATAAAGTTATTGTGACTGGTGTATGACATTTTGACATTGGAGGGGGTGTTTCCACAGGAAGTGATGTCTTTTTGCATGTAATTGTGATGTCATGAAGGTTTTGTATAAAACCACTGCTGTAATCAGATTCTGTAATTCTTTGGCCCTGAGGAAGTGGCAGATATGCCATGAAACGCATCGGCACAATAAAGCAATGAAGAATATTTCTGTCCTTGTGTGGTCAGCGTGGATATATTGTGCGCTCTCTTTCCTTAATAGTCAAACACTGTTTGACGAGTGTGACATACCTGTCAATCAGTTTTCCAAGCGATGCTACAGATCGCTTGGAAAACGCTAGCATTCTGCAAGCTAATTACTTTTGCAAATTGCTAGTTTTTCCATGGGAAATAGGCAGAAATTAAAATGCGTTTTTCTCGCTTATTTCCTGCGGAATGGAATTCCAGCATTCCCGCTGAAATTTGCGCGGCAACGTGTGCACATAGCCTTAGAATTAACAAAAAAAAATTGTCCTCTCTGCTCCCATGCCACTAATGCAAAAGAAAATCATTACTCCTGTGGTGAACTATAACTCCCAACATGCCATATTAGCTCCTGTACATGCTGGGAGTTATAGCTCTCTTCAAAGACATAAGGATAATGGTCAACCATGTGACATAACTGGCACCTATGGGATCTTAAAGGGAATCTGATGGCTGATGCCAGCTGCTCAATCCACAGGCCGCATTGATCAGACATTGGCTGTATCATTCCAGCCAGGTATGGTTGACTCTGACACGCTGCGGCATTTCATGCAAAAACCTACTTTGAAAGCCGCCGTGGACTGAGGTCACACAGGTGACTAGTCAGACAGGTGGGTCCCTGGTGGCTTCTCCCCATCTGCTCCCACTGAGGGACAATTTTCTTTCTGCGTGCAACCAGTCATTGGCAGCAGGAGGGGAGAAGTCAGAAAAGTTTTTCTCTGTGATGCTGCAGTGTTTCAGAGACAAACATGCTGGGCTTAGACCGTATAGCCGGTGCCGGACACGTGCTGCCTATGGGTCAGACTCACTATAAAGCAGGTGTGAGCAATTAATTTTTTAGAGGGGCCACATGAGACCATGACTGTTGTGGAAGGCAGAACCAATAGCTTGAAATTAATTCTTAATATTAATTTATTAATATTAATTGTATCACTTAATATTGAGCAGAATTAAATATGCTAAACCCCTATATATCTTTAACCCCTCACAGCCCCTTATATACACAACATGGGCCTCACACAAGCTACTACATATGCAACATGAGCCCCACACAGCCGCCCCACACAGCCTACCCATGTAATGCATGAGCCCCACACAGCCTCCCCATGTACAGCATGAACCCCACACAGCCTCCCCATGTACAGCATGAACCTCACACAGCCTCGCCATGTACAGCATGAACCTCACACATCCTCGCCATGTACAGTATGAGACCCCACACAGCCTCCCCATATACTGCATGAGCCCCACACAGTTTCCCATGTAGTCCTCCCAGGGAGCCTCAGCAGATAGGTAGGGAGGTTGGTATGCACGCTTTTTGGTTACAATACCCAGCATCAGGAGAGATAAGGCTTCCAAAAACAGACTGAATTGAATTGAAGCTGTCGTAGCTGTTTTCGTTCTGACCAAAGTCAGGAATGCCAGATGACCAGTGAGTCTGAATTAGGAGTTTTTTACGCCCTTAATTTACAAGCACTTGGAGACAAAAGAGACTGCACACGGGCCGTGGGAAAATCACTTTATCTGACGTAATGAAACACAAGGCAATATTTTATACCATTTACAACAAATGTAGCTCTATGTGGCTCATGTAGCCCCCACCCCTCAGGGTCATACCTTGTTTGCCATGTACCCAGAACATGTTGTTGCTGACTATTGAGGACATATATGATAACAAGTATAGTCTCCTTGAAACAGAGACTAATAGTCTGCAGTGTCATAAGAATAATTCTAGCAATAATAGGCAAAAGGCAATTGAAGTATTAAAGGGATATGAAGGCAAACCTTCTATATCAATTTCCCCCTTTTGTAAATGGTATAACTTTTGCCACAGGGTCAGCTGATGTCCACAAAGGAGCTACTGTCTCATGGGTCTAGTACCCATAAGGGGGCTTCCTACCTGCTTCACCCATCCACCCTCAGTGTGGACACTCACTTTCCCCATCAGCAACGGCTATCTGGGGTCTATGATACACTACAGAAGGTTCAGCCTTAGATTATTTTTTCACACATATATTATTCAGCAGCTTAAGTAATACATATATTAGCGCTTTTACGGCTACATAAAACAATAAGCAAAACAACAAAATTTGCATACAAGTCTGTACAATGCCAAAAATCCATCCTGCTAGGCCATTAAACCAATTTGCTGGATTTAAAAAGAGAATGTGTTACCCCACCAGGAGTCTGTTTGCACTGTGCTGATTTAACCATTGGTCTCTAAGTTCACCTATTTTGTCAATATAATTGCAACAGGTGGGACCAATTATATGACACATTCCTCCTTCTTTTGCTGTCAGGTAATCTAGTACTATAGTATGTTGGTTAGTAACTATGATTAATTGTCTCTGTATTGTATTAGTTTCATTAAGAACTTCAAGAATCTGGAAAATCTGATCATCTAGGTAGTCGATAGCTTCCACTAATTTATCCCTCATTTGTGTTATGAAGGGGTATATTAGCATATAACTGAATATTTTATTTTTTATCCCCATTTCTACTAGATGCGGCCTACCATTTGGACAGGGCTTATTGTCTGCAGCCCTTCTATACAAAGTATGAATTGGAACTGCTGCTGTGTCTATTTTCTTATAAGGAATTATGAAAGTGTCTTGTGTTAGTTTGGCAAGAGTGCAAACTCCTCTTATGTCTGGGCTCACCCACCTGTAGGCACGATGCCCGCAAACCAAGAATACTCCTTCAGGGAGAACACAAACGTGACCAGGGGTCTGTATACATTGGTATAAACTCAAAAGTCCTGACATAGGCTTAAGGGCACACCAAGTATTATTCATTTGATTTCCACTTATACCAGATGTACATTTACCCCTTTCTTTCCTTATTATTTTACCCGTAGATGCTCTACATCCTTCAACACCATCTTGGTACACCGTCTCATTAACCTGTGTTTGATCATGAGTGTATATACGGAAGCAATTATTGTCCTCACCACAGGTATTTGCTCCAGTGTGTTGAAGACTGAACCACAGTCCATCATTGGGAATGGGGTCTGAGTGAGGGATTTCAGTCCTCCTCCTGGCGACCATATTTCCGATGTCTGAATCATATTCCTGCCACCACATTTGTACCTTAGGCCGCGTTATGTTAAACTGAAACCAGGGATTAGAGGCCCATCCGATTATAGCCAATGAGGCAGATATATGACGGGGCACATCTTTTCCCAAAAACCTAGATTGAGTCCAAGTCTCGTTGTGTATGCAGTGTGGTGTTAATACCTTCTAGGGCAGCACGGTGGCTCAGTCCCACCAAGGACAACATCTGCAAGGAGTTTGTATGTTCTTCCCGTGTTTGCGTGGGTTTCCTCCCACATTCCAAAGACATACTGATAGGGAATTTAGATTGTGAGCCCCATTGAGGACAGTGATGATAATGTGTGCAAACTGTAAAGCGCTGCAGAGTATGTTAGCGCTATATAAAAATAAAGATTATTATTAGATTTATTATTATTCCATGGCTCCATAGGTAAGGCTAAGTATGGTATAGTCCTTGCAGATACTGGGCTGTGTGTACAGATCCAACAGTCTTTTGGTTTCTGTCCTTCCATGTCCTTTATAAGAAGAGCATGATGTTGAATAAGTTTGTTGTCCCAGTCAGCATTTAAGAGTTTGTCCTGTGTCTCTGTAGAGTGCAGTAACCCTGCCACTGCCAGCAAGGTGATTAGGAGAACAGTCATTCTTGTCAGAGACACCGCACTGCACTTGCTCATAGAGCCAGTGCGCATGTCCGGAGTACAGAAGCAGTGCTAAAAGATACCAGTGGAGAAGGGCAGCAGAGGTGACCATGCGTGCTTCAGGGTAATAGTGTCAGGGTCCAGTCAGCGCTGGAAAGTAAAGAGGCATAGGACCTGAGGACACTGAAAATGAATAATCTGGCACGGGACCTATGGTCATGTGACTGCAAGGGGGCGGGGCTTAGTGTCCTGTTTTCAGATAGGACAGGACACCATACAACAACTCAGAGTCAGGCAAAATAGAGGCCACAGCAGTACGGGCAAATGAAGTACAGGAGAGACAAACAGACGGGTAGTCAGACAGAGCCAAAGGTCATACACAAGAGGGCGACGTGGTACCAAGGGGACAAGCAGAGAGAAGTCGGGTCACAAGCCGAGAGTCATACACGAGAGGTAGCGCAGTACAAGAGGGTCAGGCAGAACTCGTAACAGGGACAGAACCAGATCACAACCGAACAAGCAAGCAAGATATCAGGCATAAGGCACACGTATACAAGAGGTCACTTAACTCAGCCGAGGGCAGGAGTATAACTGACACCAGACCCAGGTCCAGTGAGCACTAAATAGCCTCCTTCTGCCAGAGAGAGGCAGCACAATTAACCCATAGTCTAACCAGGACGGGTCAAAGCGAAATCCCATCCTGGATCATGACAGTACCCTCCTCTCAATGGGGGGCCACCGGACCCCCAGGTCTCCCAGGGCACTTGGCGTGAAAGGCTCGGATCAACCGATCCGCGTGAACTGATCGAGCAGGAACCCACGAGCGTTCCTCAGAACCGTAGCCCTTCCAATGTATCAGATACTGAAGGGCGCGACGGACCAACCTG
The DNA here is from genome assembly GCF_039654945.1 of Dendrobates tinctorius. Taxonomy (NCBI): domain Eukaryota; kingdom Metazoa; phylum Chordata; class Amphibia; order Anura; family Dendrobatidae; genus Dendrobates; species Dendrobates tinctorius. Next base: position 26,081 of record NW_027362108.1, read on the forward strand.
GAGTCGACAATTCGTTCCACCTCGTACTCAGCCTGCCCATCTACCAGAACCGGTGTCAGGGAAGATGATGATCCCTCCCCACCGAACCTCACAGGTTTCAAAAGGGCCTTATGGAAAACATTACGGATCCTTAGAGATGGCGGAAGACTCAACCGAAAAGCCACCGGGTTAACCGCTTCGGTAATTACATAGGGACCTATAAACTTGGGTCCAAGCTTCGCAGAGGGGACCTTGAGCCTTATATTTTTGGTGGATAACCATACCTTATCTCCAACCTGAAACACTGGACCCACGGATCGTTTTTTGTCCGCAAAAAAACTTAAATTTGTCCTGGGCCTTCGTAATGTTATTCTGGACCTCCCGCCATACCTCCCCCAACCGCTGGATCGTCTCATCCGCCCCAGGACACCCAGAATTCAAGCGGGAAAATTCTCCAAAATGAGGATGAAACCCATAATTGCAAAAAAAAGGAGATGTACCCATAGACTGGTTAGTGCGGTTGTTAAATGCAAACTCAGCCAATGGTAACACAGAACACCAATCATCCTGTCAGGCTGAGGTCAAACAACGCAGAATTTGCTCCAGAGACTGATTGGTCCGCTCAGTCTGCCCATTAGTCTCTGGATGGTAGGCGGATGAAAAGGACAGACCAATACCCAACCTCCTACAAAAAGCTCTCCAAAATCTGGACACAAATTGCACTCCCCTATCAGACACCACATTCAGGGGTACCCCATGCAACCACACCACATGCTCCACAAACAATCTGGACAATGTTTCCGCATTAGGTAGGGCTGCCAAAGGTACAAAATGTGCCTGCTTACTAAACCTGTCCACTACGACCCAGACCACGGTATTACCCTTGGAGGGGGGAAGGTTGGTGATGAAATCCATGGACAGGTGAGTCCATGGTCTCTCAGGAATTGGCAGTGGTACCAATTCCCCGGCCGGCCGGTTATGGGGAGTTTTTGCACGGGCACAAACCTCACACGCAGACACATACTCCCCAACATCAGAGGCTAAAGAAGACCACCAGAATATTCTAGCAATGGCCTTCCGGGTCGCTGAGATCCCTGGATGTCCACCCAGAACTGAGTCATGGAACTCCTGGAGGACCTTGAGACGAAACTGAGCTGGCACAAAAAGTTTATCCACCGGCTTAGCTGGAGGTGCAAGAGCCTGGGCTTCTCGAATCTCCCGTTCCAACACATTAGAAACCTCTGCCACCACCACCCCAGGCTGAAGAATGGAGGATGGAGGTTCCGGGGGGGAGACACCGGATCTAGACTGCGTTACAACGCATCCGCTCTGATATTCTTGGATCCTGGTCGAAAAGTGGTCGAGAAGTTGAATCGGGAAAAAAAAAGTGACCATCTAGCCTGTCTGGGAGTCAACCTTTTAGCTGACTCAATGTAAGCTAGGTTTTTGTGGTCCGTGATTACCGTTATAGGATGAACAGCCCCCTCCAAAAAATGCCTCCATTCTGCAAAAGCCAATTTTACGGCCAGAAGTTCCCGATTCATCACATCATAGTTTCTCTCCGCAGGGGAGAACTTCTTTGAGAAAAAGGCGCAAGGTCTTAAATTGGTCAAAGTGGTGGGTCCCTGGGACAATACCGCCCCCACCCCCACCTCTGAGGCGTCTACCTCAACAGATTTTCGGCAAGCCAGAACACGTAAGGCCTCCCATTACCATCATACTATCTCTCCACTTGTTAGGATTGTTGTGGTTTTATATAAGCCCTTCATGACATAAGACCTACATGACATCACTAACAGACAAAACATCACTTCCTGTGAAAACTCCCCCTCCAATGTTAAAATGTCAAACCTATATAAATATAACCTCTGATAAAACACATTGAACATCTAAAAAATCAATCTTTCATTTAAAAATGTATGAAACCTATAATAAATATATATTAAATTTTTATAAAGATATAATGACTGGACTCGAACCCACAGGGTTTAGGCAAGCCAGAACCCTGTAGGCTTCCCATTACCATTATGCTACCTCTCCACTTGCAAGGAATGGTTATGTATTTTGGAATTAACCGATTGTTTGGTAAAATTCCCACTAGGTGTCCGACATCCAATAACTGACCCCAATGTGAGAACGCTGACCAGCCAGGTCAGGGAAGGAAATCCGTCGGGCCGCTAGGGACAAAGAAACATGAGAGAAAGCTTATCAAAAAATATCTACCAACTCATTGAGGCCTTTAGGATGTATGGTATCTAGTTTATATATCCAATACAGTTCTCTCTTATTTAGACACTGTATTCTGTTTGGGGTATCTGCTGGTATATGATCTATGGGTGTAAATCACAGAGAGGCTTTATTCCCATGTTTTTCAAAACAATGTCGAGACAAGCCATGTTTCAGATATCCTTTAGAGATATTGTGTCTATGTTGTGAGTTCATCCTTAGATGTAGAGGCTGTGTAGTGCGTCCCACATCTTGTTTCCCACAGCAACAATCAATTAGATAAATCACAAAACTGGATTGACATGTTAGCTTAAAATTAATGTCATATACTCTATCATTATCACTATTTGAATAAAAGGTATTTACATTATCACTGATCCATAAACACAAGCATTTTTTGTGTTTACATTTAAAGGAAACTTATGTGCTTCTGTAAGGGTATGTGCACACACTGCAGATTCACCTGCGGGTTTTTTCCTGCGGAACCGCAGGTAAAACCGCAGGTAAAGTGACCTGCGGTTTTGCTGCGGTTTGGTCTGCGGTTTTGCCCTGCGGTTTGACTCCTGGACAATGGAATAGGTGGCAAACCGCAGCAGAATCCGCAGAAACAATTGACATGCTGCGGAAAAAAAAACGCAGCTTTTCCACAGGTAAAAAACCGCAGCGTGAGCACTGCGGTTTTGAAAACCCATAGGCTAACATGGTAAAGTACCATGTCTGCAGAACTGCTGCAGTTCTGCAGGGCCAAAACCGCAGCAAAACCGCAGCGTGTGCACATACCCTAAGATACTTTTTCCTGCATTCGGGGCTTTTTTGTCTCCCACATCCCTAATTCTACTGGGGGCTAAAATGTTTTATAGGGATGGCGCCCTCCTAGAGGTAACCACTGGTCTAGTTGGTAATACTTTCTGATTTTTCCGTGGCGGAATTGCATTGCGGAAAGATACGCAGCATGCTCATTCTTTGTGCAGAATCGCGGGAATTCCGCCCATATAGGAATGCATTGTTCTGCTTTCTTTCCGCATGAGGCTATGCTCACCATGCAAAAAGTAAGCAGATTATTTGCGGATTGTACCCACTGTTTGGAAGAGAGGAGATTCTCCTCCAGGCTCTGGGTACCATATACCTGTAAAAAATAGAATTAAAATAAAAATAGTGGTGATATTCTCACCTTCCGATGTCCCTTGCAGCGTCACCAGGCCTCAGCGATGCTCCGGGCAGGTCCCGTTCCAAGTGATGCATTGCGACAATGACCTTTGACGACGTCGCAGTCTCGCGATACCGTAGCAGTGTCGCGAGACCGCGATATCATCAAATGGGAACGGGACCTGCCGGGAGCATCGCGATGATCGTGAAAGCTGCGTGGGACGTCGGAAGGTGAGAATGACACGATTTTTTATTTTTTTTATTATTTTTAACATTAGATCTTTTTACTACTGATGCTTCATAGGCAGCCTCAATAGTAAAAAGTTGTTCACACTAGTCAAACACTATCACAAAGGAGGAAGAAAAAGACCAGGTTTTTCAATGTATCCGCACTGACCACACAAGGACAGAAATGTCAAAGTAAATGTCTAAGAGAGAGATTTTTAGAGCATGAATACCCTAAAAAATTAGTAAAAAAAGCATACTCAGAGGCAAAGGGAATTTCACAAAGTAGTTTAATACATGGGACAGACAATAAAAAATCTACAGATGAATACTATACCACTAATTTCATCACAACCTTTTCTTCCCAAAATGGCACTTTCTCAGGAATATAATACAGAATCACTGAAAGGTCCTACTAAATTACCTCTAGGAGGGCGCCATCCCTATAAAACATTTTAGCCCCCAGTAGAATTAGGGATGTGGGAGACAAAAAAGCCCCGAATGCAGGAAAAAGTACCTTACAGAAGCACATAAGTTTCCTTTAAATGTAAAAACAAAAAATGCTTGTGTTTATGGATCAGTGATAATGTAAATACCTTTTATTCAAATAGTGATAATGATAGAGTATATGACATTAATTTTAAGCTAACATGTCAATCCAGTTTTGTGATTTATCTAATTGATTGTTGCTGTGGGAAACAATATATGGGACGCACTACACAGCCTCTACATCTAAGGATGAACTCACAACATAGACACAATATCTCTAAAGGATATCTGAAACATGGCTTGTCTCGACATTGTTTTGAAAAACATGGGAATAAAGCCTCTCTGTGAGTTACACCCATAGATCATATACCAGCAGATACCCCAAACAGAATACAGTGTCTAAATAAGAGAGAAATGTATTGGATATATAAACTAGATACCATTCATCCTAAAGGCCTCAATGAGTTGGTAGATATTTTTTGATAAGCTTTCTCTCGAGTTTCTTTGTCCCTAGCGGCCCGACGGATTTCCTTCCCTGACCTGGCTGGTCAGCGTTCTCACATGGGGGTCTGTTATTGGATGTCGGACACCTAGTGGGAATTTTACCAAACAATCGGTTAATTCCAAACTACATAACCATTCCTTGCTAGTGGAGAGGTAGCATAATGGTAATGGGAATCCTTTAGGGTTCTGGCTTGCCTAAACCCTGTGGGTTTGAGTCCAGTCATTATATCTTTATAAAAATTTAATATATATTTATTATAGGTTTCATACATTTATAAATGAAAGATTGATTGTTTAGATGTTCAATGTGTTTATCAGAGGTTATATTTTGATATAAAGTTATCTTGGCTGGCGTATGACATTTTAACATTGGAGGGGGAGTTTTCACAGGAAGTGATGTTTTGTCTGTTAGTGATGTCATGTAGGTCTTATGTCATGAAGGGCTTATATAAAACCACAACAATCCTAACAAGTGGAGGGATAGTATGATGGTAATGGGAGGCCTTAAGTGTTCTGGCTTGCTGAAAATCTGTGGGTTTGATTCTAGTCAACTCTATTTTTATAAAATTTTAATATGCAGTGAATATAGGTTTCATACACTTTTTCAAATTAAAGATTGATTTTTTTATATGTTTAATGTGTTTTATCAGAGTTTAGATCTTGATATAAAGTTATTGTGACTGGTGTATGACATTTTGACATTGGAGGGGGTGTTTCCACAGGAAGTGATGTCTTTTTGCATGTAATTGTGATGTCATGAAGGTTTTGTATTACTGCTGTAATCAGATTCTGTAATTCTTTGGCCTTGAGGAAGTGGCAGATATGCCATGAAACGCATCGGCACAATAAAGCTATGAAGAATATTTCTGTCCTTGTGTGGTCAGCGTGGATATATTGAAAAATCCGGTCTTTTTCTTCCTCCTTTGTGACATTGGTATCTACAGGAGTTTGCAGCGACCACTCGTTCCTTTCACATTCTGTAAGGGGTTGTGACTGTTCACAACCTTTAAAGGTGAGTGCACTAACAGTGTATTTGTCACCCAAAAAAAATTACTTTTATCGCCCTATGTGCGCTCTCTTTCCTTAATAGTCAAACACTGTTTGACGAGTGTGACCTACCTGTCAATCAGTTTTCCAAGCGATGCTACAGATCGCTTGGAAAACGCTAGCATTCTGCAAGCTAATTACTCTTGCAAATTGCTAGTTTTTCCGAGGGAAATAGGCAGAAATTAAAATGCGATTTTCTCGCATATTTCCTGCGGAATGGAATTCCGGCATTCCCGCTGAAATTTCCACGGCAACGTGTGCACATAGCCTTAGAATTAACAAAAAAAAAAGTGTCCTCTCTGCTCCCATGCCACTAATGCAAAAGAAAATCATTACTCCTGTGGTGAACTATAACTCCCAACATGCCATATTAGCTCCTGTACATGCTGGGAGTTATAGCTCTCTTCAAAGACATAAGGATAATGGTCAACCATGTGACATAACTGGCACCTATGGGATCTTAAAGGGAATCTGATGGCTGATGCCAGCTGCTCAATCCACAGGCCGCATGGATCAGACATTGGCTGTATCATTCCAGCCAGGTATGGTTGACTCTGACACGCTGCGGCATTTCATGCAAAATCCTACTTTGAAAGCCGCCATGGACTGAGGTCACACAGGTGACTAGTCAGACAGGTGGGTCCCTGGTGGCTTCTCCCCATCTGCTCCCACTGAGGGACAATTTTCTTTCTGCGTGCAACCAGTCATTGGCAGCAGGAGGGGAGAAGTCAGAAAAGTTTTTCTCTGTGACGCTGCAGTGTTTCAGAGACAAACATACTGGGCTTAGATCGTACAGCCGGTGCCGGACACGTGCTGCCTATGGGTCAGCACGGTGTGAGCAATTAATTTTTTAGAGGGGCCACATGAGACCATGACTGTTGTGGAAGGCAGAACCAATAGCTTGAAATTAATTCTCAATATTAATTTATTAATATTAATTGTATCACTTAATATTGAGCAGAATTAAGTATGCTAAACCCCTATATATCTTTAACCCCCCACAGCCCCTTATATACATAACATGAGCCTCACACAAGCTACTACATATGCAACATGAGCCCCACACAGCCGCCCCACACAGCCTACCCATGTAATGCATGAACCCCACACAGCCTCCCCATGTACAGCATGAACCCTACACAGCCTCGCCATGTACAGCATGAACCTCACACAGCCTCGCCATGTACAGCATGAACCTCACACATCCTCGCCATGTACAGCATGAGACCCCACACAGCTTCCCCATATACTGTGCATGAGCCCCACACAACCTCCCATGTAGCCCCCCCAGGGAGCCTCCGCAGACGGGTAGGGAGGGGGGTATGCACGCTCTTTGGTTACAATACCCAGCATCAGGAGAGATAAGGCTTCCAAAAACAGACTGAATTGAATTGAAGCTGTCGTAGCTGTTTTCGTTCTGACCAAAGTCAGGTATGCCAGATGACCAGTGAGTCTGAATTAGCAGTTTTTTACGCCCTTAATTTACAAGCACTTGGAGACAAAAGAGACTGCACACGGGTCGTGGGAAAATCACTTTATCTGACTAAATGAACCACAAGGCAATATTTTATACCATTTACAACAAATGTAGCTCTATGTAGCTCATGTAGCCCCCACCCCTCAGGGTCATACCTTGTTTACCATGTACCCAGAACATGTTGTTGCTGACTATTGAGGACATATATGATAACAAGTATAGTCTCCTTGAAACAGAGACTAATAGTCTGCAGTGTCATAAGAATAATTCTAGCAATAATAGGCAAAAGGCAATTGAAGTATTAAAGGGATATGAAGGCAAACCTTCTATATCAATTTCCCCCTTTTGTAAATGGTATAACTTTTGCCACAGGGTCAGCTGATGTCCACAAAGGAGCTACTGTCTCATGGGTCTAGTACCCATAAGGGGGCTTCCTACCTGCTTCACCCATCCACCCTCAGTGTGGACACTCACTTTCCCCATCAGCAACGCTATCTGGGGCCTATGATACACTACAGAAGGTTCAGCCTTAGATTATTTTTTCACACATATATTATTCAGCAGCTTAAGTAATACATATATTAGCGCTTTTACGGCTACATAAAACAATAAGCAAAACAACAAAATTTGCATACAAGTCTGTACAATGCCAAAAATCCATCCTGCTAGGCCATTAAACCAATTTGCTGGATTTAAAAAAAGAGAATGTGTTACCCCACCAGGAGTCTGTTTGCACTGTGCTGTTTTAACCATTGGTCTCTAAGTTCACCTATTTTGTCAATATAATTGCAACAGGTGGGACCAATTATATGACACATTCCTCCTTCTTTTGCTGTCAGGTAATCTAGTACTATAGTATGTTGGTTAGTAACTATGATTAATTGTCTCTGTATTGTATTAGTTTCATTAAGAAATTCAAGAATCTGGAAAATCTGATCATCTAGGCAGTCGATAGCTTCCACTAATTTATCCCTCATTTGTGTTATGAAGGGGTATATTAGCATATAACTGAATATTTTATTTGTTATCCCCATTTCTACTAGATGCGGCCTACCATTTGGACGGGGCTTATTGTCTGCAGCCCTTCTATACAAAGTATGAATTGGAATTGCTGCTGTGTCTATTTTCTTATAAGGAATTATGAAAGTGGCTTGTATTAGTTTGGCAAGAGTGCAAACTCCTCTTATGTCTGGGCTCACCCACCTGTAGGCACGATGTCCGCAAACCAAGAATACTCCTTCAGGGAGAACACAAACGTGACCAGGGGTCTGTATACATTGGTATAAACTCAAAAGTCCTGACATAGGCTTAAGGGCACACCAAGTATTATTCATTTGATTTCCACTTATACCAGATGTACATTTACCCCTTTCTTTCCTTATTATTTTACCCGTAGATGCTCTACAGCCTTCAACACCATCTTGGTACACCGTCTCATTAACCTGTGTTTGATCATGAGTGTATATACGGAAGCAATTATTGTCCTCACCACAGGTATTTGCTCCAGTGTGTTGAAGACTGAACCACAGTCCATCATTGGGAATGGGGTCTGAGTGAGGGATTTCAGTCCTCCTCCTGGCGACCATATTTCCGATGTCTGAATCATATTCCCGCCACCACATTTGTACCTTAGGCCGCGTTATGTTAAACTGAAACCAGGGATTAGAGGCCCATCCAATTATAGCCAATGAGGCAGATATATGACGGGGCACATCTTTTCCCAGAAACCTAGATTGAGTCCAAGTCTCGTTGTGTATGCAGTGTGGTGTTAATACCTTCTAGGGCAGCACGGTGGCTCAGTCCCACCAAGGACAACATCTGCAAGGAGTTTGTATGTTCTTCCCGTGTTTGCATGGGTTTCCTCTGGGTACTCCGGTTTCCTCCCACATTCCAAAGACATACTGATAGGGAATTTAGATTGTGAGCCCCATTGAGGACAGTGATGATAATGTGTGCAAACTGTAAAGCGCTGCAGAGTATGTTAGCGCTATATAAAAATAAAGATTATTATTAGCCTTACCTATGGAGCCATGGAATAATAATAAATCTAAGTATGGTATAGTCCTTACAGATACTGGGCTGTGTGTACAGATCCAACAGTCTTTTGGTTTCTGTCCTTCCATGTCCTTTATAAGAAGAGCATGATGTTGAATAAGTTTGTTGTCCCAGTCAGCATTTAAGAGTTTGTCCGTGTCTCTGTAGAGTGCAGTAACCCTGCCACTGCCAGCAAGGTGATTAGGAGAACAGTCATTCTGCTGTTGAAAGGACCTTCTTGCAGTGACTCAAGTTTTACTGAGGTGGATGTGGTCAGCTGGACTTGGAAGGGGCCGTCAAATCGTGGGTTCAGGCTCCTTCTCACGTGTCTGCGTATAACCACCCAATCACCTGGATTGAGCTGATGCACATCTGCACTGACATTAGGATCTGGAATGGATGAGAACACATGTTTATGCACCACTTTAAGTCTTTCCTGCAAGGCCTGGACATAGGCTGTCATAGAACCGTGTTGCATTTGTAGCACCTGTGGGAAGTACAGACCAGTCTTTGGTGCACTACCAAACAGGACTTCAAAGGGAGACAAGCCTGTCTTTCTATTTGGAGTATGTCTGACTCCAAGTCATGTAGATTATACCTATGTGACTTGTCTTTTCCACAGCAGTCTCTACATTCTAGTAATATTGAACACACTAGATCCAGCAGCATTCCCCAAATCCACTCCACAAGGTCTACCAACAGATCATGTTGTAATGAAATCCATAGCTCAGTTGCTAAAAAATTTTCAAACAGAGGATTCCATACAACATGATCTTTTGTTGAACCTTGAGGACTGGAGTTGGGGAACCCTGCTGGATGCACTCTGTGCAATATTCCTAGAATGTAGAGACTTTTCTGGAAAAGGAAAGTCATGTAGATTTGGTTTGTTGACAACACATATCTCCAAGACTGACACAAGGAACAAGTCTCACACAAGAAACAGTAATGGAGATATGTTTTTCCAAAAACCCTATGTGTATGGTGCAGTGTGTGTAGTCGGCGATAGACACGGTAAACCATTACCAATTTTTTGAAAGCACAAGTGCACATTTATTTTGAAACCAAAAATAAACAAGAAAAATTTTATTATGAATGACATTTGGGGGAAGATTGGGAGACTTTGGGTGTGTGGAGATACAAGGAACGACTGGAGGTAGAGGAAGGGGTTCTAGGAGAAGGGGTGACAAAAGTACTCGAGGAAGGGAGCTCTGGAATGGACATTGAGGCAGGTTGAGACACATTAGGAGGAGACGGTGGATGGACCAACAAAGTTTCTTCTTTTTTGGCACAGGTATATCCTGCCCCTACCTACTTGCAGCCTGTGACCGCTTTTCTTTTGTAGACCGCCTGGTGACTGTGGACTGTGGCATTGCCCTGTAAAATAGGGAATGCGGATCACCCCTTTGCTGCTCTGTGGTGGCAGTGCTGCTCAAAGTGGCAGTGGCGGTGCTCCTAGAAGGGGAGCATGTTGGGTCGGTGCTACGTGAAGGAGGCTGCGAATCAGGTATCTCAGCCAAAGTTCTTGGGGGACTACGAGGAGGAGAATTGGTGGCGGTGCTCTGAAGATGAGGAGTGGTGGTGGTGCTCGTTTGATGAGGAGTGCTGGTGGTGCTCCTTTGCTGAGGAGTGCTGGTGGTGCTCCTTTGCTGAGGAGTGCTGGTGGTGCTCCTTTGCTTGAGGAGTGCTTGGGGTGCTCCTTTGCTGAGGAGTGCTGGCGGTGCTCTTTTGCTGAGGAGTGCTGGCGGTGCTCCTTTGCTGAGGAGAGCTGGCGGTGCTCCTTTGCTGAGGAGTGCTGGCGGTGCTCCTTTGCTGAGGAGTGCTGGAGGTGCTCCTTTGCTGAGGAGTGCTGGCGGTGCTCCATTGCTGAGGAGCGCTGGCGGTGCTCTGTTGCTGAGGAGTGCTGGCAGTGCTCCTTGCTGTTGACTGCTGATGTCGGTTGCCCAAGCAAGTTCTGTGGTGGTTTGGCTCCAAGCTGGTGGTGCTGTGGCGGTGGTGGTGCTCCATACAGGAGCAGCGCTTGCCATAGTGGTGGTGGCGGAGGTGTGTCCTGCAGCACTCAGACTTGAGGTGGTGTAGTGATGTCCGGCTTCGCTGGGAATGCAGGTGGCCGTGCAGTGGTATGCAGCAGAAGTCGGTAGTGTGGTCAAGCGAGCCAGTGGTGGAACTGTTGGAAATGACACCACTGACTGCTGCACATACTGATTCTGCTGCATAGCCTGCAAGTAAGCAGTGTTGCAGGCCTGTAACACACTCAGCTGTTGCTCAGGACTAAGGTGTTCCGCCATGCCCTGTTCAATTTTACTGAAAAAATGGTGCGCTGGTCTGTTGAGGTCGACCTCCAGACGGTCAAGGCGCTGGTCGACAGAGTGGAAGCGGTGTTCCATGTGGTTAAAACCACGTTCTATGTGGTTAAAACCACGCTCCATCAGGAAAAAAACGCTTTCCGTTCTGGCGGCCAGCGCCCTGAGGCTGGCCTTAAAGGCCTCGCTCAAGTGCATGAACTCGGGCATGACATTACTGTCCAAGGCCCACTGCCGCTGGCGGGTAGTGCCCGCATAACCAGTGACAGAGACCTGGGACAGGGGAACACCTGATGGACCAGCTTTCTGGTCACCAGCTGTCTGTGTTGCTGACCTGCAAGATGCTTCCTGGCTGTCGGATGGCTGAGACGGGTCCGAGGTCGATCGATGAAGAACCACTCCCGGGACAGGGTTAGGTTGCAGGGTGCTGCTCCAAGTGCTGTGGAAAGAAAGGGAAAACATTAGTATCATGCATTTACAAGAAGCAACACCTGTGGAATAGAAAAGCATATATTAAGCACAAACGAAAAAAAAAAAACTTACGCTCTGCTGGCAAGGACCGGTCTCAGGAAAGCCAACTCGTGATGGTAGCGGTACTTTCTTCTGCGCCTTGCCGCAGAACCACTCCGAACCGGTCCCTCAGCACAAACATCAGTGATGAAGTGGTCCTTCATCGAGCGCCAACGTGTGCGGATTTTTTTCACTGTTGGTAAAAAAAAAAATTAAAAATGCACTAGTTTAACGTCATTCTCACCACACACCTCATTGAACTTTGAAAACAGTCTCTGCTGCAGCACCAATAAAATTCTAGACACAATGCAGTAACTGTTGAGACGGCGGACACTGTTATGTTTCCTGCTACAATATATGTATCAGCGAAAACAACAGTATCATCAGGAACAAGAGTGAAAACAGGATCAAGACAGCAGTTGAAAAATCAATCACAGTTCTCAACAAGGCATTGGTAATATATCAAATCAATCACAGTTCTCAACAAGGCATTAGTGTGTTTAATGCAAGAATATATCTTGCAAAAAACACAGCACCGTCAGGTCCAAAAAACAATGCAGCAGTTGAAGACACAAATCAATCACCGTTTTCAACAAGGCATTGGTGCTTTTCATGCAAGAATATATCTTGCCAAAAAAACCACCACCGTCAGGTCCACAAAACAATGCAGCAGTTGAAGACACAAATCAATCACAGTTCTCATCAAGGCATTGGTGCTTTTCATGCAAGAATATATCTTGCCAAAAAACACCACCACCGTCAGGTCCACAAAACAATGCAGCAGTTGAAAATACCAATCAATCACAGTTCTCAACAAGGCATTGGTGCTTTTCATGCAAGAATATATCTTGCCAAAAATACACCACCACCGTCAGGTCCACAAAACAATGCAGCAGTTGAAGACACAAATCAATCAAAGTTCTCAACAAGGCTTTGGTGGTTTTCATGCAAGAATATATCTTGCCAAAAAAAAACACCACCACCGTCAGGTCCACAAAACAATGCAGGAGTTCAAGACACAAATCAATCACAGTTTTCCACCAGGCATTGGTGTGTTTAATGCAAGAATATATCTTGCAAAAAACACATCAGCACCATCAGGTCCAAAAATAAATGCTATATCACAGAGCATCTTTATACTTACTGAACACCCTTTTTGAAGCTGCAGAGGCGCTGTCCAAGCCATCCATCACTGCGGCCACCTCATTCCAGAGCTGCCGGGTCACCACTTTGTCTTTGTACTGCTGGTCACGGCTGTCCCACAATGGGATGCGCTCCTCAACGAGGCGGATGAGGTGCTCGTTGTCTGTGTAGACTTCTTCGTCATCCCGCTGTGGAACCTAGAAAAAAAAATATAGAATGTTTAGAAGTTTGGAAAAGATACAAAAAGAAACAGAAAAGAAGCAAGAGAAAGAAAGACAGAAAAAAAAAATATATATACTCACATTGGGTCTCCTCGCCATGACTTGACTATGCTGCTCCCGCTCAGAATCCTCAGACGGCTCCCGCTCAGACCGCTCTGACTGCTCCCGCACAGACCGCTCCCGCACTCCATTTTCACTTCCCGTGTCCGATGTCTGTAAAGAAAGAAAAAATTAAAACACATTTCTAGAGGCAGCTATACTTATCAAAAGGCAGAAAGATTCTCACCTCACGATGAGCTTGGGCCAGTTCTTGCCGAGATGGCGAATAGACCGATCCGGAAGAAGACATGCTGAAAAGAAAACAAAAAATACATTAGTACATAATAAATTGTACAGGACACACAGACATTATTTTTAAGAATACTCACATTTTGGCTCCTGAAGCTTGAATCCACAGGTAGAAGGCTCTTGTAGAATGCTTGTCTGGTCTCTGCAAGGCATTATGTAGAGTAATTGTCTGACCCTGAAGACACATTCTTTTATGTACACTCCTCCAAAACAATGTTGCTTGTTTAGGGGGAGTTCTAGACAAGTGTCTAGACATTGTTTACTCAAATCACGTGTGCGCACAAGGCGCTGACGTGCGCGGTGCCAAGCGCTCATCAGCAACCACATAGACTGTAATGCTATTTTTGGGCGCACACGTGCGAGCGCGATTTTTTTAACGATGCCGCCGGAAAAAAAAATGCAACATGTAGCGTACGTCGCGTCTGGGCGCACACCTGTAAAATGCGCAGCGCACGCTAAACGCTGAAGAGCGCGTACATTCGCAAGACCCTGCGATCACCATGTTAAAGATAGGGGGACATTGCGTGTGTGCACGATGCGCTGCGCGATCAAACGCTAGTGTGAAACGAGCCTTACTACGTAGATAAGGGAGCAGAACCAACCTTACGAGAGAGACATGGGAGCAGAACCGAGCTTACTACAGTGCTATGGGAGCATAACCGATCTTACTACAGAGATAAGGGAGCAGAACCGAGTTTACTACAGAGATAAGGGAGCAGAACCAAGCTTAATATGTCTACTTCACAGATATGGGAACAGAACCAAGCTTACGGCATGCATATGGTACAAGAATCTAGATTACTACATCAATACAGAACCAGAACCAAGCTTACTGCTTAGATATGGTACCATAACTGAGCTTACTGACAAACATACATATATCTCTAGAAACACTGACAAGTAAACACACATTACAGCAGGGACATTGCTAGGGTTCTAAAAGTTCAGGGGTCCATGCCTCAAAGTGCATGTCTACCCATCTGACCCCCTATAATCATCTAAAGAGCATCTATAGATATATAAGTACAGTATACCACTGTTGCTAACCAAAAACATACAATGCAAAGACCAATATTATCAAAATTACTACTATAAAAGACCAAAACAATAAAACTACTCAATGTCCACCACCATCACCACTACTCAGCAAATACATAATATAATATAACCATTACCTTTACATAACAAAACACTATACAGAGACCAATGACACCACCATACACCTACTACTACATAGACTGAAACAAATTTAGCGGTCACTAAATAAAAAAATAGTCTACTAAAAAGAGCAATATTACCATCTTACTGTTATCGTATATTGGTAGATACTAGTCCCACAGAACATACACGTGAGTACAGTAGTTATATATAGAACCTTACAGCTGACAATCTTTCTGATTTGGGTCGCTCACTTTTCCTGTCTTTTTCATCAGGCCCAGACCTCCATTACCACTTCTCCAGCCACAACTCATCTGCACAGATTACAACAAAAACACATTTGACATCTCACATTTCTACTGATGTCTCATTTATTCTCAACCTACAAAAACTCCCCACTCTGCTTACCTGAGGCATAGGATACTGACCCCAATATTTTAAAAAACTGTGCCATTACTATGATTACTCCCTCCCCCAAAAATTAGTGTCCCATAGAAAATATTAATACCCCCACTGTGCAAAGGCGTGTATGCTCCTTTAACCCCTTCCCGACCAATGACTCCACATAGGCATCATGAAAAGCTGTGCCAATCTGACCAGTGACGCCTATGTGGCGTCATGAATTAATTGCCCTCCTGCGGGTCGGGTGACTGACCTTTCTGTGACCCCACCCGACCCACACACACAGGGGGCTTTGTACTTCTCCACAGGTGGGGTGGCTACAATCGCTACGATTGGCTGTTAAAAGTGAAAATGATAAGGTGCTGGTTTAATTATATTGTGTTTATGTCTGCTGTAACTTGCATTTAGCATTTATGCTCTGTTAATTATTCTAAATAAATTATTTATCTTGAAAAACTCCAATTTTGATCTCTTGTGATGCTTAATAGCTCATTTATGATATTTTTTTTGCTATTATATTTCCAGTGAGTTGAGCCTTTGAAGAATTTTTTCCAGTATTTGGGATATATTTGCACTTTATACTGTATACAGTATGAACCTGTACATCGCTTCCTATATACAGTATGAGGCTGCATATTGCTTCCTATATACAGTATGAGCCCACATAGCCTCCTGTATACAGTATGAGGCCGCATATAGCCTTCTATATACAGTATGAGGCCGCATATAGTCTCCTATATACAGTATGAGCCTGCACATTACTTCCTATATACAATATGAGCCCACATAGCCTCCTATATACAGTATGAGGCTGCACATCGCTTCCTATATACAGTATGAGGCCACATATAGCCTCCTATGTACGGTATGAGCCTGCACATCGCTTCCTATATACAGTATGAGGCCGCATATAGCCTCCTATATACAGTATGAGCACCCACATATAGCCTCCTGAATACAGTTTTTGCCTCCTATATACAGCATGAGCCTGCACATTGCTTCCTATATACAGTATGAGCCTGCACATAGCCTCCTATAAACAGTAGGAGCCTGTACATCATTTCCTCTATACAGTATGAGGCCGCATATAGCCTCCTATATACAGTATGAGCACCCACATATAGCCTCCTTTGTACAGTATGAGCCTGCGCATTGCTTCCTATAAACAGTATGAGCATCCACATAGCCTCCTATGTACAGTATGAGCCTGCAAATCGCTTCCTATAAACAGTATGAGCCTGCACATCGCTTCCTATAAACAGTATGAGCCCACATATAGCCTCCTGAATACAGTATTTGCCTCCTATATACAGTGTGAGTCCCCATATAGCCTTCTATATACAGTATGAGCCTGCACATCGCTTCCTATATACAGTATGAGGCCACATATAGCCTTCTATATACAGTATGAGCACCCACATATAGCCTCCTGTATACAGTATGATGCTGCATATAGCCTCCTATATACAGTATGAGGCCGCATATAGCCTCCTATATACAGTATGAGCCTGTACTTCGCTTCCTATATACAGTATGAGGCCGCATATAGCCTCCTATATACAGTATGAGCACCCACATATAGCATCCTGAATGCAGTGTTTACCTCCTATATACAGTATGAGCCTGCACATTGCTTCCTATATACAGTATGAGCCTGCAAATAGCCTCCTATATACAGTATGAGCCTGTACATCACTTCCTATATACAGTATGAGGCCGCATATAGCCTCCTATATACAGTATGAGCACACACATATAGCCTCCTATGTACAGTATGAGCCTGCGCATTGCTTCCTATAAACAGTATGAGCATCCACATAGCCTCCTATGTACAGTATGAGCCTGCACATCGCTTCCTAAACAGTATGAGCCTGCACATTGCTTCCTAAAAACAGTATGAGCCTGCACATCGCTTCCTATAAACAGTATGAGCCCACATATAGCCTCCTGAATACAGTATTTGCCTCCTATATACAGTGTGAGTCCCCATATAGCCTTCTATATACAGTATGAGCCTGCACATCGCTTCCTATATACAGTATGAGGCCACATATAGCCTTCTATATACAGTATGAGCACCCACATATAGCCTCCTGTATACAGTATGATGCTGCATATAGCCTCCTATATACACTCATTGGCCACTTTATTAGGTACACCTGTCCAACTGTGTGTTAAGACTTAATTTCTAATCTGCCAATCACATGGCGGCAACTCAGTGCATTTAGGCATGTAGACATGGTCAAGACAATCTCCTGCAGTTCAAACCGAGCATCAGTATGGGGAAGAAAGGTGATTTGAGTGCCTTTGAACGTGGCATGATTGTTGGTGCCAGAAGGGCTGGTCTGAGTATTTCAGAAACTGCTGATCTACTGGGATTTTCACGCACAACCATCTCTAGGGTTTACAGAGAATGGTCCGAAAAAGAAAAAAAATCCAGTGAGCGGCAGTTCTGTGGCCGGAAATGCCTTGTTGATGCCAGAGGTCAGAGGAGAATGGGCAGACTGGTTCGAGCTGATAGAAAGGCAACAGTGACTCAAATTGCCACCCGTTACAACCAAGGTAGGCAGAAGAGCATCTCTGAACGCACAGTGCGTCGAACTTTGAGGCAGATGGGCTACAGCAGCAGAAGACCACACCGGGTACCACTCCTCTCAGCTAAGAACAGGAAACTGAGGCTACAATTTGCACAAGCTCATCGAAATTGGACAGTAGAAGATTGGAAAAACGTTGCCTGGTCTGATGAGTCTCGATTTCTGCTGCGACATTCGGATGGTAGGGTCAGAATTTGGCGTAAACAACATGAAAGCATGGATCCATCCTGCCTTGTATCAACGGTTCAGGCTGGTGGTGGTGGTGTCATGGTGTGGGGAATTTTTTCTTGGCACTCTTTGGGCCCCTTGGTACCAATTGAGCATCGTTGCAACGCCACAGCCTACCTGAGTATTGTTGCTGACCATGTCCATCCCTTTATGACCACAATGTACCCAACATCTGATGGCTACTTTCAGCAGGATAATGTGCCATGTCATAAAGCTCGAATCATCTCAGATTGGTTTCTTGAACATGACAATGAGTTCACTGTACTCAAATGGCCTCCTCAGTCACCAGATCTCAATCCAATAGAGCATCTTTGGGATGTGGTGGAACGGGAGATTCGCATCAGGGATGTGCAGCCGACAAATCTGCGCCAACTGTGTGATGCCATCATGTCAATATGGTCCAAAATCTCTGAGGAATGCTTCCAGCACCTTGTTGACTCTCTGCCACGAAGAATTGAGGCAGTTCTGAAGGCAAAAGGGGGTCCAACCCGTTACTAGCATGGTGTACCTAATAAAGTGGCCAGTGAGTGTACAGTATGAGGCCGCATATAGCCTCCTATATACAGTATGAGCCTGTACTTCGCTTCCTATATACAGTATGAGGCCGCATATAGCCTCCTATATACAGTATGAGCACCCACATATAGCATCCTGAATGCAGTGTTTACCTCCTATATACAGTATGAGCATGCACATTGCTTCCTATATACAGTATGAGCCTGCAAATAGCCTCCTATATACAGTATGAGCCTATACATCACTTCCTATATACAGTATGAGGCCGCATATAGCCTCCTATATACAGTATGAGCACACACATATAGCCTCCTATGTACAGTATGAGCCTGCGCATTGCTTCCTATAAACAGTATGAGCATCCACATAGCCTCCTATGTACAGTATGAGCCTGCACATCGCTTCCTAAACAGTATGAGCCTGCACATCGCTTCCTAAAAACAGTATGAGCCTGCAAATCGCTTCCTATATACAGTATGAGCCCACATATAGCCTCCTGAATACAGTATTTGCCTCCTATATACAGTGTGAGTCCCCATATAGCCTTCTATATACAGTATGAGCCTGCACATCGATTCCTATATACAGTATGAGGCCACATATAGCCTCCTATATACAGTATGAGCACCCACATATAGCCTCCTGTATACAGTATGATGCTGCATATAGCCTCCTATATACAGTATGAGGCCGCACATAGCCTCTTATATACAGTATGAGCCTGTACATCACTTCCTATATACAGTATGAGGCTGCATATAGCCTCCTATATACAGTATGAGCCCACATAGCCTCCTGTATACAGTATGAGGCCGCATATAGTCTCCTATATACAGTATGAGCCTGCACATTGCTTCATATATACAATATGAGCCCACATAGCCCCCTACAGTATATACAGTATGATCACCCACATATAGCCTCCTGAATACAGTTTGTGCCTCCTATATACAGTATGAGCCTGTACTTCACTTCATATATACAGTATGAGGCCGCATATAGCCTCATATAGCTATACAGTATGAGCATCCACATATAACCTCCTATGTACAGTATGAGCCTGCGCATTGCTTCCTATAAACAGTATGAGCATCCACATAGCCTCCTATGTACAGCATGAGCCTGCACATCGCTTCCTATAAACAGTATGAGCCTGCAAATTGCTTCCTATATACAGTATGAGCCCACATATAGCCTCTTGAATACAGTGTTTGCCTCCTATATACAGTGTGAGTCCCCATATAGCCTCCTATATACAGTATGAGCACTCACATATAGCCTCCTGAATACATTGTTTGCCACCATATTGCCTCCTATATACAGTGTGAGTCCCCATATAGCTCCTATATACAGTATGAGCCCCTATATAGCATCCCATATCTAACTGCATTTACCTTGGTATCATTAATTTTCTTTGAGACTGCTCTGTTCTCATATTGTGCATTTATGCATTTAGTAGGGCTTAATGGAATGATTGCCCTTGTTACACATCAACTCTAGATGCGCTCACTTATTAGACTTTGGTTGGGGCAACTTTAAAATATAATAATGATAATGGTCCTGTCTAGTGACAAGTTTATTTTACAGGCTTCTGGAGAAAGGCACAATACCAGTCATTCAAGGGTTAATTCTTTGGAACACTGAGAGGGACTTTCTAGCCAATGAAACCACAGTATAAAACACCTGTGATAACTATGGCAACTGCGCTGATGTCATAAACACATGCATCTATGATGCAGGAGAAGATTCCAGAACCATAAGTCATTCAGCCGTAGACGGAAGCCATACTTGATGTGTCTGGAGACCTGGAGCTTCATCACTCCACAATGGGAGGAAGGGGACACCGCCTAGCCAGCCAGATCAGCCATAGCGCCTAGCCAGCCAGATCAGCCATAGCGCCTAGCCAGCCAGATCAGCCATACCGCCTAGCCAGCCAGATCAATGGGGTGACAGATGTTGCAGCCAGATCTCCCTCACGTCCGGTACTCGCCGCCTTCACTTTATGTGTACGGCCTGGAGAGGTCGCATTAGGCTTCTCCAAAACAAATATGACACAATGTACAAATTCAGGTACAATTTGCTGTTACATGTTGGCACTAACCTTCTAAGCCCAAGGGAAAGGCAGTCCTGCAGCCATGGTTCCCTAGAGGTTTCCACCACAGGGGGTTTTTCCTCTCCTGAGTGCTGAAGGACGATTCTTCGTGAGTCGGGGGTTCTGCCATTTTCAGTGTCTCTTTCATAGTAATTGGCTGATTCTAAATTTCAGACACTGAAAGAAATAATAATGATGAGATTTGGAATAAAATTCGGTCAATTTAACATCCAATAAAAGTGTTTTGTGTGTTTCTTTCACAATCTTCGGTTGGTGAGATTTTGTTGGGGATCAGGATCCAGCATCTATGATCAAGCCATGAAGCCAGATATGAAGTCAGAGCAATTTAACCCTGCGCTGGAAGACAGGACGGAGCAGAGATGACAAAGTGTGACTGCACAATTAGCACAAGTTCACACTCTTCCTCCCATTCAGATACATGAGGGGATTCAGGGCCAAGTTGGGACTAAAAAGCAGCCCTGGCACACAAAATTCACCAGCCCACATACAATAAGTGTCCTCAACCCAAATCGAAGAACACTGATAGGTCATGTAGGATTTTGCTTTATCCGTTACCAGGGCCGAAATAAAGTATTTTGGGTGCCCAAGGCAGATGAAGCCGAAGGCGCCCATTTTGCATTTCTACCCAGCTAATTCTTCCCTTTTCCATTAGGTCTATGACATCATGTGATTAATAACTGATGAGCTGAATCCTTCTAAGTCAGGCCCATATACATTTGTATCTCATGAACCTACAACTCCCAGTATGTCCTTAACAAGGAGATGCTGGGAGTTATTAGTCTTTATCAGACTGTGGACTATACAGGAACCATAGTACTGATGAGACGCAGTCAGTACCAATAGCTAAAAATGTACATCCTGGCACCTTATAGGTGACCTCTTCTCTGATTGAGTCTTTTCTTTCTCTTAGGCCTGTTTCACACTTCAGTTTTCTGGCGTTAGTCAAAATCTGCCAGTGTGCAAAAACGGATCCGTTTCCGTTTTGTGGCAAACGGATGCAACTGGATCCGTTTTTTGTACGGATCCGCTTTAGACGCTAGTGCATGAAATTTAAAGTAAGGCCTGTTTCACGAGAGAGAGAGATTTGGCTGCCACAGAATGGGATTTGGGGTTAAATATCATGAAAGGACATTCATTCGGGCATGCTCAGTATAAAAAGGAGGATCCGATGGCAGATTCCGTCAATTGACGGTTGGCAACGGATCCACCGCCTTTTCTCATCCACATCTCGCTTCTTAAGGCCCCTTTCACACTCCAGTCTTTTGCAATCAGTCACAATCCGTCAAAGTGTTCAGATCCGTCAAGTGGACGGATCCTGCGTATATTGCAAAAAACTGATGCACTGGATCTGTTTTTATGACTGATCCGTTGTAGCAGCCTTGCTGTAGGAATTAAAGAAACAGAATTCTGGAGCGAGAGAGAGAGAGAAGGATTTTGTGCCAGAATAGAAAAAGCAGCCGCAGGGGTTAAAATAAAGGAAGAAAAATGATTCCGGGCATGCTCAGTTTTAAAAGATGGAATCCGTCGCTATCCGACTTTTCGACGTACACAAAAAATGTTCATCTGTCCGTTGTCTCTGGCCGACGGACAGAGATTTTCTGACGGATCCGTTGGACGACAGATGAAACGTGTGGCCATCCGTCACAATCTGTCACTAATACAAGTCTATGAGAAAAAAACGGATCCAGCATGAAAAAATGATGGAAAGCCAAAATTAGAGTTGAGCGAAACGGATCGAAAAATTTCAAAAGTCGCTGACTTTTGGCAAAGTCGGGTTTCATGAAACGAAACCCGACCCTAGGATGAGGTCGGCCACGAGGTCGGTGACTTACGCACCAAAGTCGCGTTTCAAAAGTTTGTTTTGCGCTCTTTTTCAGCCAATCAGGATCCACGGACACTGTGGGCAACGTGATGACATAGGCAGGGGTCACCACCATCTTTCAGAAGGGCATGCAAGTGATTGGCTTGCTTTGGTGGGCGTCACAGGGGGTATAAAAGGGCGTGCACGCCGACCGCCATGATCCTCATGCTGATCTCAGAATAGGGAGAGCTGCTGCTGATTCTGTAGGGAGAGCGTTAGGCAGGGAAGAAGACACCAAAAACTGCTTCTGCTGCTAGCGATTTTGCCTGTACAACACACCAGTCACTGTGTGCAGTGCAAGGGGAGGCTATATTTTGCTGGATAAGCGGTGTTGGTTGTTAGGCTGCCTTCTAAGGCTTCCTGACGGCTGCATTGCTGTTTACCCACTGCTCTGCAAACTGCTTTTTTAAAAGCAATCCCAATTTTTTTTTTGTCCTGCTGAGGTACTGAGCGTGCATTTTTTCACACCATACAGCGGTGCACACTCCTCACACAGTACCGTGTAACGGCTGTTATCACAGCCACAGTGAAGCTATCTGTGTGTCACTCTGTAAGAATAAGTCGAGGACATGTTCCGTTCTTACAGACCTGCACCTTCTAGTTTTGTCTAGCTTTCAAACAGTTAAATATATTTGCTGTTTGATCACATTCAAAACTATAGAGAGACAGCGTGTGTCAGTCCGTATACTTAAAAAACACGGAGTTTGACAATTTTACGTACACCGGACAGCCGTGTACGTGCACGCTCCTCTCAGTACTGTGTAACGGCTGTTATCACGGCCACAGTGAAGCTATCTGTGTGTCACTCTAAGAATAAGTTGAGGACATGTTCCGTTCTTACAGACCTGCACCTTCAAGTTTTGTCTAGCTTTCAAACAGTTAAATATATTTGCTGTGTGATCACATTCAGAACTATAGAGAGACAGCGTGTGTCAGTCCATATACTTAAAAAACACGGAGTTTGACAATTTTACGTACACCGGACAGCCATGTATGTGCACGCTCCTCTCAGTACCGTGTAACGGCTGTTATCACGGCCACAGTGAAGCTATCTGTGTGTCACTCTGGAAGGATAAGTGGAGGACTTGTTCCGTTCTTACAGACTCTAGGGAGATTCCTATTCTGCCCAATTCTATATACACCTTGTAGTTTGTGATACACTAGCCAATTTCTGCCTGTGACATAGCGCTGTGATATTCAGTGGGCCTCACACAATCCAAAAGTGTCCAGTGTCCACTAGTGTGTGCAGAAATTCAAAATCTCTGTTATCCTGTAGTCACTTTTTTCACACCTGTGCCATCGAGCCTGTGACATAGCGCTGTGATATTCAGTGGGCCTCACACAATCCATAAGTGTCCAGTGTCCACAAGTGTGTGCAGAAATTCAAAATCTCCCTTATCCTGTAGTCACTTTTTTCACACCTGTGCCATCGAGCCTGTGACATAGCGCTGTGATATTCAGTGGGCCTCACACAATCCAAAAGTGTACAGTGTCCACAAATGTGTGCAGAAATTCAAAATCTCCCCTGTCCTATAGACACCTTGTACCTTGTTTTACATTACTATATAGTTTGTTGGATTTTGTCTACATTTCTACCAAAAATGAGGAAGGCTGGTGGAAGAGGCTGTGGAATTGGGCGGGGGTTGGCAGCTGGTAATGATGGTGTTGGTGGTGGATCTGATGGTAGTGGCAAAAGCAAAATAGGACCGAATGCAGGAGGTGTTGAGCCTGTGTCATCATCTGGCTCCACAAGGCCTCGAAGGCTTACTTTTCTAGGAGTTGGCAAACCGCTTTTAAAGCCAGAGCTTCAGGAAAAAGTTTTGGCTTACATTGCTGACTCAGCCTCCAGCTCTATCGCCTCCTCTTCTGAAGTTGTAAAAAATAAAAGCACTGAGTCGTCATTGGAGGCTCATGTTCATGAACCACAAATTTCCTTGTGTCCTTCACCCCAACCAAGATTGAAGGATGACGCAGGCCATACTACTGATTACTCCATGGAGCTGTTTTCACATACCATGCCTGGATTATCAAGTGAAATGGTGAATTACCCAGGCCAAGATGAATCTGACATCGAGTGCCCTGATGCACAGCCACTGATAGATGATTCTGCTGGTACATTCACTCAGAGCACTACATTGTCCTCGCAGTGTACAGAGCCAGATTCTGACCCTGATGAGACTCAGGTGCCCCTTCCCGCACACTATACCACCATACACGGTGACACAGAGGAAGGTGCACATGACATTGAAGAGGAGGTGATGGATGATCCAGTTGTTGACCCAGATTGGCATCCATTGGGGGAAGAGGGTGCTGCTTCCAATAGCTCAGATGAGGAGCATCCACAGCAGACATCGACATCGCAACAGCTGTTATCTGGCAGGCACGGAGCACTCCAAAGACAGGTTCCAAAAATCAAAAGAGTTGCTGGACAGCTTGTCCAGAGGGTCAAAATATCACAGCGTGCTAGGCCGCAAAATGTCTGCCAAAGTAGGAAGAGTGCAGTGTGGCACTTTTTTGAACAAAATCCTCATGATCAGGCCAAGGTTATCTGTAAGAAGTGCGCAAAGACCTTTAGCCGAGTGAAAAATCTGAAAAATTTGAATACCAGTTGCATGCTTAGACATTCAACCACCATGCACTTGCAAGCGTGGACACAACACCAAACCTCAAGTACCACATGTGCAACTGATCACAAAGAAGGTAGTCAGCAATGCTACATTGTTTCCCCCACTGTAAGCCCACCGGTTAGCACAGCAGCAAATGTTGAGGTGTTAGTTGCAAGGCCACAGCAGTCAGGGAATCCCACTGTTATATCAACGAAAGACTGAATCTAGGCCATCAGAAAGAACACCAACTCCATCACCATCATCAACCCTCTCTCAGTTCGCCCTGTCCACCGCTACTTCCACCATATGCAGCTCTCAAGTCCAGCTCACCCTCCCAGACACTATGAGTAGGTCAAGAAAGTACTCAGTCTCTCATCCGCATACACTGGGTTTGAACGCCCACATTGCCAAACTAATCTCATTTGAGATGATGCCCTATCGGTTGGTGGAAAGCGCAGCTTTCCGCGAACTCATGGCCTATGCAGTACCACGCTATGACCTACCCAGTCACCACTTCTTCTCTTGCAAAGCCATCCCAGCCCTCCACCATCATGTGAAAGACCGCATTGTCCATGCACTCAAGCAGTCAGTGAGTGGCAAGGTGCACCTCACAACTGATGCATGGTCCAGTCGGCATGGCCAGGGCCGTTACGTGTCCATCACTGCGCACTGGGTTAATGTGGTGGATGCAGGATCCACAGGGGACAGTGCTGCCTAGCCCACGGTATAGGAAACAGTTGGCTGTAGGCGTTCGATCCTCCTCCAGAAGCGAAAGCTCGTCCACAAAGCGCAGTCGTATGAGCACTCCATCTGCAGCTGCCAATGTTGCATACGAGGTGTCCCCCTATCGAGCAGCTAGTGGAAAGTGTCAGCAGGCTGTGTTACAGATGATGTGTTTGGGCGACAGACACACCGCCGAGGTGCTCGCCGAGTACTTCCAGCGACAAACTGAGTCATGGCTGGGCAGTGTACATCTTGAGGCAGGCAAGGTAGTGTTAGGCGTCGGATTCCTGGCACTGCACAGCAGGAATCCAGAGCCAGACATCCTGCGGTCTCCCATTCTCCTCCGACCGCTCGGACTCCTGCTCAGCAATCTCGGCGAACCAGGCATTCCCCGCAGACTCGTTCTGTGAGCCTGGATGTTGCTGCCACCTCTGGTGCAGCAATGATAACGCAACCTGCTTTGCAGGGAACTGCTCTAGAGGCTAAGTCCTCGCGCCGTGCGACTGGGCATGCCCGCAACTTGTCCTCTCAGTGGAGAGCAGGGGTCACATGTGAAGGTCCTATGTCGGATCTGATTGGTCCTTCCTATAGTACTGGAAGGTCCCGGAAGCGCATGGCTATAAAAAGCCTGCATGGCGGCTCGGCCATGCGCTAGTGTAGCATATTATGCTGTGTGTGTATGGTGATGGATGCATGGACTGGTGTCTGACTTATTATGAAACCCCTTCCCTCGGATATTAAGAATGGTGACAGTATGTTGGGTTAGTCAGCTCCAGATTGTGGCAGGCTACACGCCACTGAGCCTTCCTCACCTACACTAGCGTCCGTCGGTGCCCGGCTCCTCCGGCATCGTCACTTAGCGGCTTCAGTTACGGCCGCGCTGCAGTATTAGCAGCTTTTGGTGTTCGCGGCTGCGACGCCACACGCCGGCTGACCTGTGCAGCTAACAGGTTCAGCCTTTACGTCTAGTTCATACTTTGGCGTCTCTGTGACTAAACAGAGTCCGCTCTCAGGCTCTCGGGTGACGTTAACCCGAGCGCTGTATCGCACTTCTAGCGTATCTGCCATTGTCCAGCAGCGGTCTTGCCATCTACCGCACGGTGGACCCCGGGCGGCGAACGCGCCTTCCATTATTTATATCTGGTGCGTTCCGCCGACCCTAACATTACACTAGCGCCAGGGTCTGGCTGGCAATGGCAGACGTGCAGCAGCTGCAGCGCTACATTCGGCAGCTGGAGAGCAGGTTGGCGGCTATTGAGAGCACCAACTCAGCTGCGAATGCTGCGCTAGCTGCTGCTCAGACAGTCGCTGAGGCTGTCTCACGTGCGCCCACACTTTTGCCCCTGCCGACAATGTCTCGCCTCCCGCTCCCCGATAAGTTTTCGGGTGATAGTGCCTCCTGTAGGGGATTCGTTAGTCAGTGCTCCATCCAGCTGGAGTTGCTGGCTGCACGGTTCCCTACGGAGCGGGCTAAGGTGGGATTTATTGTCTCTCTGTTGTCTGGCCGGGCATTACAGTGGGCCACGCCATTGTGGGAACGTGGTGATCCCGTGGTACAGGGGGCTGCTCAGTTCCTCGTGGCTCTGAAGCAAGTCTTCTTGGGACCACGGGTCACCCACGATACGGCTCTCCAACTGTTATCTTTAACACAAGGGTCACTTTCGGTTAGCCATCATGCTGTCCAGTTTCGGACACTGGCTTCCGAGTTAGAGTGGCCGGACAAAGTGTTGGTCCCGGTGTTTTGGAGAGGCCTGGCTGAGCACGTAAAAGATGCTCTAGCTACTAGGGAGATTCCCACCAGTTTGGAGGAGTTGATCGCCGTTTCCACCCGCATTGATCTCCGCTACACGGAGCGCGGGTTGGAACGAGCGCAATCCAAACGTAGGGTTAATTTGGCTCCCACCTTTACTGAGCCGCTGAAATTTCCCGCACAGGAGCACCTCTCCTCTGAGCCTATGGAGGTGTCTCGCACCGGCACTAAGTTGCGTCCGATGCGAACCTCTGTGCGCTGTTATCAGTGCCGACAGTTGGGCCACTCGGCTGGCACATGCCCTCAGCGGCCGAAAAGACGACCACGTTCAGTGGCCGTAGGTGGTGGTCAATCCAAGGTGGGACCCTTTTCACCCAAACCGGTGTTCCAGGGTACATTAGATAGTGGGTCCTCCTCCTGGGAGGCAGAGGTCACCCTGGATTCCGGGGCCGAGGGGAACTTTATGTCCTCGACTTTTGCCCAGAGACACGCTATCCCTCTGGTGATACTCCCCCAACCTCTGACCATCAGGGTGGTAAATGGGGCACCGTTACCATCTCAGGTGACCCATCAGACAGCCCCACTCGGACTCTCTATTTCACCTTCACATCGGGAGACTCTGTCCCTGCTAATTATGCCCAATGGCATCGATCAGGTGCTCCTCGGAGTTCCCTGGCTTCGTTGCCACTCCCCGCATATTGACTGGGCTTCAGGGAGGATACTGGGCTGGGGCAAGGACTGTGAGGGAAGGTGCCTGAGGGGCAGCGTTCAGGTGGCTTCCACAGAAGTGCCTGCGGATCTCTCCTCGCTCCCCAAACCCTACCACCATTACGCGGACGTCTTCTCTAAGAAGTCTGCGGAGACGCTCCCACCGCACCGTTCCTATGATTGCCCGATTGATCTCCTGCCAGGCACAGAGCCTCCCCGAGGCTGTGTTTCATAGAATCATAGAATCGTAGAGTTGGAAGGGACCTCCTGGGCCATCTGGTCCAACCCCCTGCTCAAAGCAGGATTCGCTAAATCATCCCAGTCAGATGTCTGTCCAGCCTCTGTTTGAAGACTTCCATTGAAGGAGAACTCACCACTTCTCGTGGCAGCCTGTTCCACTCATTGATCACTCTAACTGTCAAAAAGTTTTTTCTAATATCTAATCTGTGTCTCCTCCCATTCAGTTTCATCCCATTGCTTCTAGTCTTTCCTTGTGCAAATGAGAATAAAGTTGATCCTTCTACAATGTGACAGCCCTTTAGATATTTGTAGACAGCTATTAAGTCTCCTCTCAGTCTTCTCTTTTGCAAACTAAACATTCCCAAATCCTGCAACCTTTCCTCATAAGACAGGGTTTGCAGACCGGTCACCATTCTGGTCGCTCTTTTCTGAACTTGCTCCAGTTTGTTGATGTCTTTTTTAAAATGTGGTGCCCAAAACTGGACACAATATTCCAGATGAGGTCTGACCAAAGAGGAGTAGAGGGAAATAATGACTTCACGTGATCTAGACTGTATGCTTCTGTTAATACATCCTAGAATTGCATTTGCCTTTTTTGCTGCTGCATCACACTGTTGACTCATATTCAGTCTGTGATCTATTAGTATACCCAAGTCTTTTTCACATGTGCTGTCACTTAGCCCTATTCCTCCCATTCTATATATGCTTTTTCCATTTTTATTGCCCAGATGTAGTACTTTGCATTTCTCCCTGTTAAAAACCATTCTGTTAGTTGCTGCCCACTTCTCCAGTTTATTTAAATCTTTTTGAATCCTCTCTCTCTCTTCTCTAGTATTAGCTATCCCTCCTAGCTTTGTGTCATCAGCAAATTTAATCAGTTTACCCTCAATTCCTTCATCTAAATCGTTGATAAAGATGTTGAACAATACAGGGCCCAGGACAGAGCCCTGTGGTACCCCACTTGAGACATTCTTCCAACTGGATGTGCAGCCATTTACGACCACTCTTTGGGTCCGATCACTAAGCCAGTTATGAATCCACCTAACAGTTGCCTTGTCCATTCCATACTTAATCATTTTTTCAATAAGGATTGTATGAGAGACTTTGTCAAATGCTTTGCTGAAGTCAAGATATACTATATCTACAGCATTTCCTTGATCCACCCAATCAGTGATACCGTCATAGAAGGAAATTAAGTTAGTCTGACATGACTTATTAGTTACAAACCCATGCTGACTCTGTTTAATCACTTCATTCTTATCCAGGTATTGACATACATGTTGTTTAATAATTTGTTCAAAGATCTTTCCTGGTATAGAAGTCAGACTCACC
Source organism: Dendrobates tinctorius (assembly GCF_039654945.1). NCBI lineage: Eukaryota > Metazoa > Chordata > Amphibia > Anura > Dendrobatidae > Dendrobates > Dendrobates tinctorius. The sequence goes on from NW_027362108.1 coordinate 55,961, forward strand.
GGCCTATAGTTACCTGGGTCCACCTTCTTCCCCTTTTTGAAGATAGGAACAACATTTGCTCTTCTCCAGTCTTCTGGCACTTCTCCTGTTCTCCAAGAATTTTCAAAGATTATAGAGAGGGGTTCAAAAATTTCTTCTGCTATCTCCTTCAGTACTCTGGGGTGTAATTCATCTGGACCTGGAGACTTGAATTCATTTAGGCTAGCTAAGTGTTTCCTCACTATCTTTCTGTTTATAGATATCCTGGATTCTTCTATTCCCTTAATAGGACAGTGAATAACAGTTGATGTTACATTTCCTTTCTGAGAGAAAACAGATGCAAAATAGGAATTTAAAAGTTCAGCCTTCTCAACATCCTGTCTTACCATTTCATCATTTTCATCCTGTAAAAATCCTATAGCATCTTTGACTTTTCTTTTACTTTTGACATATCCCCAAAATCCTTTATTATTGCTTTTGACATCTCTTGCAAGCCTCAATTCATTTTCAGCTTTAGCTAATCTGATTTGTGCCCTGCAGGTTCTGCAGACAGCATTATATTCTTCTTTAGATATGCCTCCCTCTTTCCATTTTATAAACATTTTTTTCTTCCTTTTTAGCATGTGCTTAAGTTCTGTGTTCATCCATCCTGGTTTCCTTAACTGCTTCCTATTCTTCCCTCTTTTCGGAATTGTTAACAACTGTGCTTTGAGAATTTCATTTTTCAAGATTTCCCATCCTTCCTGGACATTTTTGTCTTTAAGGATATCCAGCCATTGGATCCCTCCAATTCTCTTTCTGAATCCCTTAAAATCTGCCTTTCTGAAATCTAACCTTGACGTCTGAGTCTTCACAGGTCTTCCGCCTCTAGTTATCCAAAATTCTAAAATAGCATGGTCGCTACCTCCTAGGGTCCCAGCCACTTTTACCTCCTCAACCATTTCCTCCCTGTTTATAAGGATTAGATCCAAGGTAGCAGTTCCCCTTGTTTTCTCCCTTACCTTTTGGAAGATAAAGTTGTCAGCAAGAGAGGATAAGAATTTCCTTGACCTGTTAGTTTTGCCTGAGAGAGATTCCCAACAAATGTCTGGATAGTTGAAATCTCCCATGACAACTATGTCATATTTTTTGGAGAACTTGGCCATTTGATGCATAAAGAGTTCATCCATAGCTTCAGCTTGCACAGGCGGCCTGTAGTAAATGCCTACAATGGTGTCCTTTCCATTGTTCTGTCCTTGTATTCTTACCCAAACAGTTTCCACAGAACTCCCAGTCTCTGAAGCTTCAATCTCTGTGCAGATATACGCGTTTCTAACATACAATGCGACACCCCCTCCTCGTTTATCAAGTCTGTTTCTTGCAAATAAGTTGTATCCTTCTAGTCTTGTATTCCAATCATGTGTATTGTCCCACCAAGTTTCAGTGATTCCAATGACATCATATTTCTTTTCCTGTGTTAGTAGTTCCAATTCTCCTTGTTTGTTGCCCATGCTTTGTGCATTAGTATAGAAACATTTTAGTTTGTGATTGGTTTCTCTTTCTCCAATATTTTTATTAATTAGATTCTTTCGTCTTTGTTCTTCCTTTCCACTTCTAATAGCAGAGTTCTCAATAGCATTTGTCAGGTGTATGGCTTTTTCTGGTCTTTTGCTTCCCTTCCCATGTTGTTCTAGTTTAAAGCTCTCCTTACAAGTGTAGCAAGGCGACTTCCAAATACATGCTTACCAGTCTTCGTAAGGTGCACCCCATCTCTAGCAAGTAGTCCATCGTATAAGTAGTTCACTCCGTGATCCAGAAATCCAAATCGTTGCTGACGGCACCATCGACGTAGCCAGTTGTTCACCTGCAGAATCTTATTCCACCTCCTTGTTCCATGGCCATCCACTGGGAGGATGGAAGAAAAGACCACCTGCGCTCCCAGTTCTTTCACTTTCTTGCCTAAGTCTTCAAAGTCTCTGCAGATGGTTTCCAGGTCGTTTCTTGCAGTGTCATTTGTCCCCACATGTAGTAGCAGGAATGGGTAGTCATCTGTAGGTCTGAAGAGTTCTGATATCCTGTCAGACACATCTTTAATTTTTGCACCTGGAAGACAACACATTTCTCTTGAAGTTATATCCGGTCTGCAGATAGCGGCCTCAGTTCCTCTCAACAGGGAATCCCCCATGACCACCACTCTCCGTTTCTTCGTCACAACATTTTTCTTTCTCCATCCAGGAGGACTCTGAAGGCGTACAAGGTTGCTGCTTGTTGGCAAAGTCTTATCCTGATGTATTTCTTCATTGTTTTCCTGCGTGAGAGCCTGGTACTGGTTTCTGAGCAGTATGGGTGCTGACTGCCTTCTGATCCTCCTGCTTCTCTGGGTCACATGTCTCCATTCCTCTGTTTCTTCAGGTGCACTTCGAATTTCTTCTCTTTCTGTAACATGAAGAGATAGTTCTGCTGTGTCCAAGAACTCTTCACCTTCCTTAATGATCTTCAACATAGCTAACCTCTCTTCGAGATTTTGCAACTTTTCCTCCAACAGGGACACAAGCTTGCATTTGTGGCATATGAAGTTTGGCTTTTCCACTGGTAAGTCTGTGAACATGTAGCAAGAAATGCAGCTCACCAAATGGCTCCTGGCCTCTTCCATCTTGAGATTTCTTAAAAACGATGAAAGATGAGCCCTCTTTTCAGCTGCAACGGCCAAAACCCAGTGATCGTTGAGCTCGCGGAGACTCTTCACTTATCCCAGAAGGCACTGGGAATATGCAAATGATCTCCTCAAGACTCTTCCCCTGGTTTTCCGATTTCCTCTTTTCAGCTGCAACGGCCAAAACCCAGTGATCGTTGAGCTCGCGGAGACTCTTCACTTATCCCAGAAGGCACTGGGAATATGCAAATGATCTCCTCAAGACTCTTCCCCTGGTTTTCCGATTTCCTCTTTTCAGCTGCAACGGCCAAAACCCAGTGATCGTTGAGCTCGCGGAGACTCTTCACTTATCCCAGAAGGCACTGGGAATATGCAAATGATCTCCTCAAGACTCTTCCCCTGGTTTTCCGATTTCCTCTTTTCAGCTGCAACGGCCAAAACCCAGTGATCGTTGAGCTCGCGGAGACTCTTCACTTATCCCAGAAGGCACTGGGAATATGCAAATGATCTCCTCAAGACTCTTCCCCTGGTTTTCCGATTTCCTCTTTTCAGCTGCAACGGCCAAAACCCAGTGATCGTTGAGCTCGCGGAGACTCTTCACTTATCCCAGAAGGCACTGGGAATATGCAAATGATCTCCTCAAGACTCTTCCCCTGGTTTTCCGATTTCCTCTTTTCAGCTGCAACGGCCAAAACCCAGTGATCGTTGAGCTCGCGGAGACTCTTCACTTATCCCAGAAGGCACTGGGAATATGCAAATGATCTCCTCAAGACTCTTCCCCTGGTTTTCCGATTTCCTCTTTTCAGCTGCAACGGCCAAAACCCAGTGATCGTTGAGCTCGCGGAGACTCTTCACTTATCCCAGAAGGCACTGGGAATATGCAAATGATCTCCTCAAGACTCTTCCCCTGGTTTTCCGATTTCCTCTTTTCAGCTGCAACGGCCAAAACCCAGTGATCGTTGAGCTCGCGGAGACTCTTCACTTATCCCAGAAGGCACTGGGAATATGCAAATGATCTCCTCAAGACTCTTCCCCTGGTTTTCCGATTTCCTCTTTTCAGCTGCAACGGCCAAAACCCAGTGATCGTTGAGCTCGCGGAGACTCTTCACTTATCCCAGAAGGCACTGGGAATATGCAAATGATCTCCTCAAGACTCTTCCCCTGGTTTTCCGATTTCCTCTTTTCAGCTGCAACGGCCAAAACCCAGTGATCGTTGAGCTCGCGGAGACTCTTCACTTATCCCAGAAGGCACTGGGAATATGCAAATGATCTCCTCAAGACTCTTCCCCTGGTTTTCCGATTTCCTCTTTTCAGCTGCAACGGCCAAAACCCAGTGATCGTTGAGCTCGCGGAGACTCTTCACTTATCCCAGAAGGCACTGGGAATATGCAAATGATCTCCTCAAGACTCTTCCCCTGGTTTTCCGATTTCCTCTTTTCAGCTGCAACGGCCAAAACCCAGTGATCGTTGAGCTTGCGGAGACTCTTCACTTATCCCAGAAGGCACTGGGAATATGCAAATGATCTCCTCAAGACTCTTCCCCTGGTGTTTACCCTTTATCACTCCCTGAGACGGAGGCTATGTCCCAGTATATCCGGGAGAACCTGGCTAAGGGTTTCATCAGAAAATCGGTGTCACCGGCTGGTGCCGGATTCTTCTTCATACAGAAGAAGAACGGAGAGCTACGCCCCTGCATCGACTACCGAGGTCTCAATGCTATCACGGTTAAAAACAAATACCCCCTACCGTTGATCTCGGAGTTATTTGACAGGTTGCGGGGGGCCCGGATCTTTACTAAACTAGATCTGCGGGGTGCATACAACCTGATCCGCATTCGCGAAGGAGACAAATGGAAGACAGCTTTTAATACCAGGGATGGCCATTACGAATACCTGGTTATGCCCTTTGGCCTTTGTAATGCCCCAGCTGTCTTCCAAGATTTTGTTAACGACGTCTTCCGCGACATGCTCTCTACCTCGGTGGTGGTCTATCTGGATGACATACTCATCTTTTCGCCAGATTTGACCACCCACCGGAGAGACGTCTGCAGGGTCTTTGACCGTCTGCGGGCGAACTCGTTATTTGCCAAGCTGGAGAAGTGCCAGTTTGAGCAGGAGTCCTTGCCGTTCCTGGGCTATATCATCTCGGCCCAGGGGCTGGCCATGGATCCGGCCAAACTACAAGCGGTAATGGACTGGCAGGAACCCCATTCCCTCAAAGCGGTGCAGCGCTTTTTGGGGTTCGTGAATTACTACCGCCAGTTCATACCACACTTTTCCACACTGGTGGCTCCTTTGGTTGCTCTCACCAAGAAAGGAGCTAACCCCAATGCTTGGTCAGAACATGTCTCCAAGGCCTTCTTGGCTATAAAATCACATTTTGCTGGCGCTCCCATTTTACATCGTCCCGATGTGGATAAGCCGTTTATCCTTGAGGTAGACGCTTCTTCCGTCGGTGCAGGAGCAGTCCTTTATCAAAAGGATGCTCAAGGTCGGAAGCACCCCTGCTTCTTCTATTCCAAGACCTTCTCACCGGCGGAGAAAAATTACTCCATCGGCGACAGGGAGCTGCTAGCCATGAAGTTGGCTTTTTCTGAATGGAGACATCTCCTGGAGGGAGCCCGGTTTCCCTTTCTGGTATATACGGACCATAAAAACCTGGTCTATCTACAGACGGCCCAACGCCTGAATTCCCATCAGGCCAGGTGGTCGCTCTTCTTCTCACGATTCCGCTTCACCCTCCACTACCTCTCTGGAGAGAAGAACGTCCGTGCGGATGCTCTCTCACGTTCAGTGGTCTCAGCGGAGGAGGGAGAAGCTGAGCCTCGGTTAATTCTCCCGCCGGAGAGTTTTACGACCGTGGCTCCAGTTGCGCTCGAGTCGGTACCACCGGGCAAGACCTTGGTGCCTCCTCAGCTACGGCCGGAGGTCCTCGCCTGGGCACATGCCTCCAGAGTGGGTGGCCATTTTGGTAAAAAACGGACCGCCGAACTCCTGGCAAGGTCATATTGGTGGTCACATATGGCTCGAGATGTCAAGGAGTACGTGCAGGCATGTGTTTCGTGTGCTCGGAACAGACCCTCTAGACAGAGGCCGGCGGGGCTGTTGTTTCCCCTGCCAGTGGCGGATAGACCATGGGAGATGGTTGGCATGGACTTCATAGTTGGCCTGCCCAAGTCTGGTGGCAGTACGGTCATCTGGGTGGTCACCGACCATTTTTCCAAAATGGTGCACCTGGTGCCACTCGCACGCCTGCCTTCCGCTCGAGGTCTGGCCACCTTGTTCATTAAACACGTATTCCGTCTACATGGCATGCCGGACAAAATCGTGAGTGACCGTGGTCCCCAGTTTGCGTCTCGGTTTTGGAGGGAGCTCTGCAGTTTACTCAGCATCGAGCTAAATCTATCCTCCGCTTACCATCCCGAGACAAATGGCTTGGTCGAGAGAGCCAATCAGACCTTGGTCACCTATTTACGACATTTTGTCTCTGCCAGGCAGGATGACTGGGCATCCTTGCTACCTTGGGCAGAATTTGCCCTAAACAATGCGGTGGCTGATTCCACTGGTCAGACGCCCTTTCTCCTAAACTATGGCCAACATCCACGTGTCCCTGTCCCGATGCCAGTGTCCTCCACTGACTCCAGGGTGGCAGACTGGGCAGTGGAGGCCCGGGACATTTGGGATCGCACTCAAGATGCTATCCGGGCATCTAAAGAAAGGATGAGGGCGTCCGCCGACATGCATCGGCGGCCTGCGCCAAGCTTCTCCCCTGGCGACATGGTATGGCTCTCCACCCGAAACATTAAACTGCGGGTTGAGTCTCCCAAGTTCGCACCGCGATACATTGGACCATTCAAGGTCCTCGAGCGACTTAGCTCGGTGGTCTACCGCCTGGCTCTACCTCCACATTTGGCCATTTCGGACGTGTTCCATGTGTCCCTCCTCAAACCAGTTCACATGGTCCGGTTTTCTGAGTCATCTGCCGGGTCATCAGACTTATCGTCTGATGAGTTTGAGGTTAACGCCATCGTGGGGCACAGGTTTGTCCGTGGCAAAAAATTTTATTTGGTGGACTGGAAGGGTCATGGGCCCGAGGCTCGGACCTGGGAGCCGGTGGAAAATATTCACGCACCGCTCCTGATCGCGGCCTTTGAGCGCAGTGAGGCTCAGAGAGGGGGGGGCCCTAGGAGGGGGGGTAATGTTAGGCGTCGGATTCCTGGCACTGCACAGCGGGAATCCAGAGCCAGACATCCTGCGGTCTCCCATTCTCCTCCGACCGCTCGGACTCCTGCTCAGCAATCTCGGCGAACCAGGCATTCCCCGCAGACTCGTTCTGTGAGCCTGGATGTTGCTGCCACCTCTGGTGCAGCAATGATAACGCAACCTGCTTTGCAGGGAACTGCTCTAGAGGCTAAGTCCTCGCGCCGTGCGACTGGGCATGCCCGCAACTTGTCCTCTCAGTGGAGAGCAGGGGTCACATGTGAAGGTCCTATGTCGGATCTGATTGGTCCTTCCTATAGTACTGGAAGGTCCCGGAAGCGCATGGCTATAAAAAGCCTGCATGGCGGCTCGGCCATGCGCTAGTGTAGCATATTATGCTGTGTGTGTATGGTGATGGATGCATGGACTGGTGTCTGACTTATTATGAAACCCCTTCCCTCGGATATTACGAATGGTGACAGTATGTTGGGTTAGTCAGCTCCAGATTGTGGCAGGCTACACGCCACTGAGCCTTCCTCACCTACACTAGCGTCCGTCGGTGCCCGGCTCCTCCGGCATCGTCGCTTAGCGGCTTCAGTTACGGCCGCGCTGCAGTATTAGCAGCTTTTGGTGTTCGCGGCTGCGACGCCACACGCCGGCTGACCTGTGCAGCTAACAGGTTCAGCCTTTACGTCTAGTTCATACTTTGGCGTCTCTGTGACTAAACAGAGTCCGCTCTCAGGCTCTCGGGTGACGTTAACCCGAGCGCTGTATCGCACTTCTAGCGTATCTGCCATTGTCCAGCAGCGGTCTTGCCATCTACCGCACGGTGGACCCCGGGCGGCGAACGCGCCTTCCATTATTTATATCTGGTGCGTTCCGCCGACCCTAACAGGTAGTTAGTGATAACGGCCGTAATTTTGTGGCAGCCATAGCCCTTTCAATACTCAGCCACATACCTTGCTTGGCTCACACCTTGAACCTGGTGGTGCAGTGCTTCCTCAATAATTATCCGGAGTTAACAGCCCTGCTCCAGAAGGTGCGAAGACTGTGCGCGCACATCCGCCGGTCGCCTGTACACTCCATTCGTATGCAGAATCTGCAGTGATTGCTCCACCTTCCCAACCACCGCCTCATTATCGACATTGCAACAAGGTGGAACTCCACCCTGCACATGGTTGAGCGGCTGTGCGAGCAGAGGCAGGCCATAATGCATTTGTGGGAGGATACACGGCCAGGCACTTTGAGAGCAGACATGGAGTTGACAGGTGTGCAGTGGTCGAAGCTAAAAGACCTCTGTAAAGTCCTTCAGTGTTTTGAGGAATGCACACGGCTGGTAAGCACAGACGACGCCATCCTAAGCATGAGCATCCCACTTATGCGTCTGCTCATGCAAACTTTGACGCACCTTAAGGAGCAGGCGTCTGCAGCCAATGTTGACGAGGAGGGAATCCTTGATGACATTCAGCCATTGTCTGCTCAGGGACCTCTCCTGGACGAGGTGGAGGAAGAAGAGGAGGAGGAGGATGATGATGGGGATGATTACTTAGGGGAGGAGGATGCATCTCGTGGGGCAAGTGAAAATGTTGGCGTGGTAAGGTCTGGTACAGGGTTTGTGCGTGACTGGAGGGATGTGGATTTGCGAGAAAGTGCTCATCCAACCAGCACTCGCAGTGCATCATTGACACCGGGAACATTGGCCCACATGTCAGATTATGCCTTGCAGATCCTAAAAAGGGACCCCCGCATTGCCAAAATGATGAACAATGACGACTACTGGTTGGCCAGCATCCTGGATCCACGCTATAAAGGCAAATTACAAAACATCATGCCACAGGAGAACCTTGACCTAATATTGGCTAATAAACAAGCATTTACCTAAATCCTAAAAAGGGACCCCCGCATTGCCAAAATGATGAACAATGACGACTACTGGTTGGCCAGCATCCTGGATCCACGCTATAAAGGCAAATTACAAAACATCATGCCACAGGAGAACCTTGACCTAATATTGGCTAATAAACAAGCAACTCAAGCAATTTAGGTAAATCGGTTGCTTGAGGCATTCCCAGCACACAGCAGCGGTGATGTTTCTCACACGAGCCGTACGGGCCGGGGGCAGCTTGGCAGAGGTGTTCGTGGTGCACACAGCAGAAGTGGCGTTGGAGACAGGGGTTTCATGACAATGTTGTGGACTGATTTTTCAAGTACCACTCACACAACTGGTAATACTGCATCGATGGAAAGTGACAGGAGACAGCAGTTGTCAACTATGGTTACAAACTACTTTTCCTCCCATATCGATGTTCTCCCACACAGGTCATTCCCCTTTGACTATTGGGCCGCTAAACTGGACACCTGGCCTGAATTGGCACAATATGCCTTACAGGAGCTCGCTTGCCCAGCTGCAAGTGTGCTATCGGAAAGAGTCTTCAGTGCAGCTGGATCAATCCTGACAGAAAAAAGGACCCGTCTGTCAACCCAAAATGTGGATGATCTAACCTTCATTAAAATGAACCATGCATGGGTTTCCAAGGATTTTGTCCCACCTTCCCTTGATGACACATAGGTTGCCAGAAAAATGGCTTGCTTTGGTTATCCTCCTATTCCGCGAACTTGATCTATTTCGCCTTTTGCAGCAGCTGAATGTCCCACATCAACATATGCCACTTTGTAAACCTCCCTAACTGGGCTGCCCCCCCCAATGGCCGGGGTCACCACCTAGCACCTGAAACCGTGCAAGTGCCGTTGCCCTGGACAGGTGGGTGGGCCGACTCTTGGGCGCGGGCACTGGCACAGGGTCCCTCATAGTGCAATCAAGTGTCTCTGACGGTGGTGGTGCACACCCGCCGTCAGACACACCGCCATACTATGAGGGGCCCAGGGCCAGTACCGACGCCCACGAGTGTGCCCCCCTTGCTTGGGCAGGGCCCCAGCAATTGCAATGTTTACCTCTCCCTGCTCCTCCGCTGTGTAGTCTGGTCTGTCAAATCCTTCACTGGGACTGCCACTACAAATTGATTGAACTGAAAGATGATGGTTAAGATGTAGCTATGCCCTGTCCTGCTGTCCGGGCTCTAGCTCCAGAGAGCCTGCCTCCTGATATATAGACATATATTTTGAATGTGTACGCTATCCATACATGTTATCCGGGGATACGGTACCCTTTCTAACCTTTGTGCAATCACGTGCAATCCATACTGGGCCTAACACCGTCTGAGCCTGCCTCCTGATGTATAGACATATATTTTGAATGTGTACGCTATCCATACATGTTATCTGGGGATACGGTACCCTTTCTCACCTTTGTGCAATCACGTGTAATCCATACTGGGCGTGAGAACGGCTGGCGAGCTGTTAAGCAAGCTACAGCACCTGTGGTTTGCACACATAAGTTTTTAATTTTTTCAGGAATGACGGTTAGGCCTAGTTCCGGAACTGCGGTTGACCTGCACTTACTGGGAAATCATCGTTCGCGGGTAATAATTGTAATCAGTGATCCCCATCACTAACGTTGTTCAGCGGGTTATCTGCACCTGGAAGCGACAAACGCTGGCCTTTTCAGTGTAGCGCACATGCAGCCACGGACATGTAAGGGCATGACACACCAGTTATTGGCCAATCTCATGTGCCAGAGCCTCACGTGTCCCTCTAGTAAGCCGGACTCGGACCGCGGGGCATGACGGAGTCTCGTTCGTTAACGGAATTAAGCTTGCAATGTGTGCATCTGTTCTGTAGCTGGCATTGTTGAGGTTTCCCAGGTGGAGTCGAATTTAACCATAGGCTCCACTCCTGCTGGTGCCCTTCTGGACATTCCTTTAAGGTTCAGCTTTGCAACCATACTGCCCACGTAAAACAAACACTTTGCCTTCATGAACGCTGTTTGGAGGGTCATGACTCGTGGGAATAACGCCGCCCAATCAGTTAACCTACTAGAGAGATCCTTCGTTGCTCCCAAGCATGACATCACACTCCCTAGGAGGAAGGTAATGCCACTGTGGCGACCGTACTCCTGGGGGCGACATAAGTGCACTGATGCCCAGCCACTGCTCGATGAATCTGCTGGTACATTGACCCAGACCACTACATTCCCCTCGCACGCTACACGGCCTGAATCTGACCCTGATGAAACTCAGGTTACCCTTCCCATATACAGTTCCATCTTACACGGTGACAAAGAGGAAGCTGCAGATGAAAGTGCAGGTTCGGCCCACCCGCCATCAGACACACCACCGTACTATCAGGGGCCCTGTGCCAGTGCCGTCGCCAACGAGTGGGCCCCCCCTGCTTGCTCAGGATCACAGCACTTGCAAGGTTGAAATACTGTGCAGTGAGATGGAAGATGGGGACGACGAGGAGTCCAGACTAGTACAGGGATTCCCTAGCGAGGAGACTTATTTGATTGTTTTCAATGTTGGGACAGCAATTTTTGGGGAGCACTATACTCTGGAGAATGATAGATGGGGCCCACCATACACTGGAACATTCCAAAGGTGGACATCAGACACTGGAGCAGCATTTACAGGGCCCATTATACACTAGAGCATTAGAAATGGGGCCCATTATGTTTGGAGCATTATTTGGGCCCATAAGACAGTGGAGCTTCATCCATGGGGACCAACATATACTGTAGCATTATGTGGAGCTCATCATATACTGTTTCAAACATTATATGGGACCAATGATTCTGTATGGAGAAATAGATGGGCCTCGTCATGAGATGTAAAAAGTGAAGTATTTTTCATTGTACTATACCGCTATTTCTCTGCCGTATCGGAGCATGATGAGTTTTGGTATGTGTTAAAGGGGCGCTCTTTCGCCCAGGGCACATGAAAACCTGGAGCCAGCCCCCCCCCCACAACTTTAGCCAAATAACCCCCATTTTTCAGAGCGTAACTTGTATTATGAAGTTAATTAAGGTTGACAAGCTTAAGTAAGAAGAATTAATGCTTTTGGCATTCAAATGGGCACTGTAGGTGTGTTTCCTGTCCTCCTCTCACTGCCGACTTTTATTCCCCATTGACTTACATTGGGTTTCGTGTTTCGGGACGACCCCGACTTTTCCCTATAATCGGACGATCTTGCTCGACCCGACTTTTGGAAAAGTCGGGTTTCACGAAACGAAACTCGACCCTAAAAAACCAAAAGTCGCTCAACTCTATCAACGACCAAAGGGGCGGCAAATTTTTCGACCGCCCCGGGCGCCACAAACAGTTGCTATGCCACTGAGCTGCAGGAATGTATAATGTGTATAAAGTGCACAGTAATGAATGTTCTAAATATTCACTGTCATTACCAAGAATTATCCGTGTTATATGGCCGGAACAAGATGCAGTGCCACCGACGGCGCGCAGGCAGGTAAATAGGATGTTTTTTTTCTTAACAGGAATCATACATACAAAGATAGGGGATAAGGAGCTATGCATACAATGACAGGGACGGGGGAAACATGCATACCACGGTAGGGATGAGTGGTCAATGCACACCCGGCTTATACTCAAGTCAATAAGTTTACCAAGTTTTTCGTGGCAAAAGTTGGTGCCTCGGCTTATACTCGGGTCGGCTTATACTCGAGTATATATGGTAATAGGTAAAACCTGACAAGAATAAACAATAATTTGCAGTTAGCCCAATCGTGGGGATAAATAGCTGAGAAATAAATAGTGATTAGTATATCTTAATAAATATATTGCAATTCGCCCAGTACAAAGCTGTGAAAAAAAGATGGTAGTTACTATTTCCATTAAGTTTTGCACTCAACCAGTTGATTAACCAAGAGTGATGGCATGTACCCGAATAGAATTCTCCTAGAGGCTGCAAATAAGAGCGGCAGGAAGTAAAGGGTTAATTGGTACATAGAACACACAATTGGGTGAAAATATTAAATGGTCATGAGCAATATGTCCCGGCATAAAGAGTGTGATTATATCCTTAGTCCATAGTTAATGCTTGGTATAAACCTGCATTCATAAAATAGTCCAATGTCTATAGCCGTGGGGAGAGCTGCCCCGGCCGATGACGGATACACCAAGTACTTTCTCCAATGAGTGGAGGGCTCGTGCCCTGTGAAATAGCGCGCTGAACAGTACAAGGTGATTTCACCATATATAGTTGTATGTGAGTGTTGCTACTCACAATACCTCCGATGGTCTGCGTAGAATCCGGTGACTGCGTTCTGGCTGGTGCAGTAAAGGTCGGACCTGGGAGATGCGGCGATATGCCGAGGTGTAGTGTGAGACCAGCGCTCCTGCGCTCCAGCTGTCGGCAGGGATCCGGTCACTCTGGTCGATAGCTGCGTCCCGGCAGATGTGCAGTAGGAGCAGGACCTGTGTGACGCGGTGGATCACTTGGTGCCGTGTAACTGCTGCTAGATGGAGGTACGGGTGGCAAAAAGGGCCGAAACCAACGCGTTTCGGAAAACTCAGCTTCTTTCTTCAGGTCCGGGACATATTGCTTCTGACCATTTAATATTTTCACCCAATTGTGTTCTATGTACATATTAACCCTTTACTTCTAGGAGAATTCTATTCGGGTACATGCCATCTCTCCTTGGTTAATCAACTGTTTGAGTGCAATACTTACTATTTCCATTAACTACCATTTTTTTCACAGCTTTGTACTGAGCGAGTTGCAATATATTCATTAAGATATACTAATCACTATTTATTTCTCAGCTATTTATCCCCACAATTGGGCTAACTGCAGTTTATTGTTTATTCTTGTCAGGTTTTACCTATTAAACATTCTTCTATTTGTCTCATTAATAAGTGACTAGCTTTTCTCCCACATCTTGGTTTTTTCAGCGCGAGTCTATCACAAATATTTATAATCCTTTCGATTTCCTTGTGGTTGGTATCTAGAGTCGCAGCAGTTACAAAACCTTTTACACAGGCGTCACTTTATCGCTATCCTTCATTTTTTGTTTTTAACAATTTTTCCCTGGATCTGTAGCTGGATATTTCCTGCTTTTGAATTGCCTCCTATATACAGTATGAGCCTGCACATTGCTTCCTATATACAGTATGAGTCTGCACATAGTCTCCTATATACAGAATGAGCCTGCACATTGCTTCCTATATACAGTATGAGGCCGCATATAGCCTCTTATATACAGTATGAGCCGGCACAGCGCTTCCTATATACAGTATGAGCCTGCACATCGCTTCCTATATACAGTATGAGGCCGCATATAGCCTCCTATATACAGTATGAGCCTGTACTTCGCTTCCTATATACAGTATGAGGCCGCATATAGCCTCCTATATACAGTATGAGCACCCACATATAGCCTCCTGAATGCAGTGTTTACCTCCTATATACAGTATGAGCCTGCACATTGCTTCCTATGTACAGTATGAGCCTGCACATAGCCTCCTATATACAGTAGCAAAAAAAAAATGATTGAATGAGAGTAATGGTTTTGGGTCCTTTCTGTAAAAATCGTATGGGTATCTTTTTAGTCTTGGTTTTAGTTTTTTGTTTTTAATTATTTTTTCCTGTGCTTATACTCCAGTTCTCTATCTTCGCATCGCAATATATAAGATCTGGCATGGAATTCATTGTTGAGGGCATTTCAAGATTTTATGAAGAAACACTCCTCTCACAAGAAATCTACGGCTCTTTTCGCACCCATTGGGTCTTCAAAATTTCATATTATTTGTTCACATTTTTATTCATTTTTTCTTTTTTTATTTCTTTATTTCATTTACATTTTTATTTGTTTTATTTTTATATATATTTTTTTCACTCATTTTTTATTTTTTTCACAATTTTCTTTGTGTATTTTTGCTATGTATTATGCATTATACATAATTGTGTGTATAATTACTTTATGATATATGACATTTGATGTATGTATTGAATGCCATGTGTTATTTTTATGTACATTTGTTTTTTAACAGAGACATGATATATAGTTGTTATAGTTATATGATGCACATACACTTTCATATAGCCTGCATACACATTATGCTAATTGTTAAAAAAAAATTTTATTGCTTGCATAGTGTGCTTATAATTGACACATATGTGTGTGCCTTTGCACTCTATGTCAGGCATATTCACTTTAATGGTTCATACACACCGCTATAATTATTTCAGCATCATTATGTTTTATCCCCTCACTTTCAACACTTGCTATCACTTTAAGTAGTGATTATTATTCTTCATAATTATTTTATTTTCTTGTCCTCACTTGAGCGCATGCCCAGTTCTGTCCTCCCTAGGAGCCGTCTGACATGCTCAGTCTGGTATGCGGCGGTCTCTGGCTGTTTTGCAGCTTGAGCCGCTTTCATGCTGATGAGCGCTGATCATAGACTCCCTGTTCATAGTGGGGACTCAACAGCGCATGCGCCGATAATGCTGTGGACGTTTAGAACTGGATACTATTGACGTCATTGTGGACACTACAGCTCAGGTCCTGAATTTTACAAGCTTTATTAGGGAAAGCGGTTTATTGGTTGACTGCACTATATAAACTAGATCCGGGGCACTTGTAAACCACGCCTCCTGAGGAAGCTGCGGCGTAACGCGCGTAGGGGCGGCAGGTTTTACAGCGACATACACTACACATGTAAGTTGTTACTTTCTAATGCAGTCCTTGTATCTTACTCTTGAATTTGTATAGACAGTTTTTACTCTGTGTACACTTAACGCCTACCAGGCTTATTTGATACAAGGCACTTGTGCACTTTATATTCAGCAGTTTACTCTGGGCACTTATTGTATGCAAAACCTTATCTGGGCATACATATTATGTAAATGGGGAGTTTGCTGTTTACTATGCATTCAATTTGTGAAAGGAAAGCAAAGAAACTACATGTTTTATACAGATAAAAACTTTATTAACTGTCAAGGTGCTGGTTTAATTATATTGTGTTTATGTCTGCTGTAACTTGCATTTAGCATTTATGCTCTGTTAATTATTCTAAATAAATTATTTAGCTTGAAAAACTCCAATTTTGATCTCTTGTGATGCTTAATAGCTCATTTATGAGATTTTTTTTGCTATTATTATTTCCAGTGAGTTGAGCCTTTGAAGAATTTTTTCCAGTATTTGGGATATATTTGTACTTTATCCTATGTACAGTATGAGCCTGTACATCGATTCCTATATACAGTATGAGGCTGCATATAGCCTCCTATATACAGTATGAGCCCACATAGCCTCCTGTATACAGTATGAGCCTGCATATTGCTTCTATATACAATATGAGCCCACATAGCCTCCTATATACAGAATGAGCCTGTACATCGATTCCTATATACAGTATGAGGCCGCATATAGCCATCTATATACAGTATGAGGCCGCATATAGTCTCCTATATACAGTATGAGCCTGCATATTGCTTCTATATACAATATGAGCCCACATAGCCTCTTATATACAGTATGAGCCTGCACATCGCTTCCTATATACAGTATGAGGCCACATATAGCCTCCTATGTACGGTATGATCCTGCACATCGCTTCCTATATACAGTATTAGGCTGCATATAGTCTCCTATATACAGTATGAGCACCCACATATAGCCTCCTGAATACAGTTTTTGCCTCCTATATACAGTATGAGCCTGCACATTGCTTCCTATATACAGTATGAGCCTGCACATAGCCTCCTATATACAGTATGAGCCTGTACATCACTTTCTATATACAGTATGAGGCCGCATATAGCTTCCTATATACAGTATGAGCACCCACATATAGCCTCCTATGTACAGTATGAGCCTGCGCATTGCTTCCTATAAACAGTATGAGCATCCACATAGCCTCCTATGTACAGTATAAGCCTGCACATCGCTTCCTATAAACAGTATGAGCCTGCACATTGCTTCCTATAAACAGTATGAGCCTGCAAATCGCTTTCTATATATAGTATGAGCCCACATACAGCCTCCTGAATACAGTATTTGCCTCCTATATACAGTGTGAGTCCCCATATAGCCTTCTATATACAGTATGAGCCTGCACATCGCTTCCTATATACAGTATGAGGCCACATATAGCCTCCTATATACAGTATGAGCACCCACATATAGCCTCCTATATACAATATGATGCTGCATATAGCCTCCTATATACAGTATGAGGCCGCATATAGCCTCCTATATACAGTATCAGCCTGTACTTTGCTTCCTATATACAGTATGAGGCCGCATATAGCCTCCTATATACAGTATGAGCACCCACATATAGCCACCTGAATGCAGTGTTTACCTCCTATATACAGTGTGAGCCTGCACATAGCCTCCTATATACAGTATGAGCCTGCACATTGCTTCCTATATACAGTATGAGGCTGCATATAGCCTCCTATATACAGTATGAGCCCACATAGCCTCCTGTATACAGTATGAGGCCGCATATAGCCTTCTATATACAGTATGAGGCCGCATATAGTCTCCTATATACAGTATGAGCCTGCACATTGCTTCCTATATACAATATGAGCCCACATAGCCTCCTATATACAGTATGAGCCTGCACATCGCTTCCTATATACAGTATGAGGCCACATATAGCCTCCTATGTACGGTATGAGCCTGCACATCGCTTCCTATATACAGTATGAGGCTGCATATAGCCTCCTATATACAGTATGAGCACCCACATATAGCCTCCTGAATACAGTTTTTGCCTCCTATATACAGTATGAGCCTGCACATTGCTTCCTATATACAGTATGAGCCTGCACATAGCCTCCTATATACAGTATGAGCCTATACATCACTTCCTATATACAGTATATAGCCTCCTATATACAGTATGAGCCTGTACTTCGCTTCCTATATACAGTATGAGGCCGCATATAGCCTCCTATATACAGTATGAGCATCCACATATAGCCTCCTATGTACAGTATGAGCCTGCGCATTGCTTCCTATAAACAGTATGAGCATCCACACAGCCTCCTATGTACAGTATGAGCCTGCACATCGCTTCCTATAAACAGTATGAGCCTGCAAATCGCTTCCTATATACAGTATGAGCCCACATATAGCCTCCTGAATACAGTGTTTGCCTCCTATATACAGTGTGAGTCCCCATATAGCCTCCTATATACAGTATGAGCCCCTATATAGCATCCCATATCTAACTGCATTTACCTTGGTATCATTAATTTTCTATGAGACTGCTGTGTTCTCATATTGTGCATTTATGCATTTATTAGGGCTTAATGGAATGATTGCGCTTGTTACACATCAACTCTAGATGCGCTCACTTATTAGACTTTGGTTGGGGCAACTTTAAAATATAATAATGATAATGGTCCTGTCTAGTGACAAGTTTATTTTACAGGCTTCTGGAGAAAGGCACAATACCAGTCATTCAAGGGTTAATTCTTTGGAACACTGAGAGGGACTTTCTAGCCAATGAAACCACAGTATAAAACACCTGTGATAACTATGGCAACTGCTCTGATGTCATAAACACATGCATCTATGATGCAGGAGAAGATTCCAGAACCACAAGTCATTCAGCCGTAGACGGAACCATACTTGATGTGTCTGGAGACCTGGAGCTTCATCACTCCACAATGGGAGGAAGGGGACACCTCCTAGCCAGCCAGATCAGCCATAGCGCCTAGCCAGCCAGATCAGCCATACCGCCTAGCCAGCCAGATCAATGGGGTGATAGATGTTGCAGCCAGATCTCCCTCACGTCCGGTACTCGCCGCCTTCACTTTACGTGTACGGCCTGGAGAGGTCGCATTAGGCTTCTCCAAAACAAATATGACACAATGTACAAATTCAGGTACAATTTGCTGTTACATGTTGGCACTAACCTTCTAAGCCCAAGGGAAGGGCAGTCCTGCAGCCATGGTTCCCTAGAGGTTTCCACCACAGGGGGTTTTTCCTCTCCTGAGTGCTGAAGGACGATTCTTTGTGAGTCGGGGGTTCTGCCATTTTCAGTGTCTCTTTCATAGTAATTGGCTGATTCTAAATTTCAGACACTGAAAGAAATAATAATGATGAGATTTGGAATAAAATTCGGTCAATTTAACATCCAATAAAAGTGTTGTTTGTGTTTCTTTCACAATCTTCGGTTGGTGAGATTTTGTTGGGGGATCAGGATCCAGCATCTATGATCAAGCCATGAAGCCAGATATGAAGTCAGAGCAATTTAACCCTGCGCTGGAAGACAGGACGGCGCAGAGATGACAAAGTGTGACTGCACAATTAGCACAAGTTCACACTCTTCCTCCCATTCAGATACACGAGGGGATTCAGGGCCGAGTTGGGACTAAAAAGCAGCCCTGACACACAAAATTCACCAGCCAACATACAATAAGTGTCCTCAACCCAAATCGTAGAACACTGATAGGTCATGTAGGATTTTTCTTTTTCCGTTACCAGGGCCGAAACAAAGTATTTTGGGTGCCCAAGGCAGATGAAGCCGAAGGCGCCCATTTTGCATTTCTACTCAGACGGTGTTAGGCCCAGTATGGATTGCACGTGATTGCACAAAGGTTAGAAAGGGTACCGTATCCCCAGATAACATGTATGGATAGCGTACACATTCAAAATATATGTCTATACATCAGGAGGCAGGCTCAGACGGTGTCAGGCACAGTATGGATTTGACGGCCCAGATTACACAGCGGAGGAGCAGGGAGAGGTAAAGATTGCAAATGCTGGGGCCCTGCCCAAGCAAGGGGGGCCCACTCGTGGGCGTCGGTACTGGCACTGGGCCCCTCATAGTACAGCGGTGTGTCTGACGGCGGGTGTGCGCCACCACCGTCAGAGACACTTGATTGCACTATGAGGGACCCTGTGCCAGTGCCCGCGCCCAAGAGTCGGCCTACCCACCTGTCCAGGGCAACGGCACTCGCACGGTGTCGTGCGCTAGGTGGTGACCCCGGCCATGGGGGGGGAGGCTGTAACGTCCGTCTGCGGTTCTGGGCTGCAGCCAGGCAACACCCCGAGAAACACTGATACCCTTTACCCCTATACAGGGATCTGGATTTACAACAGAGCCCAGGAGGTACTGTCTGAATAGGAGCAGCGGCCAGAGCAGGACGGTCGTCAGAGTGAAGTACAAAAACGGCAGGCAATAGCAGAGTCAATTTCAGGCCAAGGTCAGAGTCAAAAACCAGGAGGGCGGCAGAGGTACAGAATCGTTAGGAAGTAGCAGAGTCAGAATATCCAGGCCAAGGTCACAAAACAGGAGAGTAGCAGAAGTACAGAATCGTCAGGCAAAAGAGGGGTCAGAAATCCAGGCTGAGGTCAGAGTCAAACAGAAATCAATCACTAAGTAACACACAGGGGAACCAAGAATATATCCGGCGGCTTGCAAGACCAGTCCCAAGGTATTTGAGGGATCAGGTCATCCCTCACAGGTTCCTGGACTGGTGATGTCATTAGGGCCGCCCCCAAGACCAGGCCAGATGGAGTTGCAGTAACCCCCTGATGACTGACAGAGGGGCGGAGCCTGCGCCCACCAGATGCCTGCGCAGGAGCCACTTCTCTGTCACCACCATAACTCACGGGCGGACCACGGCGCCTCCCAGTGGCCGAGGCAGGAACAGCCGTCCCCGAATCTGACAGTGAAGTGGCGGTCTGGCGCCTCCTAGTGGCCGTGACCGGAACAGCAGGCCTTGAATCCAACGGTGACGTGACAGACCGGCGCCTCCTAGTGGCTAAAGCTGGGATCATAGGCCCTGAGTCTGACGGCGACGTAATAGAACCACGGCGCCTCCCAGTGGCCGAGGCAGGAACAGCCGTCCCCGAGTCTGACGGCGAAGTGGCGGCCCGGCGCCTCCTAGTGGCTGCGACCAGAACAGCAGGCCCCAAATCTGACGGAGACGTGACAGTACCCCCCCTTCCAAGAGGGGCCTCCGGACCCTCAAAACCTGGTTTGTCAGGGTGGAGGAGGTGAAACCTTCTAATTAGTGCTTTTGCATGGATGTCCCGCGCAGGGACCCAGGACCTCTCCTCCGGGCCGTAGCCCCTCCAGTGTACCAGATACTGTACGGACCCTCTTACAAGGCGGGAGTCAAGGACACCCTGGACTTCATACTCCAAGGACCCTCCGACCGAAATGGGAGGAGGAGGGGACGGGACAGGGTGAATTGGGGAGCGATACAACTTGAGGAGAGACTTGTGGAAGACATTGGGAAATTTGAAAGACTGAGGGAGTTTTAAACGGAAGGCCACCGGGTTAATCACCTCTATAATCTCGTATGGACCAATAAATCTGGGACCCAGTTTGGCAGACGGTACTTTAAGCTTGATGTTTTTGGTGGAGAGCCAAACCTTGTCTCCAACTCCCAGGTGCGGTCCTTTGGATCGCCGTTTGTTCGCTGCCGAGGTCTGTCTAACCCGGGCCCCTTTCAAGTTAGAGTTTACCTCAGACCAAATGGTTTTTAAACGATGTATATTTTTCTCTACCCCAGGAAGCTCCGACATTCTGGCCGAGAATGAGCCAAAGCGCGGATGCAGCCCGTGGTTGCAGAAAAAGGGGGTAGACTTAATGGAGTCCTGATACTGATTGTTTAGGGCAAACTCGGCTAGTGGCAGATGTTCTGCCCAATCGGACTGGTGTTCTGAGATGTAGCAACGAAGGTATTGCTCCAGAGCCTGGTTGACACGTTCGGTTTGCCCATTGGTTTCAGGGTGGTAAGCCGAGGAAAAAGATAGCTCAATACCAATGCGTTTACAGAACGCCCTCCAGAACTTTGACACGAATTGGGTACCCCTGTCAGACACAATATTGACCGGGGCACCGTGTAAACGTACCACATGTACAATAAACAGTTTACTCAACGTTTCCGAGTTAGGTAACCCCGACAGGGGGACAAAATGACATTGTTTACTGAACCTGTCCACCACCACCCAGATACACGTCTTTCCATCTGAGGACGGTAGGTCCGTAATGAAGTCCATGGAGATGTGGGTCCATGGACTCTCGGGGGTGGGCAAGGACTGGAGCCAGCCGGCAGGGCGAGTATGGGAGGACTTGGCGCGGGCACAGACCTCACATGCTAAGACATATTCTTTGCAGTCCTTAACCACCGTCGGCCACCAAAAATTCCTAGTTATCAATCTGGCGGTATTATTGAGACCAGGATGGCCTGCCAAGACAGAGTCATGTGATTCTCTAAGCACTTGTAGGCGAAACGCAGGTGGAACGAACAATTTGTTGGGTGGCGTAGTGTCAGGGGCTTGTTCTGGGGATTTACGGATCTCCTCCAGAAGGTCCAATGACACTGCGGAGACAATGATCCCAGTGGCCAATATCGGAACTGGTTCACAGTCCTCGGCTTGTGAGGGGCAGAAACTGCGAGAGAGGGCATCGGCCCTCACATTTTTTGTACCAGGGCGGAAGGTGATTATAAAATTAAACCTAGAGAAAAACAATGCCCACCTTGCTTGTCTAGGATTTAACCTTTTTGCTGATTCTAGGTATGTCAGATTCTTATGATCGGTAATTACCGTGATCTTGTGTTTGGCGCCCTCGAGGAAGTGACGCCATTCCTCGAAGGCCCATTTAATTGCCAATAGTTCCCGATTCCCAATATCATAGTTTTTCTCCGTGGGAGAGAATTTGCGGGAAAAAAACGCACATGGACGAAGCTGAGTGAGGGATGTAGTGCCTTGTGATAGCACTGCTCCCACTCCGATTTCAGAGGCATCCACCTCCACAATAAATGGACGGTCCAGATCCGGCTGAACCAAAACTGGGTTGGCCACAAAACTCTCTTTTAACGTAGAAAATGCCTGAATTGCCTCAGGATTCCAGTTGGCCACGTCCGCCCCTTTCCGGGTCAGATCCGTGAGTGGCTTGGCAATCTCTGAGAAACCTCTAATAAACTTGCGGTAATAATTAGCGAACCCCAAAAATCGCTGCAGCGCTTTCAGCGATTTTGGTTGCACCCAAGCCTTAATAGGCTGGACCTTGGCAGGATCCATGCGGAAGCCTTTACCTGAAACCATGTATCCTAAAAACTGTACCTCCTCAGCAAAAAATACACATTTCTCCAGTTTGGCAAACAAGGAGTGTTCACGTAGTCTTTGTAGCACAGAACAGACGTGTTGAGAGTGTGTCACTGGGTCAGCAGAGTAAATCAGAATGTCATCTAAATACACCACGACATACACCCCACAAATGTCTCTAAAAATATCGTTAACAAAGTGCTGAAATACGGCAGGTGCGTTGCTGAGTCCGAACGGCATAACCAGGTACTCAAAATGGCCAAGGGGTGTATTGAAGGCCGTTTTCCACTCATCCCCGTCTCTTATGCGGACTAGATTGTATGCCCCCCGGAGGTCAAGTTTAGTAAACCAACGGGCTCCTGTTAGCTGATTAAAAAGATCAGGGATGAGTGGAAGCGGATACTGGTTTTTTATAGTGATTGCATTCAACTCCCGATAATCAATGCAGGGTCTGAGACCACCATCTTTCTTCTCCACAAAGAAGAACCCAGCCCCAACTGGAGAAATGGACGGTCTGATAAACCCTTTTCTTAGGCTATCTGCAATATAGTCATTCATGGCCTGACGCTCTGGGCCAGAGAGATTAAATATTCTTCCCTTAGGGAGACGGGCATCCGGAATCAGATCAATAGGGCAATCATACTCTCTGTGAGGGGGTAGCTTTTCAGATTCTACAATAGAAAAGACATCCTCAAAATCTCTGAAAGCAAACGGTATGTGGGGGGTTTTAACCTTAACTTGGTTTACTGCCAAGGATATGCAATTTTTCTGACACTGTGGGCTCCAGCGTACAACGTCACCCAAGTGCCAGTCGATGACAGGATTGTGCTGGCGTAGCCATGGCATACCCAGAATAACTGCAGAGGTTAAATTGTCCATCACAAAAAATGACACCAGCTCAGTGTGTAAGGCTCCCACAGACATGGCAACCTTGGCAGTAACAAACTTAACCCCCTCCTGAATAATGGACGTGCCATTAATAGCCGTGGTTTTAATAGGGGCATTAAGTTTTAGTAGAGTTACACCCAAATTCCTAGCAGTCAAGGAATCCATAAAATTTCCTTCAGAACCACTATCCACATACGCGTTTAAACACAGCGATTTCTGACCACATGAAACTGAAATGGGTAATAAAACTTTAGCCGCATCTGCGGGCAATACCTGAACCTCTGGGCAACCATAGCCAGAGTAGTTGCCCAGAGGTCGACGTGCCAGGAGCATGGATCTCTGAGGTGCAGCTCTCTCCCTGAAGACTCCAGACTGCCGCATAGTTGTCCAAGAAAATGAGAGAGATCTTCCAGGCTGTGCACTGCAACAGGTGTTCAGGCCAAAAATCAGCTCAGTCAGAAGAAGAGAAAAAAAAAAAAAAAAAAAGTTCAGGGAGACTGCTTTTGTATATGTTGGGTATATACACAAGAAGCAGTTAATTTTATGGCCGGATATAATGTAACGTCCGTCTGCGGTTCTGGGCTGCAGCCAGGCAACACCCCGAGAAACACTGATACCCTTTACCCCTATACAGGGATCTGGATTTACAACAGAGCCCAGGAGGTACTGTCTGAATAGGAGCAGCGGCCAGAGCAGGACGGTCGTCAGAGTGAAGTACAAAAACGGCAGGCAATAGCAGAGTCAATTTCAGGCCAAGGTCAGAGTCAAAAACCAGGAGGGCGGCAGAGGTACAGAATCGTTAGGAAGTAGCAGAGTCAGAATATCCAGGCCAAGGTCACAAAACAGGAGAGTAGCAGAAGTACAGAATCGTCAGGCAAAAGAGGGGTCAGAAATCCAGGCTGAGGTCAGAGTCAAACAGAAATCAATCACTAAGTAACACACAGGGGAACCAAGAATATATCCGGCGGCTTGCAAGACCAGTCCCAAGGTATTTGAGGGATCAGGTCATCCCTCACAGGTTCCTGGACTGGTGATGTCATTAGGGCCGCCCCCAAGACCAGGCCAGATGGAGTTGCAGTAACCCCCTGATGACTGACAGAGGGGCGGAGCCTGCGCCCACCAGATGCCTGCGCAGGAGCCACTTCTCTGTCACCACCATAACTCACGGGCGGACCACGGCGCCTCCCAGTGGCCGAGGCAGGAACAGCCGTCCCCGAATCTGACAGTGAAGTGGCGGTCTGGCGCCTCCTAGTGGCCGTGACCGGAACAGCAGGCCTTGAATCCAACGGTGACGTGACAGACCGGCGCCTCCTAGTGGCTAAAGCTGGGATCATAGGCCCTGAGTCTGACGGCGACGTAATAGAACCACGGCGCCTCCCAGTGGCCGAGGCAGGAACAGCCGTCCCCGAGTCTGACGGCGAAGTGGCGGCCCGGCGCCTCCTAGTGGCTGCGACCAGAACAGCAGGCCCCAAATCTGACGGAGACGTGACAGAGGCAGCACAGTTAGGGAGTTTTAGAAAGTGGCATATGTTGATGTTGGACATTCAGCTGATGCAAAAGGCGAAATAGGTGAAGTCCCAGGAAGAGGTGGACCAAAGCAAGCCATTTTTCTGTCACCCTATGTGTCATCAGGGGAAGGTGGGACAAAATCCTTGGAAACCCATGCATGGTTCATTTTAATGAAGGTTAGATCATCCACATTTTGGGTTGACAGACGGTCCTTTTTTCTGTCAGGATTGATCCAGCTGCACTGAAGACTCTTTCCGATAGCACACTTGCAGCTGGGCAAGCGAGCTCCTGTAAGGCATATTGGGCCAATTCAGGCCAGGTGTCCAGTTTAGCGGCCCAATAGTCAAAGGGGAATGACCTGTGTGGGAGAACATCGATATGGGAGGAAAAGTAGTTTGTAACCATAGTTGACAACTGCTGTCTCCTGTCACTTTCCATCGATGCAGTATTACCAGTTGTGTGAGCGGTATTTGAAAAATCAGTCCACAACATTGTCATGAAACCCCTGTCTCCAACGCCACTTCTGCTGTGTGCACCACGAACACCTCTGCCAAGCTGCCCCCGGCCCGTACGGCTCGTGTGAGAACCATCACCGCTGCTGTGTGCTGGGAATGCCTCAAGCAACCGATTTACAAGAGTTGCTTGTTTATTAGCCAATATTAGGTCAAGGTTCTCCTGTGGCATGATGTTTTGTAATTTGCCTTTATAGCATGGATCCAGGATGCTGGCCAACCAGTAGTCGTCATCGTTCATCATTTTGGCAATGCGGGGGTCCCTTTTTAGGATCCGCAAGGCATAATCTGACATGTGGGCCAATGTTCCCGGTGTCAATGATGCACTGCGAGTGCTGGTTTGAGGAGCACTTTCTGGCAAATCCACATCCCTCCAGTCACGCACAAACCCTGTACCAAACCTTGCCACGCCAACATTTTCACTTGCCCCACGAGATGCATCCTCCTCCCCTAAGTAATCATCCCTATCATCATCCTCCTCCTCCTCTTCTTCCTCCACCTCGTCCAGGAGAGGTCCCTGAGCAGACAATGGCTGAATGTCATCAAGAATTCCCTCCTCCTCTTCCTCCTCATCAACATTGGCTGCAGACGCCTGCTCCTTAAGGTGCGTCAAAGTTTGCATGAGCAGACGCATAAGTGGGATGCTCATGCTTAGGATGGCGTCTTCTGCGCTTACCAGCCGTGTGCATTCCTCAAAACACTGAAGGACTTTACAGAGGTCTTTCAGCTTCGACCACTGCACACCTGTCAACTCCATGTCTGCTCTCAAAGTGCCTGGCCGTGTATCCTCCCACAAATGCATTATGGCCTGCCTCTGCTCGCACAGCCGCTCCACCATGTGCAGGGTGGAGTTCCACCTTGTTGCAATGTCGATAATGAGGCGGTGGTTGGGAGGGTGGAGCAATCGCTGCAGCTTCTGCATACGAACGGAGTGTACAGGCGACCGGCGGATGTGCGCGCACAGTCTTCGCACCTTCTGGAGCAGGGCTGTTAACTCTGGATAATTTTTGAGGAAGCACTGCACCACCAGGTTCAAGGTGTGAGCCAAGCAAGGTATGTGGCTGAGTTTTGAAAGGGCTATGGCTGCCACAAAATTACGGCCGTTATCACTAACTACCTTGCCTGCCTCAAGATGTACACTGCCCAGCCATGACTCAGTTTGTCGCTTCAAGTACTCGGCCAGTACCTCGGCGGTGTGTCTGTCGCCCAAACAAATCATCTGCAACACAGCCTGCTGACGCTTTCCACTAGCTGCTCGATAGGGGGACACATCGTGTGCAACAGTGGCAGCTGCAGATGGAGTGCTCGTACGACTGCGCTCTGTGGACGAGCTTTCGCTTCTGGAGGAGGAGGAGGGTCGAACGCCTACAGCCAACTGTTTCCTATACCGTGGGCTAGGCAGCACTGTCCCACCACCGCTGTCCCCTGTGGACCCTGCATCCACCACATTAACCCAGTGCGCAGTGATGGACACGTAACGGCCCTGGCCATGCCGACTGGACCATGCATCAGTTGTGAGGTGCACCTTTCCGCTCACTGACTGCTTGAGTGCATGGACAATGCGGTCTTTCACATGATGGTGGAGGGCTGGGATGGCTTTGCGAGAGAAGAAGTGGCGACTGGGTGTCATAGCGTGGTACTGCATAGGCCATGAGTTCGCGGAAAGCTGCGCTTTCCACCAACCAAAAGGGCATCATCTCAAACGAGATTAGTTTGGCAATGTGGGCGTTCAAACCCAGTGTACGCGGATGAGAGACTGAGTACTTTCTTGACCTACTCATAGTGTCTGGAAGGGTGAGCTGGACTTGAGAGCTGCATATGGTGGAAGTAGCGGTGGACAGGGCGGACTGAGAGAGGGTTGATGATGGTGATGGAGTTGTTGTTCTTTCTGATGGCCTAGAATCAGTCTTTCGTTGATATAACAGTGGGATTCCCTGACTGCTGTGGCATTGCATCGACACCTCAACATTTGCTGCTGTGCTAACCGGTGGGCTTACAGTGGGGGAAACAATGTAGCGTTGCTGACTACCTTCGTTGTGATCAGTTGCACATGTGGCACTTGAGGTTTGGTGTTGTGTCCACGCTTGCAAGTGCATGCTGGTTAAATGTCTAAGCATGCGACTGGTATTCGAATTTTTCAGATTTTTCCCTCGGCTAAAGGTCTTTGCGCACTTCTTACAGATAACCTTGGCCTGATCATGAGGATTTTGTTCAAAAAAGTGCCACACTGCACTCTTCCTACTTTGGCAGATATTTTGCGGCCTAGCACGCTGTGATCTTTTGACCCTCTGGACAAGCTGTCCAGCAACTCTTTTGATGTTTGGAACCTGTCTTTGGAGTGCTCCGGGCCTGCCAGATAATAGCTGTTGCGATGTCGATGTCTGCTGTGGATGCTCCTCATCTGAGCTATTGGAAGCAGCACCCTCTTCCCCCAATGGATGCCAATCTGGGTCAACAACTGGGTCATCCATCACCTCCTCTTCTATGTCATGTGCACCTTCCTCTGTGTCACCGTGTATGGTGGTATAGCGTGCGGGAAGGGGCACCTGAGTCTCATCAGGGTCAGAATCTGGCTCTGTACACTGCGAGGACAATGTAGTGCTCTGAGTAAATGTACCAGCAGAATCATCCATCAGCGGCTGTGCATCAGTGCACTCCATGTCAGATTCATCTTGGTCTGGGTAATTCACCATTTCACTTGATAATCCAGGCATGGTATGTGAAAACAGCTCCATGGAGTAATCAGTAGTATGGCCTGCGTCATCCTTCAATCTTGGTTGGGGTGAAGGACACAAGGAAAGGTGTGGTTCATGAACATGGGCCTCCAATGACGACTCAGTGCTTTTACTTTTTACAACTGAAGAAGAGGAGGTGATAGAGCTGGAGGCTGAGTCAGCAATGTAAGACAAAACTTTTTCCTGATGCTCTGGCTTTAAAAGCGGTTTGCCAACTCCTAGAAAACTAAGCGTTCGAGGCCTTATGTAGCCAGACGATGACGCAGGCTCAACACCTCCTGCATTCGGTCCTATTTTGCTCTTGCCACTACCATCAGATCCACCACCAACACCATCATTACCAGCTGCCAACCCCCGCCCAATTCCATGGCCTCTTCCACCAGCCTTCCTCATTTTTGGTAGAAATGTAGACAAAATCCATCAAACCTTATAGTAATGTAAAACAAGGTACAAGGTGTCTATAGGACAGGGGAGATTTTGAATTTCTGCAGACACTTGTGGACACTGGACACTTTTGGATTGTGTGAGGCCCACTGACTAGTATCTGAGCGCTCTGTCACAGGCTCGATGGCAGAGCTGTGACCAAAGTGACTAGAGGATAAGGGAGATTTTGAATTTCTGCACACACTTGTGGACACTTATGGATTGTGTGAGGCCCACTGACTAGTATCTGAGCGCTCTGTCACAGGCTCGATGGCAGAGCTGTGACCAAAGTGACTAGAGGATAAGGGAGATTTTGAATTTCTGCACACACTTGTGGACACTTATGGATTGTGTGAGGCCCACTGACTAGTATCTGAGCGCTCTGACACAGGCTCGATGGCAGAGCTGTGACCAAAGTGACTAGAGGATAAGGGAGATTTTGAATTTCTGCACACACTTGTGGACACTTATGGATTGTGTGAGGCCCACTGACTAGTATCTGAGCGCTCTGTCACAGGCTCGATGGCAGAGCTGTGACCAAAGTGACTAGAGGATAAGGGAGATTTTGAATTTCTGCACACACTTGTGGACACTTATGGATTGTGTGAGGCCCACTGACTAGTATCTGAGCGCTCTGTCACAGGCTCGATGGCAGAGCTGTGACCAAAGTGACTAGAGGATAAGGGAGATTTTGAATTTCTGCACACATTTGTGGACACTTATGGATTGTGTGAGGCCCACTGACTAGTATCTGAGCGCTCTGTCACAGGCTCGATGGCAGAGCTGTGACCAAAGTGACTAGAGGATAAGGGAAATTTTGAATTTCTGCACACACTTGTGGACACTTATGGATTGTGTGAGGCCCACTGACTAGTATCTGAGCGCTCTGTCACAGGCTCGATGGCAGAGCTGTGACCAAAGTGACTAGAGGATAAGGAAGATTTTGAATTTCTGCACACACTTGTGGACACTTATGGATTGTGTGAGGCCCACTGACTAGTATCTGAGCGCTCTGTCACAGGCTCGATGGCAGAGCTGTGACCAAAGTGACTAGAGGATAAGGGAGATTTTGAATTTCTGCACACACTTGTGGACACTTATGGTTTGTGTGAGGCCCACTGACTAGTATCTGAGCGCTCTGTCACAGGCTCGATGGCAGAGCTGTGACCAAAGTGACTAGAGGATAAGGGAGATTTTGAATTTCTGCACACACTTGTGGACACTTATGGATTGTGTGAGGCCCACTGACTAGTATCTGAGCGCTCTGTCACAGGCTCGATGGCAGAGCTGTGACCAAAGTGACTAGAGGATAAGGGAGATTTTGAATTTCTGCACACACTTGTGGACACTTATGGATTGTGTGAGGCCCACTGACTAGTATCTGAGCGCTCTGTCACAGGCTCGATGGCAGAGCTGTGACCAAAGTGACTAGAGGATAAGGGAGATTTTGAATTTCTGCACACACTTGTGGACACTTATGGATTGTGTGAGGCCCACTGACTAGTATCTGAGCGCTCTGTCACAGGCTCGATGGCAGAGCTGTGACCAAAGTGACTAGAGGATAAGGGAGATTTTGAATTTCTGCACACACTTGTGGACACTTATGGATTGTGTGAGGCCCACTGACTAGTATCTGAGCGCTCTGTCACAGGCTCGATGGCAGAGCTGTGACCAAAGTGACTAGAGGATAAGGGAGATTTTGAATTTCTGCACACACTTGTGGACACTTATGGATTGTGTGAGGCCCACTGACTAGTATCTGAGCGCTCTGTCACAGGCTCGATGGCAGAGCTGTGACCAAAGTGACTAGAGGATAAGGGAGATTTTGAATTTCTGCACACACTTGTGGACACTTATGGATTGTGTGAGGCCCACTGACTAGTATCTGAGCGCTCTGTCACAGGCTCGATGGCAGAGCTGTGACCAAAGTGACTAGAGGATAAGGGAGATTTTGAATTTCTGCACACACTTGTGGACACTTATGGATTGTGTGAGGCCCACTGACTAGTATCTGAGCGCTCTGTCACAGGCTCGATGGCAGAGCTGTGGCCAAAGTGACTAGAGGATAAGGGAGATTTTGAATTTCTGCACACACTTGTGGACACTTATGGATTGTGTGAGGCCCACTGACTAGTATCTGAGCACTCTGTCACAGGCTCGATGGCAGAGCTGTGACCAAAGTGACTAGAGGATAAGGGAGATTTTGAATTTCTGCACACACTTGTGGACACTTATGGATTGTGTGAGGCCCACTGACTAGTATCTGAGCGCTCTGTCACAGGCTCGATGGCAGAGCTGTGACCAAAGTGACTAGAGGATAAGGGAGATTTTGAATTTCTGCACACACTTGTGGACACTTATGGATTGTGTGAGGCCCACTGACTAGTATCTGAGCGCTCTGTCACAGGCTCGATGGCAGAGCTGTGACCAAAGTGACTAGAGGATAAGGGAGATTTTGAATTTCTGCACACACTTGTGGACACTTATGGATTGTGTGAGACCCACTGACTAGCATCTGAGCGCTCTGTCACAGGCTCGATGGCAGAGCTGTGACCAAAGTGACTAGAGGATAAGGGAGATTTTGAATTTCTGCACACACTTGTGGACACTTATGGATTGTGTGAGGCCCACTGACTAGTATCTGAGCGCTCTGTCACAGGCTCGATGGCAGAGCTGTGACCAAAGTGACTAGAGGATAAGGGAGATTTTGAATTTCTGCACACACTTGTGGACACTTATGGATTGTGTGAGGCCCACTGACTAGTATCTGAGCGCTCTGTCACAGGCTCGATGGCAGAGCTGTGACCAAAGTGACTAGAGGATAAGGGAGATTTTGAATTTCTGCACACACTTGTGGACACTTATGGATTGTGTGAGGCCCACTGACTAGTATCTGAGCGCTCTGTCACAGGCTCGATGGCAGAGCTGTGACCAAAGTGACTAGAGGATAAGGGAGATTTTGAATTTCTGCACACACTTGTGGACACTGGACACTTATGGATTGTGTGAGGCCCACTGAGTATCTGAGCGCTCTGTCACAGGTTCGATGGCAGAGCTGTGACCAAAGTGACTAGAGGATAAAGGAGATTTTGAATTTCTGCACACACTTGTGGACACTGGACACTTATGGATTGTGTGAGGCCCACTGAATATCTGAGCGCTATGTCACAGGCAGAAATTGGCTAGTGTATCACAAACTACAAGGTGTATGTAGAATTGGGCAGAATTGGAATCTCCCTAGAGTGCAGGTCTGTAAGAACGGAACATGTCCTCGACTTATTCTCACAGAGTGACTCACTGATAGCTTCACTTTGGCTGTGATAACAGCCGTTACACGGTACTGTGTGAGGAGCGTACACCGCTGTATGGTGTGAAAAAATGCACGCTCAGTACCTCAGCAGGGCAAAAAAAAAATTGTGATTGCTTTTAAAAAAGCAGTTTGTGGAGCAGTGGGTAAACAGCAATGCAGGAATGTCAGGAAGCCTTAGAAGGCAGCCCAACAACCAACACCACTGATACACCACTATATAGCCTCCCCTTGCACTGCACAGTGACTGGTGTGTTGTACAGGCAAAATCGCTAGCAGCAGAAGCAGTTTTTTTTTCTTCTTCTCAGCAGGACAAAAAAAAAAATTGTGATTGCTTTTAAAAAAGCAGTTTGCGGAGCAGTGGGTAAACAGCAATGCAGGAATGTCAGGAAGCCTTAGAAGGCAGCCCAACAACCAACACCACTGATACCCCACTATATAGCCTCCCCTTGCACTGCACAGTGACTGGTGTGTTGTACAGGCAAAATCGCTAGCAGCAGAAGTATTTTTTTTTTCTTCTTCTCAGCAGGACAAAAAAAAAAATTGTGATTGCTTTTAAAAAAGCAGTTTGCGGAGCAGTGGGTAAACAGCAATGCAGGAATGTCAGGAAGCCTTAGAAGGCAGCCCAGCAACCAACACCACTGATACCCCACTATATAGCCTCCCCTTGCACTGCACAGTGACTGGTGTGTTGTACAGGCAAAATCGCTAGCAGCAGAAGCAGTTTTTGGTGTCTTCTTCCCTGCCTAACGCTCTCCCTACAAAATCAGCAGCAGCAGCAGCAGCTCTCCCTATTCTGAGATCAGCATGAGTAACATGGCGGTCGGCGTGCACGCCCTTTTATACCCCCTGTGACGCCCCCCAAAGCAAGCCAATCACTTGCATGCCCTTCTGAAAGATGGTGGTGACCCGTGCCTATGTCATCACGTTGCCCACAGTGTCCGTGGATCCTGATTGGCTGAAAAAGAGCGCAAAACAAACTTTTGAAACGCGACTTTGGCGCTTAAGTCGCCGACCTCGTGGCCGACCTCATCCTAGGGTCGGGTTTCGTTTCATGAAACCCGACTTTGCCAAAAGTCGGCGACTTTTGAATTTTTTCGACCCGTTTTGCTCAACTCTAGTCGTTGATATTACGGAAGCATCCGAAGAGCCCACACTACACTCAAAGATCTAATTTTTAGTCTACTACTAACTCTGCTGTTATTATTTCTAATTTTCTAATCTTCTTGTAGTTCTCTATATATATGTATGTATTAGCTTGATGACCCTACTGAACCTCCACCACTGCCCTGCATAGAGCTGCACCATAAAACAGTGTAAGGAGACCCACTTGTCCTCCCCCTGCACAGACCCACAGTACACTCCCTACAGAGCCCTCATGTTCTCCCCTTGCACAGCCCCCCCGTGTACCCCCCTGCACAGCCCCCCATGTCCTCCCCTACACAGCCTCCCCATGTACCCCCCCAGCACAGTCTCCCATGTCCTCCCCTACACAGCCTCCTCATTTACCCCCCTGCACAGCCCCCCCATGACCTCCCCTACAGAGTCCCCCCATGTCCTCCCCTACAGAGTCCCCCCATGTCCTCCCCTACAGAGTCCCCCCATGTCCTCCCCTACAGAGTCCCCCTATGTCCTCCCCTACAGAGTCCCCCATGTCCTCCCCTACAGTGTCCCCCCATGTCCTCTCCCATACTGTATATAGGGCTCAGGATGAACTCCAGGCAAGTATCAGAGACTCCA
The DNA here is from genome assembly GCF_039654945.1 of Dendrobates tinctorius. Lineage (NCBI taxonomy): Eukaryota > Metazoa > Chordata > Amphibia > Anura > Dendrobatidae > Dendrobates > Dendrobates tinctorius. The sequence continues at coordinate 89,825 of NW_027362108.1, forward strand.
CAGCGGAAACTCCAGATCTCATCCAGGGCTTCCTGGTGCCTGATCAGTAGGCAATGAGGTCCCTGTATCCACAATGATCCTTGGAGAAACAATTGTCCAGCAGACCCAGCACGCCCTATAACTGGTAAAACCATCCTTTTTACCTCCTGGTGGCTTTGCAGCTCGTTCTGGCAGCCGGAGCCTGCAGCTCTTCCTGTCGAGTGATCACGTGGTACTGCTCATTAAGGTAATGAATATGCGCTCCACGCCTAAGGGAGCGGAGAGGCGAGCAGGCATGTGAGTATGGTGTGCTGGAAGCTGGTAGCCTCTGTGACCTGCTGCTACTGAAGTGTGAAACAGGCCTAAGAGAAAGAAAAGACTCAATCTGAGAAGAGGTCACCTATAAGGTACCAGGATGTACATTTTTAGTTATTGGTACTGACTGCGTCTCATCAGTACTATGGTTCCTGTATAGTCCACAGTCTGATAAAGACTGGTAACTCCCAGCATCTCCTTACCATTGTTAAGGACATACTGGGAGTTGTAGGTTCATGAGATACAAATGTATATGGGCCTGACTTAGAAGGATTCAGCTGATCAGTTATTAATCACATGATGTCATAGACCTAATGGAAAAGGGAAGAATTAGCTGGGTAGAAATGCAAAATGGGCGCCTTCGGCTTCATCTGCCTTGGGCACCCAAAATACTTTGTTTCGGCCCTGGTAACGGATAAAGCAAAATCCTACATGACCTATCAGTGTTCTACGATTTGGGTTGAGGACACTTATTGTATGTGGGCTGGTGAATTTTGTGTGCCAGGGCTGCTTTTTAGTCCTAACTCTGCCCTGAATCCCCTCGTGTATCTGAATGGGAGGAAGAGTGTGAACTTGTGCTAATTGTGCAGTCACACTTTGTCATCTCTGCTCCGTCCTGTCTTCCAGCGCAGGGTTAAATTGCTCTGCCTTCATATCTGGCTTCATGGCTTGATCATAGATGCTGGATCCTGATCCCCAACAAAATTTCACCAACCGAAGATTGTGAAAGAAACACACAAAACACTTTTATTGGATGTTAAATTGACCGAATTTTATTCCAAATCTCATCATTATTATTTCTTTCAGTGTCTGAAATTTAGAATCAGCCAATTACTATGAAAGAGACACTGAAAATGGCAGAACCCCCGACTCACGAAGAATCGTCCTTCAGCACTCAGGAGAGGAAAAACCCCCTGTAGTGGAAACTTCTAGGGAACCATGGCTGCAGGACTGCCCTTCCCTTGGGCTTAGAAGGTTAGTGCCAACATGTAACAGCAAATTGTACCTGAATTTGTACATTGTGTCATATTTGTTTTGGAGAAGCCTAATGCGACCTCTCCAGGCCGTACACATAAAGTGAAGGCGGCGAGTACCGGACATGAGGGAGATCTGGCTGCAACATCTGTCACCCCATTGATCTGGCTGGCTAGGCGGTATGGCTGATCTGGCTGGCTAGGCGCTATGGCTGATCTGGCTGGCTAGGCGGTGTCCCCTTCCTCCCATTGTGGAGTGATGAAGCTCCAGGTCTCCAGACACATCAAGTATGGCTCCGTCTACGGCTGAATGACTTGTGGTTCTGGAATCTTCTCCTGCATCATAGATGCATGTCTTTATGACATCAGCGCAGTTGCCATAGTTATCACAGGTGTTTTATACTGTGGTTTCATTGGCTAGAAAGTCCCTCTCAGTGTTCCAAAGATTTAACCCTTGAATGACTGGTATTGTGCCTTTCTCCAGAAGCCTGTAAAATAAACTTGTCACTAGACAGGACCATTATCATTATTATATTTTAGAGTTGCCCCAACCAAAGTCTAATAAGTGAGCGCATCTACAGAGTTGATGTGTAACAAGCGCAGTCATTCCATTAAGCCCTACTAAATGCATAAATGCACAATATGAGAACAGAGTAGTCTCATAGAAAATTAATGATACCAAGGTAAAAGCAGTTAGATATGGGATGCTATATAGGGGCTCATACTGTATATAGGAGCTATATGGGGACTCACACTGTATATAGGAGGCAATATGGTGGCAAACAATGTAGTCAGGAGGCTATATGTGAGTGCTCATACTGTATATAGGAGGCTATATGGGGACTCACACTGTATATAGGAGGCAAACACTGTATTCAGGAGGCTATATATGGGCTCATACTGTATATAGGAAGCGATTTGCAGGCTCATACTGTTTATCGGAAGCGATGTGCAGGCTCATACTGTACATAGGAGGCTATGTGGATACTCATACTGTTTATAGGAAGCAATGCGCAGGCTCATACTGTACATAGGAGGCTATATGTGGATGCTCATACTGTATATAGGAAGCGATGTACAGGCTCATACTGCATATAGGAGGCTATGTGCAGGCTCATACTGTATATAGGAAGCAATGTGCAGGCTCATACTGTATATAGGAGGCAAAAACTGTATTCAGGAGGCTATATGTGGGTGCTCATACTGTATATAGGAGGCTATATGCGGCCTCATACTGTATATAGGAAGCGATGTGCAGGTTCATACCGTACATAGGAGGCTATATGTGGCCTCATACTGTATATAGGAAGCGATGTGCAGGCTCATACTGTATATAGGAGGCTATGTGGGCTCATATTGTATATAGGAAGCAATGTGCAGGCTCATACTGTATATAGGAGGCAAAAACTGTATTCAGGAGGCTATATGTGGGTGCTCATACTGTATATAGGAGGCTATATGCGGCCTCATACTGTATATATGAAGCGATGTGCAGGCTCATACCGTACATAGGAGGCTATATGTGGCCTCATACTGTATACAGGATGCGATGTGCAGGCTCATACTGTATATAGGAGGCTATGTGGGCTCATATTGTATATAGGAAGCAATGTGCAGGCTCATACTGTATATAGGAGACTATATGCGGCCTCATCTAATATATAAAGCTCAAAGTGTGTATGTATGTATGTGTGTGTGTATGTTTGTATGTCCGGGATAGGCATCCGCACCGTCGCAGCTACAGCCACAAAATTTGGCACAGTCACACATCTGCACCCCGAGAGCGTCCTAAGCTATGTTGTGAGGCGAAATTTTAACCCTGCGCATTCCAATTCACCAAACAATTTTGCCCCTATCTACATACTGGGGGAAAAAGTGTGTGCGCGTCAAGCCCCGCCCCTCATTGTGTTGTCACAATGCCCCTATTTGCATACTGGGAAAGCAGTGTGTGTGCATCAAGCCCCGCCCCTCATTATGATGTCACAATGTTTGCCATGGCGATGCTGATGTCATCAAAGGTTGCAAGCCCTGCCGCCGCTCATTATGATGTCATAATGGTTGATTATGGAATGGAGGATGTGTGATGAGTATATGGGCACTGGACTATAGGATGGTGGATATGTATGATGGGTATATGGGCACGGGACTATGGGATGGGGGATGTGTGATGGGTATATGGGCACTGGACTATGGGATGGAGGATATGTTTGATGGGTATATGGGCACGGGACTATGGGATGGTGGATATGTATATGGGCACAGGACTATGGGATGGAGGATGTGTGATGGGTATATGGGCACTGGACTATAGGATGGAGGATACAGTGGGGAAAAAAAGTATTTAGTCAGTCAGCAATAGTGCAAGTTCCACCACTTAAAAAGATGAGAGGCATCTGTAATTTACATCATAGGTAGACCTCAACTATGGGAGACAAACTGAGAAAAAAAAATCCAGAAAATCACATTGTCTGTATGTATGACTGTATACGGGCACGGGACTATGAGATAGCGGATATGTATGATGGGTATATGGGCACGGGACTATGGGATGGAGGATATGTATGATGGGTATATGGGCATGGGACCATGGGATGGAGAATATGTATGATCGGTATATGGGCATGGGACTATGGGATGGAGAATATGTATGATGGGTATATGGGCATGGGACTATGGGATGGAGGATATGTGATGGGTATATGGGTACTCGACTATGGGATGGAGGATATGTATGATGGGTATATGGGCAGGGACTATGGGATGGAGGATAATTATAATTTTCTATAACTTACCACAGTTAGTTACTATGCCCGGGCAGCGCCGGGCTCTTCAGCTAGTACTGTATATACACTGTGTTCCAAATTATTATGCAAATGCTATTTTTCTCTGATTTTCCTAAATAGTCGGTACAAATGACAGTCAGTCTAATAAAAGTCATCACCCGTTAGAGTATGCATCGAATTTTATTGAAGAAACCTCCCAATGATAACAGTATAATCTCCAAAATGAATAAAAACTCAAATTGCACTGTTCCAAATTAGTATGCACAGTAGAATTTCTAAACATTTGATATGTTTTAAAGAACTGAAAATGCTCATTTGTGGAATTTGCAGCATTAGGAGGTCACATTCACTGAACAAAAAGGATATTTTGGAGTTAAATAGCTTAACAGGCCAAGTTACATGTTAACATAGGAACCCTTCTTTGATATCACCTTCACAATTCTTGCATCCATTGAACTTGTGAATTTTTTGGAGAGTTTCTGCTTGTATTTCTTTGCATGAAGTCAGAATAGCCTCCCAGAGCTGCTGTTTTGATGTGAACTGCCTCCCACCCTCATAGATCTTTCGCTTGATGATACTCCAAAGGTTCTCCATAGGGTTGAGGTCAGGGAAAGATGGTGGCCACACCATGAGTTATCTCCTTTTATGCCCATAGCAGTCAATGACTCAGAGGTATTCTTTGCAGCATGACATGGTGCAGTTTCATGCATGAAGAGGATTTTGCTCCTGAAGGCACATTTCTGCTTTTTATACCATGGAAGACAGCTGTCAGTCAGAAACTCTATATACTTTGCAGAGGTCATTTTCACACCATCAGGAACCTTAAAGAGCCCTACCAGCTGTTTCCCCATGATTCCGGCCCAAAACATGACTCCTCCACCTCCTTGCTGACGTCACAGCCTTGTTGGGGCATAGTGGCCTTCCACCAACCATCCACTACTCCATCCATCTGGACCATCCAGGGTTGCTCGACACTCATCAGTAAACAAGACTGTTTGAAAATTAGTTTTCATGTATGTCTGGGCCCACTGCAACCATTTCTGCTTGTGAACACTGTTTAGGAGTGGCCGAATAGTAGGTTTATGCACCACAGCATGCCTTTGAAGGATCCTACACCTTGAGGTTCGAGGGACTCCAGAGGCACCAGCAGCTTTAAATATCTGTTTGCTGGTTTGTAATGGCTTTTTAGCAGCTGCTCTCTTAATCCGATGAACTTGCCTGGCAGAAACCTTCCTCATTCTGCCTTTATCAGCACAAACATGTCTGTTCTCAGAATCAACCACAAATCTCTTAAAAGTACGATGATCATGTTTAAGTTTTTGGGAAATATCTAATGTTTTCATCTCATGACCAAGGCATTGCACTATTTGATGCTTTTCAGCAGCAGAGAGATCCGTTTTCTTTCCTAAATTCCTTGAAACCTGTGCCCTGCTTAATAATGTGGAACATCATTCTTAAGTAGTTTTCCTTTAATTGGGCTCACCTGGTAAACTAATTATCACAGGCATTTGAGATTGATTTCAGTGATCCAAAGAGCCCTGATACACAATACCATCTGAGTTTATTTGAAAAACAAAAAATTACATCTTTATGACACTTAAATCCAATTTGCATATTAATTTGGAACGCAGTGTAGAAGGCTATATGCGGCCTCATACTGTATACAGGAGGCTATGTGGGCTCATACTGTGTATAGGAGGCTATATGCAGCCTCATACTGTATATAGGAAGCGATGTACAGGCTCATACTGTATATAGGATAAAGTACAAATATATCCCAAATACTGGAAAAAAATTCTTCAAAGGCTCAACTCACTGGAAATATAATAGCAAAAAAAATCTCATAAATGAGCTATTAAGCATCACAAGAGATCAAAATTGGAGTTTTTCAAGCTAAATAATTTATTTAGAATAATTAACAGAGCATAAATGCTAAATGCAAGTTACAGCAGACATAAACACAATATAATTAAACCAGCACCTTGACAGTTAATAAAGTTTTTATCTGTATAAAACATGTAGTTTCTTTGCTTTCCTTTCACAAATAGAATGCATAGTAAACAGCAAACTCCCCATTTACATAATATGTATGCCCAGATAAGGTTTTGCATACAATAAGTGCCCAGAGTAAACTGCTGAATAAAAAGTGCATAAGTGCCTTGTATCAAATAAGCCTGGTAGGCGTTAAGTGTACACAGAGTAAAAACTGTCTATACAAATTCCAGAGTAAGATACAAGGACTGCATTAGAAAGTAACAACTTACATGTGCTGTGTATGTCGCTGTAAAACCTGCCACCCCTACGCGTGTTACGCCGCAGCTTCCTCAGGAGGCGTGGTTTACAAGTGCCCCGGATGTAGTTTATACTGTATAGTGCGGTCAACCAATAAACCGCTTTCCCTAATAAAGCTTGTAAAATTCAGGACCTGCGCTGTAGTGTCCACAATGACGTCAATAGTATCCAGTTCTAAACGTCCACAGCATTATCGGCGCATGCGCTGTTGAGTCCCCACTATGAACAGGGAGTCTATGATCAGCATGAAAGTGGCTCAAGCTGCAAAACAGCCAGAGACAGCCACATACCAGACTGAGCACGTCAGAAGGCTCCTAGGGAGGACAGAACTGGGCATGCGCTCAAGTGAGGACAAGAAAATAAAATAATTATGAAGAATAATAATCACTATTTAAAGTGATAGCAAGTGTTGAAAGTGAGGGGATAAAACATAATGATGCTGAAATAATTATAGCGGTGTGTATGAACCATTAAAGTGAATATGCCTGACATAGAGTGCAAAGGCACCCACATATGTGTCAATTATAAGCACACTATGCAAGCAATAAAATTTTTTTTTTAACAATTAGCATAATGTGTATGCAGGCTATATGAAAGTGTATGTGCATCATATAACTATAACAACTATATATCATGTCTCTGTTAAAAAACAAATGAACATAAAAATAACACATGGCATTCAATACATACATCAAATGTCATATATCATAAAGTAATTATACACACAATTATGTATAATGCATAATACATAGCAAAAATACACAAAGAAAATTGTGAAAAAAATAAAAAATGAGTGAAAAAAAATATATAAAAATAAAACAAATAAAAATGTAAATGAAATAAACAAATAAAAAAAGAAAAAATGAATAAAAATGTGAACAAATAATATGAAATATTGAAGACCCAATGGGTACGAAAAGAGCCGTAGATTTCTTGTGAGAGGAGTGTTTCTTCATAAAATCTTGAAATGCCCTCAACAATGAATTCCATGCCAGATCATATACTGCAATGCCAAGATAGAGAACTGGAGTATAAGCACAGGAAAAAATAATTAAAAACAGAAAACTAAAACCAAGACTAAAAAGATACCCATACGATTTTTACAGAAAGGACCCAAAACCATTACTCTCATTCAATCATTTTTTTTTTTTTGCTACTGTATATAGGAGGCTATGTGCAGGCTCATACTGTATATAGGAAGCAATGTGCAGGCTCATACTGTATATAGGAGGTAAACACTGCATTCAGGAGGCTATATGTTGGTGCTCATACTGTATATAGGAGGCTATAAGCGGCCTCATACTGTATATAGGAAGCGAAGTACAGGCTCATACTGTATATAGGAGGCTATATGCGGCCTCATACTGTATATAGGAAGCGATGTGCAGGCTCATACTGTATATAGAAGGCTATATGCAGCCTCATACTGTATATAGGAGGCAAATACTGTATTCAGGAGGCTACATGTGGTCTCATACTGTACATGGGAAGCGATGTGCAGGGTCATACTGTATATAGGAGGCTATATGCAGCCTCATACTGTATGTAGGAGGCTATATGCGGCCTCATACTGTATATAGGAAGTGATGTGCAGGCTCATACTGTATATAGGAGACTATGTGCAGACTCATACTGTATATAGGAAGCAATGTGCAGGCTCATACTGTATATAGGAAGCAATGTGCAGGCTCATATTGTATATAGGAAGCGATGTGCAGGCTCATACTGTATATAGGAGGCTATATGTGGCCTCATACTGTATGTAGGAGGCTATATGCGGCCTCATACTGTATATGGAAAGCGATGTGCAGGCTCATACTGTATATAGGAAGCGCTGTGCAAGCTCATACTGTATGTAGGAGGCTATATGCGGCCTCATACTGTATATAGGAGGCTATATGCGGTCTCATACTGTATATAGGAAGCGATGTGCAGGCTCATACTGTATATAGGAGACTATGTGCAGACTCATACTGTATATAGGAAGCGCTGTGCAGGCTCATACTGTATATAGGAGGCTATATGCGGCTTCATACTGTATATAGGAAGCGCTGTGCAGGCTCCTACTGTATATAGGAGGCTATATGCGGCCTCATACTGTATATAGGAAGCAATGTGGAGGCTCACACTGTATATAGGAGGCAATTCAAAAGCAGGAAATATCCAGCTACAGATCCAGGGAAAAATTGTTAAAATCAAAAAATGAAGGAGAGCGATAAAGTGGCACCTGTGTAAAAGGTTTTGTAACTGCTGCGACTCTAGATACCAACCACAAGGAAATCGAAAGGATTATAAATATTTGTGATAGACTCGCGCTGAAAAAACCAAGATGTGGGAGAAAAGCTAGTCACTTATTAATGAGACAAATAGAAGAATATTTAATAGGTAAAACCTGACAAGAATAAACAATAAACTGCAGTTGGCCCAATCGTGGGGATAAATAGCTGAGAAATAAATAGTGATTAGTATATCTTAATGAATATATTGCAACTCGCCCAGTACAAAGCTGTGAAAAAAATGGTAGTTAATGGAAATAGTAAGTATTGCACTCAAACAGTTGATTAACCAAGGAGAGATGGCATGTACCCGAATAGAATTCTCCTAGAAGTAAAGGGTTAATATGTATATAGAACACAATTGGGTGAAAATATTAAATGGTCATAAGCAATATGTCCCGGACCTGAAGAAAGAAGCTGAGTTTTCCGAAACGCGTTGGTTTCGGCCCTTTTTGCCACCCGTACCTCCATCTAGCAGCAGTTACACGGCACCACGTGATCCACTGCGTCACACAGGTCCTGCTCCTACTGCACATCTGCCGGGACGCAGCTATCGACCAGAGTGACCGGATCCCTGCCGACAGCTGGAGCGCAGGACCGCTGGTCTCACACTACACCTCGGCATATAACCGCATCTCCCAGGTCCGACTTTTACTGCACCAGCCAGAATGCAGTCACCGGATTCTACGCAGACCATCGGAGGTATTGTGAGTAGCAACACTCACATACAACTATATATGGTGAAATCACCATGTACTGTTCAGCGCGTTATTTCACAGGGCACGAGCCCTCCACTCATTGGAGAAAGTACTTGGTGTATCCGTCGTCGGCCGGGGCAGCTCTCCCCACGGCTATAGACATTGGAATATTTTATGAATGCAGGTTTATACCAAGCATTAACTATGGACTAAGGATATAATCACACTCTTTATGCCAGGACATATTGCTCATGACCATTTAATATTTTCACCCAATTGTGTTCTATGTACCTATTAACCCTTTACTTCCTGCCGCTCTTATTTGCAGCCTCTAGGAGAATTCTATTCGGGTACATGCCATCTCTCTTGGTTAATCAACTGTTTGAGTGCAATACTTAATGGAAATAGTAACTACCATTTTTTTTCACAGCTTTGTACGGAGCGAATTGCAATATATTTATTAAGATATACTAATCACTATTTATTTCTCAGCTATTTATCCCCACGATTGGGCTAACTGCAAATTATTGTTTATTCTTGTCAGATTTTACCTATTACCGTATATACTCGAGTATAAGCCGACCCGAGTACAAGCCGAGGCACCAACTTTTGCCTCGAAAAACTGGGTAAACTTATTGACTTGAGTATAAGCCGGGTGTGCATTGACCACTCATCCCTACCGTGGTATGCATGGTTCCCCCGTCCCTGTCATTGTATGCATGGCTCCTTATCCCCTATCTTTGTAGGTATGATTCCTGTTAAGAAAAAAAACATCCTATTTACCTTGCTGCGCGCCGTCGGTGGCACTGCATCTTGTTCCGGCCATATAACACGGATAATTCTTGGTAATGACAGTGAATATTTAGAACATTCATAGAATCATAGAATCATAGAATCATAGAATCGTAGAGTTGGAAGGGACCTCCTGGGCCATCTGGTCCAACCCCCTGCTCAAAGCAGGATTCGCTAAATCATCCCAGTCAGATGTCTGTCCAGCCTCTGTTTGAAGACTTCCATTGAAGGAGAACTCACCACTTCTCGTGGCAGCCTGTTCCACTCATTGATCACTCTAACTGTCAAAAAGTTTTTTCTAATATCTAATCTGTGTCTCTTCCCATTCAGTTTCATCCCATTGCTTCTAGTCTTTCCTTGTGCAAATGAGAATAAAGTTGATCCTTCTACAATGTGACAGCCCTTTAGATATTTGTAGACAGCTATTAAGTCTCCTCTCAGTCTTCTCTTTTGCAAACTAAACATTCCCAAATCCTGCAACCTTTCCTCATAAGACAGGGTTTGCAGACCGGTCACCATTCTGGTCGCTCTTTTCTGAACTTGCTCCAGTTTGTTGATGTCTTTTTTAAAATGTGGTGCCCAAAACTGGACACAATATTCCAGATGAGGTCTGACCAAAGAGGAGTAGAGGGAAATAATGACTTCACGTGATCTAGACTGTATGCTTCTGTTAATACATCCTAGAATTGCATTTGCCTTTTTTGCTGCTGCATCACACTGTTGACTCATATTCAGTCTGTGATCTATTAGTATACCCAAGTCTTTTTCACATGTGCTGTCACTTAGCCCTATTCCTCCCATTCTATATATGCTTTTTTCATTTTTATTGCCCAGATGTAGTACTTTGCATTTCTCCCTGTTAAAAACCATTCTGTTAGTTGCTGCCCACTTCTCCAGTTTATTTAAATCTTTTTGAATCCTCTCTCTCTCTTCTCTAGTATTAGCTATCCCTCCTAGCTTTGTGTCATCAGCAAATTTAATCAGTTTACCCTCAATTCCTTCATCTAAATCGTTGATAAAGATGTTGAACAATACAGGGCCCAGGACAGAGCCCTGTGGTACCCCACTTGAGACATTCTTCCAACTGGATGTGCAGCCATTTACGACCACTCTTTGGGTCCGATCACTAAGCCAGTTATGAATCCACCTAACAGTTGCCTTGTCCATTCCATACTTAGTCATTTTTTCAATAAGGATTGTATGAGAGACTTTGTCAAATGCTTTGCTGAAGTCAAGATATACTATATCTACAGCATTTCCTTGATCCACCCAATCAGTGATACCGTCATAGAAGGAAATTAAGTTAGTCTGACATGACTTATTAGTTAGAAACCCATGCTGACTCTGTTTAATCACTTCATTCTTATCCAGGTATTGACATACATGTTGCTTAATAATTTGTTCAAAGATCTTTCCTGGTATAGAAGTCAGACTCACCGGCCTATAGTTGCCTGGGTCCACCTTCTTCCCCTTTTTGAAGATAGGAACAACATTTGCTCTTCTCCAGTCTTCTGGCACTTCTCCTGTTCTCCAAGAATTTTCAAAGATTATGGAGAGGGGTTCAAAAATTTCTTCTGCTATCTCCTTCAGTACTCTGGGGTGTAATTCATCTGGACCTGGAGACTTGAATTCATTTAGGTTAGCTAAGTGTTTCCTCACTATCTTTCTGTTTATAGATATCCTGGATTCTTCTATTCCCTTAATAGGACAGTGAATAACAGTTGATGTTGCATTTCCTTTCTGAGAGAAAACAGATGCAAAATAGGAATTTAAAAGTTCAGCCTTCTCAACATCCTGTCTTACCATTTCATCATTTTCATCCTGTAAAAATCCTATAGCATCTTTGACTTTTCTTTTACTTTTGACATATCCCCAAAATCCTTTATTATTGCTTTTGACATCTCTTGCAAGCCTCAGTTCATTTTCAGCTTTAGCTAATCTGATTTGTGCCCTGCAGGTTCTGCAGACAGCATTATATTCTTCTTTAGATATGCCTCCCTCTTTCCATTTTATAAACATTTTTTTCTTCCTTTTTAGCATGTGCTTAAGTTCTGTGCACATTATACACATTATACATTCCTGCAGCTCAGTGGCGTAGCAACTGTTTGTGGCGCCCGGGGCGGTCGAAAAATTTGCCGCCCCTTTGGTCGTTGATATTTCGGAAGCATCCGAAGAGCCCACACTACACTCAAAGATCTAATTTTTAGTCTACTACTAACTCTGCTGTTATTATTTCTACATTTCTAGACTTTCATCTTCTTGCAGTTCTCTCTATATATATGTATGTATTAGCTTGATGACCCTACTGAACCGCCACCACTGCCCTTCATAGAGCCGCACTATAAAACAGTGTAAGGAGACCCATGTGTCCTCCCCCTGCACAGAACCACAGTACACTCCCTCCAGAGCCCTCATGTTCTCCCTTGCACAGCCCCCCGTTTACCCCCCTGCACAGCCCCCCATGTCCTCCCCTACGCAGTCTCCCCATGTACTCCCCCTGCACAGCCCCCCATGTCCTCCCCTGCACAGCCCCCCATGTCCTCCCCTGCACAGCCCATGTCCTCCCCTACAGAGCCCCCCATGTCCTCCCCTACAGAGCCCCCCATGTCCTCCCCTACAGAGCCCCCCATGTCCTCCCTCTACAGAGCCCCCCCATGTCCTCCCCCTGCACAGCCCCCCATGTCCTCTCCCTACAGAGCCCCTCCATGTCCTCTCCCTACAGAGCCCCCCCATGTCCTCTCCCTACAGAGCCCCCCATGTCCTCTCCCTACAGAGCCCCCATGTCCTCCCCTGCACAGCCCCCCACGTCCTCCCCCTACAGAGCCCCCCCATGTTCTCCCCTGCACAGCCTCGCCATGGTCACCTATCTGCACAGCCCCCCAATTCCCAGTATCCCTCCTCCCGCCCTCACCTGCTGGTTGCCGGCTCCGTTCAGCAGCGGCGTGCTCTCCCCAGCCTCCTCCAGCTGCTCCCGGCCGGACCACGACACCCTGTTGGCCACATTGGCCATGCTCCATGCTGTGCGGCCGCTCCGCTCGTTGTTTGGGCATGTGACAGCCGAAGCCTCGGCAGATCCCACGGTCATGTGACTGCCAATCTACAGCGCTGCAGCGGGGTCATACCAGGAACGCACGCCCGAGGCATGACGGGTAATGTAGTCCTACAGTGTTACCATAGCAACACGGCTGCTGGGGCCTTTCCTAAAAGCAGCCGAGGAGCTGTCATGCTGCTGCGCCGCCCCCACACACGTGCCGCCTGGGGCGGACCGCCCTCCCCCACGCTACTCCAGTGCTGCAGCTATGGGTCCCTGTTATCAGCCATTCATAGGCCAGGACCAGCCCTCAACATAAAGGGGACACAATTATAGCACTGAGCACAATAGTCAGGGGGACCGTGAGACCACCCCCTGACATCAGCAGAGACCTGTGCAGTGGCTGAAGAGTTAACCAGCCCTCGGGAATCTGCAGAGCTTCATTATACATCGGTGCCAATGTTCACTACAGGACTGGCATTGTATTCATGAATCAGATGGCTCAGGATGAACTCCAGGCAAGTATCAGAGACTCTACAGCGGAAACTCCAGATCTCATCCAGGGCTTCCTGGTGCCTGATCAGTAAGCAATGAGGTCCCTGTATCCACAATGATCCTTGGAGAAACAATTGTCCAGCAGACCCAGCACGCCCTATAACTGGTAAAACCATCCTTTTTACCTCCCTGGTGGCTTTGCAGCTCGTTCTGGCTGCCGGTGTCACGTCGCCGCCAGACTTGGGGCCTGCTGTTCCGATCGCGGCCACTAGGAGGCGCCGGACCGCCACTTCGTCGTCAGACTCAGGGACGGCTGTTCCTGCCTCGGCCACTGGGAGGGGCCGTGGTTCCGTCGCATCAGACTCAGGGCCTACTGTCCCGGCTTTAGCCTCTAGGAGGCGCCGGTCTGTCACGTTGCCTTTTAATTCGGGGTCTGCTGTTCTGGGCGCGGTCACTAGGAGGCGCCGTGACTCGCCCGTGAGTTATGGTGCTGACAGAGTAAGGGCACCTGTGCAGGCATCTGGTGGGCGCAGGCTCCGCCCCTCTGTCAGTCATCAGAAGGTTACTGCATCATCATCTGGCCTGGTCCTGGGGCGGTACTGATGACATCAGCAGTCCGGGAACCTGTGAGGGGTGACCTGATCCCTCAAATACCTTGGGAATGGTCTTGCAAGCCGCCGGATATATTCTTGGTTCCCCTGTGTGTTACTTGCTATAGTTGAATAACTATGACCTTGGCCTGGACTTCTGACTCTGCTTCTGCCTAATGATTCTGTACCTCTGCTGCCCTCCTGATTTATGACTCTGACCTTGGCCTGGACTTCTGACTCTGCTTCTGCCTAACGATTCTGTATCTCTGCTGCCCTCCTGGTTATGACTCAGACCTTGGCCTGGACTTCTGACTCTGCTTCTGCCTAACGTTTTTGTACCCTGCTGCCCGACTGGTTTAGACCCGGATACTACCACGTTTTTGTCCTGTATTGGAACTCCCTCTCTGGCGACCGTCCTGCTCTGGACACTGCTCCTATTCAGACAGCACCTCCTGGGCTCTGCTATAAATCCAGATCCCTGTATAGGGGTAAAGGGTATCAGTGTTTCTCGGGGTGTTGTCTGGCTGCAGCCCAGACTGCAGACGGACGTTACATTATATCCGGCCCAAAATAATACAAGGAAAAAAAACTTGCTTTTTGTGTATATGTTCACCATATATAAAAGCAGTCTCCTGAATTTTTTTTTTTTCTTCTTCTGTCTGAGCTGATTTCCTGGCCTAACACCTGCTCCAGAGCACAGCCTGAAGGAACACTCCCATCTTCCTACACCAGCATGCTGCAGCCTGGAGGCCAGGGAAATGCTGAGCGTCAGAGATCCACATTCCTGGGTCGTCGGCCTCTGGGCAGCTCTGGTCGTGCTGGCCCAGAGGCTCAGGTATTGCCCGCAAATGCGGCTAAACTTTTGTTACCCGTCTCACACTCATTTTCTAATAAATCCCTGTATGTGAAGGCTTATGTGGATTGTGGTTCTGCGGGCTATTTCATGGATTTTTTGCTCGCAAGGAATCTCTGTGTACCACTGCTAAGACTTAATGTCCCTATTCAGACCACTGCGATCAATGGTACATCCATTATCCAGGGTGGAGTGGAGTTTGTTACTGCAGACATTACTATGTCAGTGGGGGCATTACACAACGAACAGATATCATTTTTTGTTCTACATAATTTATCTAATCCGGTTATGTTAGGCATGCCATGGTTGCACCAGCATAATCCGGTTATTGACTGGCGCTTAGGTGATATCGTGCGCTTGAGTCCACGGTGTCAGAGTAACTGTATGTCACTGTCAGTGAACCAAGTTAAAATTAAAAACCCCTCTATTCCATATGCGCTCAGAGATTATGAAGATGTCTTCTCCATAGTGGAGTCTGAGAAACTACCTCCTCATAGAGAGTATCACTGTCCTATCGACTTGGTCCCAGGTGCCCGCCTCCCTAAGGGGAGAATATTTAACCTCTCTGGTCCTGAGCGTGTAGCCATGAATGACTACATAGCAGACAGCCTGCGAAAAGGTTTTATTAGACCCTCCACTTCACCTGTAGGGGCTGGGTTTTTCTTTGTAGGAAAAAAAGATGGTGGACTCAGACCATGTATAGATTGTCGTGAGCTTAACGCTATTACTGTAAAAAAACAGTATCCGCTTCCACTCATTCCTGATCTGTTTAATCAGCTACTGGGAGCCCACTGGTTTACTAAACTTGACCTCCGGGGGGCATATAATCTAGTCCGCATAAGAAACTGTGACGAATGGAAAACGGCCTTTAATACACCTCTTGGTCACTTTGAATACCTGGTAATGCCGTTCGGACTCAGTAACGCGCCTGCAGTATTTCAACACTTCGTCAATGATGTTTTCAGAGACATTTGTGGGGTGTATGTCGTCGTGTATCTTGATGACATTTTGATTTTCTCTGCTGACCCTGTGACACATACTCAACACGTCAGGTCGGTGCAGCAGAGACTGCGAGAACACTCTTTGTTTGCGAAACTGGAAAAATGTGTTTTCTTTGCCGAAGAGGTACAGTTTTTAGGATACATGGTCTCAGGCAAGGGGTTTCGCATGGATCCTGCCAAGATTCAACCTATTAAGGCTTGGGTGCAACCCAAATCGCTGAAGACGCTGCAGCAGTTTTTGGGATTCGCGAATTACTACTGCAAGTTTATCAGGGGTTTCTCGGAGATTGCCAAGCCACTCACGGACCTTACTCGAAAAGGGGCGGACGTGACCAATTGGAATCCTGAGGCTATTCAGGCATTTTCCACACTGAAAGAGTGCTTCGTGGCCAACCCGGTTTTGGTGCAACCGGACTTAGACCGCCCATTTGTTGTGGAAGTGGATGCCTCCGAGGTCGGAGTGGGAGCAGTGCTATCGCAAGGCACTGCATCCCTCACTCAGCTTCGCCTGTGTGCGTTTTTCTCCCACAAATTCTCTACCACGGAGAGAAACTATGACATTGGTAATTGAGTATTATTGGCGATCAAATGGGCCTTCGAGGAATGGCGCCACTTCCTCGAAGGTGCCAAACACAAGGTCACTGTTATTACAGACCACAAAAACTTAACCTACCTAGAGTCAGCTAAGAGACTAAATCCCAGGCAGGCCAGGTGGGCCTTGTTTTTCTCCAGGTTTGATTTTTTTTAATTACTTTTCGCCCCGGTACTAAAAATGTGAGGGCAGATGCCCTCTCTCGCAGTTTTTGCCCCACACAGACCGAGGACTGTGAACCAGTACCGATATTGGCTAATGGAATCGTCGTGTCGGCAGTGTCTTTGGACCTTCTGGAGGAGATCCGTAGGTCTTCAGAGCAAGCCCCTGACGCTACGCCCCCCAAAAAATTGTTTGTTCCAGCTAACCTTCGTCTGCAGGTTCTAAAAGAATCACACGACTCTGTCCTGGCAGGCCATCCCGGTCTCAATAATACCACCAGGCTGGTAACCAGGAACTTTTGGTGGCCGACGGTGGCCAAGGACTGTAAAGACTATGTTTCTGCGTGTGAAGTCTGTGCCCATGCCAAATCCCTCCATAGCCGCCCTGCCGGCTGGCTTCAGTCCTTGCCCACCCCTGAGAGTCCATGGACCCACATCTCCATGGACTTCATTACAGATTTGCCACCCTCAGATGGGAAAACTTGTATCTAGGTGGTGGTAGACAGGTTCAGCAAGCAGTGTCATGTTATTCCCCTTTCTGGCTTGCCTAACTCTGAAACTTTAAGTAAGCTGTTCATTCTGCACATACGGCGTTCCGACAAATATTGTGTCCGACAGGGGTACCCAGTTTGTCTCGAAGTTCTGGAGGGCGTTCTGTAGACGCATCGGTGTGGAGTTGTCCTTCTCCTCGGCATACCATCCCGAGACCAATGGTCAAACTGAGAGTACTAACCAAGCTCTGGAACAATACCTCCGCTGTTATGTGTCAGGACATCAGTCCGATTGGGTGGAACATCTGCCATTGGCTGAGTTCGCGCTCAATAATCGATATCAGGACTCCATTAAAACTACCCCCTTTTTCTGTAACCTTGGACTACATCCGCGCTTTGAGTCGTTTTCGGCCAGGATGTCGGAGCTCCCTGGGGTTGAGCAAAATATACATCGGCTGAAAACGATTTGGTCTGAGGTTAATTCAAATTTGTAAGGGGCTCAGGTTAGACAGGCTTCGGCCTCAAATAGACGACGATCTAAGGGGCCGCACCTGGGAGGTGGCGATAAGGTTTGGCTCTCTACAAAAAATATCAAGCTTAAGGTACCATCTGCCAAACTGGGTCCCAGGTTCATCGGCCCGTACGAAATTATCGAGGTGGTTAACCCAGTAGCCTTCCGCTTAAAACTTCCACAGTTTCCACATTCAAATTACCTAACGTATTCCACAGGTCTCTCCGCAAGCCTTATCGTTCTCCCATTCACCCTGTCCAGTCCCCCCCTCCTCCTGTTTCGGTCGGGGGAGCTTTAGAGTATGAAGTCCAGGGTATCCTTGACTCCCGCCTGGTGAGAGGCTCCATATAGTATCTTGTACACTGGAAGGGCTACGGCCCGGAGGAGAGGTCCTGGGTCCCCGCAAGGAACATCCATGCCAAGGCATTAATTAGAAGGTTTCACCTCCTTCACCTGGACAAACCGGGTTTTGAGGGTCCGGAGCCCCCTCTTGGAAGGGGGGGGTACTGTCACGTCGCCTCCAGACTTGGGGCCTGCTGTTCTGGTCGCGGCCACTAGGAGGCGCCGGACCGCCACTTCGCATCAGACTCAGGGCCTACTGTCCCGGCTTTAGCCTCTAGGAGGCGCCGGTCTGTCACGTTGCCTTTTAATTCGGGGTCTGCTGTTCTGGGCGCGGTCACTCGCCCGTGAGTTATGGTGCTGACAGAGTAAGGGCACCTGTGCAGGCATCTGGTGGGCGCAGGCTCCGCCCCTCTGTCAGTCATCAGAAGGTTACTGCATCATCATCTGGCCTGGTCCTGGGGGCGGTACTGATGACGTCAGCAGTCCGGGAACCTGTGAGGGGTGACCTGATCCCTCAAATACCTTGGGACTGGTCTTGCAAGCCGCCGGATATATTCTTGGTTCCCCTGCGTGTTACTGTGTGAATTGCTATAGTTGAATAACTCTGACCTTGGCCTGGACTTCTGACTCTGCTTCTGCCTAACGTTTTTGTACCCTGCTGCCCGACTGGTTTAGACCCAGATACTACCACGTTTTTGTCCTGTATTGGAACTCCCTCTCTGGCGACCGTCCTGCTCTGGCCACTGCTCCTATTCAGACAGCACCTCCTGGGCTCTGCTATAAATCCAGATCCCTGTGTAGGGGTAAAGGGTATCAGTGTTTCTCGGGGTGTTGTCTGGCTGCAGCCCAGACCGCAGACAGACGTTACAGCCGGAGCCTGCAGCTCTTCCTGTCGAGTGATCATGTGGTACTGCTCATTAAGGTAATGAATATGCGCTCCACGCCTAAGGGAGCGGAGAGGCGTGCAGGCATGTGAGTATGGTGTGATGGAAGCTGATGGCCCCTGTGACCTGCTGCTCCCCTCCTCTGCCGGCTTTCTGGGACCGTGACTCGTGTATAAGCCAAGGGGGGTGTTTTCAGCACAAAAAAAGTGCTGAAAAACTCGGCTTATACACAAGTGTATACGGTAAATATTCTTCTATTTGTCTCATTAATAAGTGACTACCTTTTCTCCCACTTCTTGTTTTTTTTCGAGTCTATCAAATATTTAACCCCTTCCTGCCATCCGACGTACTATCCCGTCCATGGGACCTGGGCCCCTATGCCCATGGACGGGATAGTACATCTCAGCGATCAGCGGCGCCCATGTGGTGAGCACCGCTGATCGCGGCCGGGTGTCAGCTGATTATCACAGCTGACGCCCGGCACAATGTGTCAGGGACGGTCACGGACCGCCCCCGGCACGTTAACCCCTTGCACACCGCGATCAAACATGATCGCGGTGTACCAGGAGTTAAAGGGAAGCATCGGCAGGGAGGGGGCTCCCTCCGTGCTTCCCTGAGCCCCCCACAGCAGCGCAATGTGCAGCGCTGCTGCGGGGGGCTCCTTTCCTCCAGGCCCCCGAATCCAAGATGGCGACGGGGGCCTTCGGGGGCCTGCAGGAAGCTGGCTTCCTCAGTGCCTGCAAAGCGCAGGCAAGAGGAAGTCTGCTTCAATGCCTGTGACAGATCGCTGATCTGTCACAGGACAGTGATGTCCCACCTGGGACTGTGTAATAAAGTAAAAAAAAAAAAAATTAAAAAAAAGTGTAAAAATAATTTTTAAAAAATCGCCAAATAAATTAGTAAAAAAAAAAAAAAAAATTCCCCAATAAATTCATTTTTTTGAAAAAAATAAATAAAATAAAAGTACACATATTAGGTATCGCCGCGTTCGTAACGACCCGCCCTATAAAACTGTCCCATTAGTTAACCCCTTTAGCGAACCCCTTAAAAAATAAAAATAAAAAACGAAGCAAAAAATGATTTATCATACCGCCAAACAAAAAGTGTAATAACGCGCGATCAAAAAGACGCATATAAATATCCATGGTACCGCTGAAAATGGCATCTTGTCCCACAAAAAAGAGCCGCCACACAGCATCATCAGTGAAAAAATAAAAAAAGTTATAGCTCGCAGAATAAAGCGATGCAAAAATAATTATTTTTTATATAAAATAGTTTTCATTGCATAAAACCGACAAAACCTAAAAAAAGACCTAAATGAGGTATCGCTGTAACCGTACTGACCCGAAGAATAAAACCGCTTTATCAATTTTACTGCACGCAGAACGGTGTAAACGCACTCCCCCAAAAGAAATTCATGAAACGCTGGTTTTTGTTCATTCTGCGTCCCAAAAAGCGATCAAAAAATGTCACGTGCCCGAAAATGGTACCGATAAAAACGTCAACTCGTCCCGCAAAAAATAAGACCACACATGACTCGGTGGGTCAAAATACGGAAAAATTATAGCTCTCAATATGTGGTGATGCAAAAACTATTTTTACAATAAAAAGCGTCTTTTAGCGTGCGACAGCTGCCAAATATAAAAACCGCCATAAATAGTAAATCAAACCCCTCGTTATCACCCCCTTAGTTAGGGAAAAATAATAAAATAAAAAAAATGTATTTATTTCCATTTTTCCGTTAGGGCTAGGGTTAGGGTTAGGGCTTGGGTTAGGGTTAGGGCTAGGGCTGAGATTAGGGTTAGGGGTGTGTTGGGGTTCGGGTTGGAGTTAGAATTGGGGGTTTCCACTGCTTGGGCACATCAGGGGCTCTCCAAATGCAACATTGCGTCTGATCTCAATTCCGGCCAATTCTGAGTTGAAAATGTCATATGGTGCTCCTTCCTTTCCAAGCTCTGCCATGCGCCCAAACAGTGTTTTACCCTCACATGTAGGGTATCAGCCTACTCAGGACAAATTGCAAAACAATTTTTGGGGTCCAATTTCTCCTGTTACCCTTAGGAAAATAAAAAATTGGGGGCAAAAATATCATTTTTGTGGAAAAAAATGATTTTTTTATTTTCACGTCCGAGCGTTATAAACTTCTGTGAAGCACTTGGGGGTTCAAAGTGCTCAGCACACATCTAGATAAGTTCCTTAGGGGTTCTCGTTTCCAAAATGGGGTCATTTGTCGGTGTTTCCACTGTTTAGGTACATTAGGGGCTCTCCAAAGGCAACATGACACCCGCAGACCATTCCATCAAAGTCTGCATTCCAAAACGTCACTACTTCCCTTCCGAGCTCTGCCATGCGCCCAAATAGTGGTTTACCCCCACATGTGGGGTATCAGCATACTCAGGACAAATTGCACAATAACTTTTAGGGTCCTGATACCCTTGGGAAAATAAAAATTGGGGTGAAAAGATCATTTTTGTGGAAAAAATATGATTTTTTTAATTGTACCGCTGTACGTTATAAACTTCTGTAAAGCCCTTGTGGGTTCAAAGTTCTCACCACATATCTAGATAAGTTCCTTGGGGGGTCTAGTTTCCAAAATGGGGTCACTTGTAGGGGGTTTCCACTGTTTAGGTACATCAGGGACTCTCCAAACGTGACATGGCGTCCGATCTGAATTCCAGCCAATTTTGCATTGAAAAAGTCAAACGGCGCTCCTTCCATTCTGAGCTCTGCCATGCGCCGAAACAGTCGTTCCCCCCCACAAATCGGGTATCAGCGTACTCAGGACAAATTGCACAATAACTTTTGCAGTCCAATCTCTCCTGTTACCCTTGGTAAAATAAAAAAAATTGAACCTGAAGTACTTTTTTTGTGAAAAAAAGTTAGATGTTCATTTTTTTTTTAAATATTCAAAAAAATTCCTGTGATGCACCTAAAGGGTTAATAAACTTCTTGAATGTGGTTTTGAGCACCTTAAGGGGTGCAGTTTTTAGAATGGTGTCACTTTTGGGTATTTTCTATCAAAAAGACCCCTCAAAGTGGCTTCAAATGTGATGTGGTCCTAAAAATAAAATGGTGTTGTAAAAATGAGAAATCGCTGGTCAACTTTTAACCCTTATAACTTCCTAACAAAAAAAAATTTTGGTTCCAAAATTGTGCTGATGTAAATTAAACATGTGGGAAATGTTAGTTATCAAGTTTTTTGTGTGCCATATCTCCGTGATTTAAGGGCATAAAAATTCAAAGTTGGAAAATTGCGAAATTTTCAAAATTTTTACCAAATTTCCATTTTTTTCACAAATAAACGCAAGTTATTTGAATGAAATTTTACCACTAACATGAAGTACAATATGTCACGACAAAACAATGTCAGAATCACCGGGATCCATGGAAGCGTTCCAGAGTTATGACCCCATAAAGGTACAGTGGTCAGAATTGTAAAAATTGGCCCGGTCATGAACGTGCAAACCACCCTTGGGGGTGAAGGGGTTAAAAACAAAAAATATATTGAAAAAATGTTCAAAAAACCATAAAGAAAATGATGTGTCAGACTTTCTCTTGATGAAATGTATCACTCTGCGGTGGATTAGGCTGTGAAGCTGGTGAAAATA
The DNA here is from genome assembly GCF_039654945.1 of Dendrobates tinctorius. Classification (NCBI taxonomy): domain Eukaryota; kingdom Metazoa; phylum Chordata; class Amphibia; order Anura; family Dendrobatidae; genus Dendrobates; species Dendrobates tinctorius. Next base: position 112,493 of record NW_027362108.1, read on the forward strand.
CCGGGAGGAGAGGGCTTCAGTGACATGACTACTGAAGACGGAAACACCCTTCAGCAAGTGAAGAAGAGGATGAGGAACAGTTTGAACAACGGGTTTAAGAAGAGGAGGAGGTTGGCCCAACACTTGATCGACTTGTAACCATGGTCATAATGGGCAATGTACTTCATCGATTGGCTGAGGAATAGGACCTCCGTATGGTTCATAAGAAGCAGAACCAGCATCTCTCCATGACTATGTTCATCACTCGAACAAGAGGTTGGTTACGCATTTAGTGGTAGTAAAAGTTACAGATGAGGCTGAAGATACTACTGCCTCACCTGAAGAAGCTCCTGATGAAGTGGTGCCAATAGGAGAGCTGTAATGCTCTTCCATGCTGTGCAGTACAGTACTGTACATTCATCCCATTTTCATCACCTTCAATCATCAGTACTACACAGCTAATTCATCATCTTCATCATGTAGAATTTGTTTATGAACATAAGTAGTGTTTATAAAAAGGTGCAAAAGGTTAATAAGGAACTGGGGCCGATTAATAAGGGACTGGTAATGGTAAATAAGTGTGTGGGAGGGGTTTGTAAATCCTTAAAATATATAAATGCTAAAATAAATGTAAGTTTCTTACTTGGGGGATTTTCAACTATCGTGTTGGAGGTTTAGAATGTAATGCCCGCGATAAGTGGGGGATCATTGTGTAGGATTGCTGTGGATTATATTCACTTTTTGCAGTGGTTTTGAGGCTCTTTTTAAGGCAGATTCCAGGCAGAATTTAAAACCAATTGGGGGCAATATGAAAATAACACCTGACACCAGATAAAAAGGGGAGAAGTTGACTCAAACTTTGCAATGTATGTCTCTGTGCCACACTAAGCATGGAGGACATAAAGAGAAGATGAGAACTGTGAGGACTTGAGAACCAAAATTGTTGAAAGATATCAACAATCTCAAGGTGGGGCGTGGCTATGCCGTGATCGGGAGAGGACGCTGGCTAGGAGAGCTCCTCATCATCCTGCTGGATCCTGGACCCTATATAAGATATAGTTTGTGACGCCACCTGTGGTATTCGGCAAGGGATAGCCGACGCTGCTTAAAAAGACCGCTGAGGCTGATGGTGATGCAGCAGAGTTGGTACAGCTCTCCACAGGTAGAGCTAAGTCTCAGGGCAATTATATTATAAAAGATGGTGATGATGGATGTAATGCAGGGCTGAGGTGACGCAGCAAATAAACAGGAGAACACAGCGGGGTGCAGTCTTTACGCTTTTACTCACATTTTGAGTTGCAAACCAGGGCACTGAGTACTGATGGTAATGGAGATCCAGCCAGCCTGGAAGCAATTTAGGATCCACTAAGCCAGATGGGTTGGAGGCCTCCTTTCTACGCTGTCCCATGAGGTCTAAAGCTATGCTCAGTCCTCTGTTCATAGAATCATAGAATCGTAGAGTTGGAAGGGACCTCCTGAGCCATCTGGTCCAACCCCCTGCTCAAAGGAGGATTCGCTAAATCATCCCAGTCAGATGTCTGTCCAGCCTCTGTTTGAAGACTTCCATTGAAGGAGAACTCACCACTTCTCGTGGCAGCCTGTTCCACTCATTGATCACTAACTGTCAAAAAGTTTTTTCTAATATCTAATCTGTGTCTCCTCCCATTCAGTTTCATCCCATTGCTTCTAGTCTTTCCTTGTGCAAATGAGAATAAAGTTGATCCTTCCACAATGTGACAGCCCTTTAGATATTTGTAGACAGCTATTAAGTCTCCTCTCAGTCTTCTCTTTTGCAAACTAAACATTCCCAAATCCTGCAACCTTTCCTCATAAGACAGGGTTTGCAGACCGGTCACCATTCTGGTCGCTCTTTTCTGAACTTGCTCCAGTTTGTTGATGTCTTTTTTAAAATGTGGTGCCCATAACTGGACACAATATTCCAGATGAGGTCTGACCAAAGAGGAGTAGAGGGAAATAATGACTTCACGTGATCTAGACTGTATGCTTCTGTTAATACATCCTAGAATTGCATTTGCCTTTTTTGCTGCTGCATCACACTGTTGACTCATATTCAGTCTGTGATCTATTAGTATACCCAAGTCTTTTTCACATGTGCTGTCACTTAGCCCTATTCCTCCCATTCTATATATGCTTTTTTCATTTTTATTGCCCAGATGTAGTACTTTGCATTTCTCCCTGTTAAAAACCATTCTGTTAGTTGCTGCCCACTTCTCCAGTTTATTTAAATCTTTTTGAATCCTCTCTCTCTCTTCTCTAGTATTATCTATCCCTCCTAGCTTTGTGTCATCAGAAAATTTAATCAGTTTACCCTCAATTCCTTACGGTTCTTTAGTCCTTGCCTGTATGGCAGGCAGCTTGAGCCTTTCACAGGTGTCACTCCTTCGTGGTGGCTCTGGCTCTGGTATGCTGCTGTGCGTTCAGGTGTGTGATGGGGTCAGGAGGCCTGCAGTCTCCTGCCCTCCGGATTTGGCTGCTGGGACTGTTGTACCCATGCAGCCACGGACTCTGGCGTCCATTGTCAAGCGCTCTTCGCTGGGGTGAGCTTGGTCACAGCTCCAAACTTAATGTGTATGGCGGTGTAGCACTATAACACCTTATATTACTGGGTCATATTATAGTAATTTATATCTTGGCATATTTTAGTATACGTAAACTTTCATTTGTATTTATCCCTCATATTTTGCCGTACTCTGCAATTCATCTATAGCATTGCAGTACTTTTTGGAGAACATTATTTCTTGGTTATACTTGTATATTCATTTATTTTCAATGTGCATTGTATGTTTTGTCCTCTAGCACTTTATAGTACTGAATCATTTACAGTGGATTTAATTCTATATCTTGCAATACTTTTCACTTTTGCACAATTTTTGTTTTACAGCACTATAGCACTTTTTAGTGCAATTTTTAGAATATTATGGTAGTACTTTTCACGATATTATTGTCTACACTATATATTTAACTTGCACATTATTAATAGAAAAAAGTTTTTTGAGCGATATATTTTAGCACTTAGCATTTTTTTTAACATATTTTTTATTTATTTTTTTCTGGTGCTGATATTATACAAATTTTGGCAAGATGTATTGATATATTTATTATTCAGATTTTTATGTCATCACATTATAATTTGGTATACAATATATATATATATATATATATATATATATATATATATATATATATATTTATAGTTTTGGCTTTCCATCATTTTTTCATGCTGGATCCGTTTTTTTCTCATAGACTTGTATTAGTGACGGATGGCCACACGTTTCATCTGTCGTCCAACGGATCCGTCAGAAAATCTCTGTCCGTCGGCCGGAGACAACGGACAGATGAACGTTTTTTGTGTACGTCGAAAAGTCGGATAGCGACTGATTCCGTCTTTTAAAACTGAGCATGCCCGGAATCATTTTTCTTCCTTTATTTTAACCCCCTGCGGCTGTTTTTTCTATTCTGGCACAAAATCCTTCTCTCTCTCTCTCACTCCAGAATTCTGTTTCTTTAATTCCTACAGCAAGGCTGCTACAACGGATCAGTCATAAAAACAGATCCAGTGCATTAGTTTTTTGCAATATACGCAGGATCCGTCCACTTGACGGATCTGAACACTTTGACGGATTGTGACTGATTGCAAAAGACTGGAGTGTGAAAGGGGCCTTAAGAAGCGAGATGTGGATGAGAAAAGGCGGTGGATCCGTTGCCAACCGTTAATTGACGGAATCTGCCATCGGATCCTCCTTTTTATACTGAGCATGCCCGAATGAATGTCCTTTCATGATATTTAACCCCAAATCCCATTCTGGCAGCTAAATCTCTCTCTCTCTCGTGAAACAGGCCTTACTTTAAATTTCTCCTTCGTCTCATTGGGGGACACAGAGACTGTGGGTGTGTGCTTCTGCCGTCTGGAGGCTGACACTAAGTATACAAAAAAAGAGTTAGCTCCTCCTCCGCCGCATACACCCTCGCCCCCAGACCGGGCGTAACTCAGTTTTTTGCTTAGTGTCTGATGGAGGCACACGCAGTCTGGAGCTCCAGACTAGATTTTTTTTTTTTTCTTTTTCTTCTTTTCTATGAAGATAAGACAGGGGCGACGGATCCTATAGAGAGGGTCCGATCTCCCCAAATCATCAACGGGCGACCACGTGTGAGTAACCCTCCACGTGTTTCTCTCCCGCACCGAGGGACACATCTGGGACTTTTCCCTAGACAACCATTTTTCTTTTTTATTTTGTAAAGAGGCGGCAACGCATCCTGATAAGAGGATTCGGTTTCCCCATCGACCCCAACGGGCGAGCACGTGTGAGTGATCCTCCACGTTGTTCTCTCCTGCAACGTGGGAATGCTTTAATGCCCCTACCACCCCTAGGTAGTGAGACCAGGGGTGGAGTTGGAGGCGCAGGTGAGCCAAGGGATTGAAGCGGGGGCGGAGAGCGGTGCAGTAGCCTCCCCCTCCCTGCCCAGGGATGGGGTTGAGAAGCACCTCAAGAGAGCCCCCTCGGCGGCCCGGCTCACCTTTGTTAATAGGAAGACCGGGACCAGGTAGTCCGCCTCTCACCCGGCGCTGCCCCCGGCGGGTAACGCCGCACGCGGAGTGCGGCCAGAGCCTCGCGGGCGGCCGCGGCCCCCGCTGTATGGGGAGATCCGTGAGTGCCGCGCGAGGCCCCGCCCGCCGACTTCCGGGGGTAGCCGGAAGCCCCGCCCACTAACTTCCGGGGGCGGAGAGCGGCGGGCGCGCACAGTTACCGGGGACCTCCCGCCCCCCTCCTTGCATTTCCTCGCCGAAGTGGGGCCGGAAGCCGCCGCCTATCTCCCGGAGTGCGAGTGCCCCGGCGAGTAACGCCGCACGCCCCGTGGAAGAGACGCAAGTTGGGACATTACCGGTGGGTGAGTGCAACCCCGTTTCGAGTGCCGCACTAGTAGTCAAGGAAGGGGTTATCCTCCTCCTCCTACCCTACCTTGCAATATGTCTGGCAAAGGGAAAGCTCACTCTTTCCTATATGCTGTTTGCGTTTCCTGTGGGGTCAGGCTGCCTAAAGCGCAGCCGGGTAAATTTTGTGAAGCCTGCGAGTCGGAGCGAGCCCAGGAGCCCCCCATTGTTGCAGAGCCCAGAGGTCAGGACCCTCCAGAATGGGCGGTGTCTTTATCACACTCTATGATGTCCCTTACAAGGGCAATTGAGTCTCTCCAAGGCCCAGGCAGGGACAAGGATGGTGGTCTGCCAGCGGAAGACAGCTCGTCCACGTCTCAGGACCCTCCGACCGTTAGAGGCCGCTCCAGCACCAGACAAGCTCATAGCAAGAGAGCTCGTTCCCCGTCGGCCGGACCCTCTGGGGCTTCGGCGGCGGGTATTAGGGTATCTCGTTCCCCGTCGCCGAGCTCAGGAAGCGAGCAGGATGAGGGCGAGGAGGAGGAGGAGGCCTGGAATCCAGAAAGCCTGGGATACCAAGACTCGGTGGACAGCCTCATTGAGGCAGTCAACCAGACATTAGAGATCGAGGACGATGTGTCCACGGCCTCAGGTCACAAGGTCTCCTTCAAAAAGACCAGGCGACCGCATAGAAGGTTTTGCCACGCATCCGGAGTTCGAGGAGCTAGTCCAGAAACATAGGGAACACCCGGATAAGCGTTTTGCAATGCAAAAAGCGCTGCAAGCTAAGTATCCGTTTCCTCCTGAACTCCATAAGGGATGGGTGGAGTCGCCAGTAGTGGACCCACCGGTATCACGTTTAGCGTCAAGATCGCTATTGTCGATACCCAGCGGTTCTTCTGTCAAGGACCCAACTGATCGCCTTATAGAGGGGCTTGCCCGCTCGGTGTATGAGGCAGCGGGGTCGGCCCTAGCCCCCTCCTTTGTGGCTACTTGGGTGGCTAAGGCCATGGTTTCATGGGCGGACGCTCTGCAGAATGCCCTCCAAAACAGAGATCTGCCTGCGGAGGTCTTGGAGGTGACAAATCAGATCTTAGGGGCAAGTGATTTTCTCGTCAGCGCCTCTCTGGACGCGGCCGAGTGTTCTGCTGTGGCAGCAGCAAATGCGATCGCCGTTAGGCGAGCATTATGGCTGAGATTGTGGAAAGCGGATTCTATCTCCAAAAAATCCTTGACCTCATTGCCTTTTCAGGGCAATCGGTTGTTCGGTGAGAAGCTTGATAAGCTTATCTCAGAAGCCACAGGGGGGAGGAGTAGTTTCCTCCCGCAGCAGAGGACTTGGCCAGCATTCAGGCAGACACAGAGGCGTTTTCGGCCCTTTCGTAACCCCTGGAGGGGGACTTCGGCCAGAGCATCCACCTCCGCAAATGACTGTCAGATTAGGGAAAGGCAAACCTCTTACAGAGCCAATCCGCTGGGTAGAGGCCGAGGCCGTTTGCCCAGAACAAGGGGGGCCAGATCCCAAAAGCCTCCAGCAAAATGACTCGAGGCGCTTCGTACCTACGGATGACAGAGTGGGCGGACGCCTACTAAGGTTCAGCCACGTTTGGGTCGCAGTGGCACGCGACGCTTGGGTGGCAGAATTGATATCGTCCGGGTACAAGATAGAGTTTCTCGGACTCCCGCTACGGCGATTCTTCCGTTATACTGTATATAGGAGGCTATATGCGGCCTCATACTGTATATAGGAAGCGATGTGCAGGCTCATACCGTACATAGGAGGCTATATGTGGCCTCATACTGTATATAGGAAGCGATGTGGAGGCTCATACTGTATATAGCAGGCTATGTGGGCTCATATTGTATATAGGAAGCAATGTGCAGGCTCATACTGTATGTAGGAGGCTATATGCGGCCTCATACTGTATATAGAAGGCTATATGCGGCCTCATACTGTATACAGGAGGCTATGTGGGCTCATACTGTATATAGGAGGCTATATGCAGCCTCATACTGTATATAGGAAGCGATGTACAGGCTATGTGCAGGCTCATACTGTATATAGGAAGCAATGTGCAGGCTCATACTGTATATAGGAGGTAAACACTGCATTCAGGATGCTATATGTGGGTGCTCATACTGTATATAGGATGCTATATGCGGCCTCATACTGTATATAGGAAGCGAAGTACAGGCTCATACTGTATATAGGAGGCTATATGCAGCATCATATTGTATACAGGAGGTTATATGTGGGTGCTCATACTATATATAGGAGGCTATATGTGGCCTCATACTGTATATAGGAAGCGATGTGCAGGCTCATACTGTATATAGAAGGCTATATGGGGACTCACACTGTATATAGGAGGCAAATACTGTATTCAGGAGGCTATATGTGGGCTCATACTGTTTATAGGAAGCGATGTGCAGGCTCATACTGTTTATAGGAAGCGATTTGCAGGCTTATACTGTACATAGGAGGCTATGTGAATGCTCATACTGTTTATAGGAAGCAATGCGCAGGCTCATACTGTACATAGGAGGCTATATGTAGGTGCTCATACTGTATATAGGAGGCTATATGCGGCCTCATACTGTATATAGTAGGCTATGTACAGGCTCATACTGTATATAGGAGGCTATGTGCAGGCTCATACTGTATATAGGAAGCAATGTGCAGGCTCATACTGTATATAGGAAGCAATGTGCAGGCTCATACTGTATATAGGAGGCAAAAACTGTATTCAGGAGGCCATGAATGTCACCTGCTTAACCCAGCAGGAAGTTAAATGTCACCTGCTTAACCCAGCAGGAAGTACGGTGGAGTCTACAAATCACTAAAATTGACAAATCCCCGGGCCCGGATGGGATACACCCCCGAGTACTGCAGGAATTAAGCACAGTCATAGATAGACCATTATTTTTAATCTTTAAAGATTCCATAATAACAGGGTCTGTACCACAGGACTGGCGTATAGCAAATGTGGTGCCAATATTCAAAAAGGGGACAAAAACTGAATTTGGAAATTATAGGCCAGTAAGTTTAACCTCAACTGTGGGTAAAATCCTGGAGGGTTTTCTAAGAGATACTATACTGGAGTATCTGGAGAAGAAAAACCTTATGACCCAATATCAACATGGGTTTACAAGAGACCCTTCCTGTCAGACTAATCTGATAAGCTTTTATGAAGAGGTAAGTTCCGGACTGGACCAAGGGAATGCAGTGGACGTGGTGTACATGAACTTTTCAAAAGCTTTTGATACGGTGCCACACAAGGTTGATACATAAAATGAGAACAATGGGGATAGGGGAAAATATGTGTAGGTGGGTTAAGAGCTGGCTCAGGGATAGGAAACAAAGGGTGGTTATTAATGGAGCACACTCGGACTGGGTCACGGTTAGCAGTGGGGTACCACAGGGGTCAGTTTTGGGCCCGCTTCTTTTTAACATATTTATTAATGACCTTGTAGGGGGCATAGAGAGTAGAATTTCAATATTTGCAGATGACACTAAACTCTGCAGGGTAATTAATACAGAGGAGGACAATTTTATATTACAGGAGGATTTATGTAAACTAGAAGCTTGGGCTGATAAATGGCAAATGAGCTTTAATCGGGATAAATGTAAGGTCATGCACTTGGGTAGAACGAACAAGTTGTATAATTATGTGCTTAATTGTAAAACACTGGGCAAAACAGTCACTGAAAAAGACCTGGGTATATGGGTGGACGACAAACTCACATTTAGTGGCCAGTGTCAGGCAGCTGCTGCAAAGGCAAATAAAATAATGGGATGCATTAACAGAGGCATAGATGCTCATGAGGAGAACATAATTTTACCTCTATATAAGTCACTAGTGCGACCACACTTAGAATACTGTGTACAGTTCTGGTCTCCGGTGTATAAGAAAGACATAGCTGAACTGGAGCGGGTGCAGAGAAGAGCGACCAAGGTTATTAGGGAACTAGGGGGTCTGCAATACCAAGACAGGTTATTACACTTGGGGTTATTTAGTTTGCAGAATCAAAGGCTTAGGGGTGATCTTATTACAATGTATAAATATATGCGGGGACAATACAAAGACCTTTCTAATGATCTTTTTACTCTTAGACCTGTGACGGGGACAAGGGGGCATCCTCTACGTCTGGAGGAAAGAAGGTTTAAGCATACTCACAGATGCGGATTCTTTACTGTAAGGGCAGTGAGACTATGGAACTCTCTGCCATATGATGTTGTAATGAGTGATTCCCTACTAAAATTTAAGAAGGGACTGGATGCCTTTCTTGAAAAGTATAATATTACAGGGTATATACACTAGTCTCCTTAATATTGCGTTGATCCAGGGAGCTAGTCTGATTGCCGTATGTGGAGTCGGGAAGGAATTTTTTTCCCCAATGTGAAGCTTACTGTTGCCACATGGGTTTTTTTTGCCTTCCTCTGGATCAACATGTTAGGGCAAGTTAGGATAGGATATGGGTTGAACTAGATGGACTTAAAGTCTCCCTTCAACCTTAATAACTATGTTACTATGTTACTATATGTGGGTGCTCATACTGTATATAGGAGGCTATATGCGGCCTCATACTGTATATAGGAAGCGATGTGCAGGCTCATACCGTACATAGGAGGCAATATGTGGCCTCATACTGTATATAGGAAGCGATGTGCAGGCTCATACTGTATATAGGAGGCTATGTGGGCTCATATTGTATATAGGAAGCAATGTGTAGGCTCATACTGTATATAGGAGACTATATGCGGCCTCATACTGTATATAGAAGGCTATATGCGGCCTCATACTGTATACAGGAGGCTATGTGGGCTCATACTGTATATAGGAGGCTATATGCGGCCTCATACTGTATACAGGAGGCTATGTGGGCTCATACTGTATATAGGAGGCTATATGCAGCCTCATACTGTATATAGGAAGCGATGTACAGGCTCATACTGTATATAGGATAAAGTACAAATATATCCCAAATACTGGAAAAAAATTCTTCAAAGGCTCAACTCACTGGAAATATAATAGCAAAAAAAATCTCATAAATGAGCTATTAAGCATCACAAGAGATCAAAATTGGAGTTTTATTCGGTCGTCCATGACAGCACCACCTGAGAGAGGGGATCCGCCCTTTAGGAACAGGAAACCTACAGATACAAAAAGGGCGGCACCTCTCCCACGCATCAGTTAGTTTCCTGTTCCTAGAGGACAGGACTCCCTACAGATCGTCCGTCATGGAGTCGACGAGGGATTCCCAGGCCGGCTGAACGCCTCAGGTAGCGGGGGGATCTCCTACCTCGGTCCAGTTCGGGGTCCCGTGCTGGACCTTCCTGGAGCCCCCCTCCTCCGATCATGAAACCTGTACCTCTCCTTCTTTTGTCATCCCATCTGCCCTGATCTCTGGACGACCTTCTACGGAAATATCCTTTCCTGGTAAAGGGGCGTCTATAAGAAGGATTCGGGAGGCTCGGAAACTTCTTTTTATCATCCCCGGCTTTCTCTAACAGTTCATCCAGGGCAGAGCCAAATAGATATTCCCCCTCGCAAGGAATGGAGCAGAGTCGTGACCTGGCCTGGATATCCCCTGGCTAGCATTTTAACCAGAGGGCCCTTCGAGCTGCGTTAGATTACCCTGCGGATCTAGCCGCCATCCTTGCAGAGTCTGCTGAGGCATCGGCCAGGAAAGCAGCGGCACTCTGGATAATTGGTAGGGTTTTCCGAATGGATGCTCTTGAGGCTCCATCTCTCAGATGGGAATCCAGTTGATCTAGCCAGACCATCATGGATCTGGCTGTACAAGTGGCAGCTATCGCTGGTCTTAGGGCGTCTGCTGACATCTCCCATGATCCCTTTAGAAAGGAATCCGCTTTTTTATCCAGCGGGTCTTTTAGGGAAGCCATGTCATCGAAAGGGATGGAAGATTTTCTGGAGGCTTTGGCTACTGCCGCATCCAGTTTAGGGGCCTTAACCCATCTGTTCACCACTGGGTCATCAAATGGGTACCTTCGTTTGAAGGCCGGTGGCAAGGAGCCTCTTTTTTCGGGTTTTTTCCACTCCCTATCTATTAAGCTCTGGACCTTATCATTTAAAGGGAAGGCCCTGCGCTTCCTGGGATCTAGACCTCCGAACATCACGTCTTGTGCCGAAATTTCTGGTTTTGAGTCTGTTACTCCCATGGTGGACCTTATTGTTTTAACTAGTTTGTCCATCTGGTCTAACGGGAAGCAGAAACGGCTCGAGTCTTCATCCGAAGAAGACGAAGTGGAGGCCGGGGAATCCGAGGAGTCATTGTTCCTAGGAGCAACCGAGGACTCCGAACCTGAGAAGCTAACTTCTCTCCCCTTAGAAGAATCCCTTTTTGACAGGGCTTTCATTTCTGTCCTGATTATTTCTCTCAGGCTTGTGGTGAAATCTGGCGTTTCTTCCGCTACCTGTAAGGACGGGGGAGAATGTAAGGGCCTGTCAGTCTATCCCTGGCCCTCATTCCCTTCCAACCCCTACCGTTTGTCGCACACATGGCTGACAATCTTTTGGGGTGGCCGTCTGGCAAGGGGCAACTACAGAGGGCACATTCCCTGTGCTTCTGTTTTCCCGTAGCTTTCCTCCCCTGCAAAAAATACATAAGGGAACACTGCATCAGGGTACATTCACGAATATCTCTTACCCATGCAGGTGAGGCAGGTACCGGATCACGGAGGGAGGCAGGAGGGTCCTTTAGTCTGGAGGAACTTCCGCGGCTCTGTTCACTCGATCGTTTTTTCTTCTGCTGGCCACTCGCATGAGGCTTCGCCACGGCCTCCTTCTGTGGCCGCTCCTGTATCTCGTCCTGCTGCTCTATGGGGGCTTCTGTCATATCCATCGCTGGGCCTTCAGAAGCACCCCCGCAGCGTTGCCTCCTGCCTTTTAAGGCCTCCCTGTACCCGGGTCAGCAGGGTTCTGGCGTGGCACCTCCCCAGCTGTGGCGACCTACCCGGCCCCACCGTGGTGCTTCCAGGGACCCCGAACTGGACCGAGGTAGGAGATCCCCCCCGCTACCTGAGGCGGTCAGCCGGCCTTGGAATCCCTAGTCGACTCCATGACGGACGATCTGTAGGGAGTCCTGTCCTCTAGGAACAGGAAACTAACTGATGCGTGGGAGAGGTGCCGCCCTTTTTGTATCTGTAGGTTTCCTGTTCCTAAAGGGCGGATCCCCTCTCTCAGGTGGTGCTGTCATGGACGACCGAATAAAACTCCAATTTTGATCTCTTGTGATGCTTAATAGCTCATTTATGAGATTTTTTTTGCTATTATATTTCCAGTGAGTTGAGCCTTTGAAGAATTTTTTTCCAGTATTTGGGATATATTTGTACTTTATCCTATATACAGTATGAGCCTGTACATCGCTTCCTATATACAGTATGAGGCCGCATATAGCCTCCTATATACAGTATGAGCCCACATAGCCTCCTGTATACAGTATGAGGCCGCATATAGCCTTCTATATACAGTATGAGGCCGCATATAGTCTCCTATATACAGTATGAGCCTACACATTGCTTCCTATATACAATATGAGCCCACATAGCCTCCTATATACAGTATGAGCCTGCACATCGCTTCCTATATACAGTATGAGGCCACATATAGCCTCCTATGTACGGTATGAGCCTGCACATCGCTTCCTATATACAGTATGAGGCCGCATATAGCCTCCTATATACAGTATGAGCACCCACATAGCCTCCTGAATACAGTTTTTGCCTCCTATATACAGTATGAGCCTGCACATTGCTTCCTATATACAGTATGAGTCTGCACATAGTCTCCTATATACAGTATGAGACTGCACATCGCTTCCTATATACAGTATGAGGCCGCATATAGCCTCCTATATACAGTATGAGCCTGCACATTGCTTCCTATATACAGTATGAGTCTGCACATAGTCTCCTATATACAGTATGAGACTGCACATCGCTTCCTATATACAGTATGAGGCCGCATATAGCCTCCTATATACAGTATGAGCCTGCACATCGCTTCCTATATACAGTATGAGGCCGCACATAGCCTCCTATATACAGTATGAGCCTGCACATCGCTTCCCATATACAGTATGAGGCCACATATAGCCTCCTGAATACAGTATTTGCCTCCTATATACAGTATGAGCACCCACATATTGCCTCCTGAATGCAGTGTTTACCTCCTATAAACAGTGTGAGCCTGCACATTGCTTCCTATATACAGTATGAGCCTGCACATAGCCTCCTATATACAGTATGAGCCTGTACATCACTTCCTATATACAGTATGAGGCCGCATATAGCCTCATATATACAGTATGAGCATCCACATATAGCCTCCTATGTACAGTATGAGCCTGCGCATTGCTTCCTATAAACAGTATGAGCATCCACATAGCCTCCTATGTACAGTATGAGCCTGCACATCGCTTCCTATAAACAGTATGAGCCTGCAAATCGCTTCCTATATACAGTATGAGCCCACATATAGCCTCCTGAATACAGTGTTTGCCTCCAATATACAGTGTAAGTCTCCATATAGCCTCCTATATACAGTATGAGCACTCACATATAGCCTCCTGATTACATTGTTTGCCACCATATTGCCTCCTATATACAGTGTGAGTCCCCATATAGCTCCTATATACAGTATGGCCACTCGCATGAGGCTTCGCCACGGCCTCCTTCTGTGGCCGCTCCTGTATCTCGTCCTGCTGCTCTATGGGGGCTTCTGTCATATCCATCGCTGGGCCTTCAGAAGCACCCCCGCAGCGTTGCCTCCTGCCTTTTAAGGCTTCCCTGTACCCGGGTCAGCAGGGTTCTGGCGTGGCACCTCCCCAGCATCCGCGACCCCCCCCCTGCATGCTCCGCCTCCCCCCCACCCCTCGCCACGGGTACAGCGCGTCCCCCCGGACCGCCGCGCACACGCGGCGCACACTGGAAAGCCGGCCAGCACCCGACTTCCGGTTTCGGCATCCCCGGCTCCGCCCCTTCCGCCGCGTCACTTCCACCGTGCGTCAGAGACCGCGGGAGCGCGCGGAACGGAGCCGGCAGGGCGCCCCCGGCGTGCCCGCCGCCCCCACATGCGCCCGCCTGCGCCCGACGACTGTGCGCGACCGCCGACCCGGACGCTGGAGGATGACCGGACCCCAGGGGGAGACTCAGGAGGGGCGTATACGTACCTGGTGCCCGCACTTTGGAGACGGCTGTCCACTGGACCCTATGCTCCACCTGCTCCAACCACAGCCGTGGCGACCTACCCGGCCCCACCGTGGTGCTTCCAGGGACCCCGAACTGGACCGAGGTAGGAGATCCCCCCGCTACCTGAGGCGGTCAGCCGGCCTGGGAATCCCTAGTCGACTCCATGACGGACGATCTGTAGGGAGTCCTGTCCTCTAGGAACAGGAAACTAACTGATGCGTGGGAGAGGTGCCGCCCTTTTTGTATCTGTAGGTTTCCTGTTCCTAAAGGGCGGATCCCCTCTCTCAGGTGGTGCTGTCATGGACGACCGAATAAAACTCCAATTTTGATCTCTTGTGATGCTTAATAGCTCATTTGAGATTTTTTTTGCTATTATATTTCCAGTGAGTTGAGCCTTTGAAGAATTTTTTTCCAGTATTTGGGATATATTTGTACTTTATCCTATATACAGTATGAGCCTGTACATCGCTTCCTATATACAGTATGAGGCTGCATATAGCCTCCTATATACAGTATGAGCCCACATAGCCTCCTGTATACAGTATGAGGCCGCATATAGCCTTCTATATACAGTATGAGGCCGCATATAGTCTCCTATATACAGTATGAGCCTACACATTGCTTCCTATATACAATATGAGCCCACATAGCCTCCTATATACAGTATGAGCCTGCACATCGCTTCCTATATACAGTATGAGGCCACATATTGCCTCCTATGTACGGTATGAGCCTGCACATCGCTTCCTATATACAGTATGAGGCCGCATATAGCCTCCTATATACAGTATGAGCACCCACATATAGTAACATAGTAACATAGTTATTAAGGTTGAAGGGAGACTTTAAGTCCATCTAGTTCAACCCATATCCTATCCTAACTTGCCCTAACATGTTGATCCAGAGGAAGGCAAAAAAAACCCATGTGGCAACAGTAAGCTTCACATTGGGGAAAAAAATTCCTTCCCGACTCCACATACGGCAATCAGACTAGCTCCCTGGATCAACGCAATATTAAGGAGACTAGTGTATATACCCTGTAATATTATACTTTTCAAGAAAGGCATCCAGTCCCTTCTTAAATTTTAGTAGGGAATCACTCATTACAACATCATATGGCAGAGAGTTCCATAGTCTCACTGCTCTTACAGTAAAGAATCCGCATCTGTGAGTATGCTTAAACCTTCTTTCCTCCAGACGTAGAGGATGCCCCCTTGTCCCCGTCACAGGTCTAAGAGTAAAAAGATCATTAGAAAGGTCTTTGTATTGTCCCCGCATATATTTATACATTGTAATAAGATCACCCCTAAGCCTTTGATTCTGCAAACTAAATAACCCCAAGTGTAATAACCTGTCTTGGTATTGCAGACCCCCTAGTTCCCTAATAACCTTGGTCGCTCTTCTCTGCACCCGCTCCAGTTCAGCTATGTCTTTCTTATACACCGGAGACCAGAACTGTACACAGTATTCTAAGTGTGGTCGCACTAGTGACTTATATAGAGGTAAAATTATGTTCTCCTCATGAGCATCTATGCCTCTTTTAATGCATCCCATTATTTTATTTGCCTTTGCAGCAGCTGCCTGACACTGGCCACTAAATGTGAGTTTGTCGTCCACCCATATACCCAGGTCTTTTTCAGTGACTGTTTTGCCCAGTGTTTTACAATTAAGCACATAATTATACAACTTGTTCGTTCTACCCAAGTGCATGACCTTACATTTATCCCGATTAAAGCTCATTTGCCATTTATCAGCCCAAGCTTCTAGTTTACATAAATCCTCCTGTAATATAAAATTGTCCTCCTCTGTATTAATTACCCTGCAGAGTTTAGTGTCATCTGCAAATATTGAAATTCTACTCTCTATGCCCCCTACAAGGTCATTAATAAATATGTTAAAAAGAAGCGGGCCCAAAACTGACCCCTGTGGTACCCCACTGCTAACCGTGACCCAGTCCGAGTGTGCTCCATTAATAACCACGCTTTGTTTCCTATCCCTGAGCCAGCTCTTAACCCACCTACACATATTTTCCCCTATCCCCATTGTTCTCATTTTATGTATCAACCTTGTGTGGCACCGTATCAAAAGCTTTTGAAAAGTCCATGTACACCACGTCCACTGCATTCCCTTGGTCCAGTCCGGAACTTACCTCTTCATAAAAGCTTATCAGATTAGTCTGACAGGAAGGGTCTCTTGCAAACCCATGTTGATATTGGGTCATAAGGTTTTTCTTCTCCAGATACTCCAGTATAGTATCTCTTAGAAAACCCTCCAGGATTTTACCCACAGTTGAGGTTAAACTTACTGGCCTATAATTTCCAAATTCAGTTTTTGTCCCCTTTTTGAATATTGGCACCACATTTGCTATACGCCAGTCCTGTGGTACAGACCCTGTTATTATGGAATCTTTAAAGATTAAAAATAATGGTCTATCTATGACTGTGCTTAATTCCTGCAGTACTCGGGGGTGTATCCCATCCGGGCCCGGGGATTTGTCAATTTTAGTGATTTGTAGACTCCGCCGTACTTCCTGCTGGGTTAAGCAGGTGACATTTAACTTCCTGCTGGGTTAAGCAGGTGACATTCATGACCTCCTGAATACAGTTTTTGCCTCCTATATACAGTATGAGCCTGCACATTGCTTTCTATATACAGTATGAGCCTGCACATAGCCTCCTATATACAGTATGAGCCTGCACATAGCCTCCTATATACAGTATGAGCCTGTACATAGCCTCCTATATACAGTATGAGGCCGCATATAGCCTCCTATATACAGTATGAGCACCTACATATAGCCTCCTATGTACAGTATGAGCCTGCGCATTGCTTCCTATAAACAGTATGAGCATCCACATAGCCTCCTATGTACAGTATAAGCCTGCAAATCGCTTCCTATAAACAGTATGAGCCTGCACATCGCTTCCTATAAACAGTATGAGCCCACATATAGCCTCCTGAATACAGTATTTGCCTCCTATATACAGTGTGAGTCCCCATATAGCCTTCTATATACAGTATGAGCCTGCACATCGCTTCCTATATACAGTATGAGGCCACATATAGCCTCCTATATATAGTATGAGCACCCACATATAACCTCCTGTATACAATATGATGCTGCATATAGCCTCCTATATACAGTATGAGCCTGTACTTCGCTTCCTATATACAGTATGAGGCCGCATATAGCCTCCTATATACAGTATGAGCACCCACATATAGCATCCTGAATGCAGTGTTTACCTCCTATATACAGTATGAGCCTGCACATTGCTTCCTATATACAGTATGAGGCTGCACATAGCCTGTACATCGCTTCCTATATACAGTATGAGGCTGCATATAGCCTCTTATATACAGTATGAGCCCACATAGCCTCCTGTATACAGTATGAGGCCGCATATAGCCTTCTATATACAGTATGAGGCCGCATATAGCCTCCTACATACAGTATGAGCCTGCACATTTCTTCCTATATACAATATGAGCCCACATAGCCTGCTATGTACGGTATGAGCCTGCACATCGCTTCCTATATACAGTATGAGGCCGCATATAGCCTCCTATATACAGTATGAGCACCCACATATAGCCTCCTGAATACAGTTTTTGCCTCCTATATACAGTATGAGCCTGCACATTGCTTCCTATATACAGTATGAGTCTGCACATTGCTTCCTATATACAGTATGAGCCTGCACATCGCTTCCTATATACAGTATGAGGCCGCATATAGCCTCCTATATACAGTATGAGCCTGCACATCGCTTCCCATATACAGTATGAGGCCACATATAGCCTCCTATATACAGTATGAGCCTGTACATCACTTCCTATATACAGTATGAGGCCGCATATAGCCTCCTATATACAGTATGAGCATCCACATATAGCCTCCTATGTACAGTATGAGCATGCGCATTGCTTCCTATAAACAGTATGAGCATCCACATAGCCTCCTATGTACAGTATGAGCCTGCATATCGCTTCCTATAAACAGTATGAGCCTGCAAATCGCTTCCTATATACAGTATGAGCCCACATATAGCCTCCTGAATACAGTGTTTGCCTCCAATATACAGTGTAAGTCTCCATATAGCCTCCTATATACAGTATGAGCACTCACATATAGCCTCCTGAATACATTGTTTGCCACCATATTGCCTCCTATATACAGTGTGAGTCCCCATATAGCTCCTATATACAGTATGAGCCCCTATATAGCATCCCATATCTAACTGCATTTACCTTGGTATCATTCATTTTCTATGAGACTGCTCTGTTTTCATATTGTGCATTTATGCATTTAGTAGGGCTTAATGGAATGATTGCGCTTGTTACACATCAACTCTAGATGCGCTCACTTATTAGACTTTGGTTGGGGCAACTTTAAAATATAATAATGATAATGGTCCTGTCTAGTGACAAGTTTATTTTACAGGCTTCTGGAGAAAGGCACAATACCAGTCATTCAAGGGTTAATTCTTTGGAACACTGAGAGGGACTTTCTAGCCAATGAAACCACAGTATAAAACACCTGTGATAACTTTGGCAACTGCGCTGATGTCATAAACACATGCATCTATGATGCAGGAGAAGATTCCAGAACCACAAGTCATTCAGCCGTAGACGGAGCCATACTTGATGTGTCTGGAGACCTGGAGCTTCATCACTCCACAATGGGAGGAAGGGGACACCGCCTAGCCAGCCAGATCAGCCATAGCGCCTAGCCAGCCAGATCAATGGGGTGACAGATGTTGCAGCCAGATCTCCCTCACGTCCGGTACTCGCCGCCTTCACTTTATGTGTACGGCCTGGAGAGGTCGCATTAGGCTTCTCCAAAACAAATATGACACAATGTACAAATTCAGGTACAATTTGCTGTTACATGTTGGCACTAACCTTCTAAGCCCAAGGGAAGGGCAGTCCTGCAGCCATGGTTCCCTAGAGGTTTCCACCACAGGGGGTTTTTCCTCTCCTGAGTGCTGAAGGACGATTCTTCGTGAGTCGGGGGTTCTGCCATTTTCAGTGTCTCTTTCATAGTAATTGGCTGATTCTAAATTTCAGACACTGAAAGAAATAATAATGATGAGATTTGGAATAAAATTCGGTCAATTTAACATCCAATAAAAGTGTTTTGTGTGTTTCTTTCACAATCTTCGGTTGGTGAGATTTTTTTGGGGGATGAGGATCCAGCATCTATGATCAAGCCATGAAGCCAGATATGAAGTCAGAGCAATTTAACCCTGCGCTGGAAGACAGGACGGAGCAGAGATGACAAAGTGTGACTGCACAATTAGCACAAGTTCACACTCTTCCTCCCATTCAGATACACGAGGGGATTCAGGGCAGAGTTGGGACTAAAAAGCAGCCCTGGCACACAAAATTCACCAGCCCACATACAATAAGTGTCCTCAACCCAAATCGTAGAACACTGATAGGTCATGTAGGATTTTGCTTTATCCGTTACCAGGGCCAAAACAAAGTATTTTGGGTGCCCAAGGCAGATGAAGCCGAAGGCGCCCATTTTGCATTTCTACCCAGCTAATTCTTCCCTTTTCCTTTAGGTCTATGACATCATGTGATTAATAACTGATGAGCTGAATCCTTCTAAGTCAGGCCCATATACATTTGTATCTCATGAACCTACAACTCCCAGTATGTCCTTAACAATGGTAAGGAGATGCTGGGAGTTATCAGTCTTTATCAGACTGTGGACTATACAGGAACCATAGTACTGATGAGACGCAGTCAGTACCAATAGCTAAAAATGTACATCCTGGTACCTTATAGGTGACCTCTTCTCAGATTGAGTCTTTTCTTTCTCTTAGGCCTGTTTCACACTTCAGTTTTCTGGCGTTAGTCAAAATCCGCCAGTGTGCAAAAGTGGATCCGTTTCCGTTTTGTGGCAAACGGATGCAACTGGATCCGTTTTTTGTACGGATCCGCTTTAGACGCTAGTGCATGAAATTTAAAGTAAGGCCTGTTTCACGAGAGAGAGAGAGATTTAGCTGCCAGAATGGGATTTGGGGTTAAATATCATGAAAGGACATTCATTCGGGCATGCTCAGTATAAAAAGGAGGATCCGATGGCAGATTCCGTCAATTAACGGTTGGCAACGGATCCACCGCCTTTTCTCATCCACATCTCGCTTCTTAAGGCCCCTTTCACACTCCAGCCTTTTGCAATCAGTCACAATCCGTCAAAGTGTTCAGATCCGTCAAGTGGACGGATCCTGCGTATATTGCAAAAAACTAATGCACTGGATCTGTTTTTATGACTGATCCGTTGTAGCAGCCTTGCTGTAGGAATTAAAGAAACAGAATTCTGGAGTGAGAGAGAGAGAGAAGGATTTTGTGCCAGAATAGAAAAAACAGCCGCAGGGGGTTAAAATAAAGGAAGAAAAATGATTCCGGGCATGCTCAGTTTTAAAAGACGGAATCAGTCGCTATCCGACTTTTCGACGTACACAAAAAACGTTCATCTGTCCGTTGTCTCCGGCCGACGGACAGAGATTTTCTGACGGATCCGTTGGACGACAGATGAAACGTGTGGCCATCCGTCACTAATACAAGTCTATGAGAAAAAAACGGATCCAGCATGAAAAAATGATGGAAAGCCAAAACTATAAATATTTGTATACCAAATTATAATGTGATGACATAAAAATCTGAATAATAAATATATCAATACATCTTGCCAAAATTTGTATAATATCAGCACCAGAAAAAAATAAATAAAAAATATGTAAAAAAAAATGCTAAGTGCTAAAATATATCGCTCAAAAAACTTTTTTCTATTAATAATGTGCAAGTTAAATATATAGTGTAGACAATAATATCGTGAAAAGTACTACCATAATATTCTAAAAATTGCACTAAAAAGTGCTATAGTGCTGTAAAACAAAAATTGTGCAAAAGTGAAAAGTATTGCAAGATATAGAATTAAATCCACTGTAAATGATTCAGTACTATAAAGTGCTAGAGGACAAAACATACAATGCACATTGAAAATAAATGAATATACAAGTATAACCAAGAAATAATGTTCTCCAAAAAGTACTGCAATGCTATAGATGAATTGCAGAGTACGGCAAAATATGAGGGATAAATACAAATGAAAGTTTACGTATACTAAAATATGCCAAGATATAAATTACTATAATATGACCCAGTAATATAAGGTGTTATAGTGCTACACCGCCATACACATTAAGTTTGGAGCTGTGACCAAGCTCACCCCAGCGAAGAGAGCTTGACACTGGACGCCAGAGTCCGTGGCTGCATGGGTACAACAGTCCCAGCAGCCAAATCCGGAGGGCAGGAGACTGCAGGCCTCCTGACCCCATCACACACCTGAACGCACAGCAGCATACCAGAGCCAGAGCCACCACGAAGGAGTGACACCTGTGAAAGGCTCAAGCTGCCTGCCATACAGGCAAGGACTAAAGAACCGTAAGGAATTGAGGGTAAACTGATTAAATTTTCTGATGACACAAAGCTAGGAGGGATAGATAATACTAGAGAAGAGAGAGAGAGGATTCAAAAAGATTTAAATAAACTGGAGAAGTGGGCAGCAACTAACAGAATGGTTTTTAACAGGGAGAAATGCAAAGTACTACATCTGGGCAATAAAAATGAAAAAAGCATATATAGAATGGGAGGAATAGGGCTAAGTGACAGCACATGTGAAAAAGACTTGGGTATACTAATAGATCACAGACTGAATATGAGTCAACAGTGTGATGCAGCAGCAAAAAAGGCAAATGCAATTCTAGGATGTATTAACAGAAGCATACAGTCTAGATCACGTGAAGTCATTATTTCCCTCTACTCCTCTTTGGTCAGACCTCATCTGGAATATTGTGTCCAGTTATGGGCACCACATTTTAAAAAAGACATCAACAAACTGGAGCAAGTTCAGAAAAGAGCGACCAGAATGGTGACCGGTCTGCAAACCCTGTCTTATGAGGAAAGGTTGCAGGATTTGGGAATGTTTAGTTTGCAAAAGAGAAGACTGAGAGGAGACTTAATAGCTGTCTACAAATATCTAAAGGGCTGTCACATTGTGGAAGGATCAACTTTATTCTCATTTGCACAAGGAAAGACTAGAAGCAATGGGATGAAACTGAATGGGAGGAGACACAGATTAGATATTAGAAAAAACTTTTTGACAGTTAGAGTGATCAATGAGTGGAACAGGCTGCCACGAGAAGTGGTGAGTTCTCCTTCAATGGAAGTCTTCAAACAGAGGCTGGACAGACATCTGACTGGGATGATTTAGCGAATCCTCCTTTGAGCAGGGGGTTGGACCAGATGGCTCAGGAGGTCCCTTCCAACTCTACGATTCTATGATTCTATGAACAGAGGACTGAGCATAGCTTTAGACCTCATGGGACAGCGTAGAAAGGAGGCCTCCAACCCATCTGGCTTAGTGGATCCTAAATTGCTTCCAGGCTGGCTGGATCTCCATTACCATCAGTACTCAGTGCCCTGGTTTGCAACTCAAAATGTGAGTAAAAGCGTAAAGACTGCACCCCGCTGTGTTCTCCTGTTTATTTGCTGCGTCACCTCAGCCCTGCATTACATCCATCATCACCATCTTTTATAATATAATTGCCCTGAGACTTAGCTCTACCTGTGGAGAGCTGTACCAACTCTGCTGCATCACCATCAGCCTCAGCGGTCTTTTTAAGCAGCGTCGGCTATCCCTTGCCGAATACCACAGGTGGCGTCACAAACTATATCTTATATAGGGTCCAGGATCCAGCAGGATGATGAGGAGCTCTCCTAGCCAGCGTCCTCTCCCGATCACGGCATAGCCACGCCCCACCTTGAGATTGTTGATATCTTTCAACAATTTTGGTTCTCAAGTCCTCACAGTTCTCATCTTCTCTTTATGTCCTCCATGCTTAGTGTGGCACAGAGACATACATTGCAAAGTTTGAGTCAACTTCTCCCCTTTTTATCTGGTGTCAGGTGTTATTTTCATATTGCCCCCAATTGGTTTTAAATTCTGCCTGGAATCTGCCTTAAAAAGAGCCTCAAAACCACTGCAAAAAGTGAATATAATCCACAGCAATCCTACACAATGATCCCCCACTTATCGCGGGCATTACATTCTAAACCTCCAACACGATAGTTGAAAATCCCCCAAGTAAGAAACTTACATTTATTTTAGCATTTATATATTTTAAGGATTTACAAACCCCTCCCACACACTTATTTACCATTACCAGTCCCTTATTAAATGACCCCAGTTCCTTATTAACCTTTTGCACCTTTTTATAAACACTACTTATGTTCATAAACAAATTCTACATGATGAAGATGATGAATTAGCTGTGTAGTACTGATGATTGAAGGTGATGAAAATGGGATGAATGTACAGTACTGTACTGCACAGCATGGAAGAGCATTACAGCTCTCCTATTGGCACCACTTCATCAGGAGCTTCTTCAGGTGAGGCAGTAGTATCTTCAGCCTCATCCGTAACTTTTACTACCACTAAATG
Source organism: Dendrobates tinctorius (assembly GCF_039654945.1). Classification (NCBI taxonomy): domain Eukaryota; kingdom Metazoa; phylum Chordata; class Amphibia; order Anura; family Dendrobatidae; genus Dendrobates; species Dendrobates tinctorius. Next base: position 136,094 of record NW_027362108.1, read on the forward strand.
CGTAACCAACCTCTTGTTCGAGTGATGAACATAGTCATGGAGAGATGCTGGTTCTGCTTCATATGAACCATACGGAGGTCCTATTCCTCAGCCAATCGATGAAGTACATTGCCCATTATGACCATGGTTACAAGTCGATCAAGTGTTGGGCCAACCTCCTCCTCTTCTTAAACCCATTGTTCAAACTGTTCCTCATCCTCTTCTTCACTTGCTGAAGGGTGTTTCCGTCTTCAGTAGTCATGTCACTGAAGCCCTCTCCTCCCGGTATTTTCACCAGCTTCACAGCCTAATCCACCGCAGAGTGATACATTTCATCAAGAGAAAGTCTGACACATCATTTTCTTTATGGTTTTTTGAACATTTTTTCAATATATTTTTTGTTTTTAACCCCTTCACCCCCAAGGGTGGTTTGCACGTTCATGACCGGGCCAATTTTTACAATTCTGACCACTGTACCTTTATGGGGTCATAAGTCTGAAACGCTTCCATGGATCCCGGTGATTCTGACATTGTTTTGTCGTGACATATTGTACTTCATGTTAGTGGTAAAATTTCATTCAAATAACTTGCGTTTATTTGTGAAAAAAATGGAAATTTGGTAAAAATTTTGAAAATTTCGCAATTTTCCAACTTTGAATTTTTATGCCCTTAAATCACGGAGATATGGCACACAAAAAACTTGATAACTAACATTTCCCACATGTTTACTTTACATCAGCACAATTTTGGAACCAAAATTTTTTTTTGTTAGGAAGTTATAAGGGTTAAAAGTTGACCAGCGATTTCTCATTTTTACAACACCATTTTATTTTTAGGACCACATCACATTTGAAGCCACTTTGAGGGGTCTTTTTGATAGAAAATACCCAAAAGTGACACCATTCTAAAAACTGCACCCCTTAAGGTGCTCAAAACCACATTCAAGAAGTTTATTAACCCTTTAGGTGCGTCACAGGAATTTTTTTTCAATATTTAAAAAAAAAATGAACATCTAACTTTTTTTCACAAAAAAAGTACTTCAGGTTCAATTTTTTTTATTTTACCAAGGGTAACAGGAGAGATTGGACTGCAAAAGTTATTGTGCAATTTGTCCTGAGTACGCTGATACCCGATTTGTGGGGGGGAACGACTGTTTCGGCGCATGGCAGAGCTCAGAATGGAAGGAGCGCCGTTTGACTTTTTCAATGCAAAATTGGCTGGAATTCAGATCGGACGCCATGTCACGTTTGGAGAGTCCCTGATGTACCTAAACAGTGGAAACCCCCTACAAGTGACCCCATTTTGGAAACTAGACCCCCCAAGGAACTTATCTAGATATGTGGTGAGAACTTTGAACCCACAAGGGCTTTACAGAAGTTTATAACGTACAGCGGTACAATTAAAAAAATCATATTTTTTCCACAAAAATGATCTTTTCACCCCAATTTTTATTTTCCCAAGGGTATCAGGACCCTAAAAGTTATTGTGCAATTTGTCCTGAGTATGCTGATACCCCACATGTGGGGGTAAACCACTATTTGGGCGCATGGCAGAGCTCGGAAGGGAAGCAGCGCCATTTGATGTTTTTGGCTGGAATTGAGATCGGACACCATGTCGCGATTGGAAAACCCCTGATGTACCTAAACAGTGGAAACCCCCCCACAAATAACACCATTTTGGAAACTAGACCCCCTAAGGAACTTATCTAGATGTGAGGTGAGCACTTTGAACCCCCAAGGGCTTCACAGAAGTTTATAATGCCAGGGCATGAAAATAAAAAAATCGTTTTTTTTTCCACAAACATGATCAATTAGTCCCCAATTGTTTTATTTTCCCAAGGGTAACAGGAGAAATTGAGCCCCAAAAGTTGTTGTCCAATTTGTCCTGAGTACGCTGACACCCCATATGTGGGAGAAAACTACTGTATGGACACACGTCAGGGCTCGGAAGGGAAGTAGTGACGTTTTGGAATGCAGACTTTGATGGAATGGTCTGCGGGTGTCATGTTGCCTTTGGAGAGCCCCTAATGTACCTAAACAGTGGAAACACCGACAAATGACCCCATTTTGGAAACGAGAACCCCTAAGGAACTTATCTAGATGTGTGCTGAGCACTTTGAACCCCCAAGTGCTTCACAGAAGTTTATAACGCTCGGACGTGAAAATAAAAAAATCATTTTTTTCCACAAAAATGATATTTTTGCCCCCAATTTTTTATTTTCCTAAGGGTAACAGGAGAAATTGGACCCCAAAAATTGTTTTGCAATTTGTCCTGAGTAGGCTGATACCCTACATGTGAGGGTAAAACACTGTTTGGGCACATGGCAGAGCTTGGAAAGGAAGGAGCACCATATGACATTTTCAACTCAGAATTGGCCGGAATTGAGATCAGACGCAATGTTGCATTTGGAGAGCCCCTGATGTGCCCAAGCAGTGGAAACCCCCAATTCTAACTCCAACCCGAACCCCAACACACCCCTAACCCTAATCTCAGCCCTAGCCCTAACCCTAACCCAAGCCCTAACCCTAACCCTAGCCCTAACGGAAAAATGGAAATAAATACATTTTTTTTATTTTATTATTTTTCCCTAACTAAGGGGGTGATAACGAGGGGTTTGATTTACTATTTATGGCGGTTTTTATATTTGGCAGCTGTCGCACGCTAAAAGACGCTTTTTATTGTAAAAATAGGTTTTTGCATCACCACATATTGAGAGCTATAATTTTTCCGTATTTTGACCCACCGAGTCATGTGAGGTCTTATTTTTTGCGGGACGAGTTGACGTTTTTATCGGTACCATTTTCGGGCACGTGACATTTTTTGATCGCTTTTTATTCCGATTTTTGGGACGCAGAATGAACAAAAACCAGCGTTTCATGAATTTCTTTTGGGGGAGTGCGTTTACACCGTTCTGCGTGCAGTAAAATTGATAAAGCGGTTTTATTCTTCGGGTCAGTACGGTTACAGCGATACCTCATTTAGGTTGTTTTTTTAGGTTTTCATAGAATCATAGAGTTGGAAGGGACCTCCTGGGCCATCTGGTCCAACCCCCTGCTCAAAGCAGGATTCGCTAAATCATCCCAGTCAGATGTCTGTCCAGCCTCTGTTTGAAGACTTCCATTGAAGGAGAACTCACCACTTCTCGTGGCAGCCTGTTCCACTCATTGATCACTAACTGTCAAAAAGTTTTTTCTAATATCTAATCTGTGTCTCCTCCCATTCAGTTTCATCCCATTGCTTCTAGTCTTTCCTTGTGCAAATGAGAATAAAGTTGATCCTTCTACAATGTGACAGCCCTTTAGATATTTGTAGACAGCTATTAAGTCTCCTCTCAGTCTTCTCTTTTGCAAACTAAACATTCCCAAATCCTGCAACCTTTCCTCATAAGACAGGGTTTGCAGACCGGTCACCATTCTGGTCGCTCTTTTCTGAACTTGCTCCAGTTTGTTGATGTCTTTTTTAAAATGTGGTGCCCAAAACTGGACACAATATTCCAGATGAGGTCTGACCAAAGAGGAGTAGAGGGAAATAATGACTTCACGTGATCTAGACTGTATGCTTCTGTTAATACATCCTAGAATTGCATTTGCCTTTTTTGCTGCTGCATCACACTGTTGACTCATATTCAGTCTGTAATCTATTAGTATACCCAAGTCTTTTTCACATGTGCTGTCACTTAGCCATATTCCTCCCATTCTATATATGCTTTTTCCATTTTTATTGCCCAGATGTAGTACTTTGCATTTCTCCCTGTTAAAAACCATTCTGTTTGTTTCTGCCCACTTCTCCAGTTTATTTAAATCTTTTTGAATCCTCTCTCTCTCTTCTCTAGTATTAGCTATCCCTCCTAGCTTTGTGTCATCAGCAAATTTAATCAGTTTACCCTCAATTCCTTCATCTAAATCGTTGATAAAGATGTTGAACAATACAGGGCCCAGGACAGAGCCCTGTGGTACCCCACTTGAGACATTCTTCCAACTCGATGTGCAGCCATTTACGACCACTCTTTGGGTCCGATCACTAAGCCAGTTATGAATCCACCTAACAGTTGCCTTGTCCATTCCATACTTAATCATTTTTTCAATAAGGATTGTATGAGAGACTTTGTCAAATGCTTTGCTGAAGTCAAGATATACTATATCTACAGCATTTCCTTGATCCACCCAATCAGTGATACCGTCATAGAAGGAAATTAAGTTAGTCTGACATGACTTATTAGTTACAAACCCATGCTGACTCTGTTTAATCACTTCATTCTTATCCAGGTATTGACATACATGTTGTTTAATAATTTGTTCAAAGATCTTTCCTGGTATAGAAGTCAGACTCACCGGCCTATAGTTACCTGGGTCCACCTTCTTCCCCTTTTTGAAGATAGGAACAACATTTGCTCTTCTCCAGTCTTCTGGCACTTCTCCTGTTCTCCAAGAATTTTCAAAGATTATAGAGAGGGGTTCAAAAATTTCTTTTGCTATCTCCTTCAGTACTCTGGGGTGTAATTCATCTGGACCTGGAGACTTGAATTCATTTAGGCTAGCTAAGTGTTTCCTCACTATCTTTCTGTTTATAGATATCCTGGATTCTTCTATTCCCTTAATAGGACAGTGAATAACAGTTGATGTTACATTTCCTTTCTGAGAGAAAACAGATGCAAAATAGGAATTTAAAAGTTCAGCCTTCTCAACATCCTGTCTTACCATTTCATCATTTTCATCCTGTAAAAATCCTATAGCATCTTTGACTTTTCTTTTACTTTTGACATATCCCCAAAATCCTTTATTATTGCTTTTGACATCTCTTGCAAGCCTCAATTCATTTTCAGCTTTAGCTAATCTGATTTGTGCCCTGCAGGTTCTGCAGACAGCATTATATTCTTCTTTAGATATGCCTCCCTCTTTCCATTTTATAAACTTTTTTTCTTCCTTTTTAGCATGTGCTTAAGTTCTGTGTTCATCCATCCTGGTTTCCTTAACTGCTTCCTATTCTTCCCTCTTTTCGGAATTGTTAACAACTGTGCTTTGAGAATTTCATTTTTCAAGATTTCCCATCCTTCCTGGACATTTTTGTCTTTAAGGATATCCAGCCATTGGATCCCTCCAATTCTCTTTCTGAATCCCTTAAAATCTGCCTTTCTGAAATCTAACCTTGACGTCTGAGTCTTCACAGGTCTTCCGCCTCTAGTTATCCAAAATTCTAAAATAGCATGGTCGCTACCTCCTAGGGTCCCAGCCACTTTTACCTCCTCAACCATTTCCTCCCTGTTTATAAGGATTAGATCCAAGGTAGCAGTTCCCCTTGTTTTCTCCCTTACCTTTTGGAAGATAAAGTTGTCAGCAAGAGAGGATAAGAATTTCCTTGACCTGTTAGTTTTGCCTGAGAGAGATTCCCAACAAATGTCTGGATAGTTGAAATCTCCCATGACAACTATGTCATATTTTTTGGAGAACTTGGCCATTTGATGCATAAAGAGTTCATCCATAGCTTCAGCTTGCACAGGCGGCCTGTAGTAAATGCCTACAATGGTGTCCTTTCCATTGTTCTGTCCTTGTATTCTTACCCAAACAGTTTCCACAGAACTCCCAGTCTCTGAAGCTTCAATCTCTGTGCAGATATACGCGTTTCTAACATACAATGCGACACCCCCTCCTCGTTTATCAAGTCTGTTTCTTGCAAATAAGTTGTATCCTTCTAGTCTTGTATTCCAATCATGTGTATTGTCCCACCAAGTTTCAGTGATTCCAATGACATCATATTTCTTTTCCTGTGTTAGTAGTTCCAATTCTCCTTGTTTGTTGCCCATGCTTTGTGCATTAGTATAGAAACATTTTAGTTTGTGATTGGTTTCTCTTTATCCAATATTTTTATTAATTAGATTCTTTCGTCTTTGTTCTTCCTTTCCACTTCTAATAGCAGAGTTCTCAATAGCATTTGTCAGGTGTATGGCTTTTTCTGGTCTTTTGCTTCCCTTCCCATGTTGTTCTAGTTTAAAGCTCTCCTTACAAGTGTAGCAAGGCGACTTCCAAATACATGCTTACCAGTCTTCGTAAGGTGCACCCCATCTCTAGCAAGTAGTCCATCGTATAAGTAGTTCACTCCGTGATCCAGAAATCCAAATCGTTGCTGACGGCACCATCGACGTAGCCAGCGTAGCCGGCGATTGTCGGTTTTATGCAATGAAAACTATTTTATATAAAAAATAATTATTTTTGCATCGCTTTATTCTGCGAGCTATAACTTTTTTATTTTTTCACTGATGATGCTGTGTGGCGGCTCTTTTTTGTGGGACAAGATGCCATTTTCAGCGGTACCATGGATATTTATATGCGTCTTTTTGATCGCGCGTTATTACACTTTTTGTTTGGCGGTATGATAAATCATTTTTTGCTTCGTTTTTTATTTTTATTTTTTAAGGGGTTCGCTAAAGGGGTTAACTAACGGGACAGTTTTATAGGGCGGGTCGTTACGGACGCGGCGATACCTAATATGTGTACTTTTTATTTTATTTATTTTTTTCAAAAAATGAATATTGGGGAATATTTTTTTTTTTTTTTTTTTTTACTAATTTATTTGGCGATTTTTTTAAAATTATTTTTACACTTTTTTTTTAATTTATTACACAGTCCCAGGTGGGACATCACTGTCCTGTGACAGATCGCTGATCTGTCACATCACAGATCACTGTGACAGATCAGCGATCTGTCACAGGCATTGAAGCAGACTTCCTCTTGCCTGCGCTTTGCAGGCACTGAGGAAGCCAGCTTCCTGCAGGCCCCCGAAGGCCCCCGTCGCCATCTTGGATTCGGGGGCCTGGAGGAAAGGAGCCCCCCGCAGCAGCGCTGCACATTGCGCTGCTGTGGGGGGCTCAGGGAAGCACGGAGGGAGCCCCCTCCCTGCCGATGCTTCCCTTTAACTCCTGGTACACCGCGATCATGTTTGATCGCGGTGTGCAAGGGGTTAACGTGCCGGGGGCGGTCCGTGACCGTCCCTGACACATTGTGCCGGGTGTCAGCTGTGATAATCAGCTGACACCCGGCCGCGATCAGCGGTGCTCACCACATGGGCGCCGCTGATCGCTGAGACGTACTATCCCGTCCATGGGCATAGGGGCCCAGGTCCCATGGACGGGATAGTACGTCGGATGGCAGGAAGGGGTTAAATATTTGATAGACTCGAAAAAAAACAATTAGTGGGAGAAAAGGTAGTCACTTATTAATGAGACAAATAGAAGAATATTTACCATATACACTCGTGTATAAGCCGAGTTTTTCAGCACTTTTTTTGTGCTGAAAACACCCCCCTTGGCTTATACACGAGTCACGGTCCCAGAAAGCCGGCAGAGGAGGGGAGCAGCAGGTCACAGGGGCCATCAGCTTCCATCACACCATACTCACATGCCTGCACGCCTCTCCGCTCCCTTAGGCGTGGAGCGCATATTCATTACCTTAATGAGCAGTACCACATGATCACTCGACAGGAAGAGCTGCAGGCTCCGGTTGTAATGTCTGTCTGCGGTCTGGGCTGCAGCCAGACAACACCCCGAGAAACACTGATACCCTTTACCCCTATACAGGGATCTGGATTTATAGCAGAGCCCAGGAGGTGCTGTCTGAATAGGAGCAGTGGCCAGAGCAGGACGGTCGCCAGAGAGGGAGTTCCAATACAGGACAAAAACGTGGTAGTATCTGGGTCTAAACCAGTCGGGCAGCAGGGTACAAAAACGTTAGGCAGAAGCAGAGTCAGAAGTCCAGGCCAAGGTCAGAGTTATTCAACTATAGCAATTCACACAGTAACACGCAGGGGAACCAAGAATATATCCGGCGGCTTGCAAGACCAGTCCCAAGGTATTTGAGGGATCAGGTCACCCCTCACAGGTTCCCGGACTGCTGACGTCATCAGTACCGCCCCCAGGACCAGGCCAGATGATGATGCAGTAACCTTCTGATGACTGACAGAGGGGCGGAGCCTGCGCCCACCAGATGCCTGCACAGGTGCCCTTACTCTGTCAGCACCATAACTCACGGGCGAGTGACCGCGCCCAGAACAGCAGACCCCGAATTAAAAGGCAACGTGACAGACCGGCGCCTCCTAGAGGCTAAAGCCGGGACAGTAGGCCCTGAGTCTGATGCGAAGTGGCGGTCCGGCGCCTCCTAGTGGCCGCGACCAGAACAGCAGGCCCCAAGTCTGGAGGCGACGTGACAGTACCCCCCCTTCCAAGAGGGGGCTCCGGACCCTCAAAACCCGGTTTGTCCAGGTGAAGGAGGTGAAACCTTCTAATTAATGCCTTGGCATGGATGTTCCTTGCGGGGACCCAGGACCTCTCCTCCGGGCCGTAGCCCTTCCAGTGTACAAGATACTATATGGAGCCTCTCACCAGGAGGGAGTCAAGGATACCCTGGACTTCATACTCTAAAGCTCCCCCGACCGAAACAGGAGGAGGGGGGGACTGGACAGGGTGAATGGGAGAACGATAAGGCTTGCGGAGAGACCTGTGGAATACGTTAGGTAATTTGAATGTGGAAACTGTGGAAGTTTTAAGCGGAAGGCTACTGGGTTAACCACCTCGATAATTTCGTATGGGCCGATGAACCTGGGACCCAGTTTGGCAGATGGTACCTTAAGCTTGATATTTTTTGTAGAGAGCCAAACCTTATCGCCACCTCCCAGGTGCGGCCCCTTAGATCGTCGTCTATTTGAGGCCGAAGCCTGTCTAACCTGAGCCCCTTACAAATTTGAATTAACCTCAGACCAAATCGTTTTCAGCCGATGTATATTTTGCTCAACCCCAGGGAGCTCCGACATCCTGGCCGAAAACGACTCAAAGCACGGATGTAGTCCAAGGTTACAGAAAAAGGGGGTAGTTTTAATGGAGTCCTGATATCGATTATTGAGCGCGAACTCAGCCAATGGCAGATGTTCCACCCAATCGGACTGATGTCCTGACACATAACAGCGGAGGTATTGTTCCAGAGCTTGGTTAGTACTCTCAGTTTGACCATTGGTCTCGGGATGGTATGCCGAGGAGAAGGACAACTCCACACCGATGCGTCTACAGAACGCCCTCCAGAACTTCGAGACAAACTGGGTACCCCTGTCGGACACAATATTTGTCGGAACGCCGTATGTGCAGAATGAACAGCTTACTTAAAGTTTCAGAGTTAGGCAAGCCAGAAAGGGGAATAACATGACACTGCTTGCTGAACCTGTCTACCACCACCTAGATACAAGTTTTCCCATCTGAGGGTGGCAAATCTGTAATGAAGTCCATGGAGATGTGGGTCCATGGACTCTCAGGGGTGGGCAAGGACTGAAGCCAGCCGGCAGGGCGGCTATGGAGGGATTTGGCATGGGCACAGACTTCACACGCAGAAACATAGTCTTTACAGTCCTTGGCCACCGTCGGCCACCAAAAGTTCCTGGTTACCAGCCTGGTGGTATTATTGAGACCGGGATGGCCTGCCAGGACAGAGTCGTGTGATTCTTTTAGAACCTGCAGACGAAGGTTAGCTGGAACAAACAATTTTTTTTGGGGCGTAGCGTCAGGGGCTTGCTCTGAAGACCTACGGATCTCCTCCAGAAGGTCCAAAGACACTGCCGACACGACGATTCCATTAGCCAATATCGGTACTGGTTCACAGTCCTCGGTCTGTGTGGGGCAAAAACTGCGAGAGAGGGCATCTGCCCTCACATTTTTAGTACCGGGGCGAAAAGTAATTAAAAAAATCAAACCTGGAGAAAAACAAGGCCCACCTGGCCTGCCTGGGATTTAGTCTCTTAGCTGACTCTAGGTAGGTTAAGTTTTTGTGGTCTGTAATAACAGTGACCTTGTGTTTGGCACCTTCGAGGAAGTGGCGCCATTCCTCGAAGGCCCATTTGATCGCCAATAATTCTCAATTACCAATGTCATAGTTTCTCTCCGTGGTAGAGAATTTGTGGGAGAAAAACGCACACAGGCGAAGCTGAGTGAGGGATGCAGTGCCTTGCGATAGCACTGCTCCCACTCCGACCTCGGAGGCATCCACTTCCACAACAAATGGGCGGTCTAAGTCCGGTTGCACCAAAACCGGGTTGGCCACGAAGCACTCTTTCAGTGTGGAAAATGCCTGAATAGTCTCAGGATTCCAATTGGTCACGTCCGCCCCTTTTCGAGTAAGGTCCGTGAGTGGCTTGGCAATCTCCGAGAAACCCCTGATAAACTTGCAGTAGTAATTCGCGAATCCCAAAAACTGCTGCAGCGTCTTCAGCGATTTGGGTTGCACCCAAGCCTTAATAGGTTGAATCTTGGCAGGATCCATGCGAAACCCCTTGCCTGAGACCATGTATCCTAAAAACTGTACCTCTTCGGCAAAGAAAACACATTTTTCCAGTTTCGCAAACAAAGAGTGTTCTCGCAGTCTCTGCTGCACCGACCTGACGTGTTGAGTATGTGTCACAGGGTCAGCAGAGAAAATCAAAATGTCATCAAGATACACGACGACATACACCCCACAAATGTCTCTGAAAACATCATTGACGAAGTGTTGAAATACTGCAGGCGCGTTACTGAGTCCGAACGGCATTACCAGGTATTCAAAGTGACCAAGAGGTGTATTAAAGGCCGTTTTCCATTCGTCACAGTTTCTTATGCGGACCAGATTATATGCCCCCCGGAGGTCAAGTTTAGTAAACCAGTGGGCTCCCAGTAGCTGATTAAACAGATCAGGAATGAGTGGAAGCGGATACTGGTTTTTTACAGTAATAGCGTTAAGCTCACGACAATCTATACATGGTCTGAGTCCACCATCTTTTTTTCCTACAAAGAAAAACCCAGCCCCTACAGGTGAAGTGGAGGGTCTAATAAAACCTTTTCGCAGGCTGTCTGCTATGTAGTCATTCATGGCTACACGCTCAGGACCAGAGAGGTTAAATATTCTCCCCTTAGGGAGGCGGGCACCTGGGACCAAGTCGATAGGACAGTGATACTCTCTATGAGGAGGTAGTTTCTCAGACTCCACTATGGAGAAGACATCTTCATAATCTCTGAGCGCATATGGAATAGAGGGGTTTTTAATTTTAACTTGGTTCACTGACAGTGACATACAGTTACTCTGACACCGTGGACTCAAGCGCACGATATCACCTAAGCGCCAGTCAATAACCGGATTATGCTGGTGCAACCATGGCATGCCTAACATAACCGGATTAGATAAATTATGTAGAACAAAAAATGATATCTATTCGTTGTGTAATGCCCCCACTGACATAGTAATGTCTGCAGTAACAAACTCCACTCCACCCTGGATAATGGATGTACCATTGATCGCAGTGGTCTGAATAGGGGCATTAAGTCTTAGCAGTGGTACACAGAGATTCCTTGCGAGCAAAAAATCCATGAAATAGCCCGCAGAACCACAATCCACATAAGCCTTCACATACAGGGATTTATTAGAAAATGAGTGTGAGACGGGTAACAAAAGTTTAGCCGCATTTGCGGGCAATACCTGAGCCTCTGGGCCAGCACGACCAGAGCTGCCCAGAGGCCGACGACCCAGGAATGTGGATCTCTGACGCTCAGCATTTCCCTGGCTTCCAGGCTGCAGCATGCTGGTGTAGGAAGATGGGAGTGTTCCTTCAGGCTGTGCTCTGGAGCAGGTGTTAGGCCAGGAAATCAGCTCAGACAGAAGAAGAAAAAAAAAAAATTCAGGAGACTGCTTTTATATATGGTGAACATATACACAAAAAGCAAGTTTTTTTTCCTTGTATTATTTTGGGCCGGATATAATGTAACGTCCGTCTGCGGTCTGGGCTGCAGCCAGACAACACCCCGAGAAACACTGATACCCTTTACCCCTATACAGGGATCTGGATTTATAGCAGAGCCCAGGAGGTGCTGTCTGAATAGGAGCAGTGTCCAGAGCAGGACGGTCGCCAGAGAGGGAGTTCCAATACAGGACAAAAACGTGGTAGTATTCGGGTCTAAACCAGTCGGGCAGCAGGGTACAAAAACGTTAGGCAGAAGCAGAGTCAGAAGTCCAGGCCAAGGTCTGAGTCATAACCAGGAGGGCAGCAGAGATACAGAATCGTTAGGCAGAAGCAGAGTCAGAAGTCCAGGCCAAGGTCAGAGTCATAAATCAGGAGGGCAGCAGAGGTACAGAATCATTAGGCAGAAGCAGAGTCAGAAGTCCAGGCCAAGGTCATAGTTATTCAACTATAGCAAGTAACACACAGGGGAACCAAGAATATATCCGGCGGCTTGCAAGACCATTCCCAAGGTATTTGAGGGATCAGGTCACCCCTCACAGGTTCCCGGACTGCTGATGTCATCAGTACCGCCCCAGGACCAGGCCAGATGATGATGCAGTAACCTTCTGATGACTGACAGAGGGGCGGAGCCTGCGCCCACCAGATGCCTGCACAGGTGCCCTTACTCTGTCAGCACCATAACTCACGGGCGAGTCACGGCGCCTCCTAGTGACCGCGCCCAGAACAGCAGACCCCGAATTAAAAGGCAACGTGACAGACCGGCGCCTCCTAGAGGCTAAAGCCGGGACAGTAGGCCCTGAGTCTGATGCGACGGAACCACGGCCCCTCCCAGTGGCCGAGGCAGGAACAGCCGTCCCTGAGTCTGACGACGAAGTGGCGGTCCGGCGCCTCCTAGTGGCCGCGATCGGAACAGCAGGCCCCAAGTCTGGCGGCGACGTGACACCGGCAGCCAGAACGAGCTGCAAAGCCACCAGGGAGGTAAAAAGGATGGTTTTACCAGTTATAGGGCGTGCTGGGTCTGCTGGACAATTGTTTCTCCAAGGATCATTGTGGATACAGGGACCTCATTGCTTACTGATCAGGCACCAGGAAGCCCTGGATGAGATCTGGAGTTTCCGCTGTAGAGTCTCTGATACTTGCCTGGAGTTCATCCTGAGCCATCTGATTCATGAATACAATGCCAGTCCTGTAGTGAACATTGGCACCGATGTATAATGAAGCTCTGCAGATTCCCGAGGGCTGGTTAACTCTTCAGCCACAGCACAGGTCTCTGCTGATGTCAGGGGGTGGTCTCACGGTCCCCCTGACTATTGTGCTCAGTGCTATAATTGTGTCCCCTTTATGTTGAGGGCTGGTCCTGGCCTATGAATGGCTGATAACAGGGACCCATAGCTGCAGCACTGGAGTAGCGTGGGGGAGGGCGGTCCGCCCCAGGCGGCACGTGTGTGGGGGCGGCGCAGCAGCATGACAGCTCCTCGGCTGCTTTTAGGAAAGGCCCCAGCAGCCGTGTTGCTATGGTAACACTGTAGGACTACATTACCCGTCATGCCTCGGGCGTGCGTTCCTGGTATGACCCCGCTGCAGCGCTGTAGATTGGCAGTCACATGACCGTGGGATCTGCCGAGGCTTCGGCTGTCACATGCCCAAACAACGAGCGGAGCGGCCGCACAGCATGGAGCATGGCCAATGTGGCCAACAGGGTGTCGTGGTCCGGCCGGGAGCAGCTGGAGGAGGCTGGGGAGAGCACGCCGCTGCTGAACGGAGCCGGCAACCAGCAGGTGAGGGCGGGAGGAGGGATACTGGGAATTGGGGGGCTGTGCAGATAGGTGACCATGGCGAGGCTGTGCAGGGGAGGACATGGGGGGGCTCTGTAGGGGGAGGACGTGGGGGGCTGTGCAGGGGAGGACATGGGGGCTCTGTAGGGAGAGGACATGGGGGGCTCTGTAGGGAGAGGACATGGGGGGGCTCTGTAGGGAGAGGACATGGAGGGGCTCTGTAGGGAGAGGACATGGGGGGCTGTGCAGGGGGAGGACATGGGGGGCTGTGCAGGGGAGGACATGGGGGGGCTCTGTAGAGGGAGGACATGGGGGGCTCTGTAGGGGAGGACATGGGCTGTGCAGGGGAGGACATGGGGGGCTGTGCAGGGGAGGACATGGGGGCTCTGTAGGAGGGACATGGGGGGGCTGTATGGAGAGGACATGGGGGGGCTCTGTAGGGAGAGGACATGGAGGGGCTCTGTAGGGAGAGGACATGGGGGGCTGTGCAGGGGGAGGACATGGGGGGCTGTGCAGGGGAGGACATGGGGGGGCTCTGTAGAGGGAGGACATGGGGGGGCTCTGTAGGGGAGGACATGGGCTGTGCAGGGGAGGACATGGGGGGCTGTGCAGGGGAGGACATGGGGGGCTGTGCAGGGGAGGACATGGGGGCTCTGTAGGAGGGACATGGGGGGGCTGTGCAGGGGGAGTACATGGGGAGGGGAGGACATGGGGGGCTGTGCAGGGGGGTAAACGGGGGGCTGTGCAAGGGAGAACATGAGGGCTCTGTAGGGAGTGTACTGTGGTTCTGTGCAGGGGGAGGACACATGGGTCTCCTTACACTGTTTTATGGTGCGGCTCTATGAAGGGCAGTGGTGGCGGTTCAGTAGGGTCATCAAGCTAATACATACATATATATATAGAGAACTGCAAGAAGATGAAAGTCTAGAAATGTAGAAATAATAACAGCAGAGTTAGTAGTAGACTAAAAATTAGATCTTTGAGTGTAGTGTGGGCTCTTCGGATGCTTCCGAAATATCAACGACCAAAGGGGCGGCAAATTTTTCGACCGCCCCGGGCGCCACAAACAGTTGCTACGCCACTGAGCTGCAGGAATGTATAATGTGTATAATGTGCACAGTAATGAATGTTCTAAATTTTCACTGTCATTACCAAGAATTATCCGTGTTATATGGCCGGAACAAGATGCAGTGCCACCGACGGCGCGCAGCAAGGTAAATAGGATGTTTTTTTTCTTAACAGGAATCATACCTACAAAGATAGGGGATAAGGAGCCATGCATACAATGACAGGGACGGGGGAACCATGCATACCACGGTAGGGATGAGTGGTCAATGCACACCCGGCTTATACTCAAGTCAATAAGTTTACCCAGTTTTTCGAGGCAAAAGTTGGTGCCTCGGCTTGTACTCGGGTCGGCTTATACTCGAGTATATACGGTAATAGGTAAAATCTGACAAGAATAAACAATAATTTGCAGTTAGCCCAATCGTGGGGATAAATAGCTGAGAAATAAATAGTGATTAGTATATCTTAATAAATATATTGCAATTCGCTCTGTACAAAGCTGTGAAAAAAAATGGTAGTTACTATTTCCATTAAGTATTGCACTCAAACAGTTGATTAACCAAGAGAGATGGCATGTACCCGAATAGAATTCTCCTAGAGGCTGCAAATAAGAGCGGCAGGAAGTAAAGGGTTAATAGGTACATAGAACACAATTGGGTGAAAATATTAAATGGTCATGAGCAATATGTCCTGGCATAAAGAGTGTGATTATATCCTTAGTCCATAGTTAATGCTTGGTATAAACCTGCATTCATAAAATATTCCAATGTCTATAGCCGTGGGGAGAGCTGCCCCGGCCGATGACGGATACACCAAGTACTTTCTCCAATGAGTGGAGGGCTCGTGCCCTGTGAAATAGCGCGCTGAACAGTACATGGTGATTTCACCATATATAGTTGTATGTGAGTGTTGCTACTCACAATACCTCCGATGGTCTGCGTAGAATCCGGTGACTGCATTCTGGCTGGTGCAGTAAAAGTCGGACTTGGGAGATGCGGTTATATGCCGAGGTGTAGTGTGAGACCAGCGGTCCTGCGCTCCAGCTGTCGGCAGGGATCCGGTCACTCTGGTCGATAGCTGCGTCCCGGCAGATGTGCAGTAGGAGCAGGACCTGTGTGACGCAGTGGATCACGTGGTGCCGTGTAACTGCTGCTAGATGGAGGTACGGGTGGCAAAAAGGGCCGAAACCAACGCGTTTCGGAAAACTCAGCTTCTTTCTTCAGGTCCGGGACATATTGCTTATGACCATTTAATATTTTCACCCAATTGTGTTCTATATACATATTAACCCTTTACTTCTAGGAGAATTCTATTCGGGTACATGCCATCTCTCCTTGGTTAATCAACTGTTTGAGTGCAATACTTACTATTTCCATTAACTACCATTTTTTTCACAGCTTTGTACTGGGCGAGTTGCAATATATTCATTAAGATATACTAATCACTATTTATTTCTCAGCTATTTATCCCCACGATTGGACCAACTGCAGTTTATTGTTTATTCTTGTCAGGTTTTACCTATTAAATATTCTTCTATTTGTCTCATTAATAAGTGACTAGCTTTTCTCCCACATCTTGGTTTTTTCAGCGCGAGTCTATCACAAATATTTATAATCCTTTCGATTTCCTTGTGGTTGGTATCTAGAGTCGCAGCAGTTACAAAACCTTTTACACAGGTGCCACTTTATCGCTCTCCTTCATTTTTTGATTTTAACAATTTTTCCCTGGATCTGTAGCTGGATATTTCCTGCTTTTGAATTGCCTCCTATATACAGTGTGAGCCTCCACATTGCTTCCTATATACAGTATGAGGCCGCATATAGCCTCCTATATACAGTAGGAGCCTGCACAGCGCTTCCTATATACAGTATGAAGCCGCATATAGCCTCCTATATACAGTATGAGCCTGCACAGCGCTTCCTATATACAGTATGAGTCTGCACATAGTCTCCTATATACAGTATGAGCCTGCACATCGCTTCCTATATACAGTATGAGACCGCATATAGCCTCCTATATACAGTATGAGGCCGCATATAGCCTCCTACATACAGTATGAGCTTGCACAGCGCTTCCTATATACAGTATGAGCCTGCACATTGCTTCCTATATACAGTATGAGCCTGCACATTGCTTCCTATATACAGTATGAGTCTGCACATAGTCTCCTATATACAGTATGAGCCTGCACATCACTTCCTATATACAGTATGAGGCCGCATATAGCCTCCTACATACAGTATGAGGCTGCATATAGCCTCCTATATACAGTATGACCCTGCACATCGCTTCCCATGTACAGTATGAGACCACATATAGCCTCCTGAATACAGTATTTGCCTCCTATATACAGTATGAGGCTGCATATAGCCTTCTATATACAGTATGAGCCTGCACATCGCTTCCTATATACAGTATGAGGCCGCATATAGCCTCCTATATACAGTATGAGCCTGTACTTCGCTTCCTATATACAGTATGAGGCCGCTTATAGCCTCCTATATACAGTATGAGCACCAACATATAGCCTCCTGAATGCAGTGTTTACCTCCTATATACAGTATGAGCCTGCACATTGCTTCCTATATACAGTATGAGCCTGCACATAGCCTCCTATATACAGTAGCAAAAAAAAAAAAATGATTGAATGAGAGTAATGGTTTTGGGTCCTTTCTGTAAAAATCGTATGGGTATCTTTTTAGTCTTGGTTTTAGTTTTCTGTTTTTAATTATTTTTTCCTGTGCTTATACTCCAGTTCTCTATCTTGGCATTGCAGTATATGATCTGGCATGGAATTCATTGTTGAGGGCATTTCAAGATTTTATGAAGAAACACTCCTCTCACAAGAAATCTACGGCTCTTTTCGTACCCATTGGGTCTTCAATATTTCATATTATTTGTTCACATTTTTATTCATTTTTTCTTTTTTTATTTGTTTATTTCATTTACATTTTTATTTGTTTTATTTTTATATATTTTTTTCACTCATTTTTTATTTTTTTCACAATTTTCTTTGTGTATTTTTGCTATGTATTATGCATTATACATAATTGTGTGTATAATTACTTTATGATATATGACATTTGATGTATGTATTGAATGCCATGTGTTATTTTTATGTTCATTTGTTTTTTAACAGAGACATGATATATAGTTGTTATAGTTATATGATGCACATACACTTTCATATAGCCTGCATACACATTATGCTAATTGTTAAAAAAAATTTTTAATGCTTGCATAGTGTGCTTATAATTGACACATATGTGGGTGCCTTTGCACTCTATGTCAGGCATATTCACTTTAATGGTTCATACACACCGCTATAATTATTTCAGCATCATTATGTTTTATCCCCTCACTTTCAACACTTGCTATCACTTTAAATAGTGATTATTATTCTTCATAATTATTTTATTTTCTTGTCCTCACTTGAGCGCATGCCCAGTTCTGTCCTCCCTAGGAGCCTTCTGACGTGCTCAGTCTGGTATGTGGCTGTCTCTGGCTGTTTTGCAGCTTGAGCCACTTTCATGCTGATCATAGACTCCCTGTTCATAGTGGGGACTCAACAGCGCATGCGCCGATAATGCTGTGGACGTTTAGAACTGGATACTATTGACGTCATTGTGGACACTACAGCGCAGGTCCTGAATTTTAAAAGCTTTATTAGGGAAAGCGGTTTATTGGTTGACCGCACTATATAAACTACATCCGGGGCACTTGTAAACCACGCCTCCTGAGGAAGCTGCGGCGTAACACGCGTAGGGGCGGCAGGTTTTACAGCGACATACACAGCACATGTAAGTTGTTACTTTCTAATGCAGTCCTTGTATCTTACTCTGGAATTTGTATAGACAGTTTTTACTCTGTGTACACTTAACGCCTACCAGGCTTATTTGATACAAGGCACTTATGCACTTTTTATTCAGCAGTTTACTCTGGGCACTTATTGTATGCAAAACCTTATCTGGGCATACATATTATGTAAATGGGGAGTTTGCTGTTTACTATGCATTCTATTTGTGAAAGGAAAGCAAAGAAACTACATGTTTTATACAGATAAAAACTTTATTAACTGTCAAGGTGCTGGTTTAATTATATTGTGTTTATGTCTGCTGTAACTTGCATTTAGCATTTATGCTCTGTTAATTATTCTAAATAAATTATTTAGCTTGAAAAACTCCAATTTTGATCTCTTGTGATGCTTAATAGCTCATTTATGAGATTTTTTTTGCTATTATATTTCCAGTGAGTTGAGCCTTTGAAGAATTTTTTTCCAGTATTTGGGATATATTTGTACTTTATCCTATATACAGTATGAGCCTGTACATCGCTTCCTATATACAGTATGAGGCTGCATATAGCCTCCTATACACAGTATGAGCCCACATAGCCTCCTGTATACAGTATGAGGCCGCATATAGCCTTCTACACTGCGTTCCAAATTAATATGCAAATTGGATTTAAGTGTCATAAAGATGTAATTTTTTGTTTTTCAAATAAACTCAGATGGTATTGTGTATCAGGGCTCTTTGGATCACTGAAATCAATCTCAAACGCCTGTGATAATTAGTTTACCAGGTGAGCCCAATTAAAGGAAAACTACTTAAGAATGATGTTCCACATTATTAAGCAGGGCACAGGTTTCAAGGAATTTAGGAAAGAAAACGGATCTCTCTGCTGCTGAAAAGCATCAAATAGTGCAATGCCTTGGTCATGAGATGAAAACATTAGATATTTCCCAAAAACTTAAACATGATCATCGTACTTTTAAGAGATTTGTGGTTGATTCTGAGAACAGACATGTTTGTGCTGATAAAGGCAGAATGAGGAAGGTTTCTGCCAGGCAAGTTCATCGGATTAAGAGAGCAGCTGCTAAAAAGCCATTACAAACCAGCAAACAGATATTTAAAGCTGCTGGTGCCTCTGGAGTCCCTCGAACCTCAAGGTGTAGGATCCTTCAAAGGCATGCTGTGGTGCATAAACCTACTATTCGGCCACTCCTAAACAGTGTTCACAAGCAGAAATGGTTGCAGTGGGCCCAGACATACATGAAAACTAATTTTCAAACAGTCTTGTTTACTGATGAGTGTCGAGCAACCCTGGATGGTCCAGATGGATGGAGTAGTGGATGGTTGGTGGAAGGCCACTATGCCCCAACAAGGCTGCGACGTCAGCAAGGAGGTGGAGGAGTCATGTTTTGGGCCGGAATCATGGGGAAACAGCTGGTAGGGCTCTTTAAGGTTCCTGATGGTGTGAAAATGACCTCTGCAAAGTATATAGAGTTTCTGACTGACAGCTGTCTTCCATGGTATAAAAAGCAGAAATGTGCCTTCAGGAGCAAAATCCTCTTCATGCATGAAACTGCACCATGTCATGCTGCAAAGAATACCTCTGAGTCATTGACTGCTATGGGCATAAAAGGAGATAACTCATGGTGTGGCCACCATCTTTCCCTGACCTCAACCCTATGGAGAACCTTTGGAGTATCATCAAGCGAAAGATCTATGAGGGTGGGAGGCAGTTCACATCAAAACAGCAGCTCTGGGAGGCTATTCTGACTTCATGCAAAGAAATACAAGCAGAAACTCTCCAAAAAATTCACAAGTTCAATGGATGCAAGAATTGTGAAGGTGATATCAAAGAAGGCTTCCTATGTTAACATGTAACTTGGCCTGTTAAGCTATTTAACTCCAAAATATCCTTTTTGTTCAGTGAATGTGACCTCCTAATGCTGCAAATTCCACAAATGAGCATTTTCAGTTCTTTAAAACATATCAAATGTTTAGAAATTCTACTGTGCATACTAATTTGGAACAGTGCAATTTGAGTTTTTATTCATTTTGGAGATTATACTGTTATCATTGGGAGGTTTCTTCAATAAAATTCGATGCATACTCTAACGGGTGATGACTTTTATTAGACTGACTGTCATTTGTACCGACTATTTAGGAAAATCAGAGAAAAATAGCATTTGCATAATAATTTGGAACACAGTATATATACAGTACTAGCTGAAGAGCCCGGCGCTGCCCGGGCATAGTAACTAACTGTGGTAAGTTATTGAAAATTATAATTATCCTCCATCCCATAGTCCCTGCCCATATACCCATCATACATATCCACGATCCCATAGGCCCGTGCCCATATACCCATCATACATATCCTCCATCCCATAGTCGAGTACCCATATACCCATCACATATCCTCCATCCCATAGTCCCATGCCCATATACCCATCATACATATTCTCCATCCCATAGTCCCATGCCCATATACCGATCATACATATTCTCCATCCCATGGTCCCATGCCCATATACCCATCATACATATCCTCCATCCCATAGTCCCGTGCCCATATACCCATCATACATATCCGCTATCTCATAGTCCCGTGCCCATATACAGTCATACATACAGACAATGTGATTTTCTGGATTTTTTTTTCTCAGTTTGTCTCCCATAGTTGAGGTCTACCTATGATGTAAATTACAGACGCCTCTCATCTTTTTAAGTGGTGGAACTTGCACTATTGCTGACTGACTAAATACTTTTTTTCCCCACTGTATCCTCCATCCTATAGTCCAGTGCCCATATACCCATCACACATCCTCCATCCCATAGTCCTGTGCCCATATACATATCCACCATCCCATAGTCCCGTGCCCATATACCCATCAAACATATCCTCCATCCCATAGTCCAGTGCCCATATACCCATCACACATCCCCCATCCCATAGTCCCGTGCCCATATACCCATCATACATATCCACCATCCTATAGTCCAGTGCCCATATACTCATCACACATCCTCCATTCCATAATCAACCATTATGACATCATAATGAGCGGCGGCAGGGCTTGCAACCTTTGATGACATCAGCATCGCCATGGCAAACATTGTGACATCATAATGAGGGGCGGGGCTTGATGCACACACACTGCTTTCCCAGTATGCAAATAGGGGCATTGTGACAACACAATGAGGGGCGGGGCTTGACGCGCACACACTTTTTCCCCCAGTATGTAGATAGGGGCAAAATTGTTTGGTGAATTGGAATGCGCAGGGTTAAAATTTCGCCTCACAACATAGCTTAGGACGCTCTCGGGGTGCAGATGTGTGACTGTGCCAAATTTTGTGGCTGTAGCTGCGACGGTGCGGATGCCTATCCCGGACATACAAACATACACACACACATACATACATACACACTTTGAGCTTTATATATTAGATGAGGCCGCATATAGTCTCCTATATACAGTATGAGCCTGCACATTGCTTCCTATATACAATATGAGCCCACATAGCCTCCTATATACAGTATGAGCCTGCACATCGCATCCTGTATACAGTATGAGGCCACATATAGCCTCCTATGTACGGTATGAGCCTGCACATCGCTTCATATATACAGTATGAGGCCGCATATAGCCTCCTATATACAGTATGAGCACCCACATATAGCCTCCTGAATACAGTTTTTGCCTCCTATATACAGTATGAGCCTGCACATTGCTTCCTATATACAATATGAGCCCACATAGCCTCCTATATACAGTATGAGCCTGCACATCGCTTCCTATATACAGTATGAGGCCACATATAGCCTCCTATGTACGGTATGAACCTGCACATCGCTTCCTATATACAGTATGAGGCCGCATATAGCCTCCTATATACAGTATGAGCACCCACATATAGCCTCCTGAATACAGTTTTTGCCTCCTATATACAGTATGAGCCTGCACATTGCTTCCTATATACAGTATGAGCCTGCACATAGCCTCCTATATACAGTATGAGCCTGTACATCGCTTCCTATATACAGTATGAGCATCCACATATAGCCTCCTATGTACAGTATGAGCCTGCGCATTGCTTCCTATAAACAGTATGAGTATCCACATAGCCTCCTATGTACAGTATGAGCCTGCACATTGCTTCCGATAAACAGTATGAGCCTGCAAATCGCTTCCTATATACAGTATGAGCCCACATATAGCCTCCTGAATACAGTGTTTGCCTCCTATATACAGTGTGAGTCCCCATATAGCCTCCTATATACAGTATGAACACTCACATATAGCCTCCTGACTACATTGTTTGCCACCATATTGCCTCCTATATACAGTGTGAGTCCCCATATAGCTCCTATATACAGTATGAGCCCCTATATAGCATCCCATATCTAACTGCTTTTACCTTGGTATCATTAATTTTCTATGAGACTACTCTGTTCTCATATTGTGCATTTATGCATTTAGTAGGGCTTAATGGAATGACTGCGCTTGTTACACATCAACTCTGTAGATGCGCTCACTTATTAGACTTTGGTTGGGGCAACTCTAAAATATAATAATGATAATGGTCCTGTCTAGTGACAAGTTTATTTTACAGGCTTCTGGAGAAAGGCACAATACCAGTCATTCAAGGGTTAAATCTTTGGAACACTGAGAGGGACTTTCTAGCCAATGAAACCACAGTATAAAACACCTGTGATAACTATGGCAACTGCGCTGATGTCATAAACACATGCATCTATGATGCAGGAGAAGATTCCAGAACCACAAGTCATTCAGCCGTAGACGGAGCCATACTTGATGTGTCTGGAGACCTGGAGCTTCATCACTCCACAATGGGAGGAAGGGGACACCGCCTAGCCAGCCAGATCAGCCATAGCGCCTAGCCAGCCAGATCAGCCATACCACCTAGCCAGCCAGATCAATGGGGTGACAGATGTTGCAGCCAGATCTCCCTCACGTCCGGTACTCGCCGCCTTCACTTTATGTGTACGGCCTGGAGAGGTCGCATTAGGCTTCTCCAAAACAAATATGACACAATGTACAAATTCAGGTACAATTTGCTGTTACATGTTGGCACTAACCTTCTAAGCCCAAGGGAAGGGCAGTCCTGCAGCCATGGTTCCCTAGAGGTTTCCACCACAGGGGGTTTTTCCTCTCCTGAGTGCTGAAGGACGATTCTTCGTGAGTCGGGGGTTCTGCCATTTTCAGTGTCTCTTTCATAGTAATTGGCTGATTCTAAATTTCAGACACTGAAAGAAATAATAATGATGAGATTTGGAATAAAATTCGGTCAATTTAACATCCAATAAAAGTGTTTTGTGTGTTTCTTTCACAATCTTCGGTTGGTGAAATTTTGTTGGGGATCAGGATCCAGCATCTATGATCAAGCCATGAAGCCAGATATGAAGGCAGAGCAATTTAACCCTGCGCTGGAAGACAGGACGGAGCAGAGATGACAAAGTGTGACTGCACAATTAGCACAAGTTCACACTCTTCCTCCCATTCAGATACACGAGGGGATTCAGGGCAGAGTTAGGACTAAAAAGCAGCCCTGGCACACAAAATTCACCAGCCCACATACAATAAGTGTCCTCAACCCAAATCGTAGAACACTGATAGGTCATGTAGGATTTTGCTTTATCCGTTACCAGGGCCGAAACAAAGTATTTTGGGTGCCCAAGGCAGATGAAGCCGAAGGCGCCCATTTTGCATTTCTACCCAGCTAATTCTTCCCTTTTCCATTAGGTCTATGACATCATGTGATTAATAACTGATGAGCTGAATCCTTCTAAGTCAGGCCCATATACATTTGTATCTCATGAACCTACAACTCCCAGTATGTCCTTAACAATGGTAAGGAGATGCTGGGAGTTACCAGTCTTTATCAGACTGTGGACTATACAGGAACCATAGTACTGATGAGACGCAGTCAGTACCAATAACTAAAAATGTACATCCTGGTACCTTATAGGTGACCTCTTCTCAGATTGAGTCTTTTCTTTCTCTTAGGCCTGTTTCACACTTCAGTAGCAGCAGGTCACAGAGGCTACCAGCTTCCAGCACACCATACTCATATGCCTGCTCGCCTCTCCGCTCCCTTAGGCGTGGAGCGCATATTCATTACCTTAATGAGCAGTACCACGTGATCACTCGACAGGAAGAGCTGCAGGCTCCGGCTGCCAGAACGAGCTGCAAAGCCACCAGGGAGGTAAAAAGGATGGTTTTACCAGTTATAGGGCGTGCTGGGTCTGCTGGACAATTGTTTCTCCAAGGATCATTGTGGATACAGGGACCTCATTGCCTACTGATCAGGCACCAGGAAGCCCTGGATGAGATCTGGAGTTTCCGCTGTGGAGTCTCTGATACTTGCCTGGAGTTCATCCTGAGCCCTATATACAGTATGGGAGAGGACATGGGGGGACACTGTAGGGGAGGACATGGGGGACTCTGTAGGGGAGGACATAGGGGGACTCTGTAGGGGAGGACATAGGGGGACTCTGTAGGGGAGGACATGGGGGGACTCTGTAGGGGAGGACATGGGGGGACTCTGTAGGGGAGGACATGGGGGGACTCTGTAGGGGAGGACATGGGGGGACTCTGTAGGGGAGGACATGGGGGGGCTGTGCAGGGGGGTAAATGAGGAGGCTGTGTAGGGGAGGACATGGGAGACTGTGCTGGGGGGGTACATGGGGAGGCTGTGTAGGGGAGGACATGGGGGGCTGTGCAGGGGGGTACACGGGGGGGCTGTGCAAGGGGAGAACATGAGGGCTCTGTAGGGAGTGTACTGTGGGTCTGTGCAGGGGGAGGACACGTGGGTCTCCTTACACTGTTTTATGGTGCAGCTCTATGCAGGGCAGTGGTGGAGGTTCAGTAGGGTCATCAAGCTAATACATACATATATATAGAGAACTACAAGAAGATTAGAAAATTAGAAATAATAACAGCAGAGTTAGTAGTAGACTAAAAATTAGATCTTTGAGTGTAGTGTGGGCTCTTCGGATGCTTCCGTAATATCAACGACTAGAGTTGAGCAAAACGGGTCGAAAAAATTCAAAAGTCGCCGACTTTTGGCAAAGTCGGGTTTCATGAAACGAAACCCGACCCTAGGATGAGGTCGGCCACGAGGTCGGCGACTTAAGCGCCAAAGTCGCGTTTCAAAAGTTTGTTTTGCGCTCTTTTTCAGCCAATCAGGATCCACGGACACTGTGGGCAACGTGATGACATAGGCACGGGTCACCACCATCTTTCAGAAGGGCATGCAAGTGATTGGCTTGCTTTGGGGGGCGTCACAGGGGGTATAAAAGGGCGTGCACGCCGACCGCCATGTTACTCATGCTGATCTCAGAATAGGGAGAGCTGCTGCTGCTGCTGCTGATTTTGTAGGGAGAGCGTTAGGCAGGGAAGAAGACACCAAAAACTGCTTCTGCTGCTAGCGATTTTGCCTGTACAACACACCAGTCACTGTGCAGTGCAAGGGGAGGCTATATAGTGGGGTATCAGTGGTGTTGGTTGTTGGGCTGCCTTCTAAGGCTTCCTGACATTCCTGCATTGCTGTTTACCCACTGCTCCGCAAACTGCTTTTTTAAAAGCAATCACAATTTTTTTTTTTGTCCTGCTGAGAAGAAGAAAAAAAAACTGCTTCTGCTGCTAGCGATTTTGCCTGTACAACACACCAGTCACTGTGCAGTGCAAGGGGAGGCTATATAGTGGGGTATCAGTGGTGTTGGTTGTTGGGCTGCCTTCTAAGGCTTCCTGACATTCCTGCATTGAGGTTTACCCACTGCTCCGCAAACTGCTTTTTTAAAAGCAATCACAATTTTTTTTTTTGTCCTGCTGAGAAGAAGAAAAAAAAACTGCTTCTGCTGCTAGCGATTTTGCCTGTACAACACACCAGTCACTGTGCAGTGCAAGGGGAGGCTATATAGTGGTGTATCAGTGGTGTTGGTTGTTGGGCTGCCTTCTAAGGCAGCAGAAATATGATGTAATTGGAATCACTGAAACTTGGTGGGACAATACACATGATTGGAATACAAGACTAGAAGGATACAACTTATTTGCAAGAAACAGACTTGATAAACGAGGAGGGGGTGTCGCATTGTACGTTCGAAACGCGTATATCTGCACAGAGATTGAAGCTTCAGAGACTGGGAGTTCTGTGGAAACTGTTTGGGTAAGAATTCAAGGACAGAACAATGGAAAGGACACCATTGTAGGCATTTACTACAGGCCGCCTGTGCAAGCTGAAGATATAGATGAACTCTTTATGCATCAGATGGCCAAGTTCTCCAAAAAATATGACATAGTTGTCATGGGAGATTTCAACTATCCAGACATTTGTTGGGAATCTCTCTCAGGCAAAACTAACAGGTCAAGGAAATTCTTATCCTCTCTTGCTGACAACTTTATCTTCCAAAAGGTAAGGGAGAAAACAAGGGGAACTGCTACCTTGGATCTAATCCTTATAAACAGGGAGGAAATGGTTGAGGAGGTAAAAGTGGCTGGGACCCTAGGAGGTAGCGACCATGCTATTTTAGAATTTTGGATTACTAGAGGTGGAAGACCTGTGAAGACTCAGACGTCAAGGTTAGATTTCAGAAAGGCAGATTTTAAGGGATTCAGAAAGAGAATTGGAGGGATCCAATGGCTGGATATCCTTAAAGACAAAAATGTCCAGGAAGGATGGGAAATTTTGAAAAATGAAATTCTCAAAGCACAGTTGTTAACAATTCCGAAAAGAGGGAAGAATAGGAAGCATTTAAGGAAACCAGGATGGATGAACACAGAACTTAAGCACATGCTAAAAAGGAAGAAAAAAATGTTTATAAAATGGAAAGAGGGAGGCATATCTAAAGAAGAATATAATGCTGTCTGCAGAACCTGCAGGGCACAAATCAGATTATCTAAAGCTGAAAATGAACTGAGGCTTGCAAGAGATGTCAAAAGCAATAATAAAGGATTTTGGGGATATGTCAAAAGTAAAAGAAAAGTCAAAGATGCTATAGGATTTTTACAGGATGAAAATGATGAAATGGTAAGACAGGATGTTGAGAAGGCTGAACTTTTAAATTCCTATTTTGCATCTGTTTTCTCTCAGAAAGGAAATGCAACATCAACTGTTATTCACTGTCCTATTAAGGGAATAGAAGAATCCAGGATATCTATAAACAGAAAGATAGTGAGGAAACACTTAGCTAACCTAAATGAATTCAAGTCTCCAGGTCCAGATGAATTACACCCCAGAGTACTGAAGGAGATAGCAGAAGAAATTTTTGAACCCCTCTCCATAATCTTTGAAAATTCTTGGAGAACAGGAGAAGTGCCAGAAGACTGGAGAAGAGCAAATGTTGCTCCTATCTTCAAAAAGGGGAAGAAGGTGGACCCAGGCAACTATAGGCCGGTGAGTCTGACTTCTATACCAGGAAAGATCTTTGAACAAATTATTAAACAACATGTATGTCAATACCTGGATAAGAATGAAGTGATTAAACAGAGTCAGCATGGGTTTCTAACTAATAAGTCATGTCAGACTAACTTAATTTCCTTCTATGACGGTATCACTGATTGGGTGGATCAAGGAAATGCTGTAGATATAGTATATCTTGACTTCAGCAAATCATTTGACAAAGTCTCTCATACAATCCTTATTGAAAAAATGACTAAGTATGGAATGGACAAGGCAACTGTTAGGTGGATTCATAACTGGCTTAGTGATCGGACCCAAAGAGTGGTCGTAAATGGCTGCACATCCAGTTGGAAGAATGTCTCAAGTGGGGTACCACAGGGCTCTGTCCTGGGCCCTGTATTGTTCAACATCTTTATCAACGATTTAGATGAAGGAATTGAGGGTAAACTGATTAAATTTGCTGATGACACAAAGCTAGGAGGGATAGCTAATACTAGAGAAGAGAGAGAGAGGATTCAAAAAGATTTAAATAAACTGGAGAAGTGGGCAGCAACTAACAGAATGGTTTTTAACAGGGAGAAATGCAAAGTACTACATCTGGGCAATAAAAATGAAAAAAGCATATATAGAATGGGAGGAATAGGGCTAAGTGACAGCACATGTGAAAAAGACTTGGGTATACTAATAGATCACAGACTGAATATGAGTCAACAGTGTGATGCAGCAGCAAAAAAGGCAAATGCAATTCTAGGATGTATTAACAGAAGCATACAGTCTAGATCACGTGAAGTCATTATTTCCCTCTACTCCTCTTTGGTCAGACCTCATCTGGAATATTGTGTCCAGTTTTGGGCACCACATTTTAAAAAAGACATCAACAAACTGGAGCAAGTTCAGAAAAGAGCGACCAGAATGGTGACCGGTCTGCAAACCCTGTCTTATGAGGAAAGGTTGCAGGATTTGGGAATGTTTAGTTTGCAAAAGAGAAGACTGAGAGGAGACTTAATAGCTGTCTACAAATATCTAAAGGGCTGTCACATTGTAGAAGGATCAACTTTATTCTCATTTGCACAAGGAAAGACTAGAAGCAATGGGATGAAACTGAATGGGAAGAGACACAGATTAGATATTAGAAAAAACTTTTTGACAGTTAGAGTGATCAATGAGTGGAACAGGCTGCCACGAGAAGTGGTGAGTTCTCCTTCAATGGAAGTCTTCAAACAGAGGCTGGACAGACATCTGACTGGGATGATTTAGAGAATCCTGCTTTGAGCAGGGGGTTGGACCAGATGGCCCAGGAGGTCCCTTCCAACTCTACGATTCTATGATTCTATGATTCTATGATTCTATGGCTTCCTGACATTCCTGCATTGCTGTTTACCCACTGCTCCGCAAACTGCTTTTTTAAAAGCAATCACAATTTTTTTTTTGCCCTGCTGAGGTACTGAGCGTGCATTTTTTCACACCATACAGCGGTGTACGCTCCTCACACAGTACCGTGTAACGGCTGTTATCACAGCCACAGTGAAGCTATCAGTGAGTCACTCTGTGAGAATAAGTCGAGGACATGTTCCGTTCTTACAGACCTGCACTCTAGGGAGATTCCAATTCTGCCCAATTCTACATACACCTTGTAGTTTGTGATACACTAGCCAATTTCTGCCTGTGACATAGCGCTCAGATATTCAGTGGGCCTCACACAATCCATAAGTGTCCAGTGTCCACAAGTGTGTGCAGAAATTCAAAATCTCCTTTATCCTCTAGTCACTTTGGTCACAGCTCTGCCATCGAACCTGTGACAGAGCGCTCAGATACTCAGTGGGCCTCACACAATCCATAAGTGTCCAGTGTCCACAAGGGTGTGCAGAAATTCAAAATCTCCCTTATCCTCTAGTCACTTTGGTCACAGCTCTGCCATCGAGCCTGTGACAGAGCGCTCAGATACTAGTCAGTGGGCCTCACACAATCCATAAGTGTGTGCAGAAATTCAAAATCTCCCTTATCCTCTAGTCACTTTGGTCACAGCTCTGCCATCGAGCCTGTGACAGAGCGCTCAGATGCTAGTCAGTGGGCCTCACACAATCCATAAGTGTCCACAAGTGTGTGCAGAAATTCAAAATCTCCCTTATCCTCTAGTCACTTTGGTCACAGCTCTGCCATCGAGCCTGTGACAGAGCGCTCAGATACTAGTCAGTGGGCCTCACACAATCCATAAGTGTCCACAAGTGTGTGCAGAAATTCAAAATCTCCCTTATCCTCTAGTCACTTTGGTCACAGCTCTGCCATCGAGCCTGTGACAGAGCGCTCAGATACTAGTCAGTGGACCTCACACAATCCATAAGTGTCCACAAGTGTGTGCAGAAATTCAAAATCTCCCTTATCCTCTAGTCACTTTGGTCACAGCTCTGCCATCGAGCCAGTGACAGAGCGCTCAGATACTAGTCAGTGGGCCTCACACAATCCATAAGTGTGTGCAGAAATTCAAAATCTCCCTTATCCTCTAGTCACTTTGGTCACAGCTCTGCCATCGAGCCTGTGACAGAGCGCTCAGATGCTAGTCAGTGGGCCTCACACAATCCATAAGTGTCCACAAGTGTGTGCAGAAATTCAAAATCTCCCTTATCCTCTAGTCACTTTGGTCACAGCTCTGCCATCGAGCCTGTGACAGAGCGCTCAGATACTAGTCAGTGGACCTCACACAATCCATAAGTGTCCACAAGTGTGTGCAGAAATTCAAAATCTCCCTTATCCTCTAGTCACTTTGGTCACAGCTCTGCCATCGAGCCTGTGACAGAGCGCTCAGATACTAGTCAGTGGGCCTCACACAATCCATAAGTGTCCACAAGTGTGTGCAGAAATTCAAAATCTCCCTTATCCTCTAGTCACTTTGGTCACAGCTCTGCCATCGAGCCTGTGACAGAGCGCTCAGATGCTAGTCAGTGGGCCTCACACAATCCATAAGTGTCCACAAGTGTGTGCAGAAATTCAAAATCTCCCTTATCCTCTAGTCACTTTGGTCACAGCTCTGCCATCGAGCCTGTGACAGAGCGCTCAGATACTAGTCAGTGGGCCTCACACAATCCATAAGTGTCCACAAGTGTGTGCAGAAATTCAAAATCTCCCTTATCCTCTAGTCACTTTGGTCACAGCTCTGCCATCGAGCCTGTGACAGAGCGCTCAGATACTAGTCAGTGGGCCTCACACAATCCATAAGTGTCCACAAGTGTGTGCAGAAATTCAAAATCTCCCTTATCCTCTAGTCACTTTGGTCACAGCTCTGCCATCGAGCCTGTGACAGAGCGCTCAGATACTAGTCAGTGGGCCTCACACAATCCATAAGTGTCCACAAGTGTGTGCAGAAATTCAAAATCTCCCTTATCCTCTAGTCACTTTGGTCACAGCTCTGCCATCGAGCCTGTGACAGAGCGCTCAGATACTAGTCAGTGGGCCTCACACAATCCATAAGTGTCCACAAGTGTGTGCAGAAATTCAAAATTTCCCTTATCCTCTAGTCACTTTGGGCACAGCTCTGCCATCGAGCCTGTGACAGAGCGCTCAGATACTAGTCAGTGGGCCTCACACAATCCATAAGTGTCCACAAGTGTGTGCAGAAATTCAAAATCTCCCTTATCCTCTAGTCACTTTGGACACAGCTCTGCCATCGAGCCTGTGACAGAGCGCTCAGATACTAGTCAGTGGGCCTCACACAATCCATAAGTGTCCACAAGTGTGTGCAGAAATTCAAAATTTCCCTTATCCTCTAGTCACTTTGGGCACAGCTCTGCCATCGAGCCTGTGACAGAGCGCTCAGATACTAGTCAGTGGGCCTCACACAATCCATAAGTGTCCACAAGTGTGTGCAGAAATTCAAAATCTCCCTTATCCTCTAGTCACTTTGGTCACAGCTCTGCCATCGAGCCTGTGACAGAGCGCTCAGATACTAGTCAGTGGGCCTCACACAATCCATAAGTGTCCACAAGTGTGTGCAGAAATTCAAAATCTCCCTTATCCTCTAGTCACTTTGGTCACAGCTCTGCCATCGAGCCTGTGACAGAGCGCTCAGATACTAGTCAGTGGGCCTCACACAATCCATAAGTGTCCACAAGTGTGTGCAGAAATTCAAAATCTCCCTTATCCTCTAGTCACTTTGGTCACAGCTCTGCCATCGAGCCTGTGACAGAGCGCTCAGATACTAGTCAGTGGGCCTCACACAATCCATAAGTGTCCACAAGTGTGTGCAGAAATTCAAAATCTCCCTTATCCTCTAGTCACTTTGGTCACAGCTCTGCCATCGAGCCTGTGACAGAGCGCTCAGATACTAGTCAGTGGGCCTCACACAATCCATAAGTGTCCACAAGTGTGTGCAGAAATTCAAAATCTCCCTTATCCTCTAGTCACTTTGGTCACAGCTCTGCCATCGAGCCTGTGACAGAGCGCTCAGATACTAGTCAGTGGGCCTCACACAATCCATAAGTGTCCACAAGTGTGTGCAGAAATTCAAAATCTCCCTTATCCTCTAGTCACTTTGGTCACAGCTCTGCCATCGAGCCTGTGACAGAGCGCTCAGATACTAGTCAGTGGGCCTCACACAATCCAAAAGTGTCCAGTGTCCACAAGTGTCTGCAGAAATTCAAAATCTCCCCTGTCCTATAGACACCTTGTACCTTGTTTTACATTACTATAAGGTTTGTTGGATTTTGTCTACATTTCTACCAAAAATGAGGAAGGCTGGTGGAAGAGGCCGTGGAATTGGGCGGGGGTTGGCAGCTGGTAATGATGGTGTTGGTGGTGGATCTGATGGTAGTGGCAAGAGCAAAATAGGACCGAATGCAGGAGGTGTTGAGCCTGCGTCATCGTCTGGCTACATAAGGCCTCGAACGCTTAGTTTTCTAGGAGTTGGCAAACCGCTTTTAAAGCCAGAGCATCAGGAAAAAGTTTTGTCTTACATTGCTGACTCAGCCTCCAGCTCTATCACCTCCTCTTCTTCAGTTGTAAAAAGTAAAAGCACTGAGTCGTCATTGGAGGCCCATGTTCATGAACCACACCTTTCCTTGTGTCCTTCACCCCAACCAAGATTGAAGGATGACGCAGGCCATACTACTGATTACTCCATGGAGCTGTTTTCACATACCATGCCTGGATTATCAAGTGAAATGGTGAATTACCCAGGCCAAGATGAATCTGACATGGAGTGCACTGATGCACAGCCGCTGATGGATAATTCTGCTGGTACATTTACTCAGAGCACTACATTGTCCTCGCAGTGTACAGAGCCAGATTCTGACCCTGATGAGACTCAGGTGCCCCTTCCCGCACACTATACCACCATACACGGTGACACAGAGGAAGGTGCACATGACATAGAAGAGGAGGTGATGGATGACCCAGTTGTTGACCCAGATTGGCATCCATTGGGGGAAGAGGGTGCTGCTTCCAATAGCTCAGATGAGGAGCATCCACAGCAGACATCGACATCGCAACAGCTATTATCTGGCAGGCCCGGAGCACTCCAAAGACAGGTTCCAAACATCAAAAGAGTTGCTGGACAGCTTGTCCAGAGGGTCAAAAGATCACAGCGTGCTAGGCCGCAAAATGTCTGCCAAAGTAGGAAGAGTGCAGTGTGGCACTTTTTTGAACAAAATCCTCATGATCAGGCCAAGGTTATCTGTAAGAAGTGCGCAAAGACCTTTAGCCGAGGGAAAAATCTGAAAAATTTGAATACCAGTCGCATGCTTAGACATTTAACCAGCATGCACTTGCAAGCGTGGACACAACACCAAACCTCAAGTGCCACATGTGCAACTGATCACAACGAAGGTAGTCAGCAACGCTACATTGTTTCCCCCACTGTAAGCCCACCGGTTAGCACAGCAGCAAATGTTGAGGTGTCGTTGCAATGCCACAGCAGTCAGGGAATCCCACTGTTATATCAACGAAAGACTGATTCTAGGCCATCAGAAAGAACAACAACTCCATCACCATCATCAACCCTCTCTCAGTCCGCCCTGTCCACCGCTACTTCCACCATATGCAGCTCTCAAGTCCAGCTCACCCTTCCAGACACTATGAGTAGGTCAAGAAAGTACTCAGTCTCTCATCCGCGTACACTGGGTTTGAACGCCCACATTGCCAAACTAATCTCGTTTGAGATGATGCCCTTTTGGTTGGTGGAAAGCGCAGCTTTCCGCGAACTCATGGCCTATGCAGTACCACGCTATGACACCCAGTCGCCACTTCTTCTCTCGCAAAGCCATCCCAGCCCTCCACCATCATGTGAAAGACCGCATTGTCCATGCACTCAAGCAGTCAGTGAGCGGAAAGGTGCACCTCACAACTGATGCATGGTCCAGTCGGCATGGCCAGGGCCGTTACGTGTCCATCACTGCGCACTGGGTTAATGTGGTGGATGCAGGGTCCACAGGGGACAGCGGTGGTGGGACAGTGCTGCCTAGCCCACGGTATAGGAAACAGTTGGCTGTAGGCGTTCGACCCTCCTCCTCCTCCAGAAGCGAAAGCTCGTCCACAGAGCGCAGTCGTACGAGCACTCCATCTGCAGCTGCCACTGTTGCACACGATGTGTCCCCCTATCGAGCAGCTAGTGGAAAGCGTCAGCAGGCTGTGTTGCAGATGATTTGTTTGGGCGACAGACACACCGCTGAGGTACTGGCCGAGTACTTGAAGCGACAAACTGAGTCATGGCTGGGCAGTGTACATCTTGAGGCAGGCAAGGTAGTTAGTGATAACGGCCGTAATTTTGTGGCAGCCATAGCCCTTTCAAAACTCAGCCACATACCTTGCTTGGCTCACACCTTGAACCTGGTGGTGCAGTGCTTCCTCAAAAATTATCCGGAGTTAACAGCCCTGCTCCAGAAGGTGCGAAGACTGTGCGCGCACATCCGCCGGTCGCCTGTACACTCCGTTCGTATGCAGAAGCTGCAGCGATTGCTCCACCCTCCCAACCACCGCCTCATTATCGACATTGCAACAAGGTGGAACTCCACCCTGCACATGGTGGAGCGGCTGTGCGAGCAGAGGCAGGCCATAATGCATTTGTGGGAGGATACACGGCCAGGCACTTTGAGAGCAGACATGGAGTTGACAGGTGTGCAGTGGTCGAAGCTGAAAGACCTCTGTAAAGTCCTTCAGTGTTTTGAGGAATGCACACGGCTGGTAAGCGCAGAAGACGCCATCCTAAGCATGAGCATCCCACTTATGCGTCTGCTCATGCAAACTTTGACGCACCTTAAGGAGCAGGCGTCTGCAGCCAATGTTGATGAGGAGGAAGAGGAGGAGGGAATTCTTGATGACATTCAGCCATTGTCTGCTCAGGGACCTCTCCTGGACGAGGTGGAGGAAGAAGAGGAGGAGGAGGATGATGATGGGGATGATTACTTAGGGGAGGAGGATGCATCTCGTGGGGCAAGTGAAAATGTTGGCGTGGCAAGGTCTGGTACAGGGTTTGTGCGTGACTGGAGGGATGTGGATTTGCCAGAAAGTGCTCCTCAAACCAGCACTCGCAGTGCATCATTGACACCGGGAACATTGGCCCACATGTCAGATTATGCCTTGCGGATCCTAAAAAGGGACCCCCGCATTGCCAAAATGATGAACGATGACGACTACTGGTTGGCCAGCATCCTGGATCC
The DNA here is from genome assembly GCF_039654945.1 of Dendrobates tinctorius. Taxonomy (NCBI): domain Eukaryota; kingdom Metazoa; phylum Chordata; class Amphibia; order Anura; family Dendrobatidae; genus Dendrobates; species Dendrobates tinctorius. The sequence continues at coordinate 171,512 of NW_027362108.1, forward strand.
ATGCTATAAAGGCAAATTACAAAACATCATGCCACAGGAGAACCTTGACCTAATATTGGCTAATAAACAAGCAACTCTTGTAAATCGGTTGCTTGAGGCATTCCCAGCACACAGCAGCGGTGATGGTTCTCACACGAGCCGTACGGGCCGGGGGCAGCTTGGCAGAGGTGTTCGTGGTGCACACAGCAGAAGTGGCGTTGGAGACAGGGGTTTCATGACAATGTTGTGGACTGATTTTTCAAATACCGCTCACACAACTGGTAATACTGCATCGATGGAAAGTGACAGGAGACAGCAGTTGTCAACTATGGTTACAAACTACTTTTCCTCCCATATCGATGTTCTCCCACACAGGTCATTCCCCTTTGACTATTGGGCCGCTAAACTGGACACCTGGCCTGAATTGGCCCAATATGCCTTACAGGAGCTCGCTTGCCCAGCTGCAAGTGTGCTATCGGAAAGAGTCTTCAGTGCAGCTGGATCAATCCTGACAGAAAAAAGGACCGTCTGTCAACCCAAAATGTGGATGATCTAACCTTCATTAAAATGAACCATGCATGGGTTTCCAAGGATTTTGTCCCACCTTCCCCTGATGACACATAGGGTGACAGAAAAATGGCTTGCTTTGGTCCACCTCTTCCTGGGACTTCACCTATTTCGCCTTTTGCATCAGCTGAATGTCCAACATCAACATATGCCACTTTCTAAAACTCCCTAACTGTGCTGCCTCCCCCCCATGGCCGGGGTCACCACCTAGCGCACGACACAGTGCGAGTGCCGTTGCCCTGGACAGGTGGGTAGGCCGACTCTTGGGCGCGGGCACTGGCACAGGGTCCCTCATAGTGCAATCAAGTGTCTCTGACGGTGGTGGCGCACACCCGCCGTCAGACACACCGCTGTACTATGAGGGGCCCAGTGCCAGTACCGACGCCCACGAGTGGGCCCCCCTTGCTTGGGCAGGGCCCCAGCATTTGCAATCTTTACCTCTCCCTGCTCCTCCGCTGTGTAATCTGGGCCGTCAAATCCATACTGTGCCTGACACCGTCTGAGCCTGCCTCCTGATGTATAGACATATATTTTGAATGTGTACGCTATCCATACATGTTATCTGGGGATACGGTACCCTTTCTAACCTTTGTGCAATCACGTGCAATCCATACTGGGCCTAACACCGTCTGAGTAGAAATGCAAAATGGGCGCCTTCGGCTTCATCTGCCTTGGGCACCCAAAATACTTTGTTTCGGCCCTGGTAACGGATAAAGAAAAATCCTACATGACCTATCAGTGTTCTACGATTTGGGTTGAGGACACTTATTGTATGTGGGCTGGTGAATTTTGTGTGCCAGGGCTGCTTTTTAGTCCCAACTCGGCCCTGAATCCCCTCGTGTATCTGAATGGGAGGAAGAGTGTGAACTTGTGCTAATTGTGCAGTCACACTTTGTCATCTCTGCGCCGTCCTGTCTTCCAGCGCAGGGTTAAATTGCTCTGACTTCATATCTGGCTTCATGGCTTGATCATAGATGCTGGATCCTGATCCCCCAGCAAAATCTCACCAACCGAAGATTGTGAAAGAAACACAAACAACACTTTTATTGGATGTTAAATTGACCGAATTTTATTCCAAATCTCATCATTATTATTTCTTTCAGTGTCTGAAATTTAGAATCAGCCAATTACTATGAAAGAGACACTGAAAATGGCAGAACCCCCCGACTCACAAAGAATCGTCCTTCAGCACTCAGGAGAGGAAAAACCCCCTGTGGTGGAAACCTCTAGGGAACCATGGCTGCAGGACTGCCCTTCCCTTGGGCTTAGAAGGTTAGTGCCAACATGTAACAGCAAATTGTACCTGAATTTGTACATTGTGTCATATTTGTTTTGGAGAAGCCTAATGCGACCTCTCCAGGCCGTACACATAAAGTGAAGGCGGCGAGTACCGGACGTGAGGGAGATCTGGCTGCAACATCTATCACCCCATTGATCTGGCTGGCTAGGCGGTATGGCTGATCTGGCTGGCTAGGCGCTATGGCTGATCTGGCTGGCTAGGCGGTGTCCCCTTCCTCCCATTGTGGAGTGATGAAGCTCCAGGTCTCCAGACACATCAAGTATGGTTCCGTCTACGGCTGAATGACTTGTGGTTCTGGAATCTTCTCCTGCATCATAGATGCATGTGTTTATGACATCAGAGCAGTTGCCATAGTTATCACAGGTGTTTTATACTGTGGTTTCATTGGCTAGAAAGTCCCTCTCAGTGTTCCAAAGAATTAACCCTTGAATGACTGGTATTGTGCCTTTCTCCAGAAGCCTGTAAAATAAACTTGTCACTAGACAGGACCATTATCATTATTATATTTTAAAGTTGCCCCAACCAAAGTCTAATAAGTGAGCGCATCTAGAGTTGATGTGTAACAAGCGCAATCATTCCATTAAGCCCTACTAAATGCATAAATGCACAATATGAGAACAGAGCAGTCTCATAGAAAATTAATGATACCAAGGTAAATGCAGTTAGATATGGGATGCTATATAGGGGCTCATACTGTATATAGGAGGCTATATGGGGACTCACACTGTATATAGGAGGCAAACACTGTATTTAGGAGGCTATATGTGGGCTCATACTGTATATAGGAAGCGATTTGCAGGCTCATACTGTTTATAGGAAGCGATGTGCAGGCTCATACTGTACATAGGAGGCTGTGTGGATGCTCATACTGTTTATAGGAAGCAATGCGCAGGCTAATACTGTACATAGGAGGCTATATGTGGATGCTCATACTGTATATAGGAGGCTATATGCGGCCTCATACTGTATATAGGAAGCGAAGTACAGGCTCATACTGTATATAGGAGGCTATATACTGTATATAGGAAGTGATGTATAGGCTCATACTGTATATAGGAGGCTATGTGCAGGCTCATACTGTATATAGGAAGCAATGTGCAGGCTCATACTGTATATAGGAGGCAAAAACTGTATTCAGGAGGCTATATGTGGGTGCTCATACTGTATATAGGAGGCTATATGCAGCCTCATACTGTATATAGGAAGCGATGTGCAGGCTCATACCGTACATAGGAGGCTATATGTGGCCTCATACTGTATATAGGAAGCGATGTGCAGGCTCATACTGTATATAGGAGGCTATGTGGGCTCATATTGTATATAGGAAGCAATGTGCAGGCTCATACTGTATATAGGAGACTATATCATAGAATCATAGAATCATAGAATCGTAGAGTTGGAAGGGACCTCCTGGGCCATCTGGTCCAACCCCCTGCTCAAAGCAGGATTCGCTAAATCATCCCAGTCAGATGTCTGTCCAGCCTCTGTTTGAAGACTTCCATTGAAGGAGAACTCACCACTTCTCGTGGCAGCATGTTCCACTCATTGATCACTCTAACTGTCAAAAAGTTTTTTCTAATATCTAATCTGTGTCTCCTCCCATTCAGTTTCATCCCATTGCTTCTAGTCTTTCCTTGTGCAAATGAGAATAAAGTTGATCCTTCTACAATGTGACAGCCCTTTAGATATTTGTAGACAGCAATTAAGTCTCCTCTCAGTCTTCTCTTTTGCAAACTAAACATTCCCAAATCCTGCAACCTTTCCTCATAAGACAGGGTTTGCAGACCGGTCACCATTCTGGTCGCTCTTTTCTGAACTTGCTCCAGTTTGTTGATGTCTTTTTTAAAATGTGGTGCCCAAAACTGGACACAATATTCCAGATGAGGTCTGACCAAAGAGGAGTAGAGGGAAATAATGACTTCACGTGATCTAGACTGTATGCTTCTGTTAATACATCCTAGAACTGCATTTGCCTTTTTTGCTGCTGCATCACACTGTTGACTCATATTCAGTCTGTGATCTATTAGTATACCCAAGTCTTTTTCACATGTGCTGTCACTTAGCCCTATTCCTCCCATTCTATATATGCTTTTTTCATTTTTATTGCCCAGATGTAGTACTTTGCATTTCTCCCTGTTAAAAACCATTCTGTTAGTTACTGCCCACTTCTCCAGTTTATTTAAATCTTTTTGAATCCTCTCTCTCTCTTCTCTAGTATTAGCTATCCCTCCTAGCTTTGTGTCATCAGCAAATTTAATCAGTTTACCCTCAATTCCTTCATCTAAATCGTTGATAAAGATGTTGAACAATACAGGGCCCAGGACAGAGCCCTGTGGTACCCCACTTGAGACATTCTTCCAACTGGATGTGCAGCCATTTACGACCACTCTTTGGGTCCGATCACTAAGCCAGCTATGAATCCACCTAACAGTTGCCTTGTCCATTCCATACTTAGTCATTTTTTCAATAAGGATTGTATGAGAGACTTTGTCAAATGCTTTGCTGAAGTCAAGATATACTATATCTACAGCATTTCCTTGATCCACCCAATCAGTGATACCGTCATAGAAGGAAATTAAGTTAGTCTGACATGACTTATTAGTTACAAACCCATGCTGACTCTGTTTGATCACTTCATTCTTATCCAGGTATTGACTTACATGTTGTTTAATAATTTGTTCAAAGATCTTTCCTGGTATAGAAGTCAGACTCACCGGCCTATAGTTGCCTGGGTCCACCTTCTTCCCCTTTTTGAAGATAGGAACAACATTTGCTCTTCTCCAGTCTTCTGGCACTTCTCCTGTTCTCCAAGAATTTTCAAAGATTATGGAGAGTGGTTCAGAAATTTCTTCTGCTATCTCCTTCAGTACTCTGGGGTGTAATTCATCTGGACCTGGAGACTTGAATTCATTTAGGTTAGCTAAGTGTTTCCTCACTATCTTTCTGTTTATAGATATCCTGGATTCTTCTATTCCCTTAATAGGACAGTGAATAACAGTTGGTGTTACATTTCCTTCCTGAGAGAAAACAGATGCAAAATAGGAATTTAAAAGTTCAGCCTTCTCAACATCCTGTCTTACCATTTCATCATTTTCATCCTGTAAAAATCCTATAGCATCTTTGACTTTTCTTTTACTTTTGACATATCCCCAAAATCCTTTATTACTGCTTTTGACATCTCTTGCAAGCCTCAATTCATTTTCAGCTTTAGCTAATCTGATTTGTGCCCTGCAGATTCTGCAGACAGCATTATATTCTTCTTTAGATATGCCTCCCTCTTTCCATTTTATAAACATTTTTTTCTTCCTTTTTAGCATGTGCTTAAGTTCTGTGTTCACCCATCCTGGTTTCCTTAAATGCTTCCTATTCTTCCCTCTTTTCGGAATTGTTAACAACTGTGCTTTGAGAATTTCATTTTTCAAGATTTCCCATCCTTCCTGGACATTTTTGTCTTTAAGGATATCCAGCCATTGGATCCCTCCAATTATCTTTCTGAATCCCTTAAAATCTGCCTTTCTGAAATCTAACCTTGACGTCTGAGTCTTCACAGGTCTTCCGCCTCTAGTTATCCAAAATTCTAAAATAGCATGGTCGCTACCTCCTAGGGTTCCAGCCACTTTTACCTCCTCAACCATTTCCTCCCTGTTTATAAGGATTAGATCCAAGGTAGCAGTTCCCCTTGTTTTCTCCCCTACCTTTTGGAAGATAAAGTTGTCAGCAAGAGAGGATAAGAATTTCCTTGACCTGTTAGTTTTGCCTGAGAGAGATTCCCAACAAATGTCTGGATAGTTGAAATCTCCCATGACAACTATGTCATATTTTTTGGAGAACTTGGCCATTTGATGCATAAAGAGTTCATCCATATCTTCAGCTTGCACAGGCGGCCTGTAGTAAATGCCTACAATGGTGTCCTTTCCATTGTTCTGTCCTTGTATTCTTACCCAAACAGTTTCCACAGAACTCCCAGTCTCTGAAGCTTCAATCTCTGTGCAGATATATGCGTTTCTAACATACAATGCAACACCCCCTCCTCGTTTATCAAGTCTGTTTCTTGCAAATAAGTTGTATCCTTCTAGTCTTGTATTCCAATCATGTGTATCGTCCCACCAAGTTTCAGTGATTCCAATGACATCATATTTCTTTTCCTGTGTTAGTAGTTCCAATTCTCCTTGTTTGTTGCCCATGCTTTGTGCATTAGTATAGAAACATTTTAGTTTGTGATTGGTTTCTCTTTCTCCAATATTGTTATTAATTAGATTCTTTCGTCTTTGTTCTTCCTTTCCACTTCTATTAGCAGAGTTCTCAATAGCATTTGTCAGGTGTATGGCTTTTTCTGGTCTTTTGCTTCCCTTCCCATGTTGTTCTAGTTTAAAGCTCTCCTTACAAGTGTAGCAAGGCGACTTCCAAATACATGTTTTCCAGTCTTCGTAAGGTGCACCCCATCTCTAGCAAGTAGTCCATCGTATAAGTAGTTCACTCCGTGATCCAGAAATCCAAATCGTTGCTGACGGCACCATCGACGTAGCCAGTTGTTCACCTGCAGAATCTTATTCCACCTCCTTGTTCCATGGCCATCCACTGGGAGGATGGAAGAGAAGACCACCTGCGCTCCCAGTTCTTTCACTTTCTTGCCTAAGTCTTCAAAGTCTCTGCAGATGGTTTCCAGGTCGTTTCTTGCGGTGTCATTTGTCCCCACATGTAGTAGCAGGAATGGGTAGTCATCTGTAGGTCTGAAGAGTCCTGATATCCTGTCAGACACATCTTTAATTTTTGCACCTGGAAGACAGCACATTTCTCTTGAAGTTATATCCGGTCTGCAGATAGCGGCTTCTGTTCCTCTCAACAGGGAATCCCCCATGACCACCACTCTCCGTTTCTTCTTCACAACATTTTTCTTTCTCCATCCAGGAGGACTCTGAAGGCGTACAAGGTTGCTGTTTGTTGGCAAAGTCTTATCCTGATGTATTTCTTCATCATTTTCCTGCGTGAGAGCCTGGTACTGGTTTCTGAGCAGTATGGGTGCTGACTGCCTCCTGATCCTCCTGCTTCTCTGGGTCACATGTCTCCATTCCTCTGTTTCTTCAGGTGCAGTTCGAATTTCTTCTCTTTCTGTAACATGAAGAGATAATTCTGCTCTGTCCAAGAACTCTTCACCTTCCTTAATGATCTTCAACGTAGCCAACCTCTCTTCGACATTTTGCAACTTTTCCTCCAACAGGGACACAAGCTTGCATTTGTGGCATGTGAAGTTTGGCTTTTCCACTGGTAAGTCTGTGAACATGTAGCAAGAAATGCAGCTCACCAAATGGCTCCTGGCCTCTTCCATCTTGAGATTTCTTAAAAACGATGAAAGATGAGCCAAAATTCGCGCTTCCGATTTCCTCTTTTCAGCTGCAACGGCCAAAACCCAGTGATCGTTGAGCTCGCGGAGACTCTTCACTTATCCCAGAAGGCACTGGGAATATGCAAATGATCTCCTCAAGACTCTTCCCCTGGTTTTCCGATTTCCTCTTTTCAGCTGCAACGGCCAAAACCCAGTGATCGTTGAGCTCGCGGAGACTCTTCACTTATCCCAGAAGGCACTGGGAATATGCAAATGATCTCCTCAAGACTCTTCCCCTGGTTTTCCGATTTCCTCTTTTCAGCTGCAACGGCCAAAACCCAGTGATCGTTGAGCTCGCGGAGACTCTTCACTTATCCCAGAAGGCACTGGGAATATGCAAATGATCTCCTCAAGACTCTTCCCCTGGTTTTCCGATTTCCTCTTTTCAGCTGCAACGGCCAAAACCCAGTGATCGTTGAGCTCCCGGAGACTCTTCACTTATCCCAGAAGGCACTGGGAATATGCAAATGATCTCCTCAAGTCTTTTCAGTCTTTTCAGCTGCAACGGCCAAAACCCAGTGATCGTTGAGCTCGCGGAGACTCTTCACTTATCCCAGAAGGCACTGGGAATATGCAAATGATCTCCTCAAGACTCTTCCCCTGGTTTTCCGATTTCCTCTTTTCAGCTGCAACGGCCAAAACCCAGTGATCGTTGAGCTCGCGGAGACTCTTCACTTATCCCAGAAGGCACTGGGAATATGCAAATGATCTCCTCAAGACTCTGCGGCCTCATACTGTATATAGAAGGCTATATGCGGCCTCATACTGTATACAGGAGGCTATGTGGGCTCATACTGTATATAGGAGGCTATATGCAGCCTCATACTGTATATAGGAAGCAATGTGCAGGCTCATAAAGTATATAGGAGGCTATTTGCAGGCTCACACTGTATATAGGAGGTAAACACTGCATTCAGGTGGCTATATGTGGGTGCTCATACTGTATATAGGAGGCTATATGCGGCCTCATACTGTATATAGGAAGCAAAGTACAGGCTGATACTGTATATAGGAGGCTATATGCGGCCTCATACTGTATATAGGAGGCTATATGCAGCATCATATTGTATATAGGAGGCTATATGTGGGTGCTCATACTGTATATAGGAGGCTATATGTGGCCTCATACGGTATATAGGAAGCGATGTGCAGGCTCATACTGTATATAGAAGGCTATATGGGGACTCACACTGTATATAGGAGGCAAATACTGTATTCAGGAGGCTGTATGTGGGCTCATACTATATATAGAAAGCGATTTGCAGGCTCATACTGTTTATAGGAAGCAATGTGCAGGCTCATACTGTTTATAGGAAGCGATGTGCAGGCTTATACTGTACATAGGAGGCTATGTGGATGCTCATACTGTTTATAGGAAGCAATGCGCAGGCTCATACTGTACATAGGAGGCTATATGTGGGTGCTCATACTGTATATAGGAAGCTATATGCGGCCTCATACTGTATATAGAAAGTGATGTACAGGCTCATACTGTATATAGGAGGCTATGTGAAGGCTCATACTGTATATAGGAAGCAATGTGCAGGCTCATACTGTATATAGGAGGCAAAAACTGTATTCAGGAGGCTATATGTGGGTGCTCATACTGTATATAGGAGACTATATGCAGCCTCATACTGTATATAGGAAGCGATGTGCAGGCTCATACCGTACATAGGAGGCTATATGTGGCCTCATACTGTATATAGGAAGCGATGTGCAGGCTCATACTGTATATAAGAGGCTATGTGGGCTCATATTGTATATAGAAGCAATATGCAGGCTCATACTGTATATAGGAGACTATATGCGGCCGCATACTGTATATAGATGGCTATATGCGGCCTCATACTGTATATAGGAATCGATGTACAGGCTCATTCTGTATATAGGAGGCTATGTGGGCTCATATTGTATATAGAAGCAATATGCAGGCTCATACTGTATACAGGAGGCTATGTGGGCTCATACTGTATATAGGAGGCTATATGCAGCCTCATACTGTATATAGGAATCGATGTACAGGCTCATACTGTACATAGGATAAAGTACAAATATATCCCAAATACTGGAAAAAATTCTTCAAAGGCTCAACTCACTGGAAATAATAATAGCAAAAAAAATCTCATAAATGAGCTATTAAGCATCACAAGAGATCAAAATTGGAGTTTTTCAAGCTAAATAATTTATTTAGAATAATTAACAGAGCATAAATGCTAAATGCAAGTTACAGCAGACATAAACACAATATAATTAAACCAGCACCTTGACAGTTAATAAAGTTTTTATCTGTATAAAACATGTAGTTTCTTTGCTTTCCTTTCACAAATAGAATGCATAGTAAACAGCAAACTCCCCATTTACATAATATGTATGCCCAGATAAGGTTTTGCATACAATAAGTGCCCAGAGTAAACTGCTGAATATAAAGTGCACAAGTGCCTTGTATCAAATAAGCCTGGTAGGCGTTAAGTGTACACAGAGTAAAAACTGTCTATACAAATTCCAGAGTAAGATACAAGGACTGCATTAGAAAGTAACAACTTACATGTGTAGTGTATGTCGCTGTAAAACCTGCCGCCCCTACGCGCGTTACGCCGCAGTTTCCTCAGGAGGCGTGGTTTACAAGTGCCCCGGATCTAGTTTATATAGTGCGGTCAACCAATAAACCGCTTTCCCTAATAAAGCTTGTAAAATTCAGGACCTGAGCTGTAGTGTCCACAATGACGTCAATAGTATCCAGTTCTAAACGTCCACAGCATTATCGGCGCATGCGCTGTTGAGTCCCCACTATGAACAGGGAGTCTATGATCAGCGCTCATCAGCATGAAAGCGGCTCAAGCTGCAAAACAGCCAGAGACCGCCGCATACCAGACTGAGCACGTCAGACGGCTCCTAGGGAGGACAGAACTGGGCATGCGCTCAAGTGAGGACAAGAAAATAAAATAATTATGAAGAATAATAATCACTACTTAAAGTGATAGCAAGTGTTGAAAGTGAGGGGATAAAACATAATGATGCTTAAATAATTATAGCGGTGTGTATGAACCATTAAAATGAATATGCCTGACATAGAGTGCAAAGGCACACACATATGTGTCAATTATAAGCACACTATGCAAGCAATAAAATTTTTTTTTAACAATTAGCATAATGTGTATGCAGGCTATATGAAAGTGTATGTGCATCATATAACTATAACAACTATATATCATGTCTCTGTTAAAAAAACAAATGTACATAAAAATAACACATGGCATTCAATACATACATCAAATGTCATATATCATAAAGTAATTATACACACAATTATGTATAATGCATAATACATAGCAAAAATACACAAAGAAAATTGTGAAAAAAATAAAAAATGAGTGAAAAAAATATATATAAAAATAAAACAAATAAAAATGTAAATGAAATAAAGAAATAAAAAAAGAAAAAATGAATAAAAATGTGAACAAATAATATGAAATATTGAAGACCCAATGGGTACGAAAAGAGCCGTAGATTTCTTGTGAGAGGAGTGTTTCTTCATAAAATCTTGAAATGCCCTCAACAATGAATTCCATGCCAGATCTTATATATTGCGATGCGAAGATAGAGAACTGGAGTATAAGCACAGGAAAAAATAATTAAAAACAAAAAACTAAAACCAAGACTAAAAAGATACCCATACGATTTTTACAGAAAGGACCCAAAACCATTACGCTCATTCAATCATTTTTTTTTTGCTACTGTATATAGGAGGCTATGTGCAGGCTCATACTGTATATAGGAAGCAATGTGCAGGCTCATACTGTATATAGGAGGTAAACACTGCATTCAGGAGGCTATATGTGGGTGCTCATACTGTATATAGGAGGCTATATGCGGCCTCATACTGTATATAGGAAGCGAAGTACAGGCTCATACTGTATATAGGAGGCTATATGCGGCCTCATACTGTATATAGGAAGCGATGTGCAGGCTCATACTGTATATAGGAGACTATGTGCAGACTCATACTGTAAATAGGAAGTGCTGTGCCGGCTCATACTGTATATAAGAGGCTATATGCGGCCTCATACTGTATATAGGAAGCAATGTGCAGGCTCATACTGTATATAGGAGACTATGTGCAGACTCATACTGTATATAGGAAGCAATGTGCAGGCTCATACTGTATATAGGAGGCAATTCAAAAGCAGGAAATATCCAGCTACAGATCCAGGGAAAAATTGTTAAAAACAAAAAATGAAGGATAGCGATAAAGTGACGCCTGTGTAAAAGGTTTTGTAACTGCTGCGACTCTAGATACCAACCACAAGGAAATCGAAAGGATTATAAATATTTGTGATAGACTCGCGCTGAAAAAACCAAGATGTGGGAGAAAAGCTAGTCACTTATTAATGAGACAAATAGAAGAATGTTTAATAGGTAAAACCTGACAAGAATAAACAATAAACTGCAGTTTGCCCAATTGTGGGGATAAATAGCTGAGAAATAAATAGTGATTAGTATATCTTAATGAATATATTGCAACTCGCTCAGTACAAAGCTGTGAAAAAAATGGTAGTTAATGGAAATAGTAAATATTGCACTCAAACAGTTGATTAACCAAGGAGAGATGGCATGTACCCGAATAGAATTCTCCTAGAAGTAAAGGGTTAATATGTACATAGAACACAATTGGGTGAAAATATTAAATGGTCAGAAGCAATATGTCCCGGACCTGAAGAAAGAAGCTGAGTTTTCCGAAACGCGTTGGTTTCGGCCCTTTTTGCCACCCGTACCTCCATCTAGCAGCAGTTACACGGCACCAAGTGATCCACCGCGTCACACAGGTCCTGCTCCTACTGCACATCTGCCGGGACGCAGCTATCGACCAGAGTGACCGGATCCCTACCGACAGCTGGAGCGCAGGAGCGCTGGTCTCACACTACACCTCGGCATATCGCCGCATCTCCCAGGTCCGACCTTTACTGCACCAGCCAGAACGCAGTCACCGGATTCTACGCAGACCATCGGAGGTATTGTGAGTAGCAACACTCACATACAACTATATATGGTGAAATCACCTTGTACTGTTCAGCGCGCTATTTCACAGGGCACGAGCCCTCCACTCATTGGAGAAAGTACTTGGTGTATCCGTCATCGGCCGGGGCAGCTCTCCCCACGGCTATAGACATTGGACTATTTTATGAATGCAGGTTTATACCAAGCATTAACTATGGACTAAGGATATAATCACACTCTTTATGCCGGGACATATTGCTCATGACCATTTAATATTTTCACCCAATTGTGTGTTATACTAATATAGTATACAATATATACTATACAAGATATACTATACAAGATATACTATACAAGATATACTAATCACTATTTATTTCTCAGCTATTTATCCCCACGATTGGGCTAACTGCAAATTATTGTTTATTCTTGTCAGGTTTTACCTATTACCATATATACTCGAGTATAAGCCGACCCGAGTATAAGCTGAGGCACCAACTTTTGCCACGAAAAACTGGGTAAACTTATTGACTTGAGTATAAGCCGGGTGTGCATTGACCATTCATCCCTACCGTGGTATGCATGTTTCCCCCGTCCCTGTCATTGTATGCATAGCTCCTTATCCCCTATCTTTGTATGTATGATTCCTGTTAAGAAAAAAAACATCCTATTTACCTGCCTGCGCGCCGTCGGTGGCACTGCATCTTGTTCCGGCCATATAACACGGATAATTCTTGGTAATGACAGTGAATATTTAGAACATTCATTACTGTGCACTTTATACACATTATACATTCCTGCAGCTCAGTGGCATAGCAACTGTTTGTGGCGCCCGGGGCGGTCGAAAAATTTGCCGCCCCTTTGGTCGTTGATAGAGTTGAGCGACTTTTGGTTTTTTAGGGTCGAGTTTCGTTTCGTGAAACCCGACTTTTCCAAAAGTCGGGTCGAGCAAGATCGTCCGATTATAGGGAAAAGTCGGGGTCGTCCCGAAACACGAAACCCATTGTAAGTCAATGGGGAATAAAAGTCGGCAGTGAGAGGAGGACAGGAAACACACCTACAGTGCCCATTTGAATGCCAAAAGCATTAATTCTTCTTACTTAAGCTTGTCAACCTTAATTAACTTCATAATACAAGTTACGCTCTGAAAAATGGGGGTTATTTGGCTAAAGTTGTGGGGGGGGCTGGCTCCAGGTTTTCATGTGCCCTGGGCGAAAGAGCGCCCCTTTAACACATACCAAAACTCATCATGCTCCGATACGGCAGAGAAATAGCGGTATAGTACAATGAAAAATACTTCACTTTTTACATCTCATGACGAGGCCCATCTATTTCTCCATACAGAATCATTGGTCCCATATAATGTTTGAAACAGTATATGATGAGCTCCACATAATGCTACAGTATATGTTGGTCCCCATGGATGAAGCTCCACTGTCTTATGGGCCCAAATAATGCTCCAAACATAATGGGCCCCATTTCTAATGCTCTAGTGTATAATGGGCCCTGTAAATGCTGCTCCAGTGTCTGATGTCCACCTTTGGAATGTTCCAGTGTATGGTGGGCCCCATCTATCATTCTCCAGAGTATAGTGCTCCCCAAAAATTGCTGTCCCAACATTGAAAACAATCAAATAAGTCTCCTCGCTAGGGAATCCCTGTACTAGTCTGGACTCCTCGTCGTCCCCATCTTCCATCTTACTGCACAGTATTTCAACCTTGCAAGTGCTGTGATCCTGAGCAAGCAGGGGGGGCCCACTCGTTGGCGACGGCACTGGCACAGGGCCCCTGATAGTACGGTGGTGTGTCTGATGGCGGGTGGGCCGAACCTGCACTTTCATCTGCAGCTTCCTCTTTGTCACCGTGTAAGATGGAACTGTATATGGGAAGGGTAACCTGAGTTTCATCAGGGTCAGATTCAGGCCGTGTAGCGTGCGAGGGGAATGTAGTGGTCTGGGTCAATGTACCAGCAGATTCATCGAGCAGTGGCTGGGCATCAGTGCACTTGTGTCGCCCCCAGGAGTACGGTCGCCACAGTGGCATTACCTTCCTCCTAGGGAGTGTGATGTCATGCTTGGGAGCAACGAAGGATCTCTCTAGTAGGTTAACTGATTGGGCGGCGTTATTCCCACGAGTCATGACCCTCCAAACAGCGTTCATGAAGGCAAAGTGTTTGTTTTACGTGGGCAGTATGGTTGCAAAGCTGAACCTTAAAGGAATGTCCAGAAGGGCACCAGCAGGAGTGGAGCCTACGGTTAAATTCGACTCCACCTGGGAAACCTCAACCATGCCAGCTACAGAACAGATGCACACATTGCAAGCTTAATTCCGTTAACGAACGAGACTCCGTCATGCCCCGCGGTCCGAGTCCGGCTTACTAGAGGGACACGTGAGGCTCTGGCACATGAGATTGGCCAATTGGTGTGTCATGCCCTTACATGTCCGTGGCTGCATGTGCGCTACACTGAAAAGGCCAGCGTTTGTCGCTTACAGGTGCAGATAACCCGCTGAACAACGTTAGTGATGGGGATCACTGATTACAATTATTACCCGCGAACGATGATTTCCCAGTAAGTGCAGGTCAACCGCAGTTCCGGAACTAGGCCTAACCGTCATTCCTGAAAAAATTAAAAACTTATGTGTGCAAACCACAGGTGCTGTAGCTTGCTTAACAGCTCGCCAGCCGTTCTCACGCCCAGTATGGATTACACGTGATTGCACAAAGGTGAGAAAGGGTACCGTATCCCCAGATAACATGTATGGATAGCGTACACATTCAAAATATATGTCTATACATCAGGAGGCAGGCTCAGACGGTGTTAGGCCCAGTATGGATTGCACGTGATTGCACAAAGGTTAGAAAGGGTGCCGTATCCCCGGATAACATGTATGGATAGCGTACACATTCAAAATATATGTCTATATATCAGGAGGCAGGCTCTCTGGAGCTAGAGCCCGGACAGCAGGACAGGGCATAGCTACATCTTAACCATCATCTTTCAGTTCAATCAATTTGTAGTGGCAGTCCCAGTGAAGGATTTGACAGACCAGACTACACAGCGGAGGAGCAGGGAGAGGTAAACATTGCAATTGCTGGGGCCCTGCCCAAGCAAGGGGGGCACACTCGTGGGCGTCGGTACTGGCCCTGGGCCCCTCATAGTATGGCGGTGTGTCTGACGGCGGGTGTGCACCACCACCGTCAGAGACACTTGATTGCACTATGAGGGACCCTGTGCCAGTGCCCGCGCCCAAGAGTCGGCCCACCCACCTGTCCAGGGCAACGGCACTTGCACGGTTTCAGGTGCTAGGTGGTGACCCCGGCCATTGGGGGGGGCAGCCCAGTTAGGGAGGTTTACAAAGTGGCATATGTTGATGTGGGACATTCAGCTGCTGCAAAAGGCGAAATAGATCAAGTTCGCGGAATAGGAGGATAACCCTGCGGAGAGAAACTATGATGTGGGGAATCGGGAACTTCTGGCCGTAAAATTGGCTTTTGCAGAATGGAGGCATTTTTTGGAGGGGGCTGTTCATCCTATAACGGTAATCACGGACCACAAAAACCTAGCTTACATTGAGTCAGCTAAAAGGTTGACTCCCAGACAGGCTAGATGGTCACTTTTTTTTTCCCGATTCAACTTCTCGACCACTTTTCGACCAGGATCCAAGAATATCAGAGCGGATGCGTTGTAACGCAGTCTAGATCCGGTGTCTCCCCCCCGGAACCTCCATCCTCCATTCTTCAGCCTGGGGTGGTGGTGGCAGAGGTTTCTAATGTGTTGGAACGGGAGATTCGAGAAGCCCAGGCTCTTGCACCTCCAGCTAAGCCGGTGGATAAACTTTTTGTGCCAGCTCAGTTTCGTCTCAAGGTCCTCCAGGAGTTCCATGACTCAGTTCTGGGTGGACATCCAGGGATCTCAGCGACCCGGAAGGCCATTGCTAGAATATTCTGGTGGTCTTCTTTAGCCTCTGATGTTGGGGAGTATGTGTCTGCGTGTGAGGTTTGTGCCCGTGCAAAAACTCCCCATAACCGGCCGGCCGGGGAATTGGTACCACTGCCAATTCCTGAGAGACCATGGACTCACCTGTCCATGGATTTCATCACCAACCTTCCCCCCTCCAAGGGTAATACCGTGGTCTGGGTCGTAGTGGACAGGTTTAGTAAGCAGGCACATTTTGTACCTTTGGCAGCCCTACCTAATGCGGAAACATTGTCCAGATTGTTTGTGGAGCATGTGGTGTGGTTGCATGGGGTACCCCTGAATGTGGTGTCTGATAGGGGAGTGCAATTTGTGTCCAGATTTTGGAGAGCTTTTTGTAGGAGGTTGGGTATTGGTCTGTCCTTTTCATCCGCCTACCATCCAGAGACTAATGGGCAGACTGAGCGGACCAATCAGTCTCTGGAGCAAATTCTGCGTTGTTTGACCTCAGCCTGACAGGATGATTGGTGTTCTGTGTTACCATTGGCTGAGTTTGCATTTAACAACCGCACTAACCAGTCTATGGGTACATCTCCTTTTTTTTGCAATTATGGGTTTCATCCTCATTTTGGAGAATTTTCCCGCTTGAATTCTGGGTGTCCTGGGGCGGATGAGACGATCCAGCGGTTGGGGGAGGTATGGCGGGAGGTCCAGAATAACATTACGAAGGCCCAGGACAAATTTAAATTTTTTTGCGGACAAAAAACGATCCGTGGGTCCAGTGTTTCAGGTTGGAGATAAGGTATGGTTATCCACCAAAAATATAAGGCTCAAGGTCCCCTCTGCGAAGCTTGGACCCAAGTTTATAGGTCCCTATGTAATTACCGAAGCGGTTAACCCGGTGGCTTTTCGGTTGAGTCTTCCGCCATCTCTAAGGATCCGTAATGTTTTCCATAAGGCCCTTTTGAAACCTGTGAGGTTCGGTGGGGAGGGATCATCATCTTCCCTGACACCGGTTCTGGTAGATGGGCAGGCTGAGTACGAGGTGGAACGAATTGTCGACTCCAGGTTGGTCCGTCGCGCCCTTCAGTATCTGATACATTGGAAGGGCTACGGTTCTGAGGAACGCTCGTGGGTTCCTGCTCGATCAGTTCATGCGGATCGGTTGATCCGAGCCTTTCACGCCAAGTGCCCTGGGAGACCTGGGGGTCCGGTGGCCCCCCATTGAGAGGAGGGTACTGTCATGATCCAGGATGGGATTTCGCTTTGACCCGTCCTGGTTAGACTATGGGTTAATTGTGCTGCCTCTCTCTGGCAGAAGGAGGCTATTTAGTGCTCACTGGACCTGGGTCTGGTGTCAGTTATACTCCTGCCCTCGGCTGAGTTGCAATTCTAGGATGTATTAACAGAAGCATACAGTCTAGATCACGTGAAGTAATTATTTCCCTCTACTCCTCTTTGGTCAGACCTCATCTGGAATATTGTGTCCAATTTTGGGCACCACATTTTAAAAAAGACATCAACAAACTGGAGCAAGTTCAGAAAAGAGCGACCAGAATGGTGACCGGTCTGCAAACCCTGTCTTATGAGGAAAGGTTGCAGGATTTGGGAATGTTTAGTTTGCAAAAGAGAAGACTGAGAGGAGACTTAATAGCTGTCTACAAATATCTAAAGGGCTGTCACATTGTAGAAGGATCAACTTTATTCTCATTTGCACAAGGAAAGACTAGAAGCAATGGGATGAAGCTGAATGGGAGGAGACACAGATTAGATATTAGAAAAAACTTTTTGACAGTTAGAGTGATCAATGAGTGGAACAGGCTGCCACGAGAAGTGGTGAGTTCTCCTTCAATGGAAGTCTTCAAACAGAGCTAAGTGACCTCTTGTATACGTGTGCCTTATGCCTGATATCTTGCTTGCTTGTTCGGTTGTGATCTGGTTCTGTCCCTGTTACGAGTTCTGCCTGACCCTCTTGTACTGCGCTACCTCTCGTGTATGACTCTCGGCTTGTGACCCGACTTCTCTCTGCTTGTCCCCTTGGTACCACGTTGCCCTCTTGTGTATGACCTTTGGCTCTGTCTGACTACCCGTCTGTTTGTCCCTCCTGTACCTCATTTGCCCGTACTGCTGTGGCCTCTATTTTGCCTGACTCTGAGTTGTTGTATGGTGTCCTGTCCTATCTGAAAACAGGACACTAAGCCCCGCCCCCTTGCAGTCACATGACCATAGGTCCCGTGCCAGATTATTCATTTTCAGTGTCCTCAGGTCCTATGCCTCTTTACTTTCCAGCGCTGACTGGACCCTGACACTATTACCCTGAAGCACGCATGGTCACCTCTGCTGCCCTTCTCCACTGGTATCTTTTAGCACTGCTTCTGTACTCCGGACATGCGCACTGGCTCTATGAGCAAGTGCAGTGCGGTGTCTCTGACAAGAATGACTGTTCTCCTAATCACCTTGCTGGCAGTGGCAGGGTTACTGCACTCTACAGAGACACAGGACAAACTCTTAAATGCTGACTGGGACAACAAACTTATTCAACATCATGCTCTTCTTATAAAGGACATGGAAGGACAGAAACCAAAAGACTGTTGGATCTGTACACACAGCCCAGTATCTGCAAGGACTATACCATACTTAGCCTTACCTATGGAGCCATGGAATACTAATAAATCTAATAATAATCTTTACTTTTATATAGCGCTAACATACTCTGCAGCGCTTTACAGTTTGCACACATTATCATCACTGTCCTCAATGGGGCTCACAATCTAATTTCCCTATCAGTATGTCTTTGGAATGTGGGAGGAAACCCACGCAAACACGGGAAGAACATACAAACTCCTTGCAGATGTTGTCCTTGGTGGGACTGAGCCACCGTGCTGCCCTAGAAGGTATTAACACCACACTGCATACACAACGAGACTTGGACTCAATCTAGGTTTTTGGGAAAAGATGTGCCCCGTCATATATCTGCCTCATTGGCTATAATCGGATGGGCCTCTAATCCCTGGTTTCAGTTTAACATAACGCGGCCTAAGGTACAAATGTGGTGGCAGGAATATGATTCAGACATCGGAAATATGGTCGCCAGGAGGAGGACTGAAATCCCTCACTCAGACCCCATTCCCAATGATGGACTGTGGTTCAGTCTTCAACACACTGGAGCAAATACCTGTGGTGAGGACAATAATTGCTTCCGTATATACACTCATGATCAAACACAGGTTAATGAGACGGTGTACCAAGATGGTGTTGAAGGATGTAGAGCATCTACGGGTAAAATAATAAGGAAAGAAAGGGGTAAATGTACATCTGGTATAAGTGGAAATCAAATGAATAATACTTGGTGTGCCCATAAGCCTATGTCAGGACTTTTGAGTTTATACCAATGTATACAGACCCCTGGTCACGTTTGTGTTCTCCCTGAAGGAGTATTCTTGGTTTGCGGGCATCGTGCCTACAGGTGGGTGAGCCCAGACATAAGAGGAGTTTGCACTCTTGCCAAACTAACACAAGACACTTTCATAATTCCTTATAAGAAAATAGACACAGCAGCAGTTCCAATTCATACTTTGTATAGAAGGGCTGCAGACAATAAGCCCCGTCCAAATGGTAGGCCGCATCTAGTAGAAATGGGGATAAAAAATAAAATATTCAGTTATATGCTAATATACCCCTTCATAACACAAATGAGGGATAAATTAGTGGAAGCTATCGACTACCTAGATGATCAGATTTTCCAGATTCTTGAAGTTCTTAATGAAACTAATACAATACAGAGACAATTAATCATAGTTACTAACCAACATACTATAGTACTAGATTACCTGACAGCAAAAGAAGGAGGAATGTGTCATATAATTGGTCCCACCTGTTGCAATTATATTGACAAAATAGGTGAACTTAGAGACCAATGGTTAAATCAGCACAGTGCAAACAGACTCCTGGTGGGGTAACACATTCTCTTTTTAAATCCAGCAAATTGGTTTAATGGCCTAGCAGGATGGATTTTTGGCATTGTACAGACTTGTATGCAAATTTTGTTGTTTTGCTTATTGTTTTATGTAGCCGTAAAAGCGCTAATATATGTATTACTTAAGCTGCTGAATAATATATGTGTGAAAAAATAATCTAAGGCTGAACCTTCTGTAGTGTATCATAGACCCCAGATAGCCGTTGCTGATGGGGAAAGTGAGTGTCCACACTGAGGGTGGATGGGTGAAGCAGGTAGGAAGCCCCCTTATGGGTACTAGACCCATGAGACAGTAGCTCCTTTGTGGACATCAGCTGACCCTGTGGCAAAAGTTATACCATTTACAAAAGGGGGAAATTGATATAGAAGGTTTGCCTTCATATCCCTTTAATACTTCAATTGCCTTTTGCCTATTATTGCTAGAATTATTCTTATGACACTGCAGACTATTAGTCTCTGTTTCAAGGAGACTATACTTGTTATCATATATGTCCTCAATAGTCAGCAACAACATGTTCTGGGTACATGGCAAACAAGGTATGACCCTGAGGGGTGGGGGCTACATGAGCCACATAGAGCTACATTTGTTGTAAATGGTATAAAATATTGCCTTGTGTTTCATTACGTCAGATAAAGTGATTTTCCCACGGCCCGTGTGCAGTCTCTTTTGTCTCCAAGTGCTTGTAAATTAAGGGCGTAAAAAACTCCTAATTCAGACTCACTGGTCATCTGGCATTCCTGACTTTGGTCAGAACGAAAACAGCTACGACAGCTTCAATTCAATTCAGTCTGTTTTTGGAAGCCTTATCTCTCCTGATGCTGGGTATTGTAACCAAAAAGCGTGCATACCAACCTCCCTACCTATCTGCTGAGGCTCCCTGGGGGGGCTACATGGGAGACTGTGTGGGGCTCATGCAGTATATGGGGAGGCTGTGTGGGGTCTCATACTGTACATGGCGAGGATGTGTGAGGTTCATGCTGTACATGGCGAGGCTGTGTGAGGTTCATGCTGTACATGGGGAGGCTGTGTGGGGTTCATGCTGTACATGGGGAGGCTGTGTGGGGCTCATGCATTACATGGGTAGGCTGTGTGGGGCTCATGTTGCATATGTAGTAGCTTGTGTGAGGCTCATGTTGTGTATATAAGGGGCTGTGAGGGGTTAAAGATATATAGGGGTTTAGCATATTTAATTCTGCTCAATATTAAGTGATACAATTAATATTAATAAATTAATATTAAGAATTAATTTCAAGCTATTGGTTCTGCCTTCCACAACAGTCATGGTCTCATGTGGCCCCTCTAAAAAATTAATTGCTCACACCTGCTTTATAGTGAGTCTGACCCATAGGCAGCACGTGTCCGGCACCGGCTATACGGTCTAAGCCCAGTATGTTTGTCTCTGAAACACTGCAGCATCACAGAGAAAAACTTTTCTGACTTCTCCCCTCCTGCTGCCAATGACTGGTTGCACGCAGAAAGAAAATTGTCCCTCAGTGGGAGCAGATGGGGAGAAGCCACCAGGGACCCACCTGTCTGACTAGTCACCTGTGTGACCTCAGTCCACGGCGGCTTTCAAAGTAGGTTTTTGCATGAAATGCCGCAGCGTGTCAGAGTCAACCATACCTGGCTGGAATGATACAGCCAATGTCTGATCAATGCGGCCTGTGGATTGAGCAGCTGGCATCAGCCATCAGATTCCCTTTAAGATCCCATAGGTGCCAGTTATGTCACATGGTTGACCATTATCCTTATGTCTTTGAAGAGAGCTATAACTCCCAGCATGTACAGGAGCTAATATGGCATGTTGGGAGTTATAGTTCACCACAGGAGTAATGATTTTCTTTTGCATTAGTGGCATGGGAGCAGAGAGGACAATTTTTTTTTGTTAATTCTAAGGCTATGTGCACACGTTGCCGCGCAAATTTCAGCGGGAATGCTGGAATTCCATTCCGCAGGAAATAAGCGAGAAAAACGCATTTTAATTTCTGCCTATTTCCCACGGAAAAACTAGCAATTTGCAAAAGTAATTAGCTTGCAGAATGCTAGCGTTTTCCAAGCGATCTGTAGCATCGCTTGGAAAACTGATTGACAGGTATGTCACACTCGTCAAACAGTGTTTGACTATTAAGGAAAGAGAGCGCACAATATATCCACGCTGACCACACAAGGACAGAAATATTCTTCATTGCTTTATTGTGCCGATGCGTTTCATGGCATATCTGCCACTTCCTCAGGGCCAAAGAATTACAGAATCTGATTACAGCAGTGGTTTTATACAAAACCTTCATGACATCACAATTACATGCAAAAAGACATCACTTCCTGTGGAAACACCCCCTCCAATGTCAAAATGTCATACACCAGTCACAATAACTTTATATCAAGATCTAAACTCTGATAAAACACATTAAACATCTAAAAAATCAATCTTTAATTTGAAAAAGTGTATGAAACCTATATTCACTACATATTAAAATTTGATAAAAATAGAGTTGACTAGAATCCAACCCACAGATTTTCAGCGAACCAGAACACTTAAGGCCTCCCATTACCATCATACTATCTCTCCACTTGTTAGGATTATTGTGGTTTTATATAAGCCCTTCATGACATAAGACCTACATGACATCACTAACAGACAAAACATCACTTCCTGTGAAAACTCCCCCTCCAATGTTAAAATGTCATACGCCAGCCAAGATAACTTTATATAAAAATATAACCTCTCATAAAACACATTGAACATCTAAACAATGAATCTTTCATTTAAAAATGTATGAAACCTATAATAAATATATATTGAATTTTTATAAAGATATAATGACTGGACTCGAACCCACAGGGTTTAGGCAAGCCAGAACCCTGTAGGCTTCCCATTACCATTATGCAACCTCTCCACTTGCAAGGAATGGTTATGTAATTTGGAATTAACCGATTGTTTGGTAAAATTCCCACTAGGTGTCCGACATCCAATAACGGACCCCCATGTGAGAACGCTGACCCGCCAGGTCAGGGAAGGAAATCCGTCGGGCCGCTAGGGACAAAGAAACATGAGAGAAAGCTTATCAAAAAATATCTACCAACTCATTGAGGCCTTTAGGATGAATGGTATCTAGTTTATATATCCAATACAGTTCTCTCTTATTTAGACACTGTATTCTGTTTGGGGTATCTGCTGGTATATGATCTATGGGTGTAACTCACAGAGAGGCTTTATTCCCGTGTTTTTCAAAACAATGTTGAGACAAGCCATGTTTCAGATATCCTTTAGAGATATTGTGTCTATGTGAGTTCATCCTTAGATGTAGAGGCGGTGTAGTGCGTCTCACATATTGTTTCCCACAGCAACAATCAATTAGATAAATCACAAAACTGGATTGACATGTTAGCTTAAATTAATGTCATATACTCTATCATTATCACTATTTGAATAAAAGGTATTTACATTATCACTGATCCATAAACACAAGCGTTTTTTTGTTTTTACATTTAAAGGAAACTCTTATGTGCTTCTGTAGGGTACTTTTTCCTGCATTCGGGGCTTTTTTGTCTCCCACATCCCTAATTCTACTGGGGGCTAAAATGTTTTATAGGGATGGCGCCCTCCTAAAGGTAACCACTGGTCTAGCTGGTAATACTTTCTGACAGACTGGGTAATTTAGTAGGACCTTTCAGTGCTTCTGTATTATATTCCTGAGAAAGTGCCATTTTGGGAAGAAAAGGTTGTGATGAAATTAGTGGTATAGTATTCATCTGTAGATTTTTTATTGTCTGTCCCATGTATTAAACTACTTTGTGAAATTCCCTTTGCCTCTGAGTATGCTTTTTTTACTAATTTTTTAGGGTATTCACGCTCTAAAAATCTCTCTCTTAGGCCTCTTTCACACATCAGGTTTTCGCTGTCAGGCGCGATCCGGCGCTTTTGACAGAAACCGGATCCGGCGAAATGCAATGCCGGATCCGGTTTCCCCCCCATTGACTTGCATTTGCGCCGGATCGCGCCGGATGGCCATGCGTTTCATCCGGTTTTCGCCGGATCCGGCAATGTGTCGCAATGTGTCGCGATCCGGCGTCTGGGAAAAACGATGACTGTAACGTTTTTTGTCTCTGGCGAAAAAGCCGGACCCGCCGGATCTGGCGCGTCCGGCTTTTTCACACAATGAAAGCCTATGAGCGCCGCAATGCGCCGGATCCGGTTTTTTGGTCTGAGCATGCTCAGTAGCTCTGCCCACAAGACATATATAAAAGCAAGACAGTGGGACCCACAGCCACACCCAACATGCCACCCAAGACAGCAACCAGGCGCAGGAGAAGGCAGGAGACATCTGCAGCAGCACCATCAGCACCACCCCAATTGGAGCAGCATGCTGAACAACGGGAGGGGAGTCCAGCAGCAGATGAGAGACGGTAATTATCAAATCACCCATTCCTCCAAACTAGGGCTATTGAATATCAAGATATTCATTGGCCCTTTGATTCTCTTTATTCAACAGCCGCCCAATAGATGCAGCAGCAGCAGCAGCAGCAATGGCAGCAGCTGGAACACCACCCACAGGCATGGAGTGTGGCCAAGACAGCACATCATCTTCTGGGAGCCCTCCCTCGCATCGTCAGCGTTTGACGGTAAGTTTTTATTTCCAAAATCCATCTTCTCTGTAATATATGTCTATTCATTGCCTTTTATTTCAAAACAGGAATCACAAGATGAAGAGGAGCTCCCAGAAGAAGAAGCAAGGGGTGGACAGACACCTGGAGTGGGCTCACAATTGGTAAGTTTTTTGCATCAAACGCAGAAACACAACATCACACTACACACAACACATAGAAAACAATGTTCTGCAGACCACACACAGCAAACAAATGCCTACATCCAAAGACATAACATTTTTTGTTTTCTTCTCTAGTCTTCCCAATCTGGTGCTTGGCCAAGAGGTCATCGCAGTGCCTCCCAGGGTCGTCGGCGACAGCAACGCGGCGGTCACCAGCGTGTAAGTATAAATATTTTTGCTTTGTTTTTTTGCACTTTTTATTTCATTTCTTTTGTGGAGGCTAATTATGTTATTTTTGTCTTTTTCTTTAACAGCCTTCACAGCGTGCTCCCGACTCTGACGGTGAGGATGGAGGGATTGATGTGGACCGCCTCATCGATCTCGTCAGAGAAAGGTAGCCGCTCTGGAATATGGCTGACCGCCGCCACGCTGACCTGATCGTTACCCGACGACTCTGGGAGGAAATCTGTTCGCTCCTTGTGGGCCGCTGGGAGGACCTCGAAGCTCGGGACCAGATTAAAGAGCGTAAGTATATACAGTACCGGTTGCTTGATGTAAACCAGTGTTTCCCGAACTCCAGTCCTCGTGGTCCCCACGGATCATGTGTTCAGGATTTCTATTTACTATGGAAATCCTGAAAACATGACCCCTGGGGACCATGAGGACTGGAGTTTGGGAAACACTGATGTTGTATACTAACCACTCCTTTCTCGTTTCAGGGAACAGAATTGTGAATCGGTGGCGGTCTGTGAGAGATCGTTTCAAGAAGGAGTTCAATAAAGAGATGCGGGCCCCGAGTGGATCTGGAGGACGCAGGAGCAAGTACAAGTACGCAGAAGCCCTGTCGTTCCTCCGGGAAACAATGGTCACCAGAAGGTAAATATTACACACCACATGTGAAAAAAAATGTTAGATGTAAATTTTTTTTTCAGCCAGGGCCATACCATGTCAGTATTTTAATTTTTTTTTTTTCTCTTTATTCCACAGCACGGTGAGCAGCACTCGGGAGCCGGCACGATTGGACCCCGGTACATCTGCACCTTCCCAGCCTTCCAACACATTCGACCCATCTGTCCCATCCACCAGCACAGGAGCATCGTGGCCGCCTACATTACATGAAGCTGCTGGTGAGGAGATCGCTTTCCCTTTACCCCACCCTTCTGCCCCTGCCACCTCTAGTACACCTGCGGGTACTGGGCGGCAGCGGCAGAGGGGTCAGGAAAAGACTTATGCGCCAGAGTTCTTGCATCTGAATGCATCTTTCCAGAACTGTCTAAAAGTCTTGTCAGAGCAAATCTCCGCAGGCTATCAGCAGATCAACTCCAGCATTCTGGAGGTGAAGACACTTCTGCAAACCATGCATTCAGAAGCAAGATCTTCGCCAAACCACACCTTTTTCAGGTCTGTTGTGGAGCGCATGGAAATGCTCTCTCCTGCCCAGCAGATGCATGTAATGCATTCATGCCACGCTGCTCTCCAGCAAGTTACCTCCCAACCTCCTCCTCCTCTTCCCACCACAGTAGTTCCTCCACCTGCACCCCTTCCAGCCACTTTCCATCCTCCCCCTCCTATTACATCTACACCCCCTCCAGCCACTTTCCATCTTCCCCCTCCTATTACATCTACACCCCCTCCAGACACTTTCCATCCTCCCCCTCCTATTACATACCATCCACCTCCAGCCACTTTCCATCCTCCCCCTCCTATTACATACCATCCACCTCCCCAGCACCATCCACCTCCCCAGCACCATCCACCTCCCCAGCACCATCCACCTCCCCAGCAACATCCACCTCCCCAGCACCATCCACCTCCCCAGCACCAGCAACCTCCCCAGCACCAGCAACCTCCCCAGTACCAGCAACCTCCACAGTACCTGCAAACTCCCCAGTACCAGCAACCTCCACAGTACCAGACATCTCCCCACTTCCAGCAACCTGCCCCGTACCAGACATCTCCCCACTTCCAGCAACCTGCCCCGTACCAGACATCTCCCCACTTCCAGCAACCTGCCCCGTACCAGACATCTCCCCACTTCCAGCAACCTGCCCCGTACCAAAGTCCTTCCCCATACAACTTGCCATCAACATCATCTGCTCCTACAGTCCCTGCCCAACCCTCCACTCCACCACCCACCACCTCTTCTGCTTCCCACATGTCCACCCATTCTGTAGTTTTTTCCACACCTTCACCTCTAACTGTTCCTTCCCCACCACACCACGATCCCAGTCCTCTCTCCACACTCCCAGTGTCGAAGTGTCCCGCAGCCCCTACAGCAGTATTTCCACCACACACTACACAGATTTATAATGTGTGTATTTAAATAAAAATGACCAGTTTTATGGTTTCAGTTTTATAGTTTCAAAGTTTTATTAAACAAGTTTATTAAAATTTTTAAAAAGTTTACTAAAAAAACATTTTTCAATAAAAGTTAAATTATTTTACACTGGTTGTCTGTCATTTCTTTCTGCGGCGAAAAAGGTTAAATACAGGGTATTTAAAAGGTGAAATGGTATTCAAAACTAGGTATATAACTGTGGGTAAAGTTTAGCTTTTTTCCACAGTTGTGTTCCTGGTTGTGTTTGAAGCAAAGTATTTCACCTAAAAAGTTGTGTTTATTGTTGGTGATTTCCTAACAATGTACACAACTTTTGTTAAAAGGTGAAATACTTTGCATAAAACACAACCAGGTACACACCTGTGGCCTAAAGCTAAAAATAGACACCATGACAAGATAGCCAACTTTGGTTGGCAAAGGTATATACTGTTGGTACAGAAGGTACACACGTTTGGTTGGGCACAAATCTTTCACACTCTGTCATCCTGCCAGTGTACTCTGCCTTGAGGTGACATAAAGTATAGTGCAAAATTGTCCCTCATTACTGAAACCGTCACAGAACTTCTAGTGGTAATGTCATGGTAATCTTGCAAGGTGGTTTCTTCAGAGGTGTCCTCAATGGAAATGGGTTCCTTGCAGATAACAAAATTGTGGAGTACCACACACGCTTTGATCACCTCGTCCACAGTTTCTGTCTTGAGGTTGATCGCAGTCAATAGGACCCGCCATTTGGCTGTCAGAATACCAAAGGTACATTCAACCATTCTTCTTGCTCTTGTGAGGCGGTAATTAAAAATGCGTTTTGGTCTTGTCAATCCTCTGCTAGAGTATGGTTTCAAAAGGTGTTCTGACAGCTGGAAGGCTTCATCCCCTACACAGACAAATGGCATAGGTGGACCAGATGTTTGCGGCAGCGGTCTAGGTGGTGGGAACTGGAAGGTGTTTCCATACAGTTTACGCCCCATGGCAGACAGTTTGAAAACTTGAGAGTCATTGGAGCGGCCATAGGCCCCAATATCAACCGCAATAAATTTGTATTCCGCGTCAGCGATGGCCATGAGGACAATTGAAAAATATTTCTTGTAATTGAAATATTCAGATCCCGATCCAGCTGGCTTTACAATGCGGATATGTTTCCCGTCCACAGCGCCGAAGCAGTTTGGAAACTGACATATCTGTTGAAACTTGTCAGCAATTTCAATCCACCTCTCTGTTGTGGGCTCTGGTAAAAACTCTTCAGCTAAGGAGTCCCACAGTGCACGGCATGTGTACTTCACAATTCCAGATATGGTGGAAATCCCGAGTCTGTACTGGAAATGCAGTGACGAAAGGGATTCTCCAGTTGCAAGAAATCTGTGGGGAATTAAAAAACAATAAATTAGTTTTAAATCACAGCATTACATACCAAAACTGACCTATAACACTTGGAGATACAAACTACCACCAACAAGATTGCAGTGAAAGTGTGCTCTGATGCGATCATATCCAATAAATGTGGCTTACCTTAAAGTCACCATCAGACGCTCTGCGGGTGAAACAGAGAAGCGGCAATAGGTGTCCGCTTTTCTTATGAGGTGTGCAATGCGCTCCACCAAGTAATCAAAATTCTCCATTTTCATCCTAACATATCCAAAAAATTTATCCGGGTTTCGTCGAAGGTCCATGCATAGTGTAGAATAGACCCCACGCGTCATTCTCTTGGCTGTGATGGGGTGGATCCACAAACGTCGTCTACGATGCCTGATGCGCTGCTGTCTCGCTCTCTACTTCTCCAGAACAATCACCCTCAAACGATTTGCCTCCGCTGTAAAATCCGCCAAATTCTTCAAAATATTTCCAATGACAACATCCATCTTCGCCAGTAACTTGCTCTTCTCTCCAACCTGCACTTTCTCCTCTACAACCTGTCAAAGAAGGGCTGTAGGAACATGCTATATATAGTTTTCCAGTAGCCAATCCCGTTCGGAAGGCCACATGGGTCAATTTTAAAAACCGGATCCGGCGTAATCCGTCGAAAAACGGATAGAAAAACGGATGAACCGGATGAGACGGATCCGGTTTTGTCTGTCCAGAAAAAGACGGATCCGGCAGAAAACCGGATCCGTCACATCAGGTTTTACGAAACATTTGCCGGATCCGGCGTTCCGGCACGACGCCGGATCGCGCCTGACGCCAAAAACCTGATGTGTGAAAGTAGCCTTAGACATTTACTTTGACATTTCTGTCCTTGTGTGGTCAGTGCGGATACATTGAAAAACCTGGTCTTTTTCTTCCTCCTTTGTGATAGTGTTTGACTAGTGTGAACAACTTTTTACTATTGAGGCTGCCTATGAAGCATCAGTAGTAAAAAGATCTAATGTTAAAAATAATTAAATAAATAAAAAATCGTGTCATTCTCACCTTCCGACGTCCCACGCAGCGTTCCCGATCATCGCGATGCTCCCGGCAGGTCCCGTTCCCATTTGATGACATCGCGGTCTCGCGACACTGCTACGGTATCGCGAGACTGAGACGTCATCAATGGTCATTGTCGCAATGCATCACTTGGAACGGGACCTGCCTGGAGCATTGCTGAGGCCTGGTGACGCTGCGAGGGACATCGGAAGGTGAGATTATCACCATTTTTTTATTTTAATTCTATTTTTACAGGTATATGGTACCCAGAGCCTGGAGGAGAATCTCCTCTCTTCCAAACAGTGGGTACAATCCGCAAATGTTCTGCTTACTTTTCGCATGGTGAGCATAGCCTCATGCGGAAAGAAAGCAGAACAATGCATTCCTATGTGCGCGGAATTCCCGCGATTCCGCACAAAGAATGAGCATGCTGCGTATCTTTCTGCAATGCAATTCTGCCACGGAAAAATCCGCAGCATTAGGAAAGCATGTGCGGACTGCTATATGATTGCATGGGATGCTTTTTTTTGCGTTTGTGGAATGCTCTGCGGATTTGGCCGCGCGGATTTTTAAAATTCGTAGATAAATCTGCAGGTCAAAACACCTGCAGTTTTACCTGTGGATTAGCCTGCGGTATTGCCCTGCGGTTTATCATCTCTACAGTGGAGGAGATGGTAAACTGCAGCCGAATCCGCAGAAAGAATTGACATGTCAATTTTTTCTGCGGTTTAGAAACCGCAGAAAAATCCGCGTGGAAAAATCTGCACCGTCTGCACTGCGGTTTTTGATATCCATAGGATATTATGGTAGTGTATTTCTGCTGAGGATCCGCAGCATAATCCACAGCGTGTGCACACACCCTAAGGCTGTGTTCACACGTAGCATTTTTTTCCAGAAATGCCCGATGGCCAGTCCGGCGCTGGGTGTGATAAGCTGCAGTAATGTGTTTAGCTTTGGTTGCAAATGTGGTAGGGGCCGGACTTCGTGGGTGGACCACTGCTTACCCTGCGGTGCGTGTTTGTGGTCATCAGGAGGACGACGAATAAAATCCGTAACTGTTACAAGTGAAATCTGTCTCCGCCTCGTCCTTGAAATGCCTGGTATCTGTGTCATCCGGACAGGGTAAGCAGTGGTCCACCCCTGAGCCCGGCCCCTACCACATTTGCATCCAAAGCTAAACACATTAATGCAGCTTATCACACCCAGGGCCGGACTGGCCATCGGGCATTTCTGGAAAATGCCAGAATGGCCAAACCCTGTAGTGGGACGCACGATCTGTAATCCTCTTCACGCTGTCAGCTGCTAAAAATCACGGCCGCCACATGAAATTTGTGGCTGCGGTCTGATGTCCAACTCCTGATCCGGGAAGCAGCGACGTAACAGAGATAGGGCAAGGGGAGGAGGAGACTCAATGTGCTCAGTGCTGTGCTGCTTGGAGCTCCGGTCCTGCTTCTTACTGCAGTGATCAGTACATCAGACGTCCACTTCCTCAAGTCTAGCGCAGCTTGCATGGCCAGAAGGGGTTAGCAAGCATCTGATAAGCTGAGTGCACTACACAGAGAAGAAGCCCAGACAGCAGCACAGGAGCTGCACCTAGGAAGAAAGAAGCTGTTAAGAGGCAGGCATTAGTGTACGTGCACACGCTGTGGAATGCTCTGCGGATTTGGCCGCGAGGATTTTGTAAAATTCGTAGATAAATCTGCAGGTCAAAAGACCTGCAGTTTTACCTGTGGTTTAGCCTGCGGTTTTGCCCTGCGGTTTATCATCTCTACAGTGGAGGAGATGGTAAACTGCAGCCGAATCCGCAGAAAGAATTGACATGTCAATTTTTTCTGCAGTTTAGAAAACGCAGCAAATCCGCGTGGAAAAATCTGCACCATCTGCACTGCGGTTTTTGATATAACATAGGATATTATGGTAGTGTACACCGCAGCAGAAACTGCTGCGGGTCCGCAGGGCCAAAACTGCTGTGGATCCGCAGCAGAATCCACAGCGTGTGCACACACCCTAAGGCTGTGTTCACACGTAGCTTTTTTTGCGTTTTCGCTGCAATTTTAAACGTGCGATTTTGCTGCAAAAACGCAAAAAAAAGCATCCCATGCAATCATATAGCAGTCCGCACATGCTTTCCTAATGCTGCGGATTTTTCCGTAGCGGAATTGCATTGCAGAAAGATACGCAGCATGCTCATTCTTTGTGCGGAATCGCGGGAATTCCGCGCACATAGGAATGCATTGTTCTGCTTTCTTTCCGCATGAGGCTATGCTCACCATGCGAAAAGTAAGCAGAACATTTGCGGATTGTACCCACTGTTTGGAAGAGAGGAGATTCTCCTCCAGGCTCTGGGTACCATATACCTGTAAAAATAGAATTAAAATAAAAAAATGGTGATAATCTCACCTTCCGATGTCCCTCGCAGCGTCACCAGGCCTCAGCAATACTCCAGGCAGGTCCCGTTCCAAGTGATGCATTGCGACTAGTGTTGAGCATTCCGATACCGCAAGTATCGGGTATCGGCCGATACTTGCTGTATCGGAATTCCGATACCGACTTCCGATATTTTTTCAATATCGGAAGTCGGCATCGGAATCGGAAGTTCAAAGTTGATTGACAGCCGAAATGACGTCATCATGATGCGCGGTGTGTGCGCATCATGATGCGCCGTCATTTCGGGCCTTCCGGGGGTCTCTGCCGGCCTGCCAGGGGGCTGTGTGGACTGCCCGGGGTCTGTACCGGCCTGCCGGGGGGCTGTGCCGGCCTGCCGGTGGTCTGTGCACCCTGTGGGGGTCTGTACCGGCCTGCCGGGGGGCTGTGCCGGCCTGCCGGTGGTCTGTGCACCCTGTGGGGGTCTGTACCGGCCTGCCGGGGGGCTGTGCCGGCCTGCCGGGGGGCTGTGCACCCTGTGGGGGTCTGTACCGGCCTGCCGGGGGGCTGTGCCGGCCTGCCGGGGGGCTGTGCTGATGTCCGGGGGTCTGTGCAAGCATCGTCCGATGGGACTATAAGTCCCATCTGGCGATGCCTGCTACCATGACAGTGATTGACACATTAGCCAATGATGGGACAGTAGTAGTCCCATCATCCGGCTAATGTGTTAAATGTTAAAAAAAAAAAAAAATACTACATACATACTACATACATACTACATGCATGCTACATACATACTACATGCTACATACATACTACATATATACTACATGCATGCTACATACATACTACATGCTACATACATACTACATACATACTACATACATACCACATATATACTACATACATACTACATGCATGCTACATACATACTACATACATACTACATGCATGCTACATACATAACACATATATACTACATGCATGCTACATACATACTACATGCTACATACATACTACATATATACTACATACATACTATATACATACTACATGCATGCTACATACATACTACATGCTACATACATACTACATATATACTACATGCATGCTACATACATACTACATGCTACATACATACTACATATATACTACATACATACTACATACATACTACATGCATGCTACATACATACTACATGCTACATACATACTACATATATAATACATGCATGCTACATACATACTACATGCTAAATACATACTACATATATACTACATACATACATACTACATACATGCATGCTACATACATACTACATGCTACATACATACCACATACATACTACATACATACTACATGCTACATACATACTACATATATACTACATGCATGCTACATACATACTGCATGCTACATGCATGCTACATACATACTACATACTTACTACATGCTACATACATACCACATATATACTACATACATACTACATACAATACATTCATACAATACATACATAGACATACAGTACATATAACATAGAGTAACATACTTACCAATACTTGTCACATTGTTCCCCGAAGCCATTGTCTTTTACGGAATAAATATTAACATAACAAACCACAAAAATACTCACCCACGATCCGAAGCAGTCCACGAGTGTGTCCCACAACGATCTTGGGTAGAGAACTGCAGCATCAGCTGATGCTGCCGTTCTCTACGGGCTGCAGGAATCCAATGACGGAAGGTAGGTATCCTTCCGCACTGTATTCCTCCGCCACTTAAAAAAAAAAGTCCCTAGTCTCACTTTATGCCATTGCTGTGTGGGAATTTCCCACGCAGCAATGGCATAAAGTGAGACTAGGGACTTTTTTTTTTTTAAGTGGCGGAGGAATACAGTGCGGAAGGATACCTACCTTCCGTCATTGGATTCCTGCAGCCCGTAGAGAACGGCAGCATCAGCTGATGCTGCAGTTCTCTACCCAAGATCGTCGTGGGACACACTCGTGGACTGCTTCGGATCGTGGGTGAGTATTTTTGTGGTTTGTTATGTTAATATTTATTCCGTAAAAGACAATGGCTTCGGGGAACAATGTGACAAGTATTGGTAAGTATGTTACTCTATGTTATATGTACTGTATGTCTATGTATGTATTGTATGAATGTATTGTATGTAGTATGTATGTAGTATATATGTGGTATGTATGTAGCATGTAGTATGTATGTAGTATGTATGTAGCATGCATGTAGCATGCAGTATGTATGTAGCATGCATGTAGTATATATGTAGCATATATGTAGTATGTATGTAGCATGTAGTATATATGTAGTATGCATGTTGCATGCATGTAGTATATATGTAGTATGTATGTTGCATGTAGTATTTATGTAGTATGAATGTAGCATGTATGTAGTATGTAGTATGAATGTAGCATGTATGTAGCATGTAATTTTTTTTTTTTTTTTTTTACATTCAACACATTAGCCGGATGATGGGACTACTACTGTCCCATCTTTGGCTAATGTGTCAGTCACTGTCATGGTAGCAGGCATCGCCCGATGGGACTTGTAGTCCCATCGGACGATGCCTGCACAGACCCCCGAAGCCTGCACAGACCACCGGCAGGCCGGCACAGCCCCCCCGGCATGCCGGCACAGCCCACCGGAGCCTGCACAGACCCCCCGGCAGGCCGGCACAGCCCACCGGAGCCTGCACAGACCCCCCGGCAGGCCGGCACAGCCCCCCGGCAGGCCGGCACAGACCCCCCGGCAGGCCGGCACAGCCCCCCGGCAGGCCGGCACAGACCACCGGAGCCTGCACAGACCCCCTGGCAGGCCGGCACAGCCCCCCGAAAGGCCCGTACAGACCCCCGAGAGGCTGTACAAGGGCAGGAAAGGGTTTTTCTTATTCCGATACCGGAAGTCCCATAGACTTGAATGGGACTTCCGGTATCGGAATCGGCGATACCGATACTTTTTTTTAAGATCGGCCGATCCATTCCGATCCGATACTTTGAGGTATCGGACGGTATCGCTCAACTCTAATTGCGACAATGACCATTGATGACGTCTCAGTCTCGCGATACCGTAGCAGTGTCGCGAGACCGCGATGTCATCAAATGGGAACGGGACCTGCCGGGAGCATCGCGATGATCGGGAACGCTGCGTGGGACGTCGGAAGGTGAGAATGACACGATATTTTATTTATTTAATTATTTTTAACATTAGATCTTTTTACTACTGATGCTTCATAGGCAGCCTCAATAGTAAAAAGTTGTTCACACTAGTCAAACACTATCACAAAGGAGGAAGAAAAAGACCAGGTTTTTCAATGTATCCGCACTGACCACACAAGGACAGAAATGTCAAAGTAAATGTCTAAGAGAGAGATTTTTAGAGCGTGAATACCCTAAAAAATTAGTAAAAAAAGCATGCTCGGAGGCAAAGGGAATTTCACAAAGTAGTTTAATACATGGGACAGACAATAAAAAATCTACAGATGAATACTATACCACTAATTTCATCACAACCTTTTCTTCCCAAAATGGCACTTTCTCAGGAATATAATACAGAAGCACTGAAAGGTCCTACTAAATTACCCAGTCTGTCAGAAAGTATTACCAACTAGACCAGTGGTTACCTTTAGGAGGGCGCCATCCCTATAAAACATTTTAGCCCCCAGTAGAATTAGGGATGTGGGAGACAAAAAAGCCCCGAATGCAGGAAAAAGTACCCTACAGAAGCACATAAGAGTTTCCTTTAAATGTAAAAACAAAAAAACGCTTGTGTTTATGGATCAGTGATAATGTAAATACCTTTTATTCAAATAGTGATAATGATAGAGTATATGACATTAATTTAAGCTAACATGTCATCCAGTTTTGTGATTTATCTAATTGATTGTTGCTGTGGGAAACAATATGTGAGACGCACTACACCGCCTCTACATCTAAGGATGAACTCACATAGACACAATATCTCTAAAGGATATCTGAAACATGGCTTGTCTCAACATTGTTTTGAAAAACACGGGAATAAAGCCTCTCTGTGAGTTACACCCATAGATCATATACCAGCAGATACCCCAAACAGAATACAGTGTCTAAATAAGAGAGAACTGTATTGGATATATAAACTAGATACCATTCATCCTAAAGGCCTCAATGAGTTGGTAGATATTTTTTGATAAGCTTTCTCTCATGTTTCTTTGTCCCTAGCGGCCCGACGGATTTCCTTCCCTGACCTGGCGGGTCAGCGTTCTCACATGGGGGTCCGTTATTGGATGTCGGACACCTAGTGGGAATTTTACCAAACAATCGGTTAATTCCAAATTACATAACCATTCCTTGCAAGTGGAGAGGTAGCATAATGGTAATGGGAAGCCTACAGGGTTCTGGCTTGCCTAAACCCTGTGGGTTCGAGTTCAGTCATTATATCTTTATAAAAATTCAATATATATTTATTATAGGTTTCATACATTTTTAAATGAAAGATTCATTGTTTAGATGTTCAATGTGTTTTATGAGAGGTTATATTTTGATATAAAGTTATCTTGGCTGGCGTATGACATTTTAACATTGGAGGGGAAGTTTTCACAGGAAGTGATGTTTTGTCTGTTAGTGATGTCATGTAGGTCTTATGTCATGAAGGGCTTATATAAAACCACAACAATCCAAACAAGTGGAGAGATAGTATGATGGTAATGGGAGGCCTTAAGTGTTCTGGCTCGCTGAAAATCTGTGGGTTGGATTCTACTCAACTCTATTTTTATCAAATTTTAATATGTAGTGAATATCGGTTTCATACACTTTTTCAAATTAAAGATTGATTTTTTAGATGTTTAATGTGTTTTATCAGAGTTTAGATCTTGATATAAAGTTATTGTGACTGGTGTATGACATTTTGACATTGGAGGGGGTGTTTCCACAGGAAGTGATGTCTTTTTGCATGTAATTGTGATGTCATGAAGGTTTTGTATAAAACCACTGCTGTAATCAGATTCTGTAATTCTTTGGCCCTGAGGAAGTGGCAGATATGCCATGAAACGCATCGGCACAATAAAGCAATGAAGAATATTTCTGTCCTTGTGTGGTCAGCGTGGATATATTGTGCGCTCTCTTTCCTTAATAGTCAAACACTTTTTGACGAGTGTGACATACCTGTCAATCAGTTTTCCAAGCGATGCTACAGATCGCTTGGAAAACGCTAGCATTCTGCAAGCTAATTACTCTTGCAAATTGTTAGTTTTTCCGAGGGAAATAGGCAGAAATTAAAATGCGATTTTCTCGCATATTTCCTGCGGAATGGAATTCCGGCATTCCCGCTGAAATTTCCACGGCAACGTGTGCACATAGCCTTAGAATTAACAAAAAAAAAGTGTCCTCTCTGCTCCCATGCCACTAATGCAAAAGAAAATCATTACTCCTGTGGTGAACTATAACTCCCAACATGCCATATTAGCTCCTGTACATGCTGGGAGTTATAGCTCTCTTCAAAGACATAAGGATAATGGTCAACCATGTGACATAACTGGCACCTATGGGATCTTAAAGGGAATCTGATGGCTGATGCCAGCTGCTCAATCCACAGGACGCATGGATCAGACATTGGCTGTATCATTCCAGCCAGGTATGGTTGACTCTGACACGCTGCGGCATTTCATGCATAAACCTACTTTGAAAGCCGCCGTGGACTGAGGTCACACAGGTGACTAGTCAGACAGGTGGGTCCCTGGTGGCTTCTCCCCATCTGCTCCCACTGAGGGACAATTTTCTTTCTGCGTGCAATCAGTCATTGGCAGCAGGAGGGGAGAAGTCAGAAAAGTTTTTCTCTGTGACGCTGCAGTGTTTCAGAGACAAACATACTGGGCTTAGATCGTACAGCCGGTGCCGGACACGTGCTGCCTATGGGTCAGCACTGTGTGAGCAATTAATTTTTTAGAGGGGCCACATGAGACCATGACTGGTGTGGAAGGCAGAACCAATAGCTTGAAATTAATTCTCAATATTAATTTATTAATATTAATTGTATCACTTAATATTGAGCAGAATTAAGTATGCTAAACCCCTATATATCTTTAACCCCCCACAGCCCCTTATATACATAACATGAGCCTCACACAAGCTACTACATATGCAACATGAGCCCCACACAGCCGCCCCACACAGCCTACCCATGTAATGCATGAGCCCCACACAGCCTCCCCATGTACAGCATGAACCTCACACAGCCTCGCCATGTACAGCATGAACCTCACACATCCTCGCCATGTACAGCATGAGACCCCACACAGCCTCCCCATATACTGCATGAGCCCCACACAGCCTCCCATGTAGCCCCCCCAGGTAGCCTCCGCAGACAGGTAGGGAGGGGGGTATGCACGCTCTTTGGTTACAATACCCAGCATCAGGAGAGATAAGGCTTCCAAAAACAGACTGAATTGAATTGAAGCTGTCGTAGCTGTTTTCGTTCTGACCAAAGTCAGGTATGCCAGATGACCAGTGAGTCTGAATTAGCAGTTTTTTACGCCCTTAATTTACAAGCACTTGGAGACAAAAGAGACTGCACACGGGTCGTGGGAAAATCACTTTATCTGACTAAATGAACCACAAGGCAATATTTTATACCATTTACAACAAATGTAGCTCTATGTGGCTCATGTAGCCCCCACCCCTCAGGGTCATACCTTGTTTACCATGTACCCAGAACATGTTGTTGCTGACTATTGAGGACATATATGATAACAAGTATAGTCTCCTTGAAACAGAGACTAATAGTCTGCAGTGTCATAAGAATAATTCTAGCAATAATAGGCAAAAGGCAATTGAAGTATTAAAGGGATATGAAGGCAAACCTTCTATATCAATTTCCCCCTTTTGTAAATGGTATAACTTTTGCCACAGGGTCAGCTGATGTCCACAAAGGAGCTACTGTCTCATGGGTCTAGTACCCATAAGGGGGCTTCCTACCTGTTTCACCCATCCACCCTCAGTGTGGACACTCACTTTCCCCATCAGCAACGCTATCTGGGGCCTATGATACACTACAGAAGGTTCAGCCTTAGATTATTTTTTCACACATATATTATTCAGCAGCTTAAGTAATACATATATTAGCGCTTTTACGGCTACATAAAACAATAAGCAAAACAACAAAATTTGCATA
This sequence comes from Dendrobates tinctorius, assembly GCF_039654945.1. Lineage (NCBI taxonomy): Eukaryota > Metazoa > Chordata > Amphibia > Anura > Dendrobatidae > Dendrobates > Dendrobates tinctorius. The sequence goes on from NW_027362108.1 coordinate 210,662, forward strand.
CAAGTCTGTACAATGCCAAAAATCCATCCTGCTAGGCCATTAAACCAATTTGCTGGATTTAAAAAAAGAGAATGTGTTACCCCACCAGGAGTCTGTTTGCACTGTGCTGTTTTAACCATTGGTCTCTAAGTTCACCTATTTTGTCAATATAATTGCAACAGGTGGGACCAATTATATGACACATTCCTCCTTCTTTTGCTGTCAGGTAATCTAGTACTATAGTATGTTGGTTAGTAACTATGATTAATTGTCTCTGTATTGTATTAGATTCATTAAGAAATTCAAGAATCTGGAAAATCTGATCATCTAGGCAGTCGATAGCTTCCACTAATTTATCCCTCATTTGTGTTATGAAGGGGTATATTAGCATATAACTGAATATTTTATTTGTTATCCCCATTTCTACTAGATGCGGCCTACCATTTGGACGGGGCTTATTGTCTGCAGCCCTTCTATACAAAGTATGAATTGGAATTGCTGCTGTGTCTATTTTCTTATAAGGAATTATGAAAGTGGCTTGTATTAGTTTGGCAAGAGTGCAAACTCCTCTTATGTCTGGGCTCACCCACCTGTAGGCACGATGTCCGCAAACCAAGAATACTCCTTCAGCGAGAACACAAACGTGACCAGGGGTCTGTATACATTGGTATAAACTTAAAAGTCCTGACATAGGCTTAAGGGCACACCAAGTATTATTCATTTGATTTCCACTTATACCAGATGTACATTTACCCCTTTCTTTCCTTATTATTTTACCCGTAGATGCTCTACAGCCTTCAACACCATCTTGGTACACCGTCTCATTAACCTGTGTTTGATCATGAGTGTATATACGGAAGCAATTATTGTCCTCACCACAGGTATTTGCTCCAGTGTGTTGAAGACTGAACCACAGTCCATCATTGGGAATGGGGTCTGAGTGAGGGATTTCAGTCCTCCTCCTGGCGACCATATTTCCGATGTCTGAATCATATTCCCGCCACCACATTTGTACCTTAGGCCGCGTTATGTTAAACTGAAACCAGGGATTAGAGGCCCATCCGATTATAGCCAATGAGGCAGATATATGATGGGGCACATCTTTTTCCAGAAACCTAGATTGAGTCCAAGTCTCGTTGTGTATGCAGTGTGGTGTTAATACCTTCTAGGGCAGCACGGTGGCTCAGTCCCACCAAGGACAACATCTGCAAGGAGTTTGTATGTTCTTCCCGTGTTTGCATGGGTTTCCTCTGGGTACTCCGGTTTCCTCCCACATTCCAAAGACATACTGATAGGGAATTTAGATTGTGAGCCCCATTGAGGACAGTGATGATAATGTGTGCAAACTGTAAAGCGCTGCAGAGTATGTTAGCGCTATATAAAAATAAAGATTATTATTAGATTTATTATTATTCCATGGCTCCATAGGTAAGGCTAAGTATGGTATAGTCCTTGCAGATACTGGGCTGTGTGTACAGATCCAACAGTCTTTTGGTTTCTGTCCTTCCATGTCCTTTATAAGAAGAGCATGATGTTGAATAAGTTTGTTGTCCCAGTCAGCATTTAAGAGTTTGTCCTGTGTCTCTGTAGAGTGCAGTAACCCTGCCACTGCCAGCAAGGTGATTAGGAGAACAGTCATTCTGCTGTTGAAAGGACCTTCTTGCAGTGACTCAAGTTTTACTGAGGTGGATGTGGTCAGCTGGACTTGGAAGGGGCCGTCAAATCGTGGGTTCAGGCTCCTTCTCACGTGTCTGCGTATAACTACCCAATCACCTGGATTGAGCTGATGCACATCTGCACTGACATTAGGATCTGGAATGGATGAGAACACATGTTTATGCACCACTTTAAGTCTTTCCTGCAAGGCCTGGACATAGGCTGTCATAGAACCGTGTTGCATTTGTAGCACCTGTGGGAAGTACAGACCAGTCTTTGGTGCACTACCAAACAGGACTTCAAAGGGAGACAAGCCTGTCTTTCTATTTGGAGTGTGTCTGACTCCAAGTCATGTAGATTATACCTATATGACTTGTCTTTTCCACAGCAGTCTCTACATTCTAGTAATATTGAACACACTAGATCCAGCAGCATTCCCCAAATCCACTCCACAAGGTCTACCAACAGATCATGTTGTAATGAAATCCATAGCTCAGTTGCTAAAAAATTTTCAAACAGAGGATTCCATACAACATGATCTTTTGTTGAACCTTGAGGACTGGAGTTGGGGAACCCTGCTGGATGCACTCTGTGCAATATTCCTAGAATGTAGAGACTTTTCTGGAAAAGGAAAGTCATGTAGATTTGGTTTGTTGACAACACATATCTCCAAGACTGACACAAGAAACAAGTCTCACACAAGAAACAGTAATGGAGATATGTTTTTCCAAAAACCCTATGTGTATGGTGCAGTGTGTGTAGTCGGCGATAGACACGGTAAACCATTACCAATTTTTTGAAAGCACAAGTGCACATTTATTTTGAAACCAAAAATAAACAAGAAAAATTTTATTATGAATGACATTTGGGGGAAGATTGGGAGACTTTGGGTGTGTGAAGATACAAGGAACGACTGGAGGTAGAGGAAGGGGTTCTAGGAGAAGGGGTGACAAAAGTACTCGAGGAAGGGAGCTCTGGAATGGACATTGAGGCAGGTTGAGACACATTAGGAGGAGACGGTGGATGGACCAACAAAGTTTTTTTTTTTCTTCTTTTTTGGCACAGGTATATCCTGCCCCGACCTACTTGCAGCCTGTGACCGTTTTTCTTTTGTAGACCGCCTGGTGACTGTGGACTGTGGCGTTGCCCTGTAAAATAGGGAATGCGGATCACCCCTTTGCTGCTCTGTGGTGGCAGTGCTGCTCAAAGTGGCAGTGGCGGTGCTCCTAGAAGGGGAGCATGTTGGGTCGGTGCTACGTGAAGGAGGCTGCGAATCAGGTATCTCAGCCAAAGTTCTTGGGGGACTACGAGGAGGAGAATTGGTGGCGGTGCTCTGAAGATGAGGAGTGGTGGTGGTGCTCGTTTGATGAGGAGTGCTGGTGGTGCTCCTTTGCTTGAGGAGTGCTGGTGGTGCTCCTTTGCTGAGGAGTGCTGGGGGTGCTCCTTTGCTGAGGAGTGCTGGGGGTGCTCCTTTGCTGAGGAGTGCTGGGGGTGCTCCTTTGCTGAGGAGTGCTGGGGGTGCTCCTTTGCTGAGGAGTGCTGGCGGTGCTCCTTTGCTGAGGAGTGCTGGCGGTGCTCCTTTGCTGAGGAGTGCTGGTGGTGCTCCTTTGCTGAGGAGTGCTGGCGGTGCTCCTTTGCTGAGGAGTGCTGGCGGTGCTCCTTTGCTGAGGAGTGCTGGCGGTGCTCCTTTGCTGAGGAGTGCTGGCGGTGCTCCTTTGCTGAGGAGCGTTGGCGGTGCTCTGTTGCTGAGGAGTGCTGGCAGTGCTCCTTGCTGTTGACTGCTGATGTCGGTTGCCCAAGCAGGTTCTGTGGTGGTTTGGCTCCAAGCTGGTGGTGCTGTGGCGGTGGTGGTGCTCCATACAGGAGCAGCGCTTGCCATAGTGGTGGTGGCGGAGGTGTGTCCTGCAGCACTCAGACTTGAGGTGGTGTAGTGATGTCCGGCTTCGCTGGGAATGCAGGTGGCCGTGCAGTGGTATGCAGCAGAAGTCGGTAGTGTGGTCAAGCGAGCCAGTGGTGGAACTGTTGGAAATGACACCACTGACTGCTGCACATACTGATTCTGCTCTATAGCCTGCAAGTAAGCAGTGTTGCAGGCCTGTAACACACTCAGCTGTTGCTCAGGACTAAGGTGTTCCGCCATGCCCTGTTCAATTTTACTGAAAAAATGGTGCGCTGGTCTGTTGAGGTCGACCTCCAGACGGTCAAGGCGCTGGTCGACAGAGTGGAAGCGGTGTTCCATGTTGTTAAAACCACGTTCCATGTGGTTAAAACCACGCTCCATCAGGAAAAAAACGCTTTCCGTTCTGGCGGCCAGCGCCCTGAGGCTGGCCTTAAAGGCCTCGCTCAAGTGCATGAACTCGGGCATGACATTACTGTCCAAGGCCCACTGCCTCTGGCGGGTAGTGCCCGCATAACCAGTGACAGAGACCTGAGACAGGGGAACACCTGATGGACCAGCTTTCTGGTCACCAGCTGTCTGTGTTGCTGACCTGCAAGATGCTTCCTGGCTGTCGGATGGCTGAGACGGGTCCGAGGTCGATCGATGAAGAACCGCTCCCGGGACAGGGTTAGGTTGCAGGGTGCTGCTCCAAGTGCTGTGGAAAGAAAGGGAAAACATTAGTATCATGCATTTACAAGAAGCAACACCTGTGGAATAGAAAAGAATATATTAAGCACAAACGGAAAAAAAAAAAAAACTTACGCTCTGCTGGCAAGGACCGGTCTCAGGAAAGCCAACTCATGATGGTAGCGGTACTTTCTTCTGCGCCTTGCCACAGAACCACTCCGAACCGGTCCCTCAGCACAAACATCAGTGTTGAAGCGGTCCTTCATCGAGCGCCAACGTGTGCAGATTTTTTTCACTGTTGGTAAAAAAAAAAATTAAAAATGCACTAGTTTAACGTCATTCTCACCACACACCTCATTGAACTTTGAAAACAGTCTCTGCTGCAGCACCAATAAAATTCTAGACACAATGCAGTAACTGTTGAGACGGCGGACACTGTTATGTTTCCTGCTACAATATATGTATCAGCGAAAACAACAGTATCATCAGGAACAAGAGTGAAAACAGGATCAAGACAGCAGTTGAAAAATCAATCACAGTTCTCAACAAGGCATTGGTAATATATCAAATCAATCACAGTTCTCAACAAGGCATTGGTGTGTTTAATGCAAGAATATATCTTGCAAAAAACACAGCACCGTCAGGTCCAAAAAACAATGCAGCAGTTGAAGACACAAATCAATCACCGTTTTCAACAAGGCATTGGTGCTTTTCATGCAAGAATATATCTTGCCAAAAAAACCACCACCGTCAGGTCCACAAAACAATGCAGCAGTTGAAGACACAAATCAATCACAGTTCTCATCAAGGCATTGGTGCTTTTCATGCAAGAATATATCTTGCCAAAAAACACCACCACCGTCAGGTCCACAAAACAATGCAGCAGTTGAAAATACCAATCAATCACAGTTCTCAACAAGGCATTGGTGCTTTTCATGCAAGAATATATCTTGCCAAAAATACCCCACCACCGTCAGGTCCACAAAACAATGCAGCAGTTGAAGACACAAATCAATCAAAGTTCTCAACAAGGCTTTGGTGGTTTTCATGCAAGAATATATCTTGCCAAAAAAAACACCACCACCGTCAGGTCCACAAAACAATGCAGCAGTTCAAGACACAAATCAATCACAGTTTTCCACCAGGCATTGGTGTGTTTAATGCAAGAATATATCTTGCAAAAAACACATCAGCACCATCAGGTCCAAAAATAAATGCTATATCACAGAGCATCTTTATACTTACTGAACACCCTTTTTGAAGCTGCAGAGGCGCTGTCCAAGCCATCCATCACTGCGGCCACCTCATTCCAGAGCTGCCGGGTCACCACTTTGTCTTTGTACTGCTGGTCACGGCTGTCCCACAATGGGATGCGCTCCTCAACGAGGCGGATGAGGTGCTCGTTGTCTGTGTAGACTTCTTCGTCATCCCGCTGTGGAACCTAGAAAAAAAAATATAGAATGTTTAGAAGTTTGGAAAAGATACAAAAAGAAACAGAAAAGAAGCAAGAGAAAGAAAGACAGAAAAAAAAAATATATATACTCACATTGCGTCTCCTCGCCACGACTTGACTATGCTGCTCCCGCTCAGAATCCTCAGACGGCTCCCGCTCAGACCGCTCCGACTGCTCCCGCACAGACCGCTCCCGCACTCCATTTTCACTTCCCGTGTCCGATGTCTGTAAAGAAAGAAAAAATTAAAACACATTTCTAGAGGCAGCTATACTTATCAAAAGGCAGCAAGATTCTCACCTCACGATGAGCTTGGGCCAGTTCTTGCCGAGATGGCGAATAGACCGATCCGGAAGAAGACATGCTGAAAAGAAAACAAAAAATACATTAGTACATAATAAATTGTACAGGACACACAGACATTATTTTTAAGAATACTCACATTTTGGCTCCTGAAGCTTGAATCCACAGGTAGAAGGCTCTTGTAGAATGCTTGTCTGGTCTCTGCAAGGCATTATGTAGAGTAATTGTCTGACCCTGAAGACACATTCTTTTATGTACACTCCTCCAAAACAATGTTGCTTGTTTAGGGGGAGTTCTAGACAAGTGTCTAGACATTGTTTACTCAAATCGCGTTTGCGCTCAAGGCGCTGACGTGCGCGGTGCCAAGCGCTCATCAGCAACCACATAGACTGTAATGCTATTTTTGGGCGCACACGTGCGAGCGCGATTTTTTTAACGATGCCGCCGGAAAAAAAAATGCAACATGTAGCGTACGTCGCGTCTGGGCGCACACCTGTAAAATGCGCAGCGCACGCTAAATGCTGAAGAGCGCGTACATTCGCAAGACCCTGCGATCACCATGTTAAAGATAGGGGGACATTGCGCGTGTGCATGATGCGCTGCGCAATCAAACGCTAGTGTGAAACGAGCCTTACTACGTAGATAAGGGAGCAGAACCAACCTTACGAGAGAGACATGGGAGCAGAACCGAGCTTACTACAGTGCTATGGGAGCATAACCGATCTTACTACAGAGATAAGGGAGCAGAACCGAGTTTACTACAGAGATAAGGGAGCAGAACCAAGCTTAATATGTCTACTTCACAGATATGGGAACAGAACCAAGCTTATGGCATGCATATGGTACAAGAATCTAGATTGCTACATCAATACAGAACCAGAACCAAGCTTACTGCTTAGATATGGTACCATAACTGAGCTTACTGACAAACATACATATATCTCTAGAAACACTGACAAGTAAACACACATTACAGCAGGGGCATTGCTAGGGTTCTAAAAGTTCAGGGGTCCATGCCTCAAAGTGCATGTCTACCCATCTGACCCCCCTATAATCATCTAAAGAGCATCTATAGATATATAAGTACAGTATACCACTGTTGCTAACCAAAAACATACAATGCAAAGACCAATATTATCAAAATTACTACTATAAAAGACCAAAACAATAAAACTACTCAATGTCCACCACCATCACCACTACTCAGCAAATACATAATATAATATAACCATTACCTTTACATAACAAAACACTATACAGAGACCAATGACACCACCATACACCTACTACTACATAGACTGAAACAAATTTAGCGGCCACTAAATAAAAAAATAGTCTACTAAAAAGAGCAATATTACCATCTTACTGTTATCGTATATTGGTAGATACTAGTCCCACAGAACATACACGTGAGTACAGTAGTTATATATAGAACCTTACAGCTGACAATCTTTCTGATTTGGGTCGCTCACTTTTCCTGTCTTTTTCATCAGGCCCAGACCTCCATTACCACTTCTCCAGCCACAACTCATCTGCACAGATTACAACAAAAACACATTTGACATCTCACATTTCTACTGATGTCTCATTTATTCCCAACCTACAAAAAAACTCCCCACTCTGCTTACCTGAGGCATAGGATACTGACCCCAATATTTTAAAAAACTGTGCCATTACTATGATTACTCCCTCCCCCAAAAATTAGTGTCCCATAGAAAATATTAATACCCCCACTGTGCAAAGGCGTGTATGCTCCTTTAACCCCTTCCCGACCAATGACTCCACATAGGCATCATGAAAAGCTGTGCCAATCTGACCAGTGACGCCTATGTGGCATCATGAATTAATTGCCCTCCTGCGGGTCGGGTGACTGACCTTTCAGTGACCCCACCCGACCCACACACAGGGGGCTTTGTACTTCTCCACATGTGGGGTGGCTTCACCCCCACATGTCTACAATCGCTCTGATTGGCTGTTAAAAGTGAAAATGATAAGGTGCTGGTTTAATTATATTGTATTTATGTCTGCTGTAACTTGCATTTAGCATTTATGCTCTGTTAATTATTCTAAATAAATTATTTAGCTTGAAAAACTCAAATTTTGATCTCTTGTGATGCTTAATAGCTCATTTATGATATTTTTTTTGCTATTATATTTCCAGTGAGTTGAGCCTTTGAAGAATTTTTTCCAGTATTTGGGATATATTTGCACTTTATACTATATACAGTATGAGCCTGTACATCGCTTCCTATATACAGTATGAGGCTGCATATTGCCTCCTATATACAGTATGAGCCCACATAGCCTCCTGTATACAGTATGAGGCCGCATATAGCCTTCTATATACAGTATGAGGCCGCATATAGTCTCCTATATACAGTATGAGCCTGCACATTACTTCCTATATACAATATGAGCCCACATAGCCTCCTATATACAGTATGAGGCTGCACATCGCTTCCTATATACAGTATGAGGCCACATATAGCCTCCTATGTACGGTATGAGCCTGCACATCGCTTCCTATATACAGTATGAGGCCGCATATAGCCTCCTATATACAGTATGAGCACCCACATATAGCCTCCTGAATACAGTTTTTGCCTCCTATATACAGCATGAGCCTGCACATTGCTTCCTATATACAGTATGAGCCTGCACATAGCCTCCTATAAACAGTATGAGCCTGTACATCATTTCCTCTATACAGTATGAGGCCGCATATAGCCTCCTATATACAGTATGAGCACCCACATATAGCCTCCTTTGTACAGTATGAGCCTGCGCATTGCTTCCTATAAACAGTATGAGCATCCACATAGCCTCCTATGTACAGTATGAGCCTGCAAATCGCTTCCTATAAACAGTATGAGCCTGCACATCGCTTCCTATAAACAGTATGAGCCCACATATAGCCTCCTGAATACAGTATTTGCCTCCTATATACAGTGTGAGTCCCCATATAGCCTTCTATATACAGTATGAGCCTGCACATCGCTTCCTATATACAGTATGAGGCCACATATAGCCTTCTATATACAGTATGAGCACCCACATATAGCGTCCTGTATACAGTATGATGCTGCATATAGCCTCCTATATACAGTATGAGGCCGCATATAGCCTCCTATATACAGTATGAGCCTGTACTTCGCTTCCTATATACAGTATGAGGCCGCATATAGCCTCCTATATACAGTATGATCACCCACATATAGCATCCTGAATGCAGTGTTTACCTCCTATATACAGTATGAGCCTGCACATTGCTTCCTATATACAGTATGAGCCTGCAAATAGCCTCCTATATACAGTATGAGCCTGTACATCACTTCCTATATACAGTATGAGGCCGCATATAGCTTCCTATATACAGTATGAGCACACACATATAGCCTCCTATGTACAGTATGAGCCTGCGCATTGCTTCCTATAAACAGTATGAGCATCCACATAGCCTCCTATGTACAGTATGAGCCTGCACATCGCTTCCTAAACAGTATGAGCCTGCACATCGCTTCCTAAAAACAGTATGAGCCTGCAAATCGCTTCCTATATACAGTATGAGCCTGCGCATTGCTTCCTATAAACAGTATGAGCATCCACATAGCCTCCTATGTACAGTATGAGCCTGCACATCGCTTCCTAAACAGTATGAGCCTGCACATCGCTTCCTAAAAACAGTATGAGCCTGCAAATCGCTTCCTATATACAGTATGAGCCTGCACATTGCTTTCTATATACAATATGAGCCTGCACATAGCCTCTTATATACAGTATGAGCCTGTACATCACTTCCTATATACAGTATGAGGCTGCATATAGCCTCCTATATACAGTATGAGCCCACATAGCCTCCTGTATACAGTATGAGGCCGCATATAGTCTCCTATATACAGTATGAGCCTGCACATTGCTTCATATATACAATATGAGCCCACATAGCCTCCTACAGTATATACAGTATGATCACCCACATATAGCCTCCTGAATACAGTTTGTGCCTCCTATATACAGTATGAGCCTGTACTTCACTTCATATATACAGTATGAGGCCGCATATAGCCTCATATAGCTTTACAGTATGAGCATCCACATATAACCTCCTATGTATAGTATGAGCCTGCGCATTGCTTCCTATAAACAGTATGAGCATCCACATAGCCTCCTATGTACAGTATGAGCCTGCACATTGCTTCCTATAAACAGTATGAGCCTGCAAATTGCTTCCTATATACAGTATGAGCCCACATATAGCCTCTTGAATACAGTGTTTGCCTCCTATATACAGTGTGAGTCCCCATATAGCCTCCTATATACAGTATGAGCACTCACATATAGCCTCCTGAATACATTGTTTGCCACCATATTGCCTCCTATATACAGTGTGAGTCCCCATATAGCTCCTATATACAGTATGAGCCCCTATATAGCATCCCATATCTAACTGCATTTACCTTGGTATCATTAATTTTCTATGAGACTGCTCTGTTCTCATATTGTGCATTTATGCATTTAGTAGGGCTTAATGGAATGATTGCGCTTGTTACACATCAACTCTAGATGCGCTCACTTATTAGACTTTGGTTGGGGCAACTTTAAAATATAATAATGATAATGGTCCTGTCTAGTGACAAGTTTATTTTACAGGCTTCTGGAGAAAGGCACAATACCAGTCATTCAAGGGTTAATTCTTTGGAACACTGAGAGGGACTTTCTAGCCAATGAAACCACAGTATAAAACACCTGTGATAACTATGGCAACTGCGCTGATGTCATAAACACATGCATCTATGATGCAGGAGAAGATTCCAGAACCATAAGTCATTCAGCCGTAGACGCAAGCCATACTTGATGTGTCTGGAGACCTGGAGCTTCATCACTCCACAATGGGAGGAAGGGGACACCGCCTAGCCAGCCAGATCAGCCATAGCGCCTAGCCAGCCAGATCAGCCATAGCGCCTAGCCAGCCAGATCAGCCATAGCGCCTAGCCAGCCAGATCAATGGGGTGACAGATGTTGCAGCCAGATCTCCCTCACGTCCGGTACTCGCCGCCTTCACTTTATGTGTACGGCCTGGAGAGGTCGCATTAGGCTTCTCCAAAACAAATATGACACAATGTACAAATTCAGGTACAATTTGCTGTTACATGTTGGCACTAACCTTCTAAGCCCAAGGGAAGGGCAGTCCTGCAGCCATGGTTCCCTAGAGGTTTCCACCACAGGGGGTTTTTCCTCTCCTGAGTGCTGAAGGACGATTCTTCGTGAGTCGGGGGTTCTGCCATTTTCAGTGTCTCTTTCATAGTAATTGGCTGATTCTAAATTTCAGACACTGAAAGAAATAATAATGATGAGATTTGGAATAAAATTCGGTCAATTTAACATCCAATAAAAGTGTTTTGTGTGTTTCTTTCACAATCTTCGGTTGCTGAGATTTTGTTGGGGATCAGGATCCAGCATCTATGATCAAGCCATGAAGCCAGATATGAAGTCAGAGCAATTTAACCCTGCGCTGGAAGACAGGATGGAGCAGAGATGACAAAGTGTGACTGCACAATTAGCACAAGTTCACACTCTTCCTCCCATTCAGATACATGAGGGGATTCAGGGCCGAGTTGGGACTAAAAAGCAGCCCTGGCACACAAAATTCACCAGCCCACATACAATAAGTGTCCTCAACCCAAATCGAAGAACACTGATAGGTCATGTAGGATTTTGCTTTATCCGTTACCAGGGCCGAAACAAAGTATTTTGGGTGCCCAAGGCAGATGAAGCCGAAGGCGCCCATTTTGCATTTCTACCCAGCTAATTCTTCCCTTTTCCATTAGGTCTATGACATCATGTGATTAAAAACTGATGATCTGAATCCTTCTAAGTCAGGCCCATATACATTTGTATCTCCTTAACAATGGTAAGGAGATGCTGGGAGTTATCAGTCTTTATCAGACTGTGGACTATACAGGAACCATAGTACTGATGAGACGCAGACAGTACCAATAGCTAAAAATGTACATCCTGGTACCTTATAGGTGACCTCTTCTCTGATTGAGTCTTTTCTTTCTCTTAGGCCTGTTTCACACTTCAGTTTTCTGGCGTTAGTCAAAATCCGCCAGTGTGCAAAAACAGATCCGTTTCCGTTTTGTGGCAAACGGATGCAACTGGATCCGTTTTTTGTACGGATCCGCTTTAGACGCTAGTGCATGAAATTTAAAGTAAGGCCTGTTTCACGAGAGAGAGAGAGATTTGGCTGCCACAGAATGGGATTTGGGGTTAAATATCATGAAAGGACATTCATTCGGGCATGCTCAGTATAAAAAGGAGGATCCGATGGCAGATTCCGTCAATTGACGGTTGGCAACGGATCCACCGCCTTTTCTCATCCACATCTCGCTTCTTAAGGCCCCTTTCACACTCCAGTCTTTTGCAATCAGTCACAATCCGTCAAAGTGTTCAGATCCGTCAAGTGGACGGATCCTGCGTATATTGCAAAAAACTGATGCACTGGATCTGTTTTTATGACTGATCCGTTGTAGCAGCCTTGCTGTAGGAATTAAAGAAACAGAATTCTGGAGCGAGAGAGAGAGAGAAGGATTTTGTGCCAGAATAGAAAAAGCAGCCGCAGGGGTTAAAATAAAGGAAGAAAAATGATTCCGGGCATGCTCAGTTTTAAAAGATGGAATCCGTCGCTATCCGACTTTTCGACGTACACAAAAAATGTTCATCTGTCCGTTGTCTCTGGCCGACGGACAGAGATTTTCTGACGGATCCGTTGGACGACAGATGAAACGTGTGGCCATCCATCACAATCTGTCACTAATACAAGTCTATGAGAAAAAAAACGGATCCAGCATGAAAAAATGATGGAAAGCCAAAATTAGAGTTGAGCGAAACGGATCGAAAAATTTCAAAAGTCGCCGACTTTTGGCAAAGTCGGGTTTCATGAAACGAAACCCGACCCTAGGATGAGGTCGGCCACGAGGTCGGCGACTTACGCGCCAAAGTCGCGTTTCAAAAGTTTGATTTGTGCTCTTTTTCAGCCAATCAGGATCCACGGACACTGTGGGCAACGTGATGACATAGGCAGGGGTCACCACCATCTTTCAGAAGGGCATGCAAGTGATTGGCTTGCTTTGGTGGGCGTCACAGGGGGTATAAAAGGGCGTGCACGCCGACCGCCATGTTCCTCATGCTGATCTCAGAATAGGGAGAGCTGCTGCTGATTCTGTAGGGAGAGCGTTAGGCAGGGAAGAAGACACCAAAAACTGCTTCTGCTGCTAGCGATTTTGCCTGTACAACACACCAGTCACTGTGTGTGCAGTGCAAGGGGAGGCTATATTTTGCTGGGTCAGCGGTGTTGGTTGTTAGGCTGCCTTCTAAGGCTTCCTGACGGCTGCATTGCTGTTTACCCACTGCTCTGCAAACTGCTTTTTTAAAAGCAATCCCAATTTTTTTTTTGTCCTGCTGAGGTACTGAGCGTGCATTTTTTCACACCATACAGCGGTGCACACTCCTCACACAGTACCGTGTAACGGCTGTTATCACAGCCACAGTGAAGCTATCTGTGTGTCACTCTGTAAGAATAAGTTGAGGACATGTTCCGTTCTTACAGACCTGCACCTTCTAGTTTTGTCTAGCTTTCAAACAGTTAAATATATTTGCTGTTTGATCACATTCAAAACTATAGAGAGACAGCGTGTGTCAGTCCGTATACTTAAAAAACACGGAGTTTGACAATTTTACGTACACCGGACAGCCGTGTACGTGCACGCTCCTCTCAGTACCGTGTAACGGCTGTTATCACGGCCACAGTGAAGCTGTGTGTCACTCTGTAAGAATAAGTCGAGGACATGTTCCATTCTTACAGACCTGCACCTTCTAGTTTTGTCTAGCTTTCAAACAGTTAAATATATTTGCTGTGTGATCACATTCAGAACTATAGAGAGACAGCGTGTGTCAGTCCGTATACTTAAAAAACACGGACCTTGACAATTTTACGTACACCGGACAGCCATGTATGTGCACGCTCCTCTCAGTACCGTGTAACGGCTGTTATCACGGCCACAGTGAAGCTATCTGTGTGTCACTCTGGAAGGATAAGTGGAGGACTTGTTCCGTTCTTACAGACTCTAGGGAGATTCCTATTCTGCCCAATTCTATATACACCTTGTAGTTTGTGATACACTAGCCAATTTCTGCCTGTGACATAGCGCTGTGATATTCAGTGGGCCTCACACAATCCAAAAGTGTCCAGTGTCCACTAGTGTGTGCAGAAATTCAAAATCTCTGTTATCCTGTAGTCACTTTTTTCACACCTGTGCCATCGAGCCTGTGACATAGCGCTGTGATATTCAGTGGGCCTCACACAATCCATAAGTGTCCAGTGTCCACAAGTGTGTGCAGAAATTCAAAATCTCCCTTATCCTGTAGTCACTTTTTTCACACCTGTGCCATCGAGCCTGTGACATAGCGCTGTGATATTCAGTGGGCCTCACGCAATCCAAAAGTGTACAGTGTCCACAAATGTGTGCAGAAATTCAAAATCTCCCCTGTCCTATAGACACCTTGTACCTTGTTTTACATTACTATATAGTTTGTTGGATTTTGTCTACATTTCTACCAAAAATGAGGAAGGCTGGTGGAAGAGGCTGTGGAATTGGGCGTGGGTTGGCAGCTGGTAATGATGGTGTTGGTGGTGGATCTGATGGTAGTGGCAAAAGCAAAATAGGACCGAATGCAGGAGGTGTTGAGCCTGTGTCATCATCTGGCTCCACAAGGCCTCGAAGGCTTACTTTTCTAGGAGTTGGCAAACCGATTTTAAAGCCAGAGCTTCAGGAAAAAGTTTTGGCTTACATTGCTGACACAGCCTCCAGCTCTATCGCCTCCTCTTCTGAAGTTGTAAAAAATAAAAGCACTGAGTCGTCATTGGAGGCTCATGTTCATGAACCACAAATTTCCTTGTGTCCTTCACCCCAACCAAGATTGAAGGATGACGCAGGCCATACTACTGATTACTCCATGGAGCTGTTTTCACATACCATGCCTGGATTATCAAGTGAAATGGTGAATTACCCAGGCCAAGATGAATCTGACATCGAGTGCCCTGATGCACAGCCACTGATAGATGATTCTGCTGGTACATTCACTCAGAGCACTACATTGTCCTCGCAGTGTACAGAGCCAGATTCTGACCCTGATGAGACTCAGGTGCCCCTTCCCGCACATTATACCACCATACACGGTGACACAGAGGAAGGTGCACATGACATTGAAGAGGAGGTGATGGATGATCCAGTTGCTGACCCAGATTGGCATCCATTGGGGGAAGAGGGTGCTGCTTCCAATAGCTCAGATGAGGAGCATCCACAGCAGACATCGACATCGCAACAGCTGTTATCTGGCAGGCACGGAGCACTCCAAAGACAGGTTCCAAAAATCAAAAGAGTTGCTGGACAGCCTGTCCAGAGGGTCAAAATATCACAGCGTGCTAGGCCGCAAAATGTCTGCCAAAGTAGGAAGAGTGCAGTGTGGCACTTTTTTGAACAAAATCCTCATGATCAGGCCAAGGTTATCTGTAAGAAGTGCGCAAAGACCTTTAGCCGAGTGAAAAATCTAAAAAATTTGAATACCAGTTGCATGCTTAGACATTCAACCACCATGCACTTGCAAGCGTGGACACAACACCAAACCTCAAGTACCACATGTGCAACTGATGACAAAGAAGGTAGTCAGCAATGCTACATTGTTTCCCCCACTGTAAGCCCACCGGTTAGCACAGCAGCAAATGTTGAGGTGTTGTTCCAAGGCCACAGCAGTCAGGGAATCCCACTGTTATATCAACGAAAGACTGAATCTAGGCCATCAGAAAGAACACCAACTCCATCACCATCATCAACCCTCTCTCAGTCCGCCCTGTCCACTGCTACTTCCACCATATGCAGCTCTCAAGTCCAGCTCACCCTCCCAGACACTATGAGTAGGTCAAGAAAGTACTCAGTCTCTCATCCGCGTACACTGGGTTTGAACGCCCACATTGCCAAACTAATCTCATTTGAGATGATGCCCTATCGGTTGGTGGAAAGCGCAGCTTTCCGCGAACTCATGGCCTATGCAGTACCACGCTATGACCTACCCAGTCACCACTTCTTCTCTCGCAAAGCCATCCCAGCCCTCCACCATCATGTGAAAGACCGCATTGTCCATGCACTCAAGCAGTCAGTGAGTGGCAAGGTGCACCTCACAACTGATGCATGGTCCAGTCGGCATGGCCAGGGCCGTTACGTGTCCATCACTGCGCACTGGGTTAATGTGGTGGATGCAGGGTCCACAGGGGACAGCGGTGGTGGGACAGTGCTGCCTAGCCCACGGTATAGGAAACAGTTGGCTGTAGGCGTTCGATCCTCCTCCTCCTCCTCCAGATGCGAAAGCTCGTCCACAAAGCGCAGTGGTACGAGCACTCCATCTGCAGCTGCCACTGTTGCACACGAGGTGTCCCCCTATCGAGCAGCTAGTGGAAAGCGTCAGCAGGCTGTGTTACAGATGATGTGTTTGGGCGACAGACACACCGCCGAGGTGCTCGCCGAGTACTTCCAGCGACAAACTGAGTCATGGCTGGGCAGTGTACATCTTGAGGCAGGCAAGGTAGTTAGTGATAACGGCCGTAATTTTGTGGCAGCCATAGCCCTTTCAATACTCAGCCACATACCTTGCTTGGCTCACACCTTGAACCTGGTGGTGCAGTGCTTCCTCAATAATTATCCGGAGTTAACAGCCCTGCTCCAGAAGGTGCGAAGACTGTGCGCGCACATCCGCCGGTCGCCTGTACACTCCATTCGTATGCAGAAGCTGCAGTGATTGCTCCACCTTCCCAACCACCGCCTCATTATCGACATTGCAACAAGGTGGAACTCCACCCTGCACATGGTTGAGCGGCTGTGCGAGCAGAGGCAGGCCATAATGCATTTGTGGGAGGATACACGGCCAGGCACTTTGAGAGCAGACATGGAGTTGACAGGTGTGCAGTGGTCGAAGCTAAAAGACCTCTGTAAAGTCCTTCAGTGTTTTGAGGAATGCACACGGCTGGTAAGCGCAGATGACGCCATCCTAAGCATGAGCATCCCACTTATGCGTCTGCTCATGCAAACTTTGACGCACCTTAAGGAGCAGGTGTCTGCAGCCAATGTTGACGAGGAGGGAATCCTTGATGACATTCAGCCATTGTCTGCTCAGGGACCTCTCCTGGACGAGGTGGAGGAAGAAGAGGAGGAGGATGATGATGGGGATGATTACTTAGGGGAGGAGGATGCATCTCGTGGGGCAAGTGAAAATGTTGGCGTGGTAAGGTCTGGTACAGGGTTTGTGCGTGACTGGAGGGATGTGGATTTGCCAGAAAGTGCTCCTCCAACCAGCACTCGCAGTGCATCATTGACACCGGGAACATTGGCCCACATGTCAGATTATGCCTTGCAGATCCTAAAAAGGGACCCCTGCATTGCCAAAATGATGAACGATGACGACTACTGGTTGGCCAGCATCCTGGATCCACGCTATAAAGGCAAATTACAAAACATCATGCCACAGGAGAACCTTGACCTAATATTGGCTAATAAACAAGCAACTCTGGTAAATCGGTTGCTTGAGGCATTCCCAGCACACAGCAGCGGTGATGTTTCTCACACGAGCCGTACGGGCCGGGGCAGCTTGGCAGAGGTGTTCGTGGTGCACACAGCAGAAGTGGCGTTGGAGACAGGGGTTTCATGACAATGTTGTGGACTGATTTTTCAAGTACCACTCACACAACTGGTAATACTGCATCGATGGAAAGTGACAGGAGACAGCAGTTGTCAACTATGGTTACAAACTACTTTTCCTCCCATATCGATGTTCTCCCACACAGGTCATTCCCCTTTGACTATTGGGCCGCTAAACTGGACACCTGGCCTGAATTGGCACAATATGCCTTACAGGAGCTCGCTTGCCCAGCTGCAAGTGTGCTATCGGAAAGAGTCTTCAGTGCAGCTGGATCAATCCTGACAGAAAAAAGGACCCCTCTGTCAACCCAAAATGTGGATGATCTAACCTTCATTAAAATGAACCATGCATGGGTTTCCAAGGATTTTGTCCCACCTTCCCTTGATGACACATAGGTTGCCAGAAAAATGGCTTGCTTTGGTTATCCTCCTATTCCGCGAACTTGATCTATTTCGCCTTTTGCAGCAGCTGAATGTCCCACATCAACATATGCCACTTTGTAAACCTTCCTAACTGGGCTGCCCCCCCCAATGGCCGGGGTCACCACCTAGCACCTGAAACCGTGCAAGTGCCGTTGCCCTGGACAGGTGGGTGGGCCGACTCTTGGGCGCGGGCACTGGCACAGGGTCCCTCATAGTGCAATCAAGTGTCTCTGACGGTGGTGGTGCACACCCACCGTCAGACACACCGCCATACTATGAGGGGCCCAGGGCCAGTACCGACGCCCACGAGTGTGCCCCCCTTGCTTGGGCAGGGCCCCAGCAATTGCAATGTTTACCTCTCCCTGCTCCTCCGCTGTGTAGTCTGGTCTGTCAAATCCTTCACTGGGACTGCCACTACAAATTGATTGAACTGAAAGATGATGGTTAAGATGTAGCTATGCCCTGTCCTGCTGTCCGGGCTCTAGCTCCAGAGAGCCTGCCTCCTGATGTATAGACATATATTTTGAATGTGTACGCTATCCATACATGTTATCCGGGGATACGGTACCCTTTCTAACCTTTGTGCAATCACGTGCAATCCATACTGGGCCTAACACCGTCTGAGCCTGCCTCCTGATGTATAGACATATATTTTGAATGTGTACGCTATCCATACATGTTATCTGGGGATACGGTACCCTTTCTCACCTTTGTGCAATCACGTGTAATCCATACTGGGCGTGAGAACGGCTGGCGAGCTGTTAAGCAAGCTACAGCATCTGTGGTTTGCACACATAAGTTTTTAATTTTTTCAGGAATGATGGTTAGGCCTAATTCCGGAACTGCGGTTGACCTGCACTTACTGGGAAATCATCGTTCGCGGGTAATAATTGTAATCAGTGATCCCCATCACTAACGTTGTTCAGCGGGTTATCTGCACCTGTAAGCGACAAACGCTGGCCTTTTCAGTGTAGCGCACATGCAGCCACGGACATGTAAGGGCATGACACACCAGTTATTGGCCAATCTCATGTGCCAGAGCCTCACGTGTCCCTCTAGTAAGCCGGACTCGGACCGCGGGGCATGACGGAGTCTCGTTCGTTAACAGAATTAAGCTTGCAATGTGTGCATCTGTTCTGTAGCTGGCATGGTTGAGGTTTCCCAGGTGGAGTCGAATTTAACCGTAGGCTCCACTCCTGCTGGTGCCCTTCTGGACATTCCTTTAAGGTTCAGCTTTGCAACCATACTGCC
The DNA here is from genome assembly GCF_039654945.1 of Dendrobates tinctorius. NCBI lineage: Eukaryota > Metazoa > Chordata > Amphibia > Anura > Dendrobatidae > Dendrobates > Dendrobates tinctorius. The sequence goes on from NW_027362108.1 coordinate 230,038, forward strand.
CACGTAAAACAAACACTTTGCCTTCATGAACGCTGTTTGGAGGGTCATGACTCGTGGGAATAACGCCGCCCAATCAGTTAACCTACTAGAGAGATCCTTCGTTGCTCCCAAGCATGACATCACACTCCCTAGGAAAAAGGTAATGCCACTGTGGCGACCGTACTCCTGGGGGCGACACAAGTGCACTGATGCCCAGCCACTGCTCGATGAATCTGCTGGTACATTGACCCAGACCACTACATTCCCCTCGCACGCTACACGGCCTGAATCTGACCCTGATGAAACTCAGGTTACTCTTCCCATATACAGTTCCATCTTACACAGTGACAAAGAGGAAGCTGCAGATGAAAGTGCAGGTTCGGCCCACCCGCCATCAGACACACCACCGTACTATCAGGGGCCCTGTGCCAGTGCCGTCGCCAACGAGTGGGCCCCCCCTGCTTGCTCAGGATCACAGCACTTGCAAGGTTGAAATACTGTGCAGTGAGATGGAAGATGGGGACGACGAGGAGTCCAGACTAGTACAGGGATTCCCTAGCGAGGAGACTTATTTGATTGTTTTCAATGTTGGGACAGCAATTTTTGGGGAGCACTATACTCTGGAGAATCATAGATGGGGCCCACCATACACTGGAACATTCCAAAGGTGGACATCAGACACTGGAGCAGCATTTACAGGGCCCATTATACACTAGAGCATTAGAAATGGGGCCCATTATGTTTGGAGCATTATTTGGGCCCATAAGACAGTGGAGCTTCATCCATAGGGACCAACATATACTGTAGCATTATGTGGAGCTCATCATATACTGTTTCAAACATTATATGGGACCAATGATTCTGTATGGAGAAATAGATGGGCCTCGTCATGAGATGTAAAAAGTGAAGTATTTTTCATTGTACTATACCGCTATTTCTCTGCCGTATCGGAGCATGATGAGTTTTGGTATGTGTTAAAGGGGCGCTCTTTCGCCCAGGGCACATGAAAACCTGGAGCCAGCCCCCCCACAACTTTAGCCAAATAACCCCCATTTTTCAGAGCGTAACTTGTATTATGAAGTTAATTAAGGTTGACAAGCTTAAGTAAGAAGAATTGATGCATTTGGCATTCAAATGGGCACTGTAGGTGTGTTTCCTGTCCTCCTCTCACTGCTGACTTTTATTCCCCATTGACTTACATTGGGTTTCGTGTTTCGGGACGACCCCGACTTTTCCCTATAATCGGACGATCTTGCTCGACCCGACTTTTGGAAAAGTCGGGTTTCACGAAACGAAACTCGACCCTAAAAAAACAAAAGTCGCTCAACTCTATCAACGACCAAAGGGGCGGCAAATTTTTCGACCGCCCCGGGCGCCACAAACAGTTGCTATGCCACTGAGCTGCAGGAATGTATAATGTGTATAAAGTGCACAGTAATGAATGTTCTAAATATTCACTGTCATTACCAAGAATTATCCGTGTTATATGGCCGGAACAAGATGCAGTGCCACCGACGGCACGCAGGCAGGTAAATAGGATGTTTTTTTTCTTAACAGGAATCATACATACAAAGATAGGGGATAAGGAGCCATGCATACAATGACAGGGACGGGGGAAACATGCATACCACGGTAGGGATGAGTGGTCAATGCACACCCGGCTTATACTCAAGTCAATAAGTTTACCCAGTTTTTCGTGGCAAAAGTTGGTGCCTCGGCTTATACTCGGGTCGGCTTATACTCGAGTATATACGGTAATAGGTAAAACCTGACAAGAATAAACAATAATTTGCAGTTAGCCCAATCGTGGGGATAAATAGCTGAGAAATAAATAGTGATTAGTATATCTTAATAAATATATTGCAATTCGCCCAGTACAAAGCTGTGAAAAAAAAATAGTAGTTACTATTTCCATTAAGTTTTGCACTCAACCAGTTGATTAACCAAGAGTGATGGCATGTACCCGAATAGAATTCTCCTAGAGGCTGCAAATAAGAGCGGCAGGAAGTAAAGGGTTAATTGGTACATAGAACACACAATTGGGTGAAAATATTAAATGGTCATGAGCAATATGTCCCGGCATAAAGAGTGTGATAATATCCTTAGTCCATAGTTAATGCTTGGTATAAACCTGCATTCATAAAATAGTCCAATGTCTATAGCCGTGGGGAGAGCTGCCCCGGCCGATGACGGATACACCAAGTACTTTCTCCAATGAGTGGAGGGCTCGTGCCCTGTGAAATAGCGCGCTGAACAGTACAAGGTGATTTCACCATATATAGTTGTATGTGAGTGTTGCTACTCACAATACCTCCGATGGTCTGCGTAGAATCCGGTGACTGCGTTCTGGCTGGTGCAGTAAAGGTCGGACCTGGGAGATGCGGCGATATGCCGAGGTGTAGTGTGAGACCAGCGCTCCTGCGCTCCAGCTGTCGGCAGGGATCCGGTCACTCTGGTCGATAGCTGCGTCCCGGCAGATGTGCAGTAGGAGCAGGACCTGTGTGACGCGGTGGATCACGTGGTGCCGTGTAACTGCTGCTAGATGGAGGTACGGGTGGCAAAAAGGGCCGAAACCAACGCGTTTCGGAAAACTCAGCTTCTTTCTTCAGGTCCGGGACATATTGCTTCTGACTATTTAATATTTTCACCCAATTGTGTTCTATGTACATATTAACCCTTTACTTCTAGGAGAATTCTATTCGGGTACATGCCATCTCTCCTTGGTTAATCAACTGTTTGAGTGCAATACTTACTATTTCCATTAACTACCATTTTTTTCACAGCTTTGTACTGAGCGAGTTGCAATATATTCATTAAGATATACTAATCACTATTTATTTCTCAGCTATTTATCCCCACAATTGGGCTAACTGCAGTTTATTGTTTATTCTTGTCAGGTTTTACCTATTAAACATTCTTCTATTTGTCTCATTAATAAGTGACTAGCTTTTCTCCCACATCTTGGTTTTTTCAGCGCGAGTCTATCACAAATATTTATAATCCTTTCGATTTCCTTGTGGTTGGTATCTAGAGTCGCAGCAGTTACAAAACCTTTTACACAGGCGTCACTTTATCGCTATCCTTCATTTTTTGTTTTTAACAATTTTTCCCTGGATCTGTAGCTGGATATTTCCTGCTTTTGAATTGCCTCCTATATACAGTATGAGCCTGCACATTGCTTCCTATATACAGTATGAGTATGCACATAGTCTCCTATATACAGTATGAGCCTGCACATTGCTTCCTATATACAGTATGAGGCCGCATATAGCCTCCTATATACAGTATGAGCCGGCAAAGCGCTTCCTATATACAGTATGAGTCTGCACATAGCCTCCTATATACAGTATGAGCCTGTACTTCGCTTCCTATATACAGTATGAGGCCGCATATAGCCTCCTATATACAGTATGAGCACCCACATATAGCCTCCTGAATGCAGTGTTTACCTCCTATATACAGTATGAGCCTGCACATTGCTTCCTATATACAGTATGAGCCTGCACATAGCCTCCTATATACAGTAGCAAAAAAAAAAAATGATTGAATGAGAGTAATGGTTTTGGGTCCTTTCTGTAAAAATCGTATGGGTATCTTTTTAGTCTTGGTTTTAGTTTTCTGTTTTTAATTATTTTTTCCTGTGCTTATACTCCAGTTCTCTATCTTCGCATCGCAATATATAAGATCTGGCATGGAATTCATTGTTGAGGGCATTTCAAGATTTTATGAAGAAACACTCCTCTCACAAGAAATCTACGGCTCTTTTCGTACCCATTGGGTCTTCAATATTTCATATTATTTGTTCACATTTTTATTCATTTTTTCTTTTTTTATTTCTTTATTTCATTTACATTTTTATTTGTTTTATTTTTATATATATTTTTTCACTCATTTTTTATTTTTTTCACAATTTTCTTTGTGTATTTTTGCTATGTATTATGCATTATACATAATTGTGTGTATAATTACTTTATGATATATGACATTTGATGTATGTATTGAATGCCATGTGTTATTTTTATGTACATTTGTTTTTTAACAGAGACATGATATATAGTTGTTATAGTTATATGATGCACATACACTTTCATATAGCCTGCATACACATTATGCTAATTGTTAAAAAAAAAATTTTATTGCTTGCATAGTGTGCTTATAATTGACACATATGTGTGTGCCTTTGCACTCTATGTCAGGCATATTCAATTTAATGGTTCATACACCCCGCTATAATTATTTCAGCATCATTATGTTTTATCCCCTCACTTTCAACACTTGCTATCACTTTAAGTAGTGATTATTATTCTTCATAATTATTTTATTTTCTTGTCCTCACTTGAGCGCATGCCCAGTTCTGTCCTCCCTAGGAGCCGTCTGACGTGCTCAGTCTGGTATGTGGCGGTCTCTGGCTGTTTTGCAGCTTGAGCCGCTTTCATGCTGATGAGCGCTGATCATAGACTCCCTGTTCATAGTGGGGACTCAACAGCGCATGCGCCGATAATGCTGTGGACGTTTAGAACTGGATACTATTGACGTCATTGTGGACACTACAGCTCAGGTCCTGAATTTTACAAGCTTTATTAGGGAAAGCGGTTTATTGGTTGACCGCACTATATAAACTAGATCCGGGGCACTTGTAAACCACGCCTCCTGAGGAAGCTGCGGCGTAACGCGCGTAGGGGCGGCAGGTTTTACAGCGACATACACTACACATGTAAGTTGTTACTTTCTAATGCAGTCCTTGTATCTTACTCTGGAATTTGTATAGACAGTTTTTACTCTGTGTACACTTAACGCCTACCAGGCTTATTTGATACAAGGCACTTGTGCACTTTATATTCAGCAGTTTACTCTGGGCACTTATTGTATGCAAAACCTTATCTGGGCATACATATTATGTAAATGGGGAGTTTGCTGTTTACTATGCATTCTATTTGTGAAAGGAAAGTAAAGAAACTACATGTTTTATACAGATAAAAACTTTATTAACTGTCAAGGTGCTGGTTTAATTATATTGTGTTTATGTCTGCTGTAACTTGCATTTAGCATTTATGCTCTGTTAATTATTCTAAATAAATTATTTAGCTTGAAAAACTCCAATTTTGATCTCTTGTGATGCTTAATAGCTCATTTATGAGATTTTTTTTGCTATTATATTTCCAGTGAGTTGAGCCTTTGAAGAATTTTTTCCAGTATTTGGGATATATTTGTACTTTATCCTATGTACAGTATGAGCCTGTACATCGATTCCTATATACAGTATGAGGCTGCATATAGCCTCCTATATACAGTATGAGCCCACATAGCCTCCTGTATACAGTACGAGCCTGCAGATTGCTTCTACATACAATATGAGCCCACATAGCCTCCTATATACAGAATGAGCCTGTACATCGATTCCTATATACAGTATGAGGCCGCATATAGCCATCTATATACAGTATGAGGCCGCATATAGTCTCCTATATACAGTATGAGCCTGCATATTGCTTCTATATACAATATGAGCCCACATAGCCTCTTATATACAGTATGAGCCTGCACATCGCTTCCTATATACAGTATGAGGCCACATATAGCCTACTATGTACGGTATGAGCCTGCACATCGCTTCCTATATACAGTATGAGGCTGCATATAGTCTCCTATATACAGTATGAGCACCCACATATAGCCTCCTGAATACAGTTTTTGCCTCCTATATACAGTATGAGCCTGCACATTGCTTCCTATATACAGTATGAGCCTGCACATAGCCTCCTATATACAGTATGAGCCTGTACATCACTTCCTATATACAGTATGAGGCCGCCTGTAGCTTCCTATATACAGTATGAGCACCCACATATAGCCTCCTATGTACAGTATGAGCCTGTGCATTGCTTCCTATAAACAGTATGAGCATCCACATAGCCTCCTTTGTACAGTATGAATAAAAAACAATAAAAAACTTACCTTAAACTTAACTTACTTTTCTCAGTTCAGATTTGTTTTTTATTCATTTCATTGTGCATTCAGTGCATATATGGGTGTGACCGCCCTCTTTCTGAGCTGGGAAAGCCATCCAGTCTGGCCTAAGCTGTTACAAGTGGTTCAGCCGCTCGACCCTTATTCACATTCACGCCACTTGGCAAGTGAAAAGGTTTTAAATACTAGAGTAGGGACTGTCCCACAAGGGTTGCCGTGACGTGGCGGGATGGCTTGTACATTATTTTGATCAAAATTATGTTTACTAAATACCCTTATTATTATTATTACCTTTATGCATTATGTGCAGTATATTTTTTACTTTTAGTTCAGGATATTTGTGTTTTTTGCTTTTTGTTTTCTCTGGTTAATGGTCATGTGTTAATATGCACTTACATTGTGCATACACATTAACTTACTTTTCTCAGTTCAGATTTGTTTTTCATTCATTTCATTGTGCATTCAGTGCATATATGGGTGTGACATCACTAACAGACAAAACATCACTTCCTGTGAAAACTCCCCCTCCAATGTTAAAATGTCAAACCTATATAAATATAACCTCTGATAAAACACATTGAACATCTAAAAAATCAATTTTTTATTTAAAAATGTATGAAACCTATAATAAATATATATTAAATTTTTATAAAGATATAATGACTGGACTCGAATTTACACCCATAGATCATATACCAGCAGATACCCCAAACAGAATACAGTGTCTAAATAAGAGAGAACTGTATTGGATATATAAACTAGATACCATTCATCCTAAAGGCCTCAATGAGTTGGTAGATATTTTTTGATAAGCTTTCTCTCATGTTTCTTTGTCTGGTGCCTCTGGAGTCCCTCGAACCTCAAGGTGTAGGATCCTTCAAAGGCATGCTGTGGTGCATAAACCTACTATTCGGCCACTCCTAAACAGTGTTCACAAGCAGAAATGGTTGCAGTGGGCCCAGACATACATGAAAACTAATTTTCAAACAGTCTTGTTTACTGATGAGTGTCGAGCAACCCTGGATGGTCCAGATGGATGGAGTAGTGGATGGTTGGTGGAAGGCCACTATGCCCCAACAAGGCTGCGACGTCAGCAAGGAGGTGGAGGAGTCATGTTTTGGGCCGGAATCATGGGGAAACAGCTGGTAGGGCTCTTTAAGGTTCCTGATGGTGTGAAAATGACCTCTGCAAAGTATATAGAGTTTCTGACTGACAGCTGTCTTCCATGGTATAAAAAGCAGAAATGTGCCTTCAGGAGCAAAATCCTCTTCATGCATGAAACTGCACCATGTCATGCTGCAAAGAATACCTCTGAGTCATTGACTGCTATGGGCATAAAAGGAGATAACTCATGGTGTGGCCACCATCTTTCCCTGACCTCAACCCTATGGAGAACCTTTGGAGTATCATCAAGCGAAAGATCTATGAGGGTGGGAGGCAGTTCACATCAAAACAGCAGCTCTGGGAGGCTATTCTGACTTCATGCAAAGAAATACTAGCAGAAACTCTCCAAAAAATTCACAAGTTCAATGGATGCAAGAATTGTGAAGGTGATATCAAAGAAGGGTTCCTATGTTAACATGTAACTTGGCCTGTTAAGCTATTTAACTCCAAAATATCCTTTTTGTTCAGTGAATGTGACCTCCTAATGCTGCAAATTCCACAAATGAGCATTTTCAGTTCTTTAAAACATATCAAATGTTTAGAAATTCTACTGTGCATACTAATTTGGAACAGTGCAATTTGAGTTTTTATTCATTTTGGAGATTATACTGTTATCATTGGGAGGTTTCTTCAATAAAATTCGATGCATACTCTAACGGGTGATGACTTTTATTAGACTGACTGTCATTTGTACCGACTATTTAGGAAAATCAGAGAAAAATAGCATTTGCATAATAATTTGGAACACAGTATATATACAGTACTAGCTGAAGAGCCCGGCGCTGCCCGGGCATAGTAACTAACTGTGGTAAGTTATAGAAAATTATAATTATCCTCCATCCCATAGTCCCTGCCCATATACCCATCATACATATCCACGATCCCATAGGCCCGTGCCCATATACCCATCATACATATCCTCCATCCCATAGTCGAGTACCCATATACCCATCACATATCCTCCATCCCATAGTCCCATGCCCATATACCCATCATACATATTCTCCATCCCATAGTCCCATGCCCATATACCGATCATACATATTCTCCATCCCATGGTCCCATGCCCATATACCCATCATACATATCCTCCATCCCATAGTCCCGTGCCCATATACCCATCATACATATCCGCTATCTCATAGTCCCGTGCCCATATACAGTCATACATACAGACAATGTGATTTTCTGGATTTTTTTTTCTCAGTTTGTCTCCCATAGTTGAGGTCTACCTATGATGTAAATTACAGACGCCTCTCATCTTTTTAAGTGGTGGAACTTGCACTATTGCTGACTGACTAAATACTTTTTTTCCCCACTGTATCCTCCATCCTATAGTCCAGTGCCCATATACCCATCACACATCCTCCATCCCATAGTCCTGTGCCCATATACATATCCACCATCCCATAGTCCCGTGCCCATATACCCATCAAACATATCCTCCATCCCATAGTCCAGTGCCCATATACCCATCACACATCCCCCATCCCATAGTCCCGTGCCCATATACCCATCATACATATCCACCATCCTATAGTCCAGTGCCCATATACTCATCACACATCCTCCATTCCATAATCAACCATTATGACATCATAATGAGCGGCGGCAGGGCTTGCAACCTTTGATGACATCAGCATCGCCATGGCAAACATTGTGACATCATAATGAGGGGCGGGGCTTGATGCACACACACTGCTTTCCCAGTATGCAAATAGGGGCATTGTGACAACACAATGAGGGGCGGGGCTTGACGCGCACACACTTTTTCCCCCAGTATGTAGATAGGGGCAAAATTGTTTGGTGAATTGGAATGCGCAGGGTTAAAATTTCGCCTCACAACATAGCTTAGGACGCTCTCGGGGTGCAGATGTGTGACTGTGCCAAATTTTGTGGCTGTAGCTGCGACGGTGCGGATGCCTATCCCGGACATACAAACATACACACACACATACATACATACACACTTTGAGCTTTATATATTAGATGAGGCCGCATATAGTCTCCTATATACAGTATGAGCCTGCACATTGCTTCCTATATACAATATGAGCCCACATAGCCTCCTATATACAGTATGAGCCTGCACATCGCATCCTGTATACAGTATGAGGCCACATATAGCCTCCTATGTACGGTATGAGCCTGCACATCGCTTCATATATACAGTATGAGGCCGCATATAGCCTCCTATATACAGTATGAGCACCCACATATAGCCTCCTGAATACAGTTTTTGCCTCCTATATACAGTATGAGCCTGCACATTGCTTCCTATATACAGTATGAGCCTGCACATAGCCTCCTATATACAGTATGAGCCTGTACATCGCATCCTATATACAGTATGAGCATCCACATATAGCCTCCTATGTACAGTATGAGCCTGCGCATTGCTTCCTATAAACAGTATGAGTATCCACATAGCCTCCTATGTACAGTATGAGCCTGCACATCGCTTCCGATAAACAGTATGAGCCTGCAAATCGCTTCCTATATACAGTATGAGCCCACATATAGCCTCCTGAATACAGTGTTTGCCTCCTATATACAGTGTGAGTCCCCATATAGCCTCCTATATACAGTATGAGCACTCACATATAGCCTCCTGACTACATTGTTTGCCACCATGTTGCCTCCTATATACAGTGTGAGTCCCCATATAGCTCCTATATACAGTATGAGTCCCTATATAGCATCCCATATCTAACTGCTTTTACCTTGGTATCATTAATTTTCTATATGACTACTCTGTTCTCATATTGTGCATTTATGCATTTAGTAGGGCTTAATGGAATGACTGCGCTTGTTACACATCAACTCTGTAGATGCGCTCACTTATTAGACTTTGGTTGGGGCAACTCTAAAATATAATAATGATAATGGTCCTGTCTAGTGACAAGTTTATTTTACAGGCTTCTGGAGAAAGGCACAATACCAGTCATTCAAGGGTTAAATCTTTGGAACACTGAGAGGGACTTTCTAGCCAATGAAACCACAGTATAAAACACCTGTGATAACTATGGCAACTGCGCTGATGTCATAAAGACATGCATCTATGATGCAGGAGAAGATTCCAGAACCACAAGTCATTCAGCCGTAGACGGAGCCATACTTGATGTGTCTGGAGACCTGGAGCTTCATCACTCCACAATGGGAGGAAGGGGACACCGCCTAGCCAGCCAGATCAGCCATAGCGCCTAGCCAGCCAGATCAGCCATACCGCCTAGCCAGCCAGATCAATGGGGTGACAGATGTTGCAGCCAGATCTCCCTCACGTCCGGTACTCGCCGCCTTCACTTTATGTGTACGGCCTGGAGAGGTCGCATTAGGCTTCTCCAAAACAAATATGACACAATGTACAAATTCAGGTACAATTTGCTGTTACATGTTGGCACTAACCTTCTAAGCCCAAGGGAAGGGCAGTCCTGCAGCCATGGTTCCCTAGAGGTTTCCACTACAGGGGGTTTTTCCTCTCCTGAGTGCTGAAGGACGATTCTTCGTGAGTCGGGGGTTCTGCCATTTTCAGTGTCTCTTTCATAGTAATTGGCTGATTCTAAATTTCAGACAGTGAAAGAAATAATAATGATGAGATTTGGAATAAAATTCGGTCAATTTAACATCCAATAAAAGTGTTTTGTGTGTTTCTTTCACAATCTTCGGTTGGTGAAATTTTGTTGGGGATCAGGATCCAGCATCTATGATCAAGCCATGAAGCCAGATATGAAGGCAGAGCAATTTAACCCTGCGCTGGAAGACAGGACGGAGCAGAGATGACAAAGTGTGACTGCACAATTAGCACAAGTTCACACTCTTCCTCCCATTCAGATACACGAGGGGATTCAGGGCAGAGTTAGGACTAAAAAGCAGCCCTGGCACACAAAATTCACCAGCCCACATACAATAAGTGTCCTCAACCCAAATCGTAGAACACTGATAGGTCATGTAGGATTTTGCTTTATCCGTTACCAGGGCCGAAACAAAGTATTTTGGGTGCCCAAGGCAGATGAAGCCGAAGGCGCCCATTTTGCATTTCTACCCAGCTAATTCTTCCCTTTTCCATTAGGTCTATGACATCATGTGATTAATAACTGATGAGCTGAATCCTTCTAAGTCAGGCCCATATACATTTGTATCTCATGAACCTACAACTCCCAGTATGTCCTTAACAATGGTAAGGAGATGCTGGGAGTTACCAGTCTTTATCAGACTGTGGACTATACAGGAACCATAGTACTGATGAGACGCAGTCAGTACCAATAACTAAAAATGTACATCCTGGTACCTTATAGGTGACCTCTTCTCAGATTGAGTCTTTTCTTTCTCTTAGGCCTGTTTCACACTTCAGTAGCAGCAGGTCACAGAGGCTACCAGCTTCCAGCACACCATACTCATATGCCTGCTCGCCTCTCCGCTCCCTTAGGCGTGGAGCGCATATTCATTACCTTAATGAGCAGTACCACGTGATCACTCGACAGGAAGAGCTGCAGGCTCCGGCTGCCAGAACGAGCTGCAAAGCCACCAGGGAGGTAAAAAGGATGGTTTTACCAGTTATAGGGAGTGCTGGGTCTGCTGGACAATTGTTTCTCCAAGGATCATTGTGGATACAGGACCTCATTGCCTACTGATCAGTCACCAGGAAGCCCTGGATGAGATCTGGAGTTTCCGCTGTGGAGTCTCTGATACTTGCCTGGAGTTCATCCTGAGCCCTATATACAGTATGGGAGAGGACATGGGGGGACACTGTAGGGGAGGACATGGGGGACTCTGTAGGGGAGGACATAGGGGGACTCTGTAGGGGAGGACATAGGGGGACTCTGTAGGGGAGGACATGGGGGGACTCTGTAGGGGAGGTCATGGGGGGACTCTGTAGGGGAGGTCATGGGGGGGCTGTGCAGGGGGGTAAATGAGGAGGCTGTGTAGGGGAGGACATGGGAGACTGTGCTGGGGGGGTACATGGGGAGGCTGTGTAGGGGAGGACATGGGGGGCTGTGCAGGGGGGTACACGGGGGGGCTGTGCAAGGGGAGAACATGAGGGCTCTGTAGGGAGTGTACTGTGGGTCTGTGCAGGGGGAGGACACGTGGGTCTCCTTACACTGTTTTATGGTGCAGCTCTATGCAGGGCAGTGGTGGAGGTTCAGTAGGGTCATCAAGCTAATACATACATATATATAGAGAACTACAAGAAGATTAGAAAATTAGAAATAATAACAGCAGAGTTAGTAGTAGACTAAAAATTAGATCTTTGAGTGTAGTGTGGGCTCTTCGGATGCTTCCGTAATATCAACGACTAGAGTTGAGCAAAACGGGTCGAAAAAATTCAAAAGTCGCCGACTTTTGGCAAAGTCGGGTTTCATGAAACGAAACCCGACCCTAGGATGAGGTCGGCCACGAGGTCGGCGACTTAAGCGCCAAAGTCGCGTTTCAAAAGTTTGTTTTGCGCTCTTTTTCAGCCAATCAGGATCCACGGACACTGTGGGCAACGTGATGACATAGGCACGGGTCACCACCATCTTTCAGAAGGGAAGGAAAGTGATTGGCTTGCTTTGGGGGGCGTCACAGGGGGTATAAAAGGGCGTGCACGCCGACCGCCATGTTACTCATGCTGATCTCAGAATAGGGAGAGCTGCTGCTGCTGCTGATGATTTTGTAGGGAGAGCGTTAGGCAGGGAAGAAGACACCAAAAACTGCTTCTGCTGCTAGCGATTTTGCCTGTACAACACACCAGTCACTGTGCAGTGCAAGGGGAGGCTATATAGTGGGGTATCAGTGGTGTTGGTTGTTGGGCTGCCTTCTAAGGCTTCCTGACATTCCTGCATTGCTGTTTACCCACTGCTCCGCAAACTGCTTTTTTAAAAGCAATCACAATTTTTTTTTTTGTCCTGCTGAGAAGAAGAAAAAAAAACTGCTTCTGCTGCTAGCGATTTTGCCTGTACAACACACCAGTCACTGTGCAGTGCAAGGGGAGGCTATATAGTGGGGTATCAGTGGTGTTGGTTGTTGGGCTGCCTTCTAAGGCTTCCTGACATTCCTGCATTGCTGTTTACCCACTGCTCCGCAAACTGCTTTTTTAAAAGCAATCACAATTTTTTTTTTTGTCCTGCTGAGAAGAAGAAAAAAAAACTGCTTCTGCTGCTAGCGATTTTGCCTGTACAACACCAGTCACTGTGCAGTGCAAGGGGAGGCTATATAGTGGTGTATCAGTGGTGTTGGTTGTTGGGCTGCCTTCTAAGGCTTCCTGACATTCCTGCATTGCTGTTTACCCACTGCTCCGCAAACTGCTTTTTTAAAAGCAATCACAATTTTTTTTTGCCCTGCTGAGGTACTGAGCGTGCATTTTTTCACACCATACAGCGGTGTACGCTCCTCACACAGTACCGTGTAACGGCTGTTATCACAGCCACAGTGAAGCTATCAGTGAGTCACTCTGTGAGAATAAGTCGAGGACATGTTCCGTTCTTACAGACCTGCACTCTAGGGAGATTCCAATTCTGCCCAATTCTACATACACCTTGTAGTTTGTGATACACTAGCCAATTTCTGCCTGTGACATAGCGCTCAGATATTCAGTGGGCCTCACACAATCCATAAGTGTCCAGTGTCCACAAGTGTGTGCAGAAATTCAAAATCTCCTTTATCCTCTAGTCACTTTGGTCACAGCTCTGCCATCGAACCTGTGACAGAGCGCTCAGATACTCAGTGGGCCTCACACAATCCATAAGTGTCCAGTGTCCACAAGTGTGTGCAGAAATTCAAAATCTCCCTTATCCTCTAGTCACTTTGGTCACAGCTCTGCCATCGAGCCTGTGACAGAGCGCTCAGATACTAGTCAGTGGGCCTCACACAATCCATAAGTGTGTGCAGAAATTCAAAATCTCCCTTATCCTCTAGTCACTTTGGTCACAGCTCTGCCATCGAGCCTGTGACAGAGCGCTCAGATGCTAGTCAGTGGGCCTCACACAATCCATAAGTGTCCACAAGTGTGTGCAGAAATTCAAAATCTCCCTTATCCTCTAGTCACTTTGGTCACAGCTCTGCCATCGAGCCTGTGACAGAGCGCTCAGGTACTAGTCAGTGGGCCTCACACAATCCATAAGTGTCCACAAGTGTGTGCAGAAATTCAAAATCTCCCTTATCCTCTAGTCACTTTGGTCACAGCTCTGCCATCGAGCCTGTGACAGAGCGCTCAGATACTAGTCAGTGGGCCTCACACAATCCATAAGTGTCCACAAGTGTGTGTAGAAATTCAAACTCTCCATTATCCTCTAGTCACTTTGGTCACAGCTCTGCCACCGAGCCTGTGACAGAGCGCTCAGATACTAGTCAGTGCGCCTCACACAATCCATAAGTGTCCACAAGTGTGTGCAGAAATTCAAAATCTCCCTTATCCTCTAGTCACTTTGGTCACAGCTCTGCAATCGAGCCTGTGACAGAGCGCTCAGATACTAGTCAGTGGGCCTCACACAATCCATAAGTGTCCACAAGTGTGTGCAGAAATTCAAAATCTCCCTTATCCTCTAGTCACTTTGGTCACAGCTCTGCCATCGAGCCTGTGACAGAGCGCTCAGATGCTAGTCAGTGGGCCTCACACAATCCATAAGTGTCCACAAGTGTGTGCAGAAATTCAAAATCTCCCTTATCCTCTAGTCACTTTGGTCACAGCTCTGCCATCGAGCCTGTGACAGAGCGCTCAGATACTAGTCAGTGGGCCTCACACAATCCATAAGTGTCCACAAGTGTGTGCAGAAATTCAAAATCTCCCTTATCCTCTAGTCATTTTGGTCACAGCTCTGCCATCGAGCCTGTGACAGAGCGCTCAGATACTAGTCAGTGGGCCTCACACAATCCATAAGTGTCCACAAGTGTGTGCAGAAATTCAAAATCTCCCTTATCCTCTAGTCACTTTGGTCACAGCTCTGCCATCGAGCCTGTGACAGAGCGCTCAGATACTAGTCAGTGGGCCTCACACAATCCATAAGTGTCCACAAGTGTGTGCAGAAATTCAAAATCTCCCTTATCCTCTAGTCACTTTGGTCACAGCTCTGCCATCGAGCCTGTGACAGAGCGCTCAGATACTAGTCAGTGGGCCTCACACAATCCATAAGTGTCCACAAGTGTGTGCAGAAATTCAAAATCTCCCTTATCCTCTAGTCACTTTGGTCACAGCTCTGCCATCGAGCCTGTGACAGAGCGCTCAGATACTAGTCAGTGGGCCTCACACAATCCATAAGTGTCCACAAGTGTGTGCAGAAATTCAAAATCTCCCTTATCCTCTAGTCACTTTGGTCACAGCTCTGCCATCGAGCCTGTGACAGAGCGCTCAGATACTAGTCAGTGGGCCTCACACAATCCATAAGTGTCCAGTGTCCACAAGTGTGTGCAGAAATTCAATATCTCCTTTATCCTCTAGTCACTTTGGTCACAGCTCTGCCATCGAACCTGTGACAGAGCGCTCAGATACTCAGTGGGCCTCACACAATCCATAAGTGTCCAGTGTCCACAAGTGTGTGCAGAAATTCAAAATCTCCCTTATCCTCTAGTCACTTTGGTCACAGCTCTGCCATCGAGCCTGTGACAGAGCGCTCAGATACTAGTCAGTGGGCCTCACACAATCCATAAGTGTGTGCAGAAATTCAAAATCTCCCTTATCCTCTAGTCACTTTGGTCACAGCTCTGCCATCGAGCCTGTGACAGAGCGCTCAGATGCTAGTCAGTGGGCCTCACACAATCCATAAGTGTCCACAAGTGTGTGCAGAAATTCAAAGTCTCCCTTATCCTCTAGTCACTTTGGTCACAGCTCTGCCATCGAGCCTGTGACAGAGCGCTCAGATACTAGTCAGTGGGCCTCACACAATCCATAAGTGTCCACAAGTGTGTGCAGAAATTCAAAATCTCCCTTATCCTCTAGTCACTTTGGTCACAGCTCTGCCATCGAGCCTGTGACAGAGCGCTCAGATACTAGTCAGTGGACCTCACACAATCCATAAGTGTCCACAAGTGTGTGCAGAAATTCAAAATCTCCCTTATCCTCTAGTCACTTTGGTCACAGCTCTGCCATCGAGCCTGTGACAGAGCGCTCAGATACTAGTCAGTGGGCCTCACACAATCCATAAGTGTCCACAAGTGTGTGCAGAAATTCAAAATCTCCCTTATCCTCTAGTCACTTTGGTCACAGCTCTGCAATCGAGCCTGTGACAGAGCGCTCAGATACTAGTCAGTGGGCCTCACACAATCCATAAGTGTCCACAAGTGTGTGCAGAAATTCAAAATCTCCCTTATCCTCTAGTCACTTTGGTCACAGCTCTGCCATCGAGCCTGTGACAGAGCGCTCAGATGCTAGTCAGTGGGCCTCACACAATCCATAAGTGTCCACAAGTGTGTGCAGAAATTCAAAATCTCCCTTATCCTCTAGTCACTTTGGTCACAGCTCTGCCATCGAGCCTGTGACAGAGCGCTCAGGTACTAGTCAGTGGGCCTCACACAATCCATAAGTGTCCACAAGTGTGTGCAGAAATTCAAAATCTCCCTTATCCTCTAGTCACTTTGGTCACAGCTCTGCCATCGAGCCTGTGACAGAGCGCTCAGATACTAGTCAGTGGGCCTCACACAATCCATAAGTGTCCACAAGTGTGTGTAGAAATTCAAACTCTCCCTTATCCTCTAGTCACTTTGGTCACAGCTCTGCCACCGAGCCTGTGACAGAGCGCTCAGATACTAGTCAGTGCGCCTCACACAATCCATAAGTGTCCACAAGTGTGTGCAGAAATTCAAACTCTCCCTTATCCTCTAGTCACTTTGGTCACAGCTCTGCCATCGAGCCTGTGACAGAGCGCTCAGATACTAGTCAGTGGGCCTCACACAATCCATAAGTGTCCACAAGTGTGTGCAGAAATTCAAAATCTCCCTTATCCTCTAGTCATTTTGGTCACAGCTCTGCCATCGAGCCTGTGACAGAGCGCTCAGATACTAGTCAGTGGGCCTCACACAATCCATAAGTGTCCACAAGTGTGTGCAGAAATTCAAAATCTCCCTTATCCTCTAGTCACTTTGGTCACAGCTCTGCCATCGAGCCTGTGACAGAGCGCTCAGATACTAGTCAGTGGGCCTCACACAATCCATAAGTGTCCACAAGTGTGTGCAGAAATTCAAAATCTCCCTTATCCTCTAGTCACTTTGGTCACAGCTCTGCCATCGAGCCTGTGACAGAGCGCTCAGATACTAGTCAGTGGGCCCCACACAATCCATAAGTGTCCACAAGTGTGTGCAGAAATTCAAAATCTCCCTTATCCTCTAGTCACTTTGGTCACAGCTCTGCCATCGAGCCTGTGACAGAGCGCTCAGATACTAGTCAGTGGGCCTCACACAATCCATAAGTGTCCACAAGTGTGTGCAGAAATTCAAAATCTCCCTTATCCTCTAGTCACTTTGGTCACAGCTCTGCCATCGAGCCTGTGACAGAGCGCTCAGATACTAGTCAGTGGGCCTCACACAATCCATAAGTGTCCACAAGTGTGTGCAGAAATTCAAAATTTACCTTATCCTCTAGTCACTTTGGTCACAGCTCTGCCA
The DNA here is from genome assembly GCF_039654945.1 of Dendrobates tinctorius. NCBI lineage: Eukaryota > Metazoa > Chordata > Amphibia > Anura > Dendrobatidae > Dendrobates > Dendrobates tinctorius. The sequence goes on from NW_027362108.1 coordinate 247,720, forward strand.
TCGAGCCTGTGACAGAGCGCTCAGATACTAGTCAGTGGGCCTCACACAATCCATAAGTGTCCACAAGTGTGTGCAGAAATTCAAAATCTCCCTTATCCTCTAGTCACTTTGGTCACAGCTCTGCCATCGAGCCTGTGACAGAGCGCTCAGATACTAGTCAGTGGGCCTCACACAATCCATAAGTGTCCACAAGTGTGTGCAGAAATTCAAAATCTCCCTTATCCTCTAGTCACTTTGGTCACAGCTCTGCCATCGAGCCTGTGACAGAGCGCTCAGATACTAGTCAGTGGGCCTCACACAATCCATAAGTGTCCACAAGTGTGTGCAGAAATTCAAAATCTCCCTTATCCTCAAGTCACTTTGGTCACAGCTCTGCCATCGAGCCTGTGACAGAGCGCTCAGATACTAGTCAGTGGGCCTCACACAATCCAAAAGTGTCCAGTGTCCACAAGTGTCTGCAGAAATTCAAAATCTCCCCTGTCCTATAGACACCTTGTACCTTGTTTTACATTACTATAAGGTTTGTTGGATTTTGTCTACATTTCTACCAAAAATGAGGAAGGCTGGTGGAAGAGGCCGTGGAATTGGGCGGGGGTTGGCAGCTGGTAATGATGGTGTTGGTGGTGGATCTGATGGTAGTGGCAAGAGCAAAATAGGACCGAATGCAGGAGGTGTTGAGCCTGCGTCATCGTCTGGCTACATAAGGCCTCGAACGCTTAGTTTTCTAGGAGTTGGCAAACCGCTTTTAAAGCCAGAGCATCAGGAAAAAGTTTTGTCTTACATTGCTGACTCAGCCTCCAGCTCTATCACCTCCTCTTCTTCAGTTGTAAAAAGTAAAAGCACTGAGTCATCATTGGAGGCCCATGTTCATGAACCACACCTTTCCTTGTGTCCTTCACCCCAACCAAGATTGAAGGATGACGCAGGCCATACTACTGATTACTCCATGGAGCTGTTTTCACATACCATGCCTGGATTATCAAGTGAAATGGTGAATTACCCAGGCCAAGATGAATCTGACATGGAGTGCACTGATGCACAGCCGCTGATGGATGATTCTGCTGGTACATTTACTCAGAGCACTACATTGTCCTCGCAGTGTACAGAGCCAGATTCTGACCCTGATGAGACTCAGGTGCCCCTTCCCGCACACTATACCACCATACACGGTGACACAGAGGAAGGTGCACATGACATAGAAGAGGAGGTGATGGATGACCCAGTTGTTGACCCAGATTGGCATCCATTGGGGGAAGAGGGTGCTGCTTCCAATAGCTCAGATGAGGAGCATCCACAGCAGACATCGACATCGCAACAGCTATTATCTGGCAGGCCCGGAGCACTCCAAAGACAGGTTCCAAACATCAAAAGAGTTGCTGGACAGCTTGTCCAGAGGGTCAAAAGATCACAGCGTGCTAGGCCGCAAAATGTCTGCCAAAGTAGGAAGAGTGCAGTGTGGCACTTTTTTGAACAAAATCCTCATGATCAGGCCAAGGTTATCTGTAAGAAGTGCGCAAAGACCTTTAGCCGAGGGAAAAATCTGAAAAATTTGAATACCAGTCGCATGCTTAGACATTTAACCAGCATGCACTTGCAAGCGTGGACACAACACCAAACCTCAAGTGCCACATGTGCAACTGATCACAACGAAGGTAGTCAGCAACGCTACATTGTTTCCCCCACTGTAAGCCCACCGGTTAGCACAGCAGCAAATGTTGAGGTGTCGTTGCAATGCCACAGCAGTCAGGGAATCCCACTGTTATATCAACGAAAGACTGATTCTAGGCCATCAGAAAGAACAACAACTCCATCACCATCATCAACCCTCTCTCAGTCCGCCCTGTCCACCGCTACTTCCACCATATGCAGCTCTCAAGTCCAGCTCACCCTTCCAGACACTATGAGTAGGTCAAGAAAGTACTCAGTCTCTCATCCGCGTACACTGGGTTTGAACGCCCACATTGCCAAACTAATCTCGTTTGAGATGATGCCCTTTTGGTTGGTGGAAAGCGCAGCTTTCCGCGAACTCATGGCCTATGCAGTACCACGCTATGACACCCAGTCGCCACTTCTTCTCTCGCAAAGCCATCCCAGCCCTCCACCATCATGTGAAAGACCGCATTGTCCATGCACTCAAGCAGTCAGTGAGCGGAAAGGTGCACCTCACAACTGATGCATGGTCCAGTCGGCATGGCCAGGGCCGTTACGTGTCCATCACTGCGCACTGGGTTAATGTGGTGGATGCAGGGTCCACAGGGGACAGCGGTGGTGGGACAGTGCTGCCTAGCCCACGGTATAGGAAACAGTTGGCTGTAGGCGTTCGACCCTCCTCCTCCTCCAGAAGCGAAAGCTCGTCCACAGAGCGCAGTCGTACGAGCACTCCATCTGCAGCTGCCACTGTTGCACACGATGTGTCCCCCTATCGAGCAGCTAGTGGAAAGCGTCAGCAGGCTGTGTTGCAGATGATTTGTTTGGGCGACAGACACACCGCCGAGGTACTGGCCGAGTACTTGAAGCGACAAACTGAGTCATGGCTGGGCAGTGTACATCTTGAGGCAGGCAAGGTAGTTAGTGATAACGGCCGTAATTTTGTGGCAGCCATAGCCCTTTCAAAACTCAGCCACATACCTTGCTTGGCTCACACCTTGAACCTGGTGGTGCAGTGCTTCCTCAAAAATTATCCGGAGTTAACAGCCCTGCTCCAGAAGGTGCGAAGACTGTGCGCGCACATCCGCCGGTCGCCTGTACACTCCGTTCGTATGCAGAAGCTGCAGCGATTGCTCCACCCTCCCAACCACCGCCTCATTATCGACATTGCAACAAGGTGGAACTCCACCCTGCACATGGTGGAGCGGCTGTGCGAGCAGAGGCAGGCCATAATGCATTTGTGGGAGGATACACGGCCAGGCACTTTGAGAGCAGACATGGAGTTGATAGGTGTGCAGTGGTCGAAGCTGAAAGACCTCTGTAAAGTCCTTCAGTGTTTTGAGGAATGCACACGGCTGGTAAGCGCAGAAGACGCCATCCTAAGCATGAGCATCCCACTTATGCGTCTGCTCATGCAAACTTTGACGCACCTTAAGGAGCAGGCGTCTGCAGCCAATGTTGATGAGGAGGAAGAGGAGGAGGGAATTCTTGATGACATTCAGCCATTGTCTGCTCAGGGACCTCTCCTGGACGAGGTGGAGGAAGAAGAGGAGGAGGAGGATGATGATGGGGATGATTACTTAGGGGAGGAGGATGCATCTCGTGGGGCAAGTGAAAATGTTGGCGTGGCAAGGTCTGGTACAGGGTTTGTGCGTGACTGGAGGGATGTGGATTTGCCAGAAAGTGCTCCTCAAACCAGCACTCGCAGTGCATCATTGACACCGGGAACATTGGCCCACATGTCAGATTATGCCTTGCGGATCCTAAAAAGGGACCCCCGCATTGCCAAAATGATGAACGATGACGACTACTGCTTGGCCAGCATCCTGGATCCATGCTATAAAGGCAAATTACAAAACATCATGCCACAGGAGAACCTTGACCTAATATTGGCTAATAAACAAGCAACTCTTGTAAATCGGTTGCTTGAGGCATTCCCAGCACACAGCAGCGGTGATGGTTCTCACACAAGCCGTACGGGCCGGGGGCAGCTTGGCAGAGGTGTTCGTGGTGCACACAGCAGAAGTGGCGTTGGAGACAGGGGTTTCATGACAATGTTGTGGACTGATTTTTCAAATACCGCTCACACAACTGGTAATACTGCATCGATGGAAAGTGACAGGAGACAGCAGTTGTCAACTATGGTTACAAACTACTTTTCCTCCCATATCGATGTTCTCCCACACAGGTCATTCCCCTTTGACTATTGGGCCGCTAAACTGGACACCTGGCCTGAATTGGCCCAATATGCCTTACAGGAGCTCGCTTGCCCAGCTGCAAGTGTGCTATCGGAAAGAGTCTTCAGTGCAGCTGGATCAATCCTGACAGAAAAAAGGACCGTCTGTCAACCCAAAATGTGGATGATCTAACCTTCATTAAAATGAACCATGCATGGGTTTCCAAGGATTTTGTCCCACCTTCCCCTGATGACACATAGGGTGACAGAAAAATGGCTTGCTTTGGTCCACCTCTTCCTGGGACTTCACCTATTTCGCCTTTTGCATCAGCTGAATGTCCAACATCAACATATGCCACTTTCTAAAACTCCCTAACTGTGCTGCCTCCCCCCCCATGGCCGGGGTCACCACCTAGCGCACGACACCGTGCGAGTGCCGTTGCCCTGGACAGGTGGGTAGGCCGACTCTTGGGCGCGGGCACTGGCACAGGGTCCCTCATAGTGCAATCAAGTGTCTCTGACGGTGGTGGCGCACACCCGCCGTCAGACACACCGCTGTACTATGAGGGGCCCAGTGCCAGTACCGACGCCCACGAGTGGGCCCCCCTTGCTTGGGCAGGGCCCCAGCATTTGCAATCTTTACCTCTCCCTGCTCCTCCGCTGTGTAATCTGGGCCGTCAAATCCATACTGTGCCTGACACCGTCTGAGCCTGCCTCCTGATGTATAGACATATATTTTGAATGTGTACGCTATCCATACATGTTATCAGGGGATACGGTACCCTTTCTAACCTTTGTGCAATCACGTGCAATCCATACTGGGCCTAACACCGTCTGAGTAGAAATGCAAAATTGGCGCCTTCGGCTTCATCTGCCTTGGGCACCCAAAATACTTTGTTTCGGCCCTGGTAACGGATAAAGAAAAATCCTACATGACCTATCAGTGTTCTACGATTTGGGTTGAGGACACTTATTGTATGTGGGCTGGTGAATTTTGTGTGCCAGGGCTGCTTTTTAGTCCCAACTCGGCCCTGAATCCCCTCGTGTATCTGAATGGGAGGAAGAGTGTGAACTTGTGCTAATTGTGCAGTCACACTTTGTCATCTCTGCGCCGTCCTGTCTTCCAGCGCAGGGTTAAATTGCTCTGACTTCATATCTGGCTTCATGGCTTGATCATAGATGCTGGATCCTGATCCCCCAACAAAATCTCACCAACCGAAGATTGTGAAAGAAACACAAACAACATTTTTATTGGATGTTAAATTGACCGAATTTTATTCCAAATCTCATCATTATTATTTCTTTCAGTGTCTGAAATTTAGAATCAGCCAATTACTATGAAAGAGACACTGAAAATGGCAGAACCCCCGACTCACAAAGAATCGTCCTTCAGCACTCAGGAGAGGAAAAACCCCCTGTGGTGGAAACCTCTAGGGAACCATGGCTGCAGGACTGCCCTTCCCTTGGGCTTAGAAGGTTAGTGCCAACATGTAACAGCAAATTGTACCTGAATTTGTACATTGTGTCATATTTGTTTTGGAGAAGCCTAATGCGACCTCTCCAGGCCGTACACATAAAGTGAAGGCGGCGAGTACCGGACGTGAGGGAGATCTGGCTGCAACATCTATCACCCCATTGATCTGGCTGGCTAGGTGGTATGGCTGATCTGGCTGGCTAGGCGCTATGGCTGATCTGGCTGGCTAGGCGGTGTCCCCTTCCTCCCATTGTGGAGTGATGAAGCTCCAGGTCTCCAGACACATCAAGTATGGTTCTGTCTACGGCTGAATGACTTGTGGTTCTGGAATCTTCTCCTGCATCATAGATGCATGTGTTTATGACATCAGAGCAGTTGCCATAGTTATCACAGGTGTTTTATACTGTGGTTTCATTGGCTAGAAAGTCCCTCTCAGTGTTCCAAAGAATTAACCCTTGAATGACTGGTATTGTGCCTTTCTCCAGAAGCCTGTAAAATAAACTTGTCACTAGACAGGACCATTATCATTATTATATTTTAAAGTTGCCCCAACCAAAGTCTAATAAGTGAGCGCATCTAGAGTTGATGTGTAACAAGCGCAATCATTCCATTAAGCCCTACTAAATGCATAAATGCACAATATGAGAACAGAGCAGTCTCATAGAAAATTAATGATACCAAGGTAAATGCAGTTAGATATGGGATGCTATATAGGGGCTCATACTGTATATAGGAGGCTATATGGGGACTCACACTGTATATAGGAGGCAAACACTGTATTCAGGAGGCTATATGTGGGCTCATACTGTATATAGGAAGCGATTTGCAGGCTCATACTGTTTATAGGAAGCGATGTGCAGGCTCATACTGTACATAGGAGGCTGTGTGGATGCTCATACTGTTTATAGGAAGCAATGCGCAGGCTCATACTGTACATAGGAGGCTATATGTGGATGCTCATACTGTATATAGGAGGCTATATGCGGCCTCATACTGTATATAGGAAGCGAAGTACAGGCTCATACTGTATATAGGAGGCTATATACTGTATATAGGAAGTGATGTATAGGCTCATACTGTATATAGGAGGCTATGTGCAGGCTCATACTGTATATAGGAAGCAATGTGCAGGCTCATACTGTATATAGGAGGCAAAAACTGTATTCAGGAGGCTATATGTGGGTGCTCATACTGTATATAGGAGGCTATATGCAGCCTCATACTGTATATAGGAAGCGATGTGCAGGCTCATACCGTACATAGGAGGCTATATGTGGCCTCATACTGTATATAGGAAGCGATGTGCAGGCTCATACTGTATATAGGAGGCTATGTGGGCTCATATTGTATATAGGAAGCAATGTGCAGGCTCATACTGTATATAGGAGACTATATGCGGCCTCATACTGTATATAGAAGGCAATATGCGGCCTCATACTGTATACAGGAGGCTATGTGGGCTCATACTGTATATAGGAGGCTATATGCAGCCTCATACTGTATATAGGAAGCAATGTGCAGGCTCATACTGTATATAGGAGGCTATGTGCAGGCTCACACTGTATATAGGAGGTAAACACTGCATTCAGGTGGCTATATGTGGGTGCTCATACTGTATATAGGAGGCTATATGCGGCCTCATACTGTATATAGGAAGCAAAGTACAGGCTGATACTGTATATAGGAGGCTATATGCGGCCTCATACTGTATATAGGAGGCTATATGCAGCATCATATTGTATATAGGAGGCTATATGTGGGTGCTCATACTGTATATAGGAGGCTATATGTGGCCTCATACTGTATATAGGAAGCGATGTGCAGGCTCATACTGTATATAGAAGGCTATATGGGGACTCACACTGTATATAGGAGGCAAATACTGTATTCAGGAGGCTGTATGTGGGCTCATACTATATATAGAAAGCGATTTGCAGGCTCATACTGTTTATAGGAAGCAATGTGCAGGCTCATACTGTTTATAGGAAGCGATGTGCAGGCTTATACTGTACATAGGAGGCTATGTGGATGCTCATACTGTTTATAGGAAGCAATGCGCAGGCTCATACTGTACATAGGAGGCTATATGTGGGTGCTCATACTGTATATAGGAAGCTATATGCGGCCTCATACTGTATATAGAAAGTGATGTACAGGCTCATACTGTATATAGGAGGCTATGTGCAGGCTCATACTGTATATAGGAAGCAATGTGCAGGCTCATACTGTATATAGGAGGCAAAAACTGTATTCAGGAGGCTATATGTGGGTGCTCATACTGTATATAGGAGACTATATGCAGCCTCATACTGTATATAGGAAGCGATGTGCAGGCTCATACCGTACATAGGAGGCTATATGTGGCTTCATACTGTATATAGGAAGCGATGTGCAGGCTCATACTGTATATAAGAGGCTATGTGGGCTCATATTGTATATAGAAGCAATATGCAGGCTCATACTGTATATAGGAGACTATATGCGGCCTCATACTGTATATAGATGGCTATATGCGGCCTCATACTGTATATAGGAATCGATGTACATGCTCATTCTGTATATAGGAGGCTATGTGGGCTCATATTGTATATAGAAGCAATATGCAGGCTCATACTGTATACAGGAGGCTATGTGGGCTCATACTGTATATAGGAGGCTATATGCAGCCTCATACTGTATATAGGAATCGATGTACAGGCTCATACTGTACATAGGATAAAGTACAAATATATCCCAAATACTGGAAAAAATTCTTCAAAGGCTCAACTCACTGGAAATAATAATAGCAAAAAAAATCTCATAAATGAGCTATTAAGCATCACAAGAGATCAAAATTGGAGTTTTTCAAGCTAAATAATTTATTTAGAATAATTAACAGAGCATAAATGCTAAATGCAAGTTACAGCAGACATAAACACAATATAATTAAACCAGCACCTTGACAGTTAATAAAGTTTTTATCTGTATAAAACATGTAGTTTCTTTGCTTTCCTTTCACAAATAGAATGCATAGTTAACAGCAAACTCCCCATTTACATAATATGTATGCCCAGATAAGGTTTTGCATACAATAAGTGCCCAGAGTAAACTGCTCAATATAAAGTGCACAAGTGCCTTGTATCAAATAAGCCTGGTAGGCGTTAAGTGTACACAGAGTAAAAACTGTCTATACAAATTCAAGAGTAAGATACAAGGACTGCATTAGAAAGTAACAACTTACATGTGTAGTGTATGTCGCTGTAAAACCTGCCGCCCCTACGCGCGTTACGCCGCAGCTTCCTCAGGAGGCGTGGTTTACAAGTGCCCCGGATCTAGTTTATATAGTGCGGTCAACCAATAAACCGCTTTCCCTAATAAAGCTTGTAAAATTCAGGACCTGAGCTGTAGTGTCCACAATGACGTCAATAGTATCCAGTTCTAAACGTCCACAGCATTATCGGCGCATGCGCTGTTGAGTCCCCACTATGAACAGGGAGTCTATGATCAGCGCTCATCAGCATGAAAGCGGCTCAAGCTGCAAAACAGCCAGAGACCGCCGCATACCAGACTGAGCACGTCAGACGGCTCCTAGGGAGGACAGAACTGGGCATGCGCTCAAGTGAGGACAAGAAAATAAAATAATTATGAAGAATAATAATCACTACTTAAAGTGATAGCAAGTGTTGAAAGTGAGGGGATAAAACATAATGATGCTGAAATAATTATAGCGGTGTGTATGAACCATTAAAGTGAATATGCCTGACATAGAGTGCAAAGGCACACACATATGTGTCAATTATAAGCACACTATGCAAGCAATAAAATTTTTTTTTAACAATTAGCATAATGTGTATGCAGGCTATATGAAAGTGTATGTGCATCATATAACTATAACAACTATATATCATGTCTCTGTTAAAAAACAAATGTACATAAAAATAACACATGGCATTCAATACATACATCAAATGTCATATATCATAAAGTAATTATACACACAATTATGTATAATGCATAATACATAGCAAAAATACACAAAGAAAATTGTGAAAAAAATAAAAAATGAGTGAAAAAAATATATATAAAAATAAAACAAATAAAAATGTAAATGAAATAAAGAAATAAAAAAAGAAAAAATGAATAAAAATGTGAACAAATAATATGAAATATTGAAGACCCAATGGGTACGAAAAGAGCCGTAGATTTCTTGTGAGAGGAGTGTTTCTTCATAAAATCTTGAAATGCCCTCAACAATGAATTCCATGCCAGATCTTATATATTGCGATGCGAAGATAGAGAACTGGAGTATAAGCACAGGAAAAAATAATTAAAAACAAAAAACTAAAACCAAGACTAAAAAGATACCCATACGATTTTTACAGAAAGGACCCAAAACCATTACTCTCATTCAATCATTTTTTTTTTGCTACTGTATATAGGAGGCTATGTGCAGGCTCATACTGTATATAGGAAGCAATGTGCAGGCTCATACTGTATATAGGAGGTAAACACTGCATTCAGGAGGCTATATGTGGGTGCTCATACTGTATATAGGAGGCTATATGCGGCCTCATACTGTATATAGGAAGCGAAGTACAGGCTCATACTGTATATAGGAGGCTATATGCGGCCTCATACTGTATATAGGAAGCGATGTGCAGGCTCATACTGTATATAGGAGACTATGTGCAGACTCATACTGTATATAGGAAGCGCTGTGCCGGCTCATACTGTATATAAGAGGCTATATGCGGCCTCATACTGTATATAGGAAGCAATGTGCAGGCTCATACTGTATATAGGAGACTATGTGCAGACTCATACTGTATATAGGAAGCAATGTGCAGGCTCATACTGTATATAGGAGGCAATTCAAAAGCAGGAAATATCCAGCTACAGATCCAGGGAAAAATTGTTAAAAACAAAAAATGAAGGATAGCGATAAAGTGACGCCTGTGTAAAAGGTTTTGTAACTGCTGCGACTCTAGATACCAACCACAAGGAAATCGAAAGGATTATAAATATTTGTGATAGACTCGCGCTGAAAAAACCAAGATGTGGGAGAAAAGCTAGTCACTTATTAATGAGACAAATAGAAGAATGTTTAATAGGTAAAACCTGACAAGAATAAACAATAAACTGCAGTTAGCCCAATTGTGGGGATAAATAGCTGAGAAATAAATAGTGATTAGTATATCTTAATGAATATATTGCAACTCGCTCAGTACAAAGCTGTGAAAAAAATGGTAGTTAATGGAAATAGTAAGTATTGCACTCAAACAGTTGATTAACCAAGGAGAGATGGCATGTACCCGAATAGAATTCTCCTAGAAGTAAAGGGTTAATATGTACATAGAACACAATTGGGTGAAAATATTAAATGGTCAGAAGCAATATGTCCCGGACCTGAAGAAAGAAGCCGAGTTTTCCGAAACGCGTTGGTTTCGGCCCTTTTTGCCACCCGTACCTCCATCTAGCAGCAGTTACACGGCACCAAGTGATCCACCGCGTCACACAGGTCCTGCTCCTACTGCACATCTGCCGGGACGCAGCTATCGACCAGAGTGACCGGATCCCTGCCGACAGCTGGAGCGCAGGAGCGCTGGTCTCACACTACACCTCGGCATATCGCCGCATCTCCCAGGTCCGACCTTTACTGCACCAGCCAGAACGCAGTCACCGGATTCTACGCAGACCATCGGAGGTATTGTGAGTAGCAACACTCACATACAACTATATATGGTGAAATCACCTTGTACTGTTCAGCGCGCTATTTCACAGGGCACGAGCCCTCCACTCATTGGAGAAAGTACTTGGTGTATCCGTCATCGGCCGGGGCAGCTCTCCCCACGGCTATAGACATTGGACTATTTTATGAATGCAGGTTTATACCAAGCATTAACTATGGACTAAGGATATAATCACACTCTTTATGCCGGGACATATTGCTCATGACCATTTAATATTTTCACCCAATTGTGTGTTCTATGTACCAATTAACCCTTTACTTCCTGCCGCTCTTATTTGCAGCCTCTAGGAGAATTCTATTCGGGTACATGCCATCACTCTTGGTTAATCAACTGGTTGAGTGCAAAACTTAATGGAAATAGTAACTACCATCTTTTTTTCACAGCTTTGTACTGGGCGAATTGCAATATATTTATTAAGATATACTAATCACTATTTATTTCTCAGCTATTTATCCCCACGATTGGGCTAACTGCAAATTATTGTTTATTCTTGTCAGGTTTTACCTATTACCATATATACTCGAGTATAAGCCGACCCGAGTATAAGCCGAGGCACCAACTTTTGCCACGAAAAACTGGGTAAACTTATTGACTTGAGTATAAGCCGGGTGTGCATTGACCACTCATCCCTACCGTGGTATGCATGTTTCCCCCGTCCCTGTCATTGTATGCATAGCTCCTTATCCCCTATCTTTGTATGTATGATTCCTGTTAAGAAAAAAAACATCCTATTTACCTGCCTGCGCGCCGTCGGTGGCACTGCATCTTGTTCCGGCCATATAACACGGATAATTCTTGGTAATGACAGTGAATATTTAGAACATTCATTACTGTGCACTTTATACACATTATACATTCCTGCAGCTCAGTGGCATAGCAACTGTTTGTGGCGCCCGGGGCGGTCGAAAAATTTGCCGCCCCTTTGGTCGTTGATAGAGTTGAGCGACTTTTGGTTTTTTAGGGTCGAGTTTCGTTTCGTGAAACCCGACTTTTCCAAAAGTCGGGTCGAGCAAGATCGTCCGATTATAGGGAAAAGTCGGGGTCGTCCCGAAACACGAAACCCAATGTAAGTCAATGGGGAATAAAAGTCGGCAGTGAGAGGAGGACAGGAAACACACCTACAGTGCCCATTTGAATGCCAAAAGCATTAATTCTTCTTACTTAAGCTTGTCAACCTTAATTAACTTCATAATACAAGTTACGCTCTGAAAAATGGGGGTTATTTGGCTAAAGTTGTGGGGGGGGGCTGGCTCCAGGTTTTCATGTGCCCTGGGCGAAAGAGCGCCCCTTTAACACATACCAAAACTCATCATGCTCCGATACGGCAGAGAAATAGCGGTATAGTACAATGAAAAATACTTCACTTTTTACATCTCATGACGAGGCCCATCTATTTCTCCATACAGAATCATTGGTCCCATATAATGTTTGAAACAGTATATGATGAGCTCCACATAATGCTACAGTATATGTTGGTCCCCATGGATGAAGCTCCACTGTCTTATGGGCCCAAATAATGCTCCAAACATAATGGGCCCCATTTCTAATGCTCTAGTGTATAATGGGCCCTGTAAATGCTGCTCCAGTGTCTGATGTCCACCTTTGGAATGTTCCAGTGTATGGTGGGCCCCATCTATCATTCTCCAGAGTATAGTGCTCCCCAAAAATTGCTGTCCCAACATTGAAAACAATCAAATAAGTCTCCTCGCTAGGGAATCCCTGTACTAGTCTGGACTCCTCGTCGTCCCCATCTTCCATCTCACTGCACAGTATTTCAACCTTGCAAGTGCTGTGATCCTGAGCAAGCAGGGGGGGCCCACTCGTGGGCGACGGCACTGGCACAGGGCCCCTGATAGTACGGTGGTGTGTCTGATGGCGGGTGGGCCGAACCTGCACTTTCATCTGCAGCTTCCTCTTTGTCACCGTGTAAGATGGAACTGTATATGGGAAGAGTAACCTGAGTTTCATCAGGGTCAGATTCAGGCCGTGTAGCGTGCGAGGGGAATGTAGTGGTCTGGGTCAATGTACCAGCAGATTCATCGAGCAGTGGCTGGGCATCAGTGCACTTATGTCGCCCCCAGGAGTACGGTCGCCACAGTGGCATTACCTTCCTCCTAGGGAGTGTGATGTCATGCTTGGGAGCAACGAAGGATCTCTCTAGTAGGTTAACTGATTGGGCGGCGTTATTCCCACGAGTCATGACCCTCCAAACAGCGTTCATGAAGGCAAAGTGTTTGTTTTACGTGGGCAGTATGGTTGCAAAGCTGAACCTTAAAGGAATGTCCAGAAGGGCACCAGCAGGAGTGGAGCCTACGGTTAAATTCGACTCCACCTGGGAAACCTCAACCATGCCAGCTACAGAACAGATGCACACATTGCAAGCTTAATTCCGTTAACGAACGAGACTCCGTCATGCCCCGCGGTCCGAGTCCGGCTTACTAGAGGGACACGTGAGGCTCTGGCACATGAGATTGGCCAATAACTGGTGTGTCATGCCCTTACATGTCCGTGGCTGCATGTGCGCTACACTGAAAAGGCCAGCGTTTGTCGCTTACAGGTGCAGATAACCCGCTGAACAACGTTAGTGATGGGGATCACTGATTACAATTATTACCCGCGAACGATGATTTCCCAGTAAGTGCAGGTCAACCGCAGTTCCGGAACTAGGCCTAACCGTCATTCCTGAAAAAATTAAAAACTTATGTGTGCAAACCACAGGTGCTGTAGCTTGCTTAACAGCTCGCCAGCCGTTCTCACGCCCAGTATGGATTACACGTGATTGCACAAAGGTGAGAAAGGGTACCGTATCCCCAGATAACATGTATGGATAGCGTACACATTCAAAATATATGTCTATACATCAGGAGGCAGGCTCAGACGGTGTTAGGCCCAGTATGGATTGCACGTGATTGCACAAAGGTTAGAAAGGGTACCGTATCCCCGGATAACATGTATGGATAGCGTACACATTCAAAATATATGTCTATATATCAGGAGGCAGGCTCTCTGGAGCTAGAGCCCGGACAGCAGGACAGGGCATAGCTACATCTTAACCATCATCTTTCAGTTCAATCAATTTGTAGTGGCAGTCCCAGTGAAGGATTTGACAGACCAGACTACACAGCGGAGGAGCAGGGAGAGGTAAACATTGCAATTGCTGGGGCCCTGCCCAAGCAAGGGGGGCACACTCGTGGGCGTCGGTACTGGCCCTGGGCCCCTCATAGTATGGCGGTGTGTCTGACGGCGGGTGTGCACCACCACCGTCAGAGACACTTGATTGCACTATGAGGGACCCTGTGCCAGTGCCCGCGCCCAAGAGTCGGCCCACCCACCTGTCCAGGGCAACGGCACTTGCACGGTTTCAGGTGCTAGGTGGTGACCCCGGCCATTGGGGGGGGCAGCCCAGTTAGGGAGGTTTACAAAGTGGCATATGTTGATGTGGGACATTCAGCTGCTGCAAAAGGCGAAATAGATCAAGTTCGCGGAATAGGAGGATAACCAAAGCAAGCCATTTTTCTGGCAACCTATGTGTCATCAAGGGAAGGTGGGACAAAATCCTTGGAAACCCATGCATGGTTCATTTTAATGAAGGTTAGATCATCCACATTTTGGGTTGACAGACGGGTCCTTTTTTCTGTCAGGATTGATCCAGCTGCACTGAAGACTCTTTCCGATAGCACACTTGCAGCTGGGCAAGCGAGCTCCTGTAAGGCATATTGTGCCAATTCAGGCCAGGTGTCCAGTTTAGCGGCCCAATAGTCAAAGGGGAATGACCTGTGTGGGAGAACATCGATATGGGAGGAAAAGTAGTTTGTAACCATAGTTGACAACTGCTGTCTCCTGTCACTTTCCATCGATGCAGTATTACCAGTTGTGTGAGTGGTACTTGAAAAATCAGTCCACAACATTGTCATGAAACCCCTGTCTCCAACGCCACTTCTGCTGTGTGCACCACGAACACCTCTGCCAAGCTGCCCCCGGCCCGTACGGCTCGTGTGAGAAACATCACCGCTGCTGTGTGCTGGGAATGCCTCAAGCAACCGATTTACCTAAATTGCTTGAGTTGCTTGTTTTCTTAGCCAATATTAGGTCAAGGTTCTCCTGTGGCATGATGTTTTGTAATTTGCCTTTATAGCGTGGATCCAGGATGCTGGCCAACCAGTAGTCGTCATTGTTCATCATTTTGGCAATGCGGGGGTCCCTTTTTAGGATTTAGGTAAATGCTTGTTTATTAGCCAATATTAGGTCAAGGTTCTCCTGTGGCATGATGTTTTGTAATTTGCCTTTATAGCGTGGATCCAGGATGCTGACCAACCAGTAGTCGTCATTGTTCATCATTTTGGCAATGCGGGGGTCCCTTTTTAGGATCTGCAAGGCATAATCTGACATGTGGGCCAATGTTCCCGGTGTCAATGATGCACTGCGAGTGCTGGTTGGATGAGCACTTTCTCGCAAATCCACATCCCTCCAGTCACGCACAAACCCTGTACCAGACCTTACCACGCCAACATTTTCACTTGCCCCACGAGATGCATCCTCCTCCCCTAAGTAATCATCCCCATCATCATCCTCCTCCTCCTCTTCTTCCTCCACCTCGTCCAGGAGAGGTCCCTGAGCAGACAATGGCTGAATGTCATCAAGGATTCCCTCCTCGTCAACATTGGCTGCAGACGCCTGCTCCTTAAGGTGCGTCAAAGTTTGCATGAGCAGACGCATAAGTGGGATGCTCATGCTTAGGATGGCGTCGTCTGCGCTTACCAGCCGTGTGCATTCCTCAAAACACTGAAGGACTTTACAGAGGTCTTTTAGCTTCGACCACTGCACACCTGTCAACTCCATGTCTGCTCTCAAAGTGCCTGGCCGTGTATCCTCCCACAAATGCATTATGGCCTGCCTCTGCTCGCACAGCCGCTCAACCATGTGCAGGGTGGAGTTCCACCTTGTTGCAATGTCGATAATGAGGCGGTGGTTGGGAAGGTGGAGCAATCACTGCAGATTCTGCATACGAATGGAGTGTACAGGCGACCGGCGGATGTGCGCGCACAGTCTTCGCACCTTCTGGAGCAGGGCTGTTAACTCCGGATAATTATTGAGGAAGCACTGCACCACCAGGTTCAAGGTGTGAGCCAAGCAAGGTATGTGGCTGAGTATTGAAAGGGCTATGGCTGCCACAAAATTACGGCCGTTATCACTAACTACCTTGCCTGCCTCAAGATGTACACTGCCCAGCCATGACTCAGTTTGTCGCTGGAAGTACTCGGCGAGCACCTCGGCGGTGTGTCTGTCGCCCAAACACATCATCTGTAACACAGCCTGCTGACGCTTTCCACTAGCTGCTCGATAGGGGGACACCTCGTATGCAACATTGGCAGCTGCAGATGGAGTGCTCGTACGACTGCGCTTTGTGGACGAGCTTTCGCTTCTGGAGGAGGAGGAGGAGGATCGAACGCCTACAGCCAACTGTTTCCTATACCGTGGGCTAGGCAGCACTGTCCCACCACCGCTGTCCCCTGTGGATCCTGCATCCACCTCATTAACCCAGTGCGCAGTGATGGACACGTAACGGCCCTGGCCATGCCGACTGGACCATGCATCAGTTGTGAGGTGCACCTTGCCACTCACTGACTGCTTGAGTGCATGGACAATGCGGTCTTTCACATGATGGTGGAGGGCTGGGATGGCTTTGCGAGAGAAGAAGTGGTGACTGGGTAGGTCATAGCGTGGTACTGCATAGGCCATGAGTTCGCGGAAAGCTGCGCTTTCCACCAACCGATAGGGCATCATCTCAAATGAGATTAGTTTGGCAATGTGGGCGTTCAAACCCAGTGTACGCGGATGAGAGACTGAGTACTTTCTTGACCTACTCATAGTGTCTGGGAGGGTGAGCTGGACTTGAGAGCTGCATATGGTGGAAGTAGCGGTGGACAGGGCGAACTGAGAGAGGGTTGATGATGGTAATGGAGTTGGTGTTCTTTCTGATGGCCTAGATTCAGTCTTGGTAGAATCATGCAGGACTGAAATTTTTGATGTTTTTCTACTCCTCTCATGAGCCCAAACAAGTCTCTAAAAGCATGAGTTTGCAACTACTTTACTTTTGGAGAAAATTCAAAACATTCATTATTCAATAGGGCCCAAACTATCAAAAACCAGCGGTTTCAATGAACACACATTTCTTGGTAGAATCATGCAGGACTGAAATTTTTGATGTTTTTCTACTCCTCTCATGAGCCCAAACAAGTCTCTAAAATCATGAGTTTGCAACTACTTTACTTTTGGAGAAAATTCAAAACATTCACTATTCAATAGAGCCCAATAGCAAAAATCAGGTTTTGAATGAAGAATCACATTTCTTGGTAAAATCATGCAGGATTGAAATTTTTGATGGTTTTTTACTCCTCTCAACAGCCCAAACAAGTTTCTAAAAGGATGAGTTTGCAACTACTTTACTTTTGGAGAAAATTCAAAACATTCATTATTCAATAGGGCCCAAACTATCAAAAACCAGCGGTTTGAATGAACACACATTTCTTGGTAGAATCATGCAGGACTGAAATTTTTGATGTTTTTCTACTCCTCTCATGAGCCCAAACAAGTCTCTAAAAGCATGAGTTTGCAACTACTTTACTTTTGGAGAAAATTCAAAACATTCATTACTCAAAAGAGCCCAATAGCAAAAACCAGCGTTTTGAATGAAGAATCACATTTCTTGGTAGAATCATGCAGGATTGAAATTTTTGATGGTTTTTTACTCCTCTCAACAGCCCAAACAAGTTTCTAAAAGCATGAGTTTGCAACTACTTTACTTTTGGAGAAAATTCAAAACATTCATTATTCAATAGGGCCCAAACTATCAAAAACCAGCGGTTTCAATGAACACACATTTCTTGGTAGAATCATGCAGGACTGAAATTTTTGATGTTTTTCTACTCCTCTCATGAGCCCAAACAAGTCTCTAAAATCATGAGTTTGCAACTACTTTACTTTTGGAGAAAATTCAAAACATTCACTATTCAATAGAGCCCAATAGCAAAAATCAGGTTTTGAATGAAGAATCACATTTCTTGGTAAAATCATGCAGGATTGAAATTTTTGATGGTTTTTTACTCCTCTCAACAGCCCAAACAAGTTTCTAAAAGGATGAGTTTGCAACTACTTTACTTTTGGAGAAAATTCAAAACATTCATTATTCAATAGGGCCCAAACTATCAAAAACCAGCGGTTTGAATGAACACACATTTCTTGGTAGAATCATGCAGGACTGAAATTTTTGATGTTTTTCTACTCCTCTCATGAGCCCAAACAAGTCTCTAAAAGCATGAGTTTGCAACTACTTTACTTTTGGAGAAAATTCAAAACATTCATTACTCAAAAGAGCCCAATAGCAAAAACCAGCGTTTTGAATGAAGAATCACATTTCTTGGTAGAATCATGCAGGATTGAAATTTTTGATGGTTTTTTACTCCTCTCAACAGCCCAAACAAGTTTCTAAAAGGATGAGTTTGCAACTACTTTACTTTTGGAGAAAATTCAAAACATTCATTATTCAATAGGGCCCAAACTATCAAAAACCAGCGGTTTCAATGAACACACATTTCTTGGTAGAATCATGCAGGACTGAAATTTTTGATGTTTTTCTACTCCTCTCATGAGCCCAAACAAGTCTCTAAAAGCATGAGTTTGCGACGGGGGCGTGGCCTGGAGCTCGATGGAGGAGGACGCTTGAGCTCAGAGCTCCCATGAAGCCTATCTACAAAGCGACATAATTGCTTAAGAAGACTCTTATTCATCAGAAGACCTTTGGAATTGGATTCTTATCTTTATTGTGAACATTTTGACACCTCCCTGGAAGGAATCCATTGTATACTTAAGATAATACAGCCTTTGGAAGTGAGAGGTGAGGAGAAAGCCGCCAGTGACTCAGCAGATTTCCCCTGAGCTTGGCCCCAGGAACTGCCATTGTTTAGATCCGAGGTGTGAAACGCCATTGTTTACATTCGAGGTGAGAACTGCAGGAGATCCTGTGAGGCAGCTGCTGGTCCCTGATCTGAGGCTGAAGAAGCCTTGGTGTTCCTGAATCGTTAGAGGGTCCGCTGTCAGGCTGCTGGAGACCTGGATCTGCGCAACTTGCCGCCGCTCAGCTGCAGAAGAGTAAAGGAGCTGACGGCGCCGGAGAGCGACGTGGCGGGAACTAGTGGGCACGGAGCCGCATGGAAGAGGCTGTCATCAGGGAAAGTGGACGTGGATCTGGTCCTTCTTGCTGCCTCGGCTGAGGCATACATTTACTGTTCGGCGCATCGGTGAGTGCGGAGAAGTGGAGGAGACCTGCGCCTGATTTTAAAAGCAAATTGGCGGGGAAACTGACGAACTGCGCGGCAGTTCAGGAGATAGTACCAGCGGCTGAAGCTGTTGTCAACTGGGACAGGAGCAGCACGCGATTTTCCTGGGCAGACTGAAGGATCTTTGCCGCTCTCTGGTCGGTGACCCAAGAAGCGTGGTTGATTGGGAAACAATCGGTTTTGCCGGGGATTCTAAAAGGAAGAGCTTCGCCACTTATTGCTGTCTTGGTTCATGTTGGAGATTATGAGATCGATGCAGTGAGGGAAACTGGAGTCTGTTGTATCCCTATAAGAAGAAGTGGGAAGAGGAAGTTGGAACTTGAATTTGAATTTGGTTTTGGCGGCAAATTGATCGGAGTTCAGTGGTGATCTGAAGGAAAGAAAATATTGCTATCTCCTGCTTCAGAAGATTTTCACAGTCATTGGGTGAGAAGAAGGTTGTATGTGTCTGAACTTATTAACCTGTTGTTGTATTGGAAGGTGGTGGTATTTTAAGGGAGCCTGTTAATTTGATAGATCAATCAAAATATAGATTGATTGAATAATTTTACATCAGTAAGGTATTGTTTATTAATTACTGAAGGTCTTTCTTGTATAGCTTAATAGCAAATCAGTGATATCTGCTTTGAGGAACTGGTGATTTATACGTCCCAAGTGATTATTACCACACAATCCAATATTTTTCGATTGGAATTCTCATGTTGGAATTAATTTATGTGCATTGTATAGATATATATTAATGCATTGTTGATATAAAGCTTGTACCCACTGATTGAGAAGGCCCTTGGCTGCCCTATCTACAATCACCCATTAATGATTTATTGCACCTGAGGTCATACAAGTATTACTCGGTAGAGTGCATGAGATATAGCTGTCTCCCTATGAGCTTGCGACACTTGGGGCAAAGAATTTCTATTGCTTTATTAAAAAGCTACATTGCTGCTTTATTTGAGACTGTATCTTTAACTTAGTTTGTGATATATAAATAATACTACACTAGGAAGTAACTGGTTATTGTATCAGTCAGTAGTAACTTAATTATTATAATAATTAAGAGTGCGTTGCATATACGAGAATATTTAGGGCACAATATACCCTTTTTTTACCTTTGCTTTAGTATACTCTAACCATGGCATCTAATTCAAAATCTAAAATGCCTACTGGTAAAAACCAGAAATCCACAGGTTCTTCCAGTCAAAGAATATACACTGAATCTGTTAATCTACTAAGTCCAATTAAATCTAGATCCCCCCTAAAGAGGGAAGAAAATACCTCAACTAAGAATATGCCTAACAGCTCTTCTATTAAGGCTACTCATAGAGATTCAGGTCACAAAGATACTTCTACCGATCCTTGTCCCTTATCTTTTACATCTTCCCAGGTACTTGATAATAAAGGGACTTCAAAACTCTTTTTACAGGATGAAGAAAGTAAAATGGATTTATCTAAATTCAATAAGAGAAGAGCCCCAGATAGTCAATCTGTTAGACCAGATCCAACATATTTGGATTCTGACACTTCATTTGAGGATTTCTCTCCAAATGACACCCCAGTGAAACAACCCTCTAAAAGAGGTTGCCCAGAGATTTCCTCTGTTGAATCTTCAAATCCCCATAATTTTGATTTTAAAACTTTGTTGAAATCTGATAGACAGGTTACTGAGGGTTCGCTCGCTGGTTTCCTTATATCCTTCCAGGAATCTTTCAGTGCAATTAATACGTCTATTAAAGCGGGTTTTGATTCTCATAGGAGGGATATTCAGGAGATCAGTGATAAATTCTCCCAAAGATTTGAATTGAATGAGAAAAGGCTCTCAAAGGTTGAAAATAGGACAGATGATTTAGTACAGCAAAATTCAAACTTGAAAGCTGAACTCTTATCCGTTAGGTCCAAATTAACGGACTTGGAGGATCGGAGTAGGCGAAATAATATCAAGATCAGAGGGATACCCGAAAGTGTAATACAGAAAGACCTTTCAGATTATACTAAAGCTACACTTAAAAAGGCTTTGCCGTCCTTAACTGATCTACAATTGATAATTGATAGAATTCACCGCCTGCCCCGTCCAAAGAACATATCTATGGATAAACCAAGGGACACGATACTTCACTTCCATTTTTTTGAAACTAAAGAATTGATATTAAGATATATTAGAGAGAAAGGCTCTCTCCCTCCCCCCAATGACCACTTAAAATTCTTCTCTGATTTTTCAAAATTAACTATGGAAACTAGGAAGTCATTTAATCAAGCTACTAACGTCCTTAGGGAAATGGGGATTCCTTATAGGTGGGGATTCCCAACAAAGTTACTTGTGTCACATAGGGGCAAGATTGTTCCACTTTTTACTCCAAGGGAGGCCTTGGACTTTATCCGCTCTTTAAAGGAAGGCCCCTCTGACAGAGATAACGGCTGAAGGTGATAAATTCTCGTTGGATCCCTTGTACTACTTACATAAATAACAACATGGAGGGTATTGAATGATAAATATTAGGTTAATAGTTTATTAGGCTTTATGGGATCTTGCCACTTTGGCTTTTTAAGTCCCCAATAAGGAGAGATACCACGTTTGGTGGTTAACCTCCAGGAGGACTCTTTAGGTTTATTGATTTACATTTTTAATTTTAATTTTTAAACCCTAGTTGGAATAGGTGAGGACAATTTCAAAGAAGGCAATTTGGTGATAAAATTGGATAATAGTTAATAAACAGGCAAATAAATAGAACAGCATGAAAATCAAAATTCTCTCACATAATGTTAAAGGATTGAATAGTCCCCATAAGCGATATATAGCTTGGAGAGAATTAAAACGGCTTCATGCGGATATCTCTTGTTTACAAGAGGTTAAATTAATAAAAGATACCCACCCGACTTTTCAGCATAAAGACTTCCCCCACATTTTTAAATCCCTTAATAATAAGAAGAGTGCAGGAGTAATAACCATCATTAATAAAAACATCCCCTTCCAGTTACTTGATGAACATGTTGATAATCATGGAAGATTCCATATTCTCATATGTAAATTGAACTTTAAACTTTGTACAATCGTTAATATCTATGCCCCTAACAATGGCCAAATCTCTTTCTTTAACAAATTATTGAAGAAGGTGAACGATGTTAAAAGAGGAGACCTGTTATTAATAGGTGATTTCAATCTAGTTCCCGACAGGAATATTGACTCATCATCTTCTGCTACTTCTAAATCGAATCGATCTTTGAACAACTGGATCAGACAGAATGAGATGTATGATGTTTTTAGATGCTTAAATTCCTCATCTAAAGAATTCACATACTACTCAGATACATACAAAACTTCTTCCAGAATAGATTTATTTTTGACTGATATCTTTTCTCTTGCCAAATTTAAGGAAATTGAAATTCTGGAAAAATCTTTTTCTGATCATGCCCCTGTATTAGGAATATTCGATTTGGGCCCTCCCACAACAAATACCTTCCTATGGAAGGTTAATCCCACTTTATTAAACACTCAGAGATATAGAGATATCATCAGCGAAATAATTGAAAATTACTTTAAAGAAAATTTAGTGGATAGTATGAGTCCTTTTACCATTTGGAATGCCCACAAAGCCGTTTTGAGAGGGTGTCTCATTCAACTCTCTGCGAGATATAAAAAAGAAAAAAGGGAAAAAAATTGCTGATCTTCAATCCCAAATTGCTTTAAAAGAAGAGCAGCAAAATAATTTATTTACCCCATCTCACAATATCCATCTTGAAATTTTGAAGTTAAGACAAAATTTGAGGTCTGAAATTATCTCTAAGTATGACTCTGTTGTCAGGGCATCAAAATATAACTTCTATGCCTCTATTAATAAGCCTACCAAGTACATGACAAATAAACTGAAACAATCCCGTGTGAACAGAAGGATTATTAAAATTACATCCTCTTCGGGAGAAGTGAAACATCACCCTTCTGATATCACGGGAGTCTTTGCGGATTACTTTGAACATCTTTATAATTTAAAGAATGACTCTTCAACTCATACTCCTAACCAAAGGGAAATTGATTCCTTCTTATCTAAACTAACACTTCCACAAGTAGATACTTTGGATTTAACTCTCTTAAACCAACCCTTTACTGTAGAAGAAATTACCAGAACGATTGAAAAGCTTAAATTAAATAAATCCCCTGGCCCAGATGGGTTTACTAATGAATATTTTAAAACATTTTCAAACCTTATATCTCCACATTTAAAATCTCTATTTAATCACGCCTCAAATACTGGATTGTTCCCTAAAGAAATGACCGAAGCAACTATTATACTGATCCCTAAAGATAGTGGGAATTTGGAGGAAGTTAAAAATTATCGCCCAATCTCTCTAATAAACACCGACATTAAAATATATTCGAAAATTTTAGCGGATCGATTGAAGAACCTTTTGCCCCGTCTTATTAAGAATGATCAGGTGGGCTTTGTTAGTGGCAGACAAGTTACAGATGGCACTAGAAGGATTTTGAATCTTTTCAACATAGCTAAATCTAATAATTTCCCATCACTATTTATTTCCCTAGATGCCCAAAAAGCTTTTGATAGAGTGAATTGGGACTATCTTAAATCTACTCTATTGAAATTTGGGTTTGATGATAACTTTATAATTTCTATCTTTGCATTGTACTCAAATACTAATGCCAAAACTTATACAAATAATCACCTTTCTAGAAATTTTGATATCACTAATGGAACAAGACAGGGATGTCCTCTTTCCCCCCTTTTATTTGCCCTCGCAATTGAACCCCTTGCAGAAGTGATAAGACAAAGCACTGACATCTCGGGTTTTAAAACGAAGTCTTATCATCATAAACTAACTTTATTTGCTGATGACCTTATGTTATCAATTACTGACCCTGCTAATTCACTTACTGCTCTTATGAAGATTTTGGATGGTTTTTCTAGAGTTTCCTATTTTAAAATAAACGCTCAAAAATCTAAATTACTGCACTTTAGCTTAACCTGTTCTGAAATTGATGCCCTTAAAAAATTAACCAGTTTTTCTTGGGAAGAAATGGAATTAGAGTATCTGGGAATAATCTTCCCTAAGGACTTGAAATCTATCACATCTAGGAATATGGAACATCTTTTTAAAAAGATTTCAAAAGACTTCTCTAGTTATAATAACTGCGATTTGTCATTGATGGGAAGAATTTTAGTAACTAAATCATACATTTTACCAAAAATTCTATTTATATTTAGAAATATTCCTCTTATTATTCCTACTCCTCTTTTGTACAAAGTTCAAAAGTCAATCAACCTTTTTGTTTGGAAAGGACGGAGGCCTAGAATCACTACCAAAATTTTATATAAAAAGAAGGCTAATGGAGGCCTAGCACTTCCGAACATTTTGGCCTATTTTCAAGCATCCCTTATCCTTCAAAGCAAACAATGGTTTTCTGAAGGAACACCCTCTGCTTGGTTAGACCTTGAATCAGAGCAATGTGGGGTCAGTTCCATTTCGGATTTGTTTTTTAAGCATTTGCTCTCGCCTTTGAATGTTGTTCACCATCATCCAGTCTTTCATTCTATACTGGTTATGTGGAGGAGCTTTACACAATTAAAGAAGAAAGTTGATAGACGGAATATTTTGAAAAAATTTCCTTTAAAACTACTATTTAAAATATATAAGTGCCCTATGTCGGAAGAGTGGAAAGAATTTAAAATTAATACAATAGGGGATATATGGGATGGC
The DNA here is from genome assembly GCF_039654945.1 of Dendrobates tinctorius. Taxonomy (NCBI): domain Eukaryota; kingdom Metazoa; phylum Chordata; class Amphibia; order Anura; family Dendrobatidae; genus Dendrobates; species Dendrobates tinctorius. The sequence goes on from NW_027362108.1 coordinate 272,782, forward strand.
CAACACCCCTTATCTTTTAACGAGATGAAAAATAAATTCCGTATTCCATTTTCGTATTTTACCCCTTATCTTGTGTTGAAGGATCTCCTGCGGAAGTTTTTGAATAGCAGAGTTTTGAATTCAGATATTGTGGCTTCCATGTTTACAAATGTTAACCATAAGTTGTCTTGGAGCCTTAAGAATATCTACTCTCATTATAACGAAGATTTTGAGTTTACCAAAAACGTTTATATTCAAAGATGGGAAAAAGACTTAAATATTAAATTAGATGCAGAACAATGGGAGAAAGCAATAAGACTTTCAAATGCATCTGCTGTTTCGGCGATTCTGCAGGAATCTTTCTTTAAGACATTGACCAGATGGCATTATACCCCGATCAGGATGTCCCATATAGATAGTAAATACTCTTCTTTTTGTTGGAGGAACTGTGGTATGCCAGGCAACTTATACCATATGTTTTGGAGTTGCCCCAAATTGAAGAATTTGTGGAGAGAACTTACGGACCATTTAGACATCCTTTCAGACAAAGCGGTGAATGTTACCCCGCAGATGGCTTTGCTTTCCTTGGGCACCGAGAAAATTAATCCTTCCCTAAGATATGTAATAATACATATTTTCTTGGTGACCAAAAATACAATAGCTTTTTGGTGGCTTAAATCTGATCCACCTCCCTTCGCTGAAATACTTGACAAAGTTCGTACCCATAACTCTATGGAGAAAAGATTTGCGTTTATAAATAAAGCTCTCCATAAATATCACTCCAAGTGGGACATATGGAATTCAAAGTTTTGCTAGTATCGGTTACATTTGCCTGTCTGTTGTTGTTTGCTATATCTAATACAACTATGATTGTTTTGTTTTCTTTTTCTCTATCTAAAGAGAATTGCAGGAACAATGTATAATATTTGTCTTCATCTGTACTACTTTGAAACAGTTTATTGATGTGTGATGTAACACTGTAGAGTAGAGTTCTCTACTTTTTTATTTGTCCATGTTTTAACTTTTCCTTTCCTGTTCATGTTAAACTTAAAACTTAATAAAAATATTTAAAAAAAAAAAAAAAGGATGAGTTTGCAACTACTTTACTTTTGGAGAAAATTCAAAACATTCATTCAATAGAGCCCAATAGCAAAAATCAGGTTTTGAATGAAGAATCACATTTCTTGATAGAATCATGCAGGATTGAAATTTTTGATGGTTTTTTACTCCTCTCAACAGCCCAAACAAGTGTCTAAAAGCATGAGTTTGCAACTACTTTACTTTTGGAGAAAATTCAAAACATTCATTATTCAATAGAGCCCAATAGCAAAAATCAGGTTTTGAATGAAGAATCACATTTCTTGGTAGAATCATGCAGGATTGAAATTTTTGATGGTTTTTTACTCCTCTCAACAGCCCAAACAAGTTTCTAAAAGGATGAGTTTGCAACTACTTTACTTTTGGAGAAAATTCAAAACATTCATTATTCAATAGGGCCCAAACTATCAAAAACCAGCGGTTTCAATGAACACACATTTCTTGGTAGAATCATGCAGGACTGAAATTTTTGATGTTTTTCTACTCCTCTCATGAGCCCAAACAAGTCTCTAAAAGCATGAGTTTGCAACTACTTTACTTTTGGAGAAAATTCAAAACATTCATTATTCAATAGACATCACAGTTTGCATTATCCTTGTAGTGTGACATCTCAGTATACATTATCCTTGTAGTGTGACATCTCAGTATACATTATCCTTGTAGTGTGACATCACACTATGTATTATCCTTGTGGTGTGACATCACAATATACATTATCCTTGTAGTGTGACATCACTGTTTGCATTATCCGTGTAGTATGACATCTCAGTATGCCTTATCATTGTAGTGTTACATCTCAGTATACATTTATCCTTGTAGTGTGACATCACAATTTGCATTATCCTTGTAGTGTGACATTACAGCATGCATTATCCTTGTTGTGTGACATCACAATATGCATTATCCTTGTAGTGTGACATCTCAGTATACATTATCCTTGTAGTGTGACATCTCAGTATACATTATCCTTGTGTGACATCTCAGTATACATTATCCTTGTGTGACATCTCAGTATACATTATCCTTGTAGTGTGACATCAAACTATGCATTATCCTTGTAGTGTGACATCACAGTATGCATTATCCACGTAGTGTGACACAGTTTGCATTATCCTTGTAGTGTAACATCACAGTATGCATTGTCCTTGTAGTGTGACATCAAAGTTTGCATTATCCTTGTAGTGCGACATCTCAGTATGCGTTATCCTTGTAGTGTGACATCACAGTATGCATTATCCACGTAGTGTGACATCACAGTTTGCATTATCCTTGTAGTGTAACATCACAGTATGCATTGTCCTTGTAGTGTGACATCAAAGTTTGCATTATCCTTGTAGTGTGACATCTCAGTATGCGTTATCCTTGTAGTGTGACATCACAGTATGCATTATCCATGTAGTGTGACATCACAGTATGCATTATCTATGTAGTGTGACATCACAGTATGCATTATCCTTGTAGTATGACATATCAGTATGCATTATCCTTGTAGTGTGGCATCACAGTATGCATTATCCTTGTAGTGTGACATCTCAGTATACCTTATCCTTATAGTTTGACATCACAGTATGCATTATCCTTGTAGTGTGACATCACAGTTTGCATTATCCTTGTAGTGTGACATCACAGTATGCATTATCCGTGTAGTGTGACAAAACAGTTTGCATTATCCTTGTAGTGTGACATCTCAGTATACCTTATCCTTATAGTGTGACATCACAGTATGCATTATCCTTGTAGTGTGACATCACAGTTTGCATTATCCTTGTAGTGTGACATTACAGTTGCATTATCCTTGTATTGTTATATCTCAGTATGCATTATCCTTGTAGTGTGACATCACACTATGCATTATCCTTGTAGTATGACATTACAGTATGCATTATCCTTGTAGTGTGACATCACAGTATGCATTATCCTTGTAGTGTGACATCACAGTATGCATTATCCTTGTAGTGTGACATCACAGTATGCTTTATCATTGTAGTGTTTCATCTCAGTATACATTATCCTTGTAGTGTGACATCACAGTTTGCATTATCCTTGTACTGTGACATCTCAGTATACATTATCCTTGTAGTGTGACATCTCAGTATACATTATCCTTGTAGTGTGACATCTCAGTATACATTATCCTTGTAGTGTGACATCACACTATGCATTATCCTTGTAGTGTGACATCACACTATGCATTATCCTTGTAGTGTTACATCTCAGTATGCATTATCCTTGTAGTGTGACATCACAGTATGCATTATCCGTGTAGTGTGACATCACAGTTTGCATTATCCTTGTAGTGTGACATGTCAGTACGCATTTTCCACGTAGTGTGACATCACAGTTTGCATTATCCACGTAGTGTAACATCACAGTATGCATTATCCATGTAGTGTGACATCACATGCATTGTCCTTGTAGTGTGACATCACAGTATGCATTATCCACGTAGTGTGACATCACAGTTTGCATTATCCTTGTAGTGTGACATCTCAGTATGCATTATCCATGTAGTGTGACATCACAGTATGCATTATCCATGTAGTGTGACATCACAGTTTTTCTACTCCTCTCATGAGCCCAAACAAGACTCTAAAAAGATGTGTTTGCAACTACTTTACTTTTGGAGAAAATTCAAAACATTCATTATTCAATAGAGCCCAAAAGCAAAAAGCAGTGTTTTGAATGAAAAATCACATGTCTTGGTAGAATCATGCAGGATTGAAATTTTTGATCTTTCTTTACTCCTCTCAACAGCCCAAACAAGTTTCTAAAAGGATGAGTTTGCAACTACTTTACTTTTGGAGAAAATTCAAAACATTCATTATTCAATAGGGCCCAAAATATGAAAAACCAGCGGTTTGAATGAACACTCACATTTCTTGGTAGAATCATGCAGGACTGAAATTTTTGATGTTTTTCTACTCCTCTCATGAGCCCAAACAAGACTCTAAAAGGATGAGTTTGCGGAAAAGCATTTTGAAAAAATTTCCACTAAAATTATTATCGAACATATATAAGTGTCCAGTTCCGGAGGAATGGTACAGTTTTAAAATTAATACAGTAGGGGATATATGGGATGGACAAGATTTTTTACCTTTTAATGAGATTACAAATAAATTTCATGTCCCGTTTACACACTTTAACTCTTACCTAATTTTGAAAGACCTACTGCGGAAATTTTTAGGTAGTAGAGCTTTGAATTCGGATATTCTGGCCTCCATGTTTGCAAATATCACTCTTAAGTCGACTTGGAGTCTTAAAAATATATATTCCCATCTCAATGATGACACGGAATTCACTAAAAATGTATATATTCAAAGATGGGAAAGGGATTTTAACACTAGATTTGACGAAGACCAATGGGGGAAGGCCATAAGGTTCTCGAATGCATCTACTGTTTCTGCGATCTTACAAGAGTCTTTCTTCAAAACATTAATTAGATGGCACTACACCCCGATTAGGTTAGACCACATAGATAATAAATATTCCCCTCTATGCTGGAGGAATTGTGGTTTACCAGGTAACTTGTACCACATTTTCTGGAGCTGTTCTAAATTGAAAAGCTTGTGGAAAGAAGTCATGAATCACATAGATACTCTCTCTGACAACGCTGTGAAGGTCACCCCACAAATGGCACTACTTTCTTTGGGTACCGAGGAAATCAATTCTGACGTAAGATTTGTAATGATACATATTTTCTTGGTGACCAAAAACACTATAGCTTTCTGGTGGCTAAAAACCGATTTACCCTCCTTTGCTGATATTTTAGGCAAATTACGGATTCATAATTCTATAGAAAAAAGATTTGCATTTATCAATGGTACTCTCCATAAATATCATACTAAGTGGGATGTTTGGAATTTGAAATTTTCTTAACTTAGGTTATTTGACATTTTTTATTGTAAATTGAATAAGACAATGGTAGCTCCTTTTTTGAGAGGATTGCTTTTAAGTGATGTACAATACTTGTTTCTTATTTACGCTATCTGTATTAAATAATTTTATTTAATGTGTGATGTAACACGTAGAGTAGAGTTCTCTACTTTTTACTTTGTCCACTTACCCTTTCCCTTCTTATATTTCTGAAACTTTAATAAAAATATTTAAACAAAAGGATGAGTTTGCAACTACTTTACTTTTGGAGAAAATTCAAAACATTCATTATTCAATAGGGCCCAAACTATCAAAAACCAGCGGTTTGAATGAACACACATTTCTTGGTAGAATCATGCAGGACTGAAATTTTTGATGTTTTTCTACTCTCATGAGCCCAAAAAAGTCTCTAAAAGCTTTTGAATTTTCTCCAAAAGTAAAGTAGTTGCAAACTCATGCTCTTAGAGACTTTTTTGGGCTCATGAGAGGAGTAGAAAAACATCAAAAATTTCAGTCCTGCATGATTCTACCAAGAAATGTGTGTTCATTGAAACCGCTGGTTTTTGATAGTTTGGGCCCTATTGAATAATGAATGTTTTGAATTTTCTCCAAAAGTAAAGTAGTTGCAAACTCATCCTTTTAGAAACTTGTTTGGGCTGTTGAGAGGAGTAAAAAACCATCAAAAATTTCAATCCTGCATGATTCTACCAAGAAATGTGATTCTTCATTCAAAACGCTGGTTTTTGCTATTGGGCTCTTTTGAGTAATGAATGTTTTGAATTTTCTCCAAAAGTAAAGTAGTTGCAAACTCATGCTTTTAGAGACTTGTTTGGGCTCATGAGAGGAGTAGAAAAACATCAAAAATTTCAGTCCTGCATGATTTTACCAAGAAATGTGTGTTCATTGAAACCGCTGGTTTTTGATAGTTTGGGCCTTATTGAATAATGAATGTTTTGAATTTTCTCCAAAAGTAAAGTAGTTGCAAACTCATCCTTTTAGAAACTTGTTTGGGCTGTTGAGAGGAGTATAAAACCATCAAAAATTTCAATCCTGCATGATTTTACTAAGAAATGTGATTCTTCATTCAAAACCTGATTTTTGCTATTGGGCTCTATTGAATAGTGAATGTTTTGAATTTTCTCCAAAAGTAAAGTAGTTGCAAACTCATGCTTTTAGAGACTTGTTTGGGCTCATGAGAGGAGTAGAAAAACATCAAAAATTTCAGTCCTGCATGATTCTACCAAGAAATGTGTGTTCATTGAAACTGCTGGTTTTTGATAGTTTGGGCCCTATTGAATAATGAATGTTTTGAATTTTCTCCAAAAGTAAAGTAGTTGCAAACTCATCCTTTTAGAAACTTGTTTGGGCTGTTGAGAGGAGTAAAAAACCATCAAAAATTTCAATCCTGCATGATTCTACCAAGAAATATGATTCTTCATTGAAAACGCTGGTTTTTGCTATTGGGCTCTATTGAATATTGAATGTTTTGAATTTTCTCCAAAAGTAAAGTAGTTGCAAACTCATGCTTTTAGAGACTTGATTGGGCTCATGAGAGGAGTAGAAAAAAATCAAAAATTTCAGTCCTGCATGATTCTACCAAGAAATGTGATTCTTCATTCAAAACCTGATTTTTGCTATTGGGCTCTATTGAATAATGAATGTTTTGAATTTTCTCCAAAAGTAAAGTAGTTGCAAACTCATCCTTTTAGAAACTTGTTTGGGCTGTTGAGAGGAGTAAAAAACCATCAAAAATTTCAATCCTACATGATTCTACCAAGAAATGTGTGTTCATTCAAACCGCTGGTTTTTGATATTTTGGGCCCTATTGAATAATGAATGTTTTGAATTTTCTCCAAAAGTAAAGTAGTTGCAAACTCATCCTTTTAGAAACTTGTTTGGGCTGTTGAGAGGAGTAAAAAACCATCAAAAATTTCAATCCTGCATGATTCTACCAAGAAATGTGATTCTTCATTCAAAACCTGATTTTTGCTATTGGGCTCTATTGAATAATGAATGTTTTGAATTTTCTCCAAAAGTAAAGTAGTTGCAAACTCATGCTTTTAGAGACTTGTTTGGGCTCATGAGAGGAGTAGAAAAACATCAAAAATTTCAGTCCTGCATGATTCTACCAAGAAATGTGTGTTCATTGAAACCGCTGGTTTTTTATAGTTTGGGCCCTATTGAATAATGAATGTTTTGAATTTTCTCCAAAAGTAAAGTAGTTGCAAACTCATCCTTTTAGAAACTTGTTTGGGCTGTTGAGAGGAGTAAAAAACCATCAAAAATTTCAATCCTGCATGATTCTACCATGAAATGTGATTCTTCATTCAAAACGCTGGTTTTTGCTATTGGGCTCTATTGAATAATGAATGTTTTGAATTTTCTCCAAAAGTAAAATAGTTGCAAACTCATCCTTTTAGAGACTTGTTTGGGCTCATGAGAGAAGTAGAAAAACATCAAAAATTTCAGTCCTGCACGATTCTACCAAGAAATGTGTGTTCATTCAAACCGCTGGTTTTTGATATTTTGGGCCCTATTGAATAATGAATGTTTTGAATTTTCTCCAAAAGTAAAGTAGTTGCAAACTCATCCTTTTAGAAACTTGTTTGGGCTGTTGAGAGGAGTAAAAAACCATCAAAAATTTCAATCCTGCATGATTCTACCATGAAATGTGATTCTTCATTCAAAATGCTGGTTTTTGCTATTGGGCTCTATTGAATAATGAATGTTTTGAATTTTCTCCAAAAGTAAAATAGTTGCAAACTCATCCTTTTAGAGACTTGTTTGGGCTCATGAGAGAAGTAGAAAAACATCAAAAATTTCAGTCCTGCACGATTCTACCAAGAAATGTGTGTTCATTCAAACCGCTGGTTTTTGATAGTTTGGGCCCTATTGAATAATGAATGTTTTGAATTTTCTCCAAAAGTAAAGTAGTTGCAAACTCATCCTTTTAGAAACTTGTTTGGGCTGTTGAGAGGAGTAAAAAACCATCAAAAATTTCAATCCTGCATGATTCTACCAAGAAATGTGATTCTTCATTCAAAACGCTGGTTTTTGCTATTGGGCTCTATTGAATAATGAATGTTTTGAATTTTCTCCAAAAGTAAAGTAGTTGCAAACTCATGCTTTTAGAGACTTGTTTGGGCTCATGAGAGGAGTAGAAAAACATCAAAAATTTCAGTCCTGCATGATTCTACCAAGAAATGTGTGTTCATTGAAACCGCTGGTTTTTGATAGTTTGGGCCCTATTGAATAATGAATGTTTTGAATTTTCTCCAAAAGTAAAGTAGTTGCAAACTCATCCTTTTAGAAACTTGTTTGGGCTGTTGAGAGGAGTAAAAAACCATAAAAAATTTCAATCCTGCATGATTCTACCAAGAAATGTGATTCTTCATTCTAAACGCTGGTTTTTGCTATTGGGCTCTATTGAATAATGAATGTTTTGAATTTTCTCCAAAAGTAAAGTAGTTGCAAACTCATCCTTTTAGAGACTTGATTGGGCTCATGAGAGGAGTAGAAAAACATCAAAAATTTCAGTCCTGCATGATTCTACCAAGAAATGTGATTCTTCATTCAAAACCTGATTTTTGCTATTGGGCTCTATTGAATAATGAATGTTTTGAATTTTCTCCAAAAGTAAAGTAGTTGCAAACTCATGCTTTTAGAGACTTGTTTGGGCTCATGAGAGGAGTAGAAAAACATCAAAAATTTCAGTCCTGCATGATTCTACCAAGAAATGTGTGTTCATTGAAACCGCTGGTTTTTGATAGTTTGGGCCCTATTGAATAATGAATGTTTTGAATTTTCTCCAAAAGTAAAGTAGTTGCAAACTCATCCTTTTAGAAACTTGTTTGGGCTGTTGAGAGGAGTAAAAAACCATCAAAAATTTCAATCCTGCATGATTCTACCAAGAAATGTGATTCTTCATTCAAAACCTGATTTTTGCTATTGGGCTCTATTGAATAATGAATGTTTTGAATTTTCTCCAAAAGTAAAGTAGTTGCAAACTCATGCTTTTAGAGACTTGTTTGGGCTCATGAGAGGAGTAGAAAAACATCAAAAATTTCAGTCCTGCATGATTCTACCAAGAAATGTGTGTTCATTGAAACCGCTGGTTTTTGATAGTTTGGGCCCTATTGAATAATGAATGTTTTGAATTTTCTCCAAAAGTAAAGTAGTTGCAAACTCATCCTTTTAGAAACTTGTTTGGGCTGTTGAGAGGAGTAAAAAACCATCAAAAATTTCAATCCTGCATGATTCTACCAAGAAATGTGATTCTTCATTCAAAACCTGATTTTTGCTATTGGGCTTTATTGAATAATGAATGTTTTGAATTTTCTCCAAAAGTAAAGTAGTTGCAAACTCATGCTTTTAGAGACTTGTTTGGGCTCATGAGAGGAGTAGAAAAACATCAAAAATTTCAGTCCTGCATGATTCTACCAAGAAATGTGTGTTCATTGAAACCGCTGGTTTTTGATAGTTTGGGCCCTATTGAATAATGAATGTTTTGAATTTTCTCCAAAAGTAAAGTAGTTGCAAACTCATCCTTTTAGAAACTTGTTTGGGCTGTTGAGAGGAGTAAAAAACCATCAAAAATTTCAATCCTGCATGATTCTACCAAGAAATGTGATTCTTCATTCAAAACGCTGGTTTTTGCTATTGGGCTCTATTGAATAATGAATGTTTTGAATTTTCTCCAAAAGTAAAGTAGTTGCAAACTCATGCTTTTAGAGACTTGTTTGGGCTCATGAGAGGAGTAGAAAAACATCAAAAATTTCAGTCCTGCATGATTCTACCAAGAAATGTGTGTTCATTGAAACCGCTGGTTTTTGATAGTTTGGGCCCTATTGAATAATGAATGTTTTGAATTTTCTCCAAAAGTAAAGTAGTTGCAAACTCATCCTTTTAGAAACTTGTTTGGGCTGTTGAGAGGAGTAAAAAACCATCAAAAATTTCAATCCTGCATGATTCTACCAAGAAATGTGATTCTTCATTCAAAATGCTGGTTTTTGCTATTGGGCTCTATTGAATAATGAATGTTTTGAATTTTCTCCAAAAGTAAAGTAGTTGCAAACTCATCCTTTTAGAGACTTGTTTGGGCTCATGAGAGGAGTAGAAAAACATCAAAAATTTCAGTCCTGCACGATTCTACCAAGAAATGTGTGTTCATTCAAACCGCTGGTTTTTGATATTTTGGGCCCTATTGAATAATGAATGTTTTGAATTTTCTCCAAAAGTAAAGTAGTTGCAAACTCATCCTTTTAGAAACTTGTTTGGGCTGTTGAGAGGAGTAAAAAACCATCAAAAATTTCAATCCTGCATGATTCTACCAAGAAATGTGATTCTTCATTCAAAACGCTGGTTTTTGCTATTGATCTCTATTGAATAATGAATGTTTTGAATTTTCTCCAAAAGTAAAGTAGTTGCAAACTCATGCTTTTAGAGACTTGTTGGGGCTCATGAGAGGAGTAGAAAAACATCAAAAATTTCAGTCCTGCATGATTCTACCAAGAAATGTGTGTTCATTGAAACCGCTGGTTTTTGATAGTTTGGGCCCTATTGAATAATGAATGTTTTGAATTTTCTCCAAAAGTAAAGTAGTTGCAAACTCATCCTTTTAGAAACTTGTTTGGGCTGTTGAGAGGAGTAAAAAACCATAAAAAATTTCAATCCTGCATGATTCTACCAAGAAATGTGATTCTTCATTCAAAACGCTGGTTTTTGCTATTGGGCTCTATTGAATAATGAATGTTTTGAATTTTCTCCAAAAGTAAAGTAGTTGCAAACTCATCCTTTTAGAGACTTGTTTGGGCTCATGAGAGGAGTAGAAAAACATCAAAAATTTCAGTCCTGCATGATTCTACCAAGAAATGTGTGTTCATTGAAACCGCTGGTTTTTGATAGTTTGGGCCCTATTGAATAATGAATGTTTTGAATTTTCTCCAAAAGTAAAGTAGTTGCAAACTCATCCTTTTAGAAACTTGTTTGGGCTGTTGAGAGGAGTAAAAAACATCAAAAATTTCAATCCTGCATGATTCTACCAAGAAATGTGATTCTTCATTCAAAACCTGATTTTTGCTATTGGGCTCTATTGAATAATGAATGTTTTGAATTTTCTCCAAAAGTAAAGTAGTTGCAAACTCATGCTTTTAGAGACTTGTTTGGGCTCATGAGAGGAGTAGAAAAACATCAAAAATTTCAGTCCTGCATGATTCTACCAAGAAATGTGTGTTCATTGAAACCGCTGGTTTTTGATAGTTTGGGCCCTATTGAATAATGAATGTTTTGAATTTTCTCCAAAAGTAAAGTAGTTGCAAACTCATCCTTTTAGAAACTTGTTTGGGCTGTTGAGAGGAGTAAAAAACCATCAAAAATTTCAATCCTGCATGATTCTACGAAGAAATGTGATTCTTCATTCAAAACGCTGGTTTTTGCTATTGGGCTCTTTTGAGTAATGAATGTTTTGAATTTTCTCCAAAAGTAAAGTAGTTGCAAACTCATGCTTTTAGAGACTTGTTTGGGCTCATGAGAGGAGTAGAAAAACATGAAAAATTTCAGTCCTGCATGATTCTACCAAGAAATGTGTGTTCATTCAAACCGCTGTTTTTTGATAGTTTGGGCCCTATTGAATAATGAATGTTTTGAATTTTCTCCAAAAGTAAAGTAGTTGCAAACTCATCCTTTTAGAAACTTGTTTGGGCTGTTGAGAGGAGTAAAAAACCATCAAAAATTTCAATCCTGCATGATTTTACCAAGAAATGTGATTCTTCATTCAAAACCTGATTTTTGCTATTGGGCTCTATTGAATAGTTGAATGTTTTGAATTTTCTCCAAAAGTAAAGTAGTTGCAAACTCATGCTTTTAGAAACTTGTTTGGGCTGTTGAGAGGAGTAAAAAACCATCAAAAATTTCAATCCTGCATGATTCTACCAAGAAATGTGATTCTTCATTCAAAACGCTGGTTTTTGCTATTGCGCTCTTTTGAGTAATGAATGTTTTGAATTTTCTCCAAAAGTAAAGTAGTTGCAAACTCATGCTTTTAGAGACTTGTTTGGGCTCATGAGAGGAGTAGAAAAACATCAAAAATTTCAGTCCTGCATGATTCTACCAAGAAATGTGTGTTCATTGAAACCGCTGGTTTTTGATAGTTTGGGCCCTATTGAATAATGAATGTTTTGAATTTTCTCCAAAAGTAAAGTAGTTGCAAACTCATCCTTTTAGAAACTTGTTTGGGCTGTTGAGAGGAGTAAAAAACCATCAAAAATTTCAATCCTGCATGATTCTACCAAGAAATGTGATTCTTCATTCAAAACCTGATTTTTGCTATTGGGCTCTATTGAATAATGAATACTTTTGGAGAAAATTCAAAACAAAGTAGTTGCAAACTCATGCTTTTAGAGACTTGTTTGGGCTCATGAGAGGAGTAGAAAAACATCAAAAATTTCAGTCCTGAATGATTCTACCAAGAAATGTGTGTTCATTGAAACCGCTGGTTTTTGATAGTTTGGGCCCTATTGAATAATGAATGTTAGCCCAATAGCAAAAATCAGGTTTTGAATGAAGAATCACATTTCTTGGTAGAATCATGCAGGATTGAAATTTTTGATGGTTTTTTACTCCTCTCAACAGCCCAAACAAGTTTCTAAAAGGATGAGTTTGCAACTACTTTACTTTTGGAGAAAATTCAAAACATTCATTATTCAATAGGGCCCAAACTATCAAAAACCAGCGGTTTGAATGAACACACATTTCTTGGTAGAATCATGCAGGACTGAAATTTTTGATGTTTTTCTACTCCTCTCATGAGCCCAAACAAGTCTCTAAAAGCATGAGTTTGCAACTACTTTACTTTTGGAGAAAATTCAAAACATTCATTATTCAATAGAGCCCAATAGCAAAAATCAGGTTTTGAATGAAGAATCACATTTCTTGGTAGAATCATGCAGGATTGAAATTTTTGATGGTTTTTTACTCCTCTCAACAGCCCAAACAAGTTTCTAAAAGGATGAGTTTGTAACTACTTTACTTTTGGAGAAAATTCAAAACATTCAATATTCAATAGGGCCCAAACTATCAAAAACCAGCGGTTTCAATGAACACACATTTCTTGGTAGAATCATTCAGGACTGAAATTTTTGATGTTTTTCTACTCCTCTCATGAGCCCAAACAAGTCTCTAAAAGCATGAGTTTGCAACTACTTTACTTTTGGAGAAAATTCAAAACATTCATTACTCAAAAAAGCCCAATAGCAAAAACCAGCGTTTTGAATGAAGAATCACATTTCTTGGTAGAATCATGCAGGATTGAAATTTTTGATGGTTTTTTACTCCTCTCAACAGCCCAAACAAGTTTCTAAAAGGATGAGTTTGTAACTACTTTACTTTTGGAGAAAATTCAAAACATTCATTATTCAATAGGGCCCAAACTATCAAAAACCATCGGTTTCAATGAACACACATTTCTTGGTAGAATCATGCAGGACTGAAATTTTTGATGTTTTTCTACTCCTCTCATGAGCCCAAACAAGTCTCTAAAAGCATGAGTTTACAACTTCTTTACTTTTGGAGAAAATTCAAAACATTCATTATTCAATAGAGCCCAATAGCAAAAATCAGGTTTTGAATGAAGAATCACATTTCTTGGTAAAATCATGCAGGATTGAAATTTTTGATGGTTTTTTACTCCTCTCAACAGCCCAAACAAGTTTCTGAAAGGATGAGTTTGCAACTACTTTACTTTTGGAGAAAATTCAAAACATTCATTATTCAATAGGGCCCAAACTATCAAAAACCAGCGGTTTCAATGAACACACATTTCTTGGTAGAATCATGCAGGACTGAAATTTTTGATGTTTTTCTACTCCTCTCATGAGCCCAAACAAGTCTCTAAAAGCATGAGTTTACAACTTCTTTACTTTTGGAGAAAATTCAAAACATTCATTATTCAATAGAGCCCAATAGCAAAAATCAGGTTTTGAATGAAGAATCACATTTCTTGGTAAAATCATGCAGGATTGAAATTTTTGATGGTTTTTTACTCCTCTCAACAGCCCAAAGAAGTTTCTGAAAGGATGAGTTTGCAACTACTTTACTTTTGGAGAAAATTCAAAACATTCATTATTCAATAGGGCCCAAACTATCAAAAACCAGCGGTTTCAATGAACACACATTTCTTGGTAGAATCATGCAGGACTGAAATTTTTGATGTTTTTCTACTCCTCTCATGAGCCCAAACAAGTCTCTAAAAGCATGAGTTTGCAACTACTTTACTTTTGGAGAAAATTCAAAACATTCATTATTCAATAGAGCCCAATAGCAAAAATCAGGTTTTGAATGAAGAATCGCATTTCTTGGTAAAATCATGCAGGATTGAAATTTTTGATGGTTTTTTACTCCTCTCAACAGCCCAAACAAGTTTCTAAAAGGATGAGTTTGCAACTACTTTACTTTTGGAGAAAATTCAAAACATTCATTATTCAATAGGGCCCAAACCAGCGGTTTGAATGAACACACATTTCTTGGTAGAATCATGCAGGACTGAAATTTTTGATGTTTTTCTACTCCTCTCATGAGCCCAAACAAGTCTCTAAAAGCATGAGTTTGCAACTACTTTACTTTTGGAGAAAATTCAAAACATTCATTACTCAAAAGAGCCCAATAGCAAAAACCAGCGTTTTGAATGAAGAATCACATTTCTTGGTAGAATCATGCAGGATTGAAATTTTTGATGGTTTTTACTCCTCTCAACAGCCCAAACAAGTTTCTAAAAGGATGAGTTTGCAACTACTTTACTTTTGGAGAAAATTCAAAACATTCATTATTCAATAGGGCCCAAACTATCAAAAACCAGCGGTTTCAATGAACACACATTTCTTGGTAGAATCATGCAGGACTGAAATTTTTGATGTTTTTCTACTCCTCTCATGAGCCCAAACAAGTCTCTAAAAGCATGAGTTTGCAACTACTTTGCTTTTGGAGAAAATTCAAAACATTCATTACTCAAAAGAGCCCAATAGCAAAAACCAGCGTTTTGAATGAAGAATCACATTTCTTGGTAGAATCATGCAGGATTGAAATTTTTGATGGTTTTTTACTCCTCTCAACAGCCCAAAAATGTTCTAAAAGGATGAGTTTGCAACTACTTTACTTTTGGAGAAAATTCAAAACATTCATTATTCAATAGGGCCCAAACTATCAAAAACCAGCGGTTTCAATGAACACACATTTCTTGGTAGAATCATGCAGGACTGAAATTTTTGATGTTTTTCTACTCCTCTCATGAGCCCAAACAAATCTCTAAAAGCATGAGTTTGCAACTACTTTACTTTTGGAGAAAATTCAAAACATTCATTATTCAATAGAGCCCAATAGCAAAAACCAGCGTTTTGAATGAAGAATCACATTTCTTGGTAGAATCATGCAGGATTGAAATTTTTGATGGTTTTTTACTCCTCTCAACAGCCCAAACAAGTTTCTAAAAGGATGTTTGCAACTACTTTACTTTTGGAGAAAATTCAAAACATTCATTATTCAATAGGGCCCAAACTATCAAAAACCAGCGGTTTCAATGAACACACATTTCTTGGTAGAATCATGCAGGACTGAAATTTTTGATGTTTTTCTACTCCTCTCATGAGCCCAAACAAGTCTCTAAAAGCATGAGTTTGCAACTACTTTACTTTTGGAGAAAATTCAAAACATTCATTACTCAATAGAGCCCAATAGCAAAAACCAGCGTTTTGAATGAAGAATCACATTTCTTGGTAGAATCATGCAGGATTGAAATTTTTGATGGTTTTTTACTCCTCTCAACAGCCCAAACAAGTTTCTAAAAGGATGAATTTGCAACTACTTTACTTTTGGAGAAAATTCAAAACATTCATTATTCAATAGGGCCCAAACTATCAAAACCCAGCGGTTTCAATGAACACACATTTCTTGGTAGAATCATGCAGGACTGAAATTTTTGATGTTTTTCTACTCCTCTCATGAGCCCAAACAAGTCTCTAAAAGCATGAGTTTGCAACTACTTTACTTTTGGAGAAAATTCAAAACATTCATTATTCAATAGAGCCCAATAGCAAAAATCATGTTTTGAATGAAGAATCACATTTCTTGGTAGAATCATGCAGGATTGAAATTTTTGATGGTTTTTTACTCCTCTCAACAGCCCAAACAAGTTTCTAAAAGGATGAGTTTGCAACTACTTTACTTTTGGAGAAAATTCAAAACATTCATTATTCAATAGGGCCCAAACTATCAAAAACCAGCGGTTTGAATGAACACACATTTTTTGGTAGAATCATGCAGGACTGAAATTTTTGATGTTTTTCTACTCCTCTCATGAGCCCAAACAAGTCTCTAAAAGCATGAGTTTGCAACTACTTTACTTTTGGAGAAAATTCAAAACATTCATTATTCAATAGAGCCCAATAGCAAAAATCAGGTTTTGAATGAAGAATCACATTTCTTGGTAAAATCATGCAGGATTGAAATTTTTGATGGTTTTTTACTCCTCTCAACAGCCCAAACAAGTTTCTAAAAGGATGAGTTTGCAACTACTTTACTTTTGGAGAAAATTCAAAACATTCATTATTCAATAGGGCCCAAAATATCAAAAACCAGCAGTTTGAATGAACACACATTTCTTGGTAGAATCGTGCAGGACTGAAATTTTTGATGTTTTTCTACTCCTCTCATGAGCCCAAACAAGTCTCTAAAAGGATGAGTTTGCAACTACTTTACTTTTGGAGAAAATTCAAAACATTCATTATTCAATAGAGCCCAATAGCAAAAACCAGCGTTTTGAATGAAGAATCACATTTCTTGGCAGAATCATGCAGGATTGAAATTTTTGATGGTTTTTTACTCCTCTCAACAGCCCAAACAAGTTCCTAAAAGGATGAGTTTGCAACTACTTTACTTTTGGAGAAAATTCAAAACATTCATTATTCAATAGGGCCCAAACTATCAAAAACCAGCGGTTTCAATGAACACACATTTCTTGGTAGAATCATGCAGGACTGAAATTTTTGATGTTTTTCTACTCCTCTCATGAGCCCAAACAAGTCTCTTAAAGCATGAGTTTGCAACTACTTTACTTTTGGAGAAAATTCAAAACATTCATTATTCAATAGAGCCCAATAGCAAAAATCAGGTTTTGAATGAAGAATCGCATTTCTTGGTAAAATCATGCAGGATTGAAATTTTTGATGGTTTTTTACTCCTCTCAACAGCCCAAACAAGTTTCTAAAAGGATGAGTTTGCAACTACTTTACTTTTGGAGAAAATTCAAAACATTCATTATTCAATAGGGCCCAAACTATCAAAAACCAGCGGTTTCAATGAACACACATTTCTTGGTAGAATCATGCAGCACTGAAATTTTTGATGTTTTTCTACTCCTCTCATGAGCCCAAACAAGTCTCTAAAAGCATGAGTTTGCAACTACTTTGCTTTTGGAGAAAATTCAAAACATTCATTACTCAAAAGAGCCCAATAGCAAAAACCAGCGTTTTGAATGAAGAATCACATTTCTTGGTAGAATCATGCAGGATTGAAATTTTTGATGGTTTTTTACTCCTCTCAACAGCCCAAAAATGTTCTAAAAGGATGAGTTTGCAACTACTTTACTTTTGGAGAAAATTCAAAACATTCATTATTCAATAGGGCCCAAACTATCAAAAACCAGCGGTTTCAATGAACACACATTTCTTGGTAGAATCATGCAGGACTGAAATTTTTGATGTTTTTCTACTCCTCTCATGAGCCCAAACAAATCTCTAAAAGCATGAGTTTGCAACTACTTTACTTTTGGAGAAAATTCAAAACATTCATTATTCAATAGAGCCCAATAGCAAAAATCAGGTTTTGAATGAAGAATCACATTTCTTGGTAGAATCATGCAGGATTGAAATTTTTGATGGTTTTTTACTCCTCTCAACAGCCCAAACAAGTTTCTAAAAGGATGAGTTTGCAACTACTTTACTTTTGGAGAAAATTCAAAACATTCATTATTCAATAGGGCCCAAACTATCAAAAACCAGCGGTTTCAATGAACACACTTTTCTTGGTAGAATCATGCAGGACTGAAATTTTTGATGTTTTTCTACTCCTCTCATGAGCCCAAACAAGTCTCTAAAAGCATGAGTTTGCAACTACTTTACTTTTGGAGAAAATTCAAAACATTCACTATTCAATAGAGCCCAATAGCAAAAATCAGGTTTTGAATGAAGAATCACATTTCTTGGTAAAATCATGCAGGATTGAAATTTTTGATGGTTTTTTACTCCTCTCAACAGCCCAAACAAGTTTCTAAAAGGTTGAGTTTGCAACTACTTTACTTTTGGAGAAAATTCAAAACATTCATTATTCATTAGGGCCCAAACTATCAAAAACCAGCGGTTTCAATGAAAACACATTTCTTGGTAGAATCGTGCAGGACTGAAATTTTTGATGTTTTTCTACTCCTCTCATGAGCCCAAACAAGTCTCTAAAAGCATGAGTTTGCAACTACTTTACTTTTGGAGAAAATTCAAAACATTCATTACTCAAAAGAGCCCAATAGCAAAAACCAGCGTTTTGAATGAAGAATCACATTTCTTGGTAGAATCATGCAGGATTGAAATTTTTGATGGTTTTTTACTCCTCTCAACAGCCCAAACAAGTTTCTAAAAGGATGAGTTTGCAACTACATTACTTTTGGAGAAAATTCAAAACATTCATTATTCAATAGGGCCCAAACTATCAAAAACCAGCGGTTTCAATGAACACACATTTCTTGGTAGAATCATGCAGGACTGAAATTTTTGATGTTTTTCTACTCCTCTCATGAGCCCAAACAAGTCTCTAAAAGGATGAGTTTGCAACTACTTTACTTTTGGAGAAAATTCAAAACATTCATTATTCAATAGAGCCCAATAGCAAAAACCAGCGTTTTGAATGAAGAATCACATTTCTTGGTAGAATCATGCAGGATTGAAATTTTTGATGGTTTTTTACTCCTCTCAACAGCCCAAACAAGTTTCTAAAAGGATGTTTGCAACTACTTTACTTTTGGAGAAAATTCAAAACATTCATTATTCAATAGGGCCCAAACTATCAAAAACCAGCGGTTTCAATGAACACACATTTCTTGGTAGAATCATGCAGGACTGAAATTTTTGATGTTTTTCTACTCCTCTCATGAGCCCAAACAAGTCTCTAAAAGCATGAGTTTGCAACTACTTTACTTTTGGAGAAAATTCAAAACATTCATTACTCAATAGAGCCCAATAGCAAAAACCAGCGTTTTGAATGAAGAATCACATTTCTTGGTAGAATCATGCAGGATTGAAATTTTTGATGGTTTTTTACTCCTCTCAACAGCCCAAACAAGTTTCTAAAAGGATGAATTTGCAACTACTTTACTTTTGGAGAAAATTCAAAACATTCATTATTCAATAGGGCCCAAACTATCAAAACCCAGCGGTTTCAATGAACACACATTTCTTGGTAGAATCATGCAGGACTGAAATTTTTGATGTTTTTCTACTCCTCTCATGAGCCCAAACAAGTCTCTAAAAGCATGAGTTTGCAACTACTTTACTTTTGGAGAAAATTCAAAACATTCATTATTCAATAGAGCCCAATAGCAAAAATCATGTTTTGAATGAAGAATCACATTTCTTGGTAGAATCATGCAGGATTCAAATTTTTGATGGTTTTTTACTCCTCTCAACAGCCCAAACAAGTTTCTAAAAGGATGAGTTTGCAACTACTTTACTTTTGGAGAAAATTCAAAACATTCATTATTCAATAGGGCCCAAAATATCAAAAACCAGCAGTTTGAATGAACACACATTTCTTGGTAGAATCGTGCAGGACTGAAATTTTTGATGTTTTTCTACTCCTCTCATGAGCCCAAACAAGTCTCTAAAAGGATGAGTTTGCAACTACTTTACTTTTGGAGAAAATTCAAAACATTCATTATTCAATAGAGCCCAATAGCAAAAACCAGCGTTTTGAATGAAGAATCACATTTCTTGGCAGAATCATGCAGGATTGAAATTTTTGATGGTTTTTTACTCCTCTCAACAGCCCAAACAAGTTCCTAAAAGGATGAGTTTGCAACTACTTTACTTTTGGAGAAAATTCAAAACATTCATTATTCAATAGGGCCCAAACTATCAAAAACCAGCGGTTTCAATGAACACACATTTCTTGGTAGAATCATGCAGGACTGAAATTTTTGATGTTTTTCTACTCCTCTCATGAGCCCAAACAAGTCTCTTAAAGCATGAGTTTGCAACTACTTTACTTTTGGAGAAAATTCAAAACATTCATTATTCAATAGAGCCCAATAGCAAAAATCAGGTTTTGAATGAAGAATCGCATTTCTTGGTAAAATCATGCAGGATTGAAATTTTTGATGGTTTTTTACTCCTCTCAACAGCCCAAACAAGTTTCTAAAAGGATGAGTTTGCAACTACTTTACTTTTGGAGAAAATTCAAAACATTCATTATTCAATAGGGCCCAAACTATCAAAAACCAGCGGTTTCAATGAACACACATTTCTTGGTAGAATCATGCAGCACTGAAATTTTTGATGTTTTTCTACTCCTCTCATGAGCCCAAACAAGTCTCTAAAAGCATGAGTTTGCAACTACTTTACTTTTGGAGAAAATTCAAAACATTCATTACTCAAAAGAGCCCAATAGCAAAAACCAGCGTTTTGAATGAAGAATCACATTTCTTGGTAGAATCATGCAGGATTGAAATTTTTTATGGTTTTTTACTCCTCTCAACAGCCCAAACAAGTTTCTAAAAGGATGAGTTTGCAACTACTTTACTTTTGGAGAAAATTCAAAACATTCATTATTCAATAGGGCCCAAACTATCAAAAACCAGCGGTTTGAATGAACACACATTTCTTGGTAGAATCATGCAGGACTGAATTTTTTGATGTTTTTCTACTCCTCTCATGAGCCCAAACAAGTCTCTAAACGCATGAGTTTGCAACTACTTTACTTTTGGAGAAAATTCAAAACATTCATTACTCAAAAGAGCCCAATAGCAAAAACCAGCGTTTTGAATGAAGAATCACATTTCTTGGTAGAATCATGCAGGATTGAAATTTTTGATGGTTTTTTACTCCTCTCAACAGCCCAAAAATGTTCTAAAAGGATGAGTTTGCAACTACTTTACTTTTGGAGAAAATTCAAAACATTCATTATTCAATAGGGCCCAAACTATCAAAAACCAGCGGTTTCAATGAACACACATTTCTTGGTAGAATCATGCAGGACTGAAATTTTTGATGTTTTTCTACTCCTCTCATGAGCCCAAACAAATCTCTAAAAGCATGAGTTTGCAACTACTTTACTTTTGGAGAAAATTCAAAACATTCATTATTCAATAGAGCCCAATAGCAAAAATCAGGTTTTGAATGAAGAATCACATTTCTTGGTAGAATCATGCAGGATTGAAATTTTTGATGGTTTTTTACTCCTCTCAACAGCCCAAACAAGTTTCTAAAAGGATGAGTTTGCAACTACTTTACTTTTGGAGAAAATTCAAAACATTCATTATTCAATAGGGCCCAAACTATCAAAAACCAGCGGTTTCAATGAACACACTTTTCTTGGTAGAATCATGCAGGACTGAAATTTTTGATGTTTTTCTACTCCTCTCATGAGCCCAAACAAGTCTCTAAAAGCATGAGTTTGCAACTACTTTACTTTTGGAGAAAATTCAAAACATTCACTATTCAATAGAGCCCAATAGCAAAAATCAGGTTTTGAATGAAGAATCACATTTCTTGGTAAAATCATGCAGGATTGAAATTTTTGATGGTTTTTTACTCCTCTCAACAGCCCAAACAAGTTTCTAAAAGGTTGAGTTTGCAACTACTTTACTTTTGGAGAAAATTCAAAACATTCATTATTCATTAGGGCCCAAACTATCAAAAACCAGCGGTTTCAATGAAAACACATTTCTTGGTAGAATCGTGCAGGACTGAAATTTTTGATGTTTTTCTACTCCTCTCATGAGCCCAAACAAGTCTCTAAAAGCATGAGTTTGCAACTACTTTACTTTTGGAGAAAATTCAAAACATTCATTACTCAAAAGAGCCCAATAGCAAAAACCAGCGTTTTGAATGAAGAATCACATTTCTTGGTAGAATCATGCAGGATTGAAATTTTTGATGGTTTTTTACTCCTCTCAACAGCCCAAACAAGTTTCTAAAAGGATGAGTTTGCAACTACATTACTTTTGGAGAAAATTCAAAACATTCATTATTCAATAGGGCCCAAACTATCAAAAACCAGCGGTTTCAATGAACACACATTTCTTGGTAGAATCATGCAGGACTGAAATTTTTGATGTTTTTCTACTCCTCTCATGAGCCCAAACAAGTCTCTAAAAGGATGAGTTTGCAACTACTTTACTTTTGGAGAAAATTCAAAACATTCATTATTCAATAGAGCCCAATAGCAAAAACCAGCGTTTTGAATGAAGAATCACATTTCTTGGTAGAATCATGCAGGATTGAAATTTTTGATGGTTTTTTACTCCTCTCAACAGCCCAAACAAGTTTCTAAAAGGATGTTTGCAACTACTTTACTTTTGGAGAAAATTCAAAACATTCATTATTCAATAGGGCCCAAACTATCAAAAACCAGCGGTTTCAATGAACACACATTTCTTGGTAGAATCATGCAGGACTGAAATTTTTGATGTTTTTCTACTCCTCTCATGAGCCCAAACAAGTCTCTAAAAGCATGAGTTTGCAACTACTTTACTTTTGGAGAAAATTCAAAACATTCATTACTCAATAGAGCCCAATAGCAAAAACCAGCGTTTTGAATGAAGAATCACATTTCTTGGTAGAATCATGCAGGATTGAAATTTTTGATGGTTTTTTACTCCTCTCAACAGCCCAAACAAGTTTCTAAAAGGATGAATTTGCAACTACTTTACTTTTGGAGAAAATTCAAAACATTCATTATTCAATAGGGCCCAAACTATCAAAACCCAGCGGTTTCAATGAACACACATTTCTTGGTAGAATCATGCAGGACTGAAATTTTTGATGTTTTTCTACTCCTCTCATGAGCCCAAACAAGTCTCTAAAAGCATGAGTTTGCAACTACTTTACTTTTGGAGAAAATTCAAAACATTCATTATTCAATAGAGCCCAATAGCAAAAATCATGTTTTGAATGAAGAATCACATTTCTTGGTAGAATCATGCAGGATTCAAATTTTTGATGTTTTTTTACTCCTCTCAACAGCCCAAACAAGTTTCTAAAAGGATGAGTTTGCAACTACTTTACTTTTGGAGAAAATTCAAAACATTCATTATTCAATAGGGCCCAAACTATCAAAAACCAGCGGTTTGAATGAACACACATTTTTTGGTAGAATCATGCAGGACTGAAATTTTTGATGTTTTTCTACTCCTCTCATGAGCCCAAACAAGTCTCTAAAAGCATGAGTTTGCAACTACTTTACTTTTGGAGAAAATTCAAAACATTCATTATTCAATAGAGCCCAATAGCAAAAATCAGGTTTTGAATGAAGAATCACATTTCTTGGTAAAATCATGCAGGATTGAAATTTTTGATGGTTTTTTACTCCTCTCAACAGCCCAAACAAGTTTCTAAAAGGATGAGTTTGCAACTACTTTACTTTTGGAGAAAATTCAAAACATTCATTATTCAATAGGGCCCAAAATATCAAAAACCAGCAGTTTGAATGAACACACATTTCTTGGTAGAATCGTGCAGGACTGAAATTTTTGATGTTTTTCTACTCCTCTCATGAGCCCAAACAAGTCTCTAAAAGGATGAGTTTGCAACTACTTTACTTTTGGAGAAAATTCAAAACATTCATTATTCAATAGAGCCCAATAGCAAAAACCAGCGTTTTGAATGAAGAATCACATTTCTTGGCAGAATCATGCAGGATTGAAATTTTTGATGGTTTTTTACTCCTCTCAACAGCCCAAACAAGTTCCTAAAAGGATGAGTTTGCAACTACTTTACTTTTGGAGAAAATTCAAAACATTCATTATTCAATAGGGCCCAAACTATCAAAAACCAGCGGTTTCAATGAACACACATTTCTTGGTAGAATCATGCAGGACTGAAATTTTTGATGTTTTTCTACTCCTCTCATGAGCCCAAACAAGTCTCTTAAAGCATGAGTTTGCAACTACTTTACTTTTGGAGAAAATTCAAAACATTCATTATTCAATAGAGCCCAATAGCAAAAATCAGGTTTTGAATGAAGAATCGCATTTCTTGGTAAAATCATGCAGGATTGAAATTTTTGATGGTTTTTTACTCCTCTCAACAGCCCAAACAAGTTTCTAAAAGGATGAGTTTGCAACTACTTTACTTTTGGAGAAAATTCAAAACATTCATTATTCAATAGGGCCCAAACTATCAAAAACCAGCGGTTTCAATGAACACACATTTCTTGGTAGAATCATGCAGCACTGAAATTTTTGATGTTTTTCTACTCCTCTCATGAGCCCAAACAAGTCTCTAAAAGCATGAGTTTGCAACTACTTTACTTTTGGAGAAAATTCAAAACATTCATTACTCAAAAGAGCCCAATAGCAAAAACCAGCGTTTTGAATGAAGAATCACATTTCTTGGTAGAATCATGCAGGATTGAAATTTTTTATGGTTTTTTACTCCTCTCAACAGCCCAAACAAGTTTCTAAAAGGATGAGTTTGCAACTACTTTACTTTTGGAGAAAATTCAAAACATTCATTATTCAATAGGGCCCAAACTATCAAAAACCAGCGGTTTGAATGAACACACATTTCTTGGTAGAATCATGCAGGACTGAATTTTTTGATGTTTTTCTACTCCTCTCATGAGCCCAAACAAGTCTCTAAACGCATGAGTTTGCAACTACTTTACTTTTGGAGAAAATTCAAAACATTCATTACTCAAAAGAGCCCAATAGCAAAAACCAGCGTTTTGAATGAAGAATCACATTTCTTGGTAGAATCATGCAGGATTGAAATTTTTGATGGTTTTTTACTCCTCTCAACAGCCCAAAAATGTTCTAAAAGGATGAGTTTGCAACTACTTTACTTTTGGAGAAAATTCAAAACATTCATTATTCAATAGGGCCCAAACTATCAAAAACCAGCGGTTTCAATGAACACACATTTCTTGGTAGAATCATGCAGGACTGAAATTTTTGATGTTTTTCTACTCCTCTCATGAGCCCAAACAAATCTCTAAAAGCATGAGTTTGCAACTACTTTACTTTTGGAGAAAATTCAAAACATTCATTATTCAATAGAGCCCAATAGCAAAAATCAGGTTTTGAATGAAGAATCACATTTCTTGGTAGAATCATGCAGGATTGAAATTTTTGATGGTTTTTTACTCCTCTCAACAGCCCAAACAAGTTTCTAAAAGGATGAGTTTGCAACTACTTTACTTTTGGAGAAAATTCAAAACATTCATTATTCAATAGGGCCCAAACTATCAAAAACCAGCGGTTTCAATGAACACACTTTTCTTGGTAGAATCATGCAGGACTGAAATTTTTGATGTTTTTCTACTCCTCTCATGAGCCCAAACAAGTCTCTAAAAGCATGAGTTTGCAACTACTTTACTTTTGGAGAAAATTCAAAACATTCACTATTCAATAGAGCCCAATAGCAAAAATCAGGTTTTGAATGAAGAATCACATTTCTTGGTAAAATCATGCAGGATTGAAATTTTTGATGGTTTTTTACTCCTCTCAACAGCCCAAACAAGTTTCTAAAAGGTTGAGTTTGCAACTACTTTACTTTTGGAGAAAATTCAAAACATTCATTATTCATTAGGGCCCAAACTATCAAAAACCAGCGGTTTCAATGAAAACACATTTCTTGGTAGAATCGTGCAGGACTGAAATTTTTGATGTTTTTCTACTCCTCTCATGAGCCCAAACAAGTCTCTAAAAGCATGAGTTTGCAACTACTTTACTTTTGGAGAAAATTCAAAACATTCATTACTCAAAAGAGCCCAATAGCAAAAACCAGCGTTTTGAATGAAGAATCACATTTCTTGGTAGAATCATGCAGGATTGAAATTTTTGATGGTTTTTTACTCCTCTCAACAGCCCAAACAAGTTTCTAAAAGGATGAGTTTGCAACTACATTACTTTTGGAGAAAATTCAAAACATTCATTATTCAATAGGGCCCAAACTATCAAAAACCAGCGGTTTCAATGAACACACATTTCTTGGTAGAATCATGCAGGACTGAAATTTTTGATGTTTTTCTACTCCTCTCATGAGCCCAAACAAGTCTCTAAAAGGATGAGTTTGCAACTACTTTACTTTTGGAGAAAATTCAAAACATTCATTATTCAATAGAGCCCAATAGCAAAAACCAGCGTTTTGAATGAAGAATCACATTTCTTGGTAGAATCATGCAGGATTGAAATTTTTGATGGTTTTTTACTCCTCTCAACAGCCCAAACAAGTTTCTAAAAGGATGTTTGCAACTACTTTACTTTTGGAGAAAATTCAAAACATTCATTATTCAATAGGGCCCAAACTATCAAAAACCAGCGGTTTCAATGAACACACATTTCTTGGTAGAATCATGCAGGACTGAAATTTTTGATGTTTTTCTACTCCTCTCATGAGCCCAAACAAGTCTCTAAAAGCATGAGTTTGCAACTACTTTACTTTTGGAGAAAATTCAAAACATTCATTACTCAATAGAGCCCAATAGCAAAAACCAGCGTTTTGAATGAAGAATCACATTTCTTGGTAGAATCATGCAGGATTGAAATTTTTGATGGTTTTTTACTCCTCTCAACAGCCCAAACAAGTTTCTAAAAGGATGAATTTGCAACTACTTTACTTTTGGAGAAAATTCAAAACATTCATTATTCAATAGGGCCCAAACTATCAAAACCCAGCGGTTTCAATGAACACACATTTCTTGGTAGAATCATGCAGGACTGAAATTTTTGATGTTTTTCTACTCCTCTCATGAGCCCAAACAAGTCTCTAAAAGCATGAGTTTGCAACTACTTTACTTTTGGAGAAAATTCAAAACATTCATTATTCAATAGAGCCCAATAGCAAAAATCATGTTTTGAATGAAGAATCACATTTCTTGGTAGAATCATGCAGGATTGAAATTTTTGATGGTTTTTTACTCCTCTCAACAGCCCAAACAAGTTTCTAAAAGGATGAGTTTGCAACTACTTTACTTTTGGAGAAAATTCAAAACATTCATTATTCAATAGGGCCCAAACTATCAAAAACCAGCGGTTTGAATGAACACACATTTTTTGGTAGAATCATGCAGGACTGAAATTTTTGATGTTTTTCTACTCCTCTCATGAGCCCAAACAAGTCTCTAAAAGCATGAGTTTGCAACTACTTTACTTTTGGAGAAAATTCAAAACATTCATTATTCAATAGAGCCCAATAGCAAAAATCAGGTTTTGAATGAAGAATCACATTTCTTGGTAAAATCATGCAGGATTGAAATTTTTGATGGTTTTTTACTCCTCTCAACAGCCCAAACAAGTTTCTAAAAGGATGAGTTTGCAACTACTTTACTTTTGGAGAAAATTCAAAACATTCATTATTCAATAGGGCCCAAAATATCAAAAACCAGCAGTTTGAATGAACACACATTTCTTGGTAGAATCGTGCAGGACTGAAATTTTTGATGTTTTTCTACTCCTCTCATGAGCCCAAACAAGTCTCTAAAAGGATGAGTTTGCAACTACTTTACTTTTGGAGAAAATTCAAAACATTCATTATTCAATAGAGCCCAATAGCAAAAACCAGCGTTTTGAATGAAGAATCACATTTCTTGGCAGAATCATGCAGGATTGAAATTTTTGATGGTTTTTTACTCCTCTCAACAGCCCAAACAAGTTCCTAAAAGGATGAGTTTGCAACTACTTTACTTTTGGAGAAAATTCAAAACATTCATTATTCAATAGGGCCCAAACTATCAAAAACCAGCGGTTTCAATGAACACACATTTCTTGGTAGAATCATGCAGGACTGAAATTTTTGATGTTTTTCTACTCCTCTCATGAGCCCAAACAAGTCTCTTAAAGCATGAGTTTGCAACTACTTTACTTTTGGAGAAAATTCAAAACATTCATTATTCAATAGAGCCCAATAGCAAAAATCAGGTTTTGAATGAAGAATCGCATTTCTTGGTAAAATCATGCAGGATTGAAATTTTTGATGGTTTTTTACTCCTCTCAACAGCCCAAACAAGTTTCTAAAAGGATGAGTTTGCAACTACTTTACTTTTGGAGAAAATTCAAAACATTCATTATTCAATAGGGCCCAAACTATCAAAAACCAGCGGTTTCAATGAACACACATTTCTTGGTAGAATCATGCAGCACTGAAATTTTTGATGTTTTTCTACTCCTCTCATGAGCCCAAACAAGTCTCTAAAAGCATGAGTTTGCAACTACTTTGCTTTTGGAGAAAATTCAAAACATTCATTACTCAAAAGAGCCCAATAGCAAAAACCAGCGTTTTGAATGAAGAATCACATTTCTTGGTAGAATCATGCAGGATTGAAATTTTTGATGGTTTTTTACTCCTCTCAACAGCCCAAAAATGTTCTAAAAGGATGAGTTTGCAACTACTTTACTTTTGGAGAAAATTCAAAACATTCATTATTCAATAGGGCCCAAACTATCAAAAACCAGCGGTTTCAATGAACACACATTTCTTGGTAGAATCATGCAGGACTGAAATTTTTGATGTTTTTCTACTCCTCTCATGAGCCCAAACAAATCTCTAAAAGCATGAGTTTGCAACTACTTTACTTTTGGAGAAAATTCAAAACATTCATTATTCAATAGAGCCCAATAGCAAAAATCAGGTTTTGAATGAAGAATCACATTTCTTGGTAGAATCATGCAGGATTGAAATTTTTGATGGTTTTTTACTCCTCTCAACAGCCCAAACAAGTTTCTAAAAGGATGAGTTTGCAACTACTTTACTTTTGGAGAAAATTCAAAACATTCATTATTCAATAGGGCCCAAACTATCAAAAACCAGCGGTTTCAATGAACACACTTTTCTTGGTAGAATCATGCAGGACTGAAATTTTTGATGTTTTTCTACTCCTCTCATGAGCCCAAACAAGTCTCTAAAAGCATGAGTTTGCAACTACTTTACTTTTGGAGAAAATTCAAAACATTCACTATTCAATAGAGCCCAATAGCAAAAATCAGGTTTTGAATGAAGAATCACATTTCTTGGTAAAATCATGCAGGATTGAAATTTTTGATGGTTTTTTACTCCTCTCAACAGCCCAAACAAGTTTCTAAAAGGTTGAGTTTGCAACTACTTTACTTTTGGAGAAAATTCAAAACATTCATTATTCATTAGGGCCCAAACTATCAAAAACCAGCGGTTTCAATGAAAACACATTTCTTGGTAGAATCGTGCAGGACTGAAATTTTTGATGTTTTTCTACTCCTCTCATGAGCCCAAACAAGTCTCTAAAAGCATGAGTTTGCAACTACTTTACTTTTGGAGAAAATTCAAAACATTCATTACTCAAAAGAGCCCAATAGCAAAAACCAGCGTTTTGAATGAAGAATCACATTTCTTGGTAGAATCATGCAGGATTGAAATTTTTGATGGTTTTTTACTCCTCTCAACAGCCCAAACAAGTTTCTAAAAGGATGAGTTTGCAACTACATTACTTTTGGAGAAAATTCAAAACATTCATTATTCAATAGGGCCCAAACTATCAAAAACCAGCGGTTTCAATGAACACACATTTCTTGGTAGAATCATGCAGGACTGAAATTTTTGATGTTTTTCTACTCCTCTCATGAGCCCAAACAAGTCTCTAAAAGGATGAGTTTGCAACTACTTTACTTTTGGAGAAAATTCAAAACATTCATTATTCAATAGAGCCCAATAGCAAAAACCAGCGTTTTGAATGAAGAATCACATTTCTTGGTAGAATCATGCAGGATTGAAATTTTTGATGGTTTTTTACTCCTCTCAACAGCCCAAACAAGTTTCTAAAAGGATGTTTGCAACTACTTTACTTTTGGAGAAAATTCAAAACATTCATTATTCAATAGGGCCCAAACTATCAAAAACCAGCGGTTTCAATGAACACACATTTCTTGGTAGAATCATGCAGGACTGAAATTTTTGATGTTTTTCTACTCCTCTCATGAGCCCAAACAAGTCTCTAAAAGCATGAGTTTGCAACTACTTTACTTTTGGAGAAAATTCAAAACATTCATTACTCAATAGAGCCCAATAGCAAAAACCAGCGTTTTGAATGAAGAATCACATTTCTTGGTAGAATCATGCAGGATTGAAATTTTTGATGGTTTTTTACTCCTCTCAACAGCCCAAACAAGTTTCTAAAAGGATGAATTTGCAACTACTTTACTTTTGGAGAAAATTCAAAACATTCATTATTCAATAGGGCCCAAACTATCAAAACCCAGCGGTTTCAATGAACACACATTTCTTGGTAGAATCATGCAGGACTGAAATTTTTGATGTTTTTCTACTCCTCTCATGAGCCCAAACAAGTCTCTAAAAGCATGAGTTTGCAACTACTTTACTTTTGGAGAAAATTCAAAACATTCATTATTCAATAGAGCCCAATAGCAAAAATCATGTTTTGAATGAAGAATCACATTTCTTGGTAGAATCATGCAGGATTCAAATTTTTGATGGTTTTTTACTCCTCTCAACAGCCCAAACAAGTTTCTAAAAGGATGAGTTTGCAACTACTTTACTTTTGGAGAAAATTCAAAACATTCATTATTCAATAGGGCCCAAACTATCAAAAACCAGCGGTTTGAATGAACACACATTTTTTGGTAGAATCATGCAGGACTGAAATTTTTGATGTTTTTCTACTCCTCTCATGAGCCCAAACAAGTCTCTAAAAGCATGAGTTTGCAACTACTTTACTTTTGGAGAAAATTCAAAACATTCATTATTCAATAGAGCCCAATAGCAAAAATCAGGTTTTGAATGAAGAATCACATTTCTTGGTAAAATCATGCAGGATTGAAATTTTTGATGGTTTTTTACTCCTCTCAACAGCCCAAACAAGTTTCTAAAAGGATGAGTTTGCAACTACTTTACTTTTGGAGAAAATTCAAAACATTCATTATTCAATAGGGCCCAAAATATCAAAAACCAGCAGTTTGAATGAACACACATTTCTTGGTAGAATCGTGCAGGACTGAAATTTTTGATGTTTTTCTACTCCTCTCATGAGCCCAAACAAGTCTCTAAAAGGATGAGTTTGCAACTACTTTACTTTTGGAGAAAATTCAAAACATTCATTATTCAATAGAGCCCAATAGCAAAAACCAGCGTTTTGAATGAAGAATCACATTTCTTGGCAGAATCATGCAGGATTGAAATTTTTGATGGTTTTTTACTCCTCTCAACAGCCCAAACAAGTTCCTAAAAGGATGAGTTTGCAACTACTTTACTTTTGGAGAAAATTCAAAACATTCATTATTCAATAGGGCCCAAACTATCAAAAACCAGCGGTTTCAATGAACACACATTTCTTGGTAGAATCATGCAGGACTGAAATTTTTGATGTTTTTCTACTCCTCTCATGAGCCCAAACAAGTCTCTTAAAGCATGAGTTTGCAACTACTTTACTTTTGGAGAAAATTCAAAACATTCATTATTCAATAGAGCCCAATAGCAAAAATCAGGTTTTGAATGAAGAATCGCATTTCTTGGTAAAATCATGCAGGATTGAAATTTTTGATGGTTTTTTACTCCTCTCAACAGCCCAAACAAGTTTCTAAAAGGATGAGTTTGCAACTACTTTACTTTTGGAGAAAATTCAAAACATTCATTATTCAATAGGGCCCAAACTATCAAAAACCAGCGGTTTCAATGAACACACATTTCTTGGTAGAATCATGCAGCACTGAAATTTTTGATGTTTTTCTACTCCTCTCATGAGCCCAAACAAGTCTCTAAAAGCATGAGTTTGCAACTACTTTACTTTTGGAGAAAATTCAAAACATTCATTACTCAAAAGAGCCCAATAGCAAAAACCAGCGTTTTGAATGAAGAATCACATTTCTTGGTAGAATCATGCAGGATTGAAATTTTTTATGGTTTTTTACTCCTCTCAACAGCCCAAACAAGTTTCTAAAAGGATGAGTTTGCAACTACTTTACTTTTGGAGAAAATTCAAAACATTCATTATTCAATAGGGCCCAAACTATCAAAAACCAGCGGTTTGAATGAACACACATTTCTTGGTAGAATCATGCAGGACTGAATTTTTTGATGTTTTTCTACTCCTCTCATGAGCCCAAACAAGTCTCTAAACGCATGAGTTTGCAACTACTTTACTTTTGGAGAAAATTCAAAACATTCATTACTCAAAAGAGCCCAATAGCAAAAACCAGCGTTTTGAATGAAGAATCACATTTCTTGGTAGAATCATGCAGGATTGAAATTTTTGATGGTTTTTTACTCCTCTCAACAGCCCAAAAATGTTCTAAAAGGATGAGTTTGCAACTACTTTACTTTTGGAGAAAATTCAAAACATTCATTATTCAATAGGGCCCAAACTATCAAAAACCAGCGGTTTCAATGAACACACATTTCTTGGTAGAATCATGCAGGACTGAAATTTTTGATGTTTTTCTACTCCTCTCATGAGCCCAAACAAATCTCTAAAAGCATGAGTTTGCAACTACTTTACTTTTGGAGAAAATTCAAAACATTCATTATTCAATAGAGCCCAATAGCAAAAATCAGGTTTTGAATGAAGAATCACATTTCTTGGTAGAATCATGCAGGATTGAAATTTTTGATGGTTTTTTACTCCTCTCAACAGCCCAAACAAGTTTCTAAAAGGATGAGTTTGCAACTACTTTACTTTTGGAGAAAATTCAAAACATTCATTATTCAATAGGGCCCAAACTATCAAAAACCAGCGGTTTCAATGAACACACTTTTCTTGGTAGAATCATGCAGGACTGAAATTTTTGATGTTTTTCTACTCCTCTCATGAGCCCAAACAAGTCTCTAAAAGCATGAGTTTGCAACTACTTTACTTTTGGAGAAAATTCAAAACATTCACTATTCAATAGAGCCCAATAGCAAAAATCAGGTTTTGAATGAAGAATCACATTTCTTGGTAAAATCATGCAGGATTGAAATTTTTGATGGTTTTTTACTCCTCTCAACAGCCCAAACAAGTTTCTAAAAGGTTGAGTTTGCAACTACTTTACTTTTGGAGAAAATTCAAAACATTCATTATTCATTAGGGCCCAAACTATCAAAAACCAGCGGTTTCAATGAAAACACATTTCTTGGTAGAATCGTGCAGGACTGAAATTTTTGATGTTTTTCTACTCCTCTCATGAGCCCAAACAAGTCTCTAAAAGCATGAGTTTGCAACTACTTTACTTTTGGAGAAAATTCAAAACATTCATTACTCAAAAGAGCCCAATAGCAAAAACCAGCGTTTTGAATGAAGAATCACATTTCTTGGTAGAATCATGCAGGATTGAAATTTTTGATGGTTTTTTACTCCTCTCAACAGCCCAAACAAGTTTCTAAAAGGATGAGTTTGCAACTACATTACTTTTGGAGAAAATTCAAAACATTCATTATTCAATAGGGCCCAAACTATCAAAAACCAGCGGTTTCAATGAACACACATTTCTTGGTAGAATCATGCAGGACTGAAATTTTTGATGTTTTTCTACTCCTCTCATGAGCCCAAACAAGTCTCTAAAAGGATGAGTTTGCAACTACTTTACTTTTGGAGAAAATTCAAAACATTCATTATTCAATAGAGCCCAATAGCAAAAACCAGCGTTTTGAATGAAGAATCACATTTCTTGGTAGAATCATGCAGGATTGAAATTTTTGATGGTTTTTTACTCCTCTCAACAGCCCAAACAAGTTTCTAAAAGGATGTTTGCAACTACTTTACTTTTGGAGAAAATTCAAAACATTCATTATTCAATAGGGCCCAAACTATCAAAAACCAGCGGTTTCAATGAACACACATTTCTTGGTAGAATCATGCAGGACTGAAATTTTTGATGTTTTTCTACTCCTCTCATGAGCCCAAACAAGTCTCTAAAAGCATGAGTTTGCAACTACTTTACTTTTGGAGAAAATTCAAAACATTCATTACTCAATAGAGCCCAATAGCAAAAACCAGCGTTTTGAATGAAGAATCACATTTCTTGGTAGAATCATGCAGGATTGAAATTTTTGATGGTTTTTTACTCCTCTCAACAGCCCAAACAAGTTTCTAAAAGGATGAATTTGCAACTACTTTACTTTTGGAGAAAATTCAAAACATTCATTATTCAATAGGGCCCAAACTATCAAAACCCAGCGGTTTCAATGAACACACATTTCTTGGTAGAATCATGCAGGACTGAAATTTTTGATGTTTTTCTACTCCTCTCATGAGCCCAAACAAGTCTCTAAAAGCATGAGTTTGCAACTACTTTACTTTTGGAGAAAATTCAAAACATTCATTATTCAATAGAGCCCAATAGCAAAAATCATGTTTTGAATGAAGAATCACATTTCTTGGTAGAATCATGCAGGATTGAAATTTTTGATGGTTTTTTACTCCTCTCAACAGCCCAAACAAGTTTCTAAAAGGATGAGTTTGCAACTACTTTACTTTTGGAGAAAATTCAAAACATTCATTATTCAATAGGGCCCAAACTATCAAAAACCAGCGGTTTGAATGAACACACATTTTTTGGTAGAATCATGCAGGACTGAAATTTTTGATGTTTTTCTACTCCTCTCATGAGCCCAAACAAGTCTCTAAAAGCATGAGTTTGCAACTACTTTACTTTTGGAGAAAATTCAAAACATTCATTATTCAATAGAGCCCAATAGCAAAAATCAGGTTTTGAATGAAGAATCACATTTCTTGGTAAAATCATGCAGGATTGAAATTTTTGATGGTTTTTTACTCCTCTCAACAGCCCAAACAAGTTTCTAAAAGGATGAGTTTGCAACTACTTTACTTTTGGAGAAAATTCAAAACATTCATTATTCAATAGGGCCCAAAATATCAAAAACCAGCAGTTTGAATGAACACACATTTCTTGGTAGAATCGTGCAGGACTGAAATTTTTGATGTTTTTCTACTCCTCTCATGAGCCCAAACAAGTCTCTAAAAGGATGAGTTTGCAACTACTTTACTTTTGGAGAAAATTCAAAACATTCATTATTCAATAGAGCCCAATAGCAAAAACCAGCGTTTTGAATGAAGAATCACATTTCTTGGCAGAATCATGCAGGATTGAAATTTTTGATGGTTTTTTACTCCTCTCAACAGCCCAAACAAGTTCCTAAAAGGATGAGTTTGCAACTACTTTACTTTTGGAGAAAATTCAAAACATTCATTATTCAATAGGGCCCAAACTATCAAAAACCAGCGGTTTCAATGAACACACATTTCTTGGTAGAATCATGCAGGACTGAAATTTTTGATGTTTTTCTACTCCTCTCATGAGCCCAAACAAGTCTCTTAAAGCATGAGTTTGCAACTACTTTACTTTTGGAGAAAATTCAAAACATTCATTATTCAATAGAGCCCAATAGCAAAAATCAGGTTTTGAATGAAGAATCGCATTTCTTGGTAAAATCATGCAGGATTGAAATTTTTGATGGTTTTTTACTCCTCTCAACAGCCCAAACAAGTTTCTAAAAGGATGAGTTTGCAACTACTTTACTTTTGGAGAAAATTCAAAACATTCATTATTCAATAGGGCCCAAACTATCAAAAACCAGCGGTTTCAATGAACACACATTTCTTGGTAGAATCATGCAGCACTGAAATTTTTGATGTTTTTCTACTCCTCTCATGAGCCCAAACAAGTCTCTAAAAGCATGAGTTTGCAACTACTTTGCTTTTGGAGAAAATTCAAAACATTCATTACTCAAAAGAGCCCAATAGCAAAAACCAGCGTTTTGAATGAAGAATCACATTTCTTGGTAGAATCATGCAGGATTGAAATTTTTGATGGTTTTTTACTCCTCTCAACAGCCCAAAAATGTTCTAAAAGGATGAGTTTGCAACTACTTTACTTTTGGAGAAAATTCAAAACATTCATTATTCAATAGGGCCCAAACTATCAAAAACCAGCGGTTTCAATGAACACACATTTCTTGGTAGAATCATGCAGGACTGAAATTTTTGATGTTTTTCTACTCCTCTCATGAGCCCAAACAAATCTCTAAAAGCATGAGTTTGCAACTACTTTACTTTTGGAGAAAATTCAAAACATTCATTATTCAATAGAGCCCAATAGCAAAAATCAGGTTTTGAATGAAGAATCACATTTCTTGGTAGAATCATGCAGGATTGAAATTTTTGATGGTTTTTTACTCCTCTCAACAGCCCAAACAAGTTTCTAAAAGGATGAGTTTGCAACTACTTTACTTTTGGAGAAAATTCAAAACATTCATTATTCAATAGGGCCCAAACTATCAAAAACCAGCGGTTTCAATGAACACACTTTTATTGGTAGAATCATGCAGGACTGAAATTTTTGATGTTTTTCTACTCCTCTCATGAGCCCAAACAAGTCTCTAAAAGCATGAGTTTGCAACTACTTTACTTTTGGAGAAAATTCAAAACATTCACTATTCAATAGAGCCCAATAGCAAAAATCAGGTTTTGAATGAAGAATCACATTTCTTGGTAAAATCATGCAGGATTGAAATTTTTGATGGTTTTTTACTCCTCTCAACAGCCCAAACAAGTTTCTAAAAGGTTGAGTTTGCAACTACTTTACTTTTGGAGAAAATTCAAAACATTCATTATTCATTAGGGCCCAAACTATCAAAAACCAGCGGTTTCAATGAAAACACATTTCTTGGTAGAATCGTGCAGGACTGAAATTTTTGATGTTTTTCTACTCCTCTCATGAGCCCAAACAAGTCTCTAAAAGCATGAGTTTGCAACTACTTTACTTTTGGAGAAAATTCAAAACATTCATTACTCAAAAGAGCCCAATAGCAAAAACCAGCGTTTTGAATGAAGAATCACATTTCTTGGTAGAATCATGCAGGATTGAAATTTTTGATGGTTTTTTACTCCTCTCAACAGCCCAAACAAGTTTCTAAAAGGATGAGTTTGCAACTACATTACTTTTGGAGAAAATTCAAAACATTCATTATTCAATAGGGCCCAAACTATCAAAAACCAGCGGTTTCAATGAACACACATTTCTTGGTAGAATCATGCAGGACTGAAATTTTTGATGTTTTTCTACTCCTCTCATGAGCCCAAACAAGTCTCTAAAAGGATGAGTTTGCAACTACTTTACTTTTGGAGAAAATTCAAAACATTCATTATTCAATAGAGCCCAATAGCAAAAACCAGCGTTTTGAATGAAGAATCACATTTCTTGGTAGAATCATGCAGGATTGAAATTTTTGATGGTTTTTTACTCCTCTCAACAGCCCAAACAAGTTTCTAAAAGGATGTTTGCAACTACTTTACTTTTGGAGAAAATTCAAAACATTCATTATTCAATAGGGCCCAAACTATCAAAAACCAGCGGTTTCAATGAACACACATTTCTTGGTAGAATCATGCAGGACTGAAATTTTTGATGTTTTTCTACTCCTCTCATGAGCCCAAACAAGTCTCTAAAAGCATGAGTTTGCAACTACTTTACTTTTGGAGAAAATTCAAAACATTCATTACTCAATAGAGCCCAATAGCAAAAACCAGCGTTTTGAATGAAGAATCACATTTCTTGGTAGAATCATGCAGGATTGAAATTTTTGATGGTTTTTTACTCCTCTCAACAGCCCAAACAAGTTTCTAAAAGGATGAATTTGCAACTACTTTACTTTTGGAGAAAATTCAAAACATTCATTATTCAATAGGGCCCAAACTATCAAAACCCAGCGGTTTCAATGAACACACATTTCTTGGTAGAATCATGCAGGACTGAAATTTTTGATGTTTTTCTACTCCTCTCATGAGCCCAAACAAGTCTCTAAAAGCATGAGTTTGCAACTACTTTACTTTTGGAGAAAATTCAAAACATTCATTATTCAATAGAGCCCAATAGCAAAAATCATGTTTTGAATGAAGAATCACATTTCTTGGTAGAATCATGCAGGATTCAAATTTTTGATGGTTTTTTACTCCTCTCAACAGCCCAAACAAGTTTCTAAAAGGATGAGTTTGCAACTACTTTACTTTTGGAGAAAATTCAAAACATTCATTATTCAATAGGGCCCAAACTATCAAAAACCAGCGGTTTGAATGAACACACATTTTTTGGTAGAATCATGCAGGACTGAAATTTTTGATGTTTTTCTACTCCTCTCATGAGCCCAAACAAGTCTCTAAAAGCATGAGTTTGCAACTACTTTACTTTTGGAGAAAATTCAAAACATTCATTATTCAATAGAGCCCAATAGCAAAAATCAGGTTTTGAATGAAGAATCACATTTCTTGGTAAAATCATGCAGGATTGAAATTTTTGATGGTTTTTTACTCCTCTCAACAGCCCAAACAAGTTTCTAAAAGGATGAGTTTGCAACTACTTTACTTTTGGAGAAAATTCAAAACATTCATTATTCAATAGGGCCCAAAATATCAAAAACCAGCAGTTTGAATGAACACACATTTCTTGGTAGAATCGTGCAGGACTGAAATTTTTGATGTTTTTCTACTCCTCTCATGAGCCCAAACAAGTCTCTAAAAGGATGAGTTTGCAACTACTTTACTTTTGGAGA
The DNA here is from genome assembly GCF_039654945.1 of Dendrobates tinctorius. Taxonomy (NCBI): domain Eukaryota; kingdom Metazoa; phylum Chordata; class Amphibia; order Anura; family Dendrobatidae; genus Dendrobates; species Dendrobates tinctorius. The sequence continues at coordinate 311,511 of NW_027362108.1, forward strand.
AAATTCAAAACATTCATTATTCAATAGAGCCCAATAGCAAAAACCAGCGTTTTGAATGAAGAATCACATTTCTTGGCAGAATCATGCAGGATTGAAATTTTTGATGGTTTTTTACTCCTCTCAACAGCCCAAACAAGTTCCTAAAAGGATGAGTTTGCAACTACTTTACTTTTGGAGAAAATTCAAAACATTCATTATTCAATAGGGCCCAAACTATCAAAAACCAGCGGTTTCAATGAACACACATTTCTTGGTAGAATCATGCAGGACTGAAATTTTTGATGTTTTTCTACTCCTCTCATGAGCCCAAACAAGTCTCTTAAAGCATGAGTTTGCAACTACTTTACTTTTGGAGAAAATTCAAAACATTCATTATTCAATAGAGCCCAATAGCAAAAATCAGGTTTTGAATGAAGAATCGCATTTCTTGGTAAAATCATGCAGGATTGAAATTTTTGATGGTTTTTTACTCCTCTCAACAGCCCAAACAAGTTTCTAAAAGGATGAGTTTGCAACTACTTTACTTTTGGAGAAAATTCAAAACATTCATTATTCAATAGGGCCCAAACTATCAAAAACCAGCGGTTTCAATGAACACACATTTCTTGGTAGAATCATGCAGCACTGAAATTTTTGATGTTTTTCTACTCCTCTCATGAGCCCAAACAAGTCTCTAAAAGCATGAGTTTGCAACTACTTTACTTTTGGAGAAAATTCAAAACATTCATTACTCAAAAGAGCCCAATAGCAAAAACCAGCGTTTTGAATGAAGAATCACATTTCTTGGTAGAATCATGCAGGATTGAAATTTTTTATGGTTTTTTACTCCTCTCAACAGCCCAAACAAGTTTCTAAAAGGATGAGTTTGCAACTACTTTACTTTTGGAGAAAATTCAAAACATTCATTATTCAATAGGGCCCAAACTATCAAAAACCAGCGGTTTGAATGAACACACATTTCTTGGTAGAATCATGCAGGACTGAATTTTTTGATGTTTTTCTACTCCTCTCATGAGCCCAAACAAGTCTCTAAACGCATGAGTTTGCAACTACTTTACTTTTGGAGAAAATTCAAAACATTCATTACTCAAAAGAGCCCAATAGCAAAAACCAGCGTTTTGAATGAAGAATCACATTTCTTGGTAGAATCATGCAGGATTGAAATTTTTGATGGTTTTTTACTCCTCTCAACAGCCCAAACAAGTTTCTAAAAGGATGAGTTTGCAACTACTTTACTTTTGGAGAAAATTCAAAACATTCATTATTCAATAGGGCCCAAACTATCAAAAACCAGCGGTTTCAATGAACACACATTTCTTGGTAGAATCATGCAGGACTGAAATTTTTGATGTTTTTCTACTCCTCTCATGAGCCCAAACAAGTCTCTAAAAGGATGAGTTTGCAACTACTTTACTTTTGGAGAAAATTCAAAACATTCATTATTCAATAGAGCCCAATAGCAAAAACCAGCGTTTTGAATGAAGAATCACATTTCTTGGTAGAATCATGCAGGATTGAAATTTTTGATGGTTTTTTACTCCTCTCAACAGCCCAAACAAGTTTCTAAAAGGATGTTTGCAACTACTTTACTTTTGGAGAAAATTCAAAACATTCATTATTCAATAGGGCCCAAACTATCAAAAACCAGCGGTTTCAATGAACACACATTTCTTGGTAGAATCATGCAGGACTGAAATTTTTGATGTTTTTCTACTCCTCTCATGAGCCCAAACAAGTCTCTAAAAGCATGAGTTTGCAACTACTTTACTTTTGGAGAAAATTCAAAACATTCATTATTCAATAGAGCCCAATAGCAAAAATCAGGTTTTGAATGAAGAATCGCATTTCTTGGTAAAATCATGCAGGATTGAAATTTTTGATGGTTTTTTACTCCTCTCAACAGCCCAAACAAGTTTCTAAGAGGATGAGTTTGCAACTACTTTACTTTTGGAGAAAATTCAAAACATTCGGGAGGGCGTGGCCAGCGTCTGAGCTGAATGGAAGCCTGAGCTCTGAGCTCCTCCACAGGGCAGCCTACCAAGCGCTATTAACAAGCGATTTACAAGCCAGGACTGGCTGAAAACTTGTGGGAACCTCCATAGACACCAGCGGTGCCCCCACACTATGGATCTGCTCAGTAAAAAAGCAGAAAAAGGAAAGAAAACAGAGCGCTCTCCCCTCATGCTGAGGAGCCAAGATGGCGCCCGCCTCACAGCAGCAGCCACAGCCTGCAGCCCCAGCCTGAGCGGTACACAGCGGCAAAGGACGCCACAGCGGCTGAAGCATGCAGCATTCAAGTCAGTGGGTAAGTCTACCCCTGCCCCAGCTAAAACCGCCGCTCTGCAGGCTAATAGAAGCGCTAATTTACACATTAAAAGTAGCGCTGAGGTGAAAGGAGCGAGATCTCGTGAGAGTGACCGGGGGACAAGCGAGACTACGCAACAGATACGCAATTTGCGTAACTTAAGCAAAAATACAGCGCAGCTTGTGAATTATGGTGCAGCAGCACCGCTGACCGCTGATATGGAGGAAACAAATGTATTAAGGGGTTCCTCATCCTGTCCTGACATCTCCAATGTGTCAGATACTCCTCTAACGCCATTACAGAGGGAAATGTCTCCTTTCTCAGTGACTAGCCGCAGATTTAGCAGCAGCTCAGCTGAGATGCAACAGGAATTACAAATTGAGGACTCCTGTCCTTCTGATAATCCCATACCGGAGAACATTTTACACGTTTTAACAGAGGTGGAGGCTACCAGTAATACAGCCTCAGAAATATTTATTAAAAACATGCTATGCCTTCTAGCAAAGACATTTCAGAAACAACTGGAGGGCTATAATACAAATCTCCAAAATAACATAGACGGTCTGGGCCAGAGAGTGGACCATCTTGAATCCAAAATGGAAGAATTGGTTAAATCCCATAATAATTTGATAGATGAACACTATGCCCTAGAAAAAGAGGTTGTCTTCTTAAAATCAAGGTTGATAGAGCAAGAAGACAGAAGTAGAAGGAACAACCTTAAATTCAGGGGAATACCTGAAAATGTCAAAGACAGAGACCTTAATGCATATGTGCAAAAGATGCTCCATACAATACTTCCAGGGGCCTCTAAAGGGGACCTATTGATGGAACGTATACACAGACTCCCCAAGTCCAAATATGCCCCAGACAGAGCCCCAAGAGATGTCATTGCATATTTTCATTATTTCCTGACAAAGGAGGACATTCTGAGGAGAAGTAAGCAATCACCTATATTACCAAGGCCATACGAGGATATCAAGATTTTTGCAGACTTCTCAAAAGCTACCCTACAGAAAAGGAGAGACTTCTTTCCAATCACTGCACATCTGAGGAAACACAAGATTTTATACAGATGGGGTTTCCCTACAAAAATTCTAGTCATGAAAGAGAATACCACTTTTGCCTTGTCTAATATTGATAACTGTAATAGTTTTTTCCAAGATTTAGGTATCCCTCCACTGGAGACTCCACCATCATCATCATTCTACAATCAAGAAAGGAATATCCCCTTGCAGCAGCAAAGACGCCTTTCCCAGTCCTGGAATACGCAAAAGAAAAGAAAATAGACTTGGTGGGTACTGACCCTGGCTTTAGGCCTGAACTTTCTCTTTTTCACTCCCCACGTGATAACTGAGAGACATTCTCTCGGTACCATTTCTTTTGAGAAATCTAAATTTGTCTAGTTTATAAGTTTTGTTCTGTTCTAGGTTGTAACATGTTTTTGTTTACAGGCACACCAGGCACTAACAAAAAAATCACTAAGGAAACCCACTGTCTTTTGGATGTATTTTCGGGTGAAATGTTCTGTTTCAGTGAATCATCTAATGCTTTTTTTCCTTCCTGACACATTATGGAATTGAGGGTACTGTCATTTAATGTAAATGGGCTCAATAGCCCATTCAAGAGATTTGCTTTGTGGAAGGAGATTAAAAAATTGAAGGCCAACATAGCAATGATACAAGAAACACACCTTCTAGAAATTGATAACACAAGACTCAAAAATAAAGACTTCCCTCAGATTTTCTTTTCTAACACTGAGGGAAAGAAAAAAGCTGGGGTGGCCATCGCCTTCCACAAAGATTTGCCAATAGTGGTCTCAGACATATATAGGGACAGCAATGGTAGACAACTTGCTATTAATTTTACTTTGGAGGGTGTGGAATATACAGTGGTAAATGTATACACCCCTAATGTCCGGCAAATTAGTTTTCTAAATAAGGTCAAGAAGAAATTGTCCAACTTTAGTAGAGGTCACATAATCTGGGGAGGAGATTTTAATTGTATAGTTGACCCAAATACTGATTGCTCATCTGATGCCCCATATTATAGAAGCGTGAATCTGGGAAGATGGTTGGGAGATTCCAATTTGCATGACAGCTGTAAGATATTTTACTCTACCTCAAAAGAATACACAAGATTTTGTCCACATAACAAGTCTTACACTAGGATTGATCATGTGTTCACTAGCTTCTCGCTACTAGACTCATACATAAATTTCCAGACTGGTCCTATTACATGGTCAGACCATGCCCCAATCCTACTGACCTTACATACTTCCTCCATGATCCCAAAACAATACAATTGGAGATATAGTAAATTCACTGTTGACTCCCCAGAAAACATATCATTAGCAAAGAATGTCTTAATGAACTACTTCAAAGAGAACTGTTCCCAAGAAATTACACCTGAAACATTGTGGCTAGCACACAAATGTGTCATTAGGGGTCATCTGATCCAAGTTGCTTCGAGACAAAAAAGGGCAAGAGAGAGCCAACAGAGGATGTTGTTAGAACAGATCCAAAAATTAGAATCCCAAGCTAAAGCAGACAAAAATTTTGCTAAATATAATGAATTGTACTCCCTCAGACTGGAACTTAGGAATCTCCTCATCAACTTATATGAGAAAAAGACTTTATTTAATAGGGCAGGGTTTTATGTTAATAATAATAAGTTCTCCAAAAATATGGCAAATAGGTTTAAACCCATAAATAAAAAACATCCAATCAAAAAAATAACCCAAAGCTCAAAGACTATAGAAAAACCCAAAGAGATAGCCCTAGCCTTTGAGAGCTACTATTCTAAATTATACAACATAGGAAACAATGGAGCTCATCCCTCTCCTTCACTAGAGATGATAAATAATTTTTTGGAAAAAGTAAAGCTGGGATCTTTGTCTCTAAAGCAGAAGGAGTCACTTGACGCACCCTTTACTGAGGGTGAGGTCTCTTTTGCGATGAATAATCTTAAAAATGACAAGGCTCCAGGACCAGATGGCTTTCCTATAGAGTATTATAAAGAATTTAAAAAGGAACTCATCCCACACTTAACTAATGCCCTGAATTTTATTAAATCAGAAGGAAAGTGCAGCACAGATATGCTGAGAGCCACAATAGTGGTGATTCCCAAACCAGATAAAGATTCGACCAAAATCGAAAACTATAGGCCTATTTCTCTCCTAAATGTGGATATCAAGATCTACGCAAAAATATTAGCAGAAAGATTACAGGACGTTGTTCCATTCCTTATACATCCCGATCAAGTCGGTTTTGTAAAATCTAGGCAAACTTCAGACAGTTCTAGAAGTGTCCTGCATCACTTATATTCATGCTACAAAAATAGGATTTCCAGTTTGTTTGTGGCTCTTGACGCTGAAAAGGCCTTTGACCGGATCAATTGGGCCTATGCCTTTACAGTATTGGAGAAAATGGGTTTTGGTGGGGAGATGATGAGAAGTATTCGAGCTTTATACTCTCGGCCATCTGCCTCTGTGCTGGTCAACAACACGATGTCAGATACATTTTTTATAACTAATGGGACAAGACAGGGATGTCCTCTATCCCCAATAATTTTTATCCTGAGCCTGGAACCTTTGGCTCAAATGATAAGGGATTCTGGTGAAGTACACGGTGTACAATTGAAAGATTCAGAGCATAAGATTAACCTCTATGCAGATGACATTATACTCACACTCACAAATCCAATTGATTCCCTGGAAAAGATATGGGATATCATAAATTTATTTGGCTCAGTTTCATACTATAAATTAAATGTAAAAAAGACTAATGTTCTATCACTTTTCCTTTCAGCCTCTACGAAACAGCAACTAAGAGACAAGTATCCCTTTAATTGGGACTGTACCAGGATACCGTACTTAGGAATTTGGCTCACAGGTAACCCCATGCATATGAGTGAGGTAAACATGGATCACCTTCTACAGTCTCTCGACCTTAAGTTGAAGGAACTGTCAAAGACCCCAGCCACATGGATGGGCAGAATAGTGCTATATAAGATGTTCTGCCTACCCAAAGTCCTATTTTTATACAGGAACGTCCCTCTGCCTATATCTGTACAGTATATACAAAAACTAACACACCAGATGAATAAATTTATTTGGAACAATGGGAAACCTAGAGTGAAAAAGCGCACTCTACTTAAATCCAAGGAGAAAGGGGGGGTGGCCATACCAGATCTTGAGGCATATTATTATGCCACTATGACTGAACTGACAAAAGGCTGGTTTGTGGAACAGACAGACCTGGGGTGGCCAAATATTGAAAGGGATATGATGCCCAATAGGGAACCAGTTTTATTCATAACCTACTTCCTTCTACATAGAAGGGAAATTATGAAAATAGATAATCCCATACTTAAGGCCTCTATGTTGTGCTGGTCGTATGTATGCAAAAGAAAGACTAGCTCTTCCTCTTTTTCACTCGAGAGGTTGAGACTCCCTTATCTGTCTCCTGTCAGGACTTCTCTAAGACCTATATTTGACAGCTGGACCAAGTTTCCGATCACCTTTGTAGATGACTTGATAGACAATAACAGAGTCATACCCTTTGAGTTATTAAAGAACAGATTTGGGGTTCCCAATTCGGAGTATATGACATATCTCCTACTCAAGGAAGAATACAACAAATATAAGAAATACCTTTTTAGAGTGGTTCCAATTGACCTTACTATTAACAATTTTCTATTTAATATGTCATCTAGACATAAGAGTTATCTTAGACCCTTATATAATAGCCTGACCAACAAAGACACCTTCACCAATGAAGGATGCTTTGAAAAATGGGAAACCACATTACAAAGACAGATATATGGTCCTCAGTGGATCTCCTCTCTTAAAATTGCAATCAAATCCACAAGATGTATGAATATACTAGAAACGCATTACAAATTAATTCATAGATATTACCTTACCCCAAATAGATTGAAACATTTTGGAGGGGGGGGATCTGGAATGTGTTGGCGTAACTGTGGATCTCAGGCAGATTTATTACATGTTTTTTGGGGATGCCCTATGCTGAAGTTGTACTGGTCCAGGGTGTTCGATTTGCTTTCACTCAAATGCAATTGGTGTATTCAACCACAACCTGCTCTAGCCTTGTTACTAATAGACATACATAGATTTAAAAGAAATAAATTTCTGGCGGCTCATATCCTTATGTCTGCAGCCTTCCTTGTAGCGAAGGGTTGGAACAGGAAGCAACCTCCAGACATTGTCACCCTTATTTTACTGGTGGACAAACATTGTGTCTACGAGAAGATTCACTATATTAATAAAGGCTTAATTAAAATATTTGATGACAGATGGTATAAATGGATGGAACTAAAGTCTAAAATAGAAAAGGATTTCATATCTTGAACTCATATTTTATTTCTTATGGTTTATGATGTGCCAATATTTCACATATTCAAGTGCCTAAATTTACCTTTCTTTTTATTGTTTCTTTCTGGTACTATTTGTTTAGTGTTTACTACATTTACTCTCAATGTTGATATACTATTGAAATGTCATCATATTGTGATGTATTCATATTTTTTTTACATCAGTACAATAACTTACTTAGATGAGTCTGTACAAGTGTAAATTTTACATTCTGCCTACTATTCTGGAAATTCTAATAAAAATTATTGTTAAAGAAAATTCAAAACATTCATTATTCAATAGAGCCCAATAGCAAAAATCAGGTTTTGAATGAAGAATCACATTTCTTGGTAGAATCATGCAGGATTGAAATTTTTGATGGATTTTTACTCCTCTCAACAGCCCAAACAAGTTTCTAAAAGGATGAGTTTGCAACTACTTTACTTTTGGAGAAAATTCAAAACATTCATTATTCAATAGGGCCCAAACTATCAAAAACCAGCGGTTTGAATGAACACACATTTCTTGGTAGAATCATGCAGGACTGAAATTTTTGATGTTTTTCTACTCCTCTCATGAGCCCAAACAAGTCTCTAAAAGCATGAGTTTGCAACTACTTTACTTTTGGAGAAAATTCAAAACATTCACTATTCAATAGAGCCCAATAGCAAAAATCAGGTTTTGAATGAAGAATCACATTTCTTGGTAAAATCATGCAGGATTGAAATTTTTGATGGTTTTTTACTCCTCTCAACAGCCCAAACAAGTTTCTAAAAGGATGAGCTTGCAAATACTTTACTTTTGGAGAAAATTCAAAACATTCATTATTCAATAGGGCCCAAACTATCAAAAACCAGCGGTTTCAATGAACACACATTTCTTGGTAGAATCGTGCAGGACTGAAATTTTTGATGTTTTTCTACTCCTCTCATGAGCCCAAACAAGTCTCTAAAAGCATGAGTTTGCAACTACTTTACTTTTGGAGAAAATTCAAAACATTCACTATTCAATAGAGCCCAATAGCAAAAATCAGGTTTTGAATGAAGAATCACATTTCTTGGTAAAATCATGCAGGATTGAAATTTTTGATGGTTTTTTACTCCTCTCAACAGCCCAAACAAGTTTCTAAAAGGATGAGTTTGCAAATACTTTACTTTTGGAGAAAATTCAAAACATTCATTATTCAATAGGGCCCAAACTATCAAAAACCAGCGGTTTCAATGAACACACATTTCTTGGTAGAATCGTGCAGGACTGAAATTTTTGATGTTTTTCTACTCCTCTCATGAACCCAAACAAGTCTCTAAAAGCATGAGTTTGCAACTACTTTACTTTTGGAGAAAATTCAAAACATTCATTATTCAATAGAGCCCAATAGCAAAAATCAGGTTTTGAAGGAAGAATCGCATTTCTTGGTAAAATCATGCAGGATTGAAATTTTTGATGGTTTTTTACTCCTCTCAACAGCCCAAACAAGTTTCTAAAAGGATGAGTTTGCAACTACTTTACTTTTGGAGAAAATTCAAAACATTCATTATTCAATAGGGCCCAAACTATCAAAAACCAGCGGTTTGAATGAACACACATTTCTTGGTAGAATCATGCAGGACTGAAATTTTTGATGTTTTTCTACTCCTCTCATGAGCCCAAACAAGTCTCTAAAAGCATGAGTTTGCAACTACTTTACTTTTGGAGAAAATTCAAAACATTCATTACTCAAAAGAGCCCAATAGCAAAAACCAGCGTTTTGAATGAAGAATCACATTTCTTGGTAGAATCATGCAGGATTGAAATTTTTGATGGTTTTTTACTCCTCTCAACAGCCCAAACAAGTTTCTAAAAGGATGAATTTGCAACTACTTTACTTTTGGAGAAAATTCAAAACATTCATTATTCAATAGGGCCCAAACTATCAAAAACCAGCGGTTTCAATGAACACACATTTCTTGGTAGAATCATGCAGGACTGAAATTTCTGATGTTTTTCTACTCCTCTCATGAGCCCAAACAAGTCTCTAAAAGCATGAGTTTGGGGGGGCGTGGTTTGCAGGGGCCAGGAGCAGACGTGCTTTGCAGGAGCTCCTGAGATTCCCCTAAAAGAAGCTACCTAAAGCCTACAAGAAGTGGATTTTCTGCAACTACCTGATGTGGAAGACCTATGAGAACATGCCTGGAACTAAAGAAAGGAAGAAGGAGGAAAATCCAGTGGATAAAAAGCTTTCTGCAGGGGCTGGAAAGAAGCGGCCTGAAAATGCCGAGTCATCCCCGCTGTCTGGCTGGAGCAAGATGGCGGCCGTGAGGAAACCTGTGCCGGAGAAGAGGTGTATGACGGTGCCGCTGTGGAAACCTGCTGGGTCACAGCCAACTGGCCGGAGCAGTGGACATCAGCAGGAGGTGAAATCATCAGTTGTCGGCGGCCGGAGGAGAGGCGGCTGCAGGGATGCAGCTGTGAAACAGAAGAGGAGCGCGGTATGTGAGGCAAAGACACCGCTACATGCCGCCGGGAAGAAGAGAAGCTGCGGGGTTGTGGCAACAGTGAAGCTGGAGAATGGAGCGGTGCATCTTGTCGGGGTCCCACCGGGTGGACGCGACGCTGCAGGAAGAGGTGAGGACAGAGGTGGCGGAGTGGCCATGGCAGCGGTGACACCATCGGAGGAGGAAGCCACGGCCCTGCTCTCTGTATCTGTGGCCCCGGCGGCGGCTGGAGAGAAGACCCGGGAGCGACGCGACGGGGGAGAGGATGCAGGAGGCAGAGTGGAGACGGCAGCAGCGACGCTGTCGGCGAGGGAGGAAGCCACGGCCCTGCTTTCTTCTCCTGATGCGGATGTGTTGACAGCTGACAGGAGGGCCCGGGAGACATCGGGAGCCTGGACACAGCAATCGGGTCATCATGCGGTATCAGGTGGGACTGCGGGGATAAGCGTGTCTTTAACAGCAGCTGATGCCGGGAGCTGGAGACAGAAACCGGAGTTTAACATGATCGGTGGTGGGAGGTCTGATTTTATTTTCGCTGGAAAGGCTGGTGAGAGTTGGAAGGAAATGGGAGCATGGCCGGAGGCATTGGAAGAGCAATGTTTGTTATCAGAATCAGGAGGAAGTAATTTACGGCATGATGCGATGGTGTTTGTGCCATCGGCACTTAGAAATAGTGATGCTTGTATTCAATCATTGGGGAAGGAGGTGCAGGAGAAAACTTTAACACAACAGAGCATTAATGGTGGTCCCCCATTAACTGTACCACAAGGGGAACAACTGGATAACATACAAGAAAAGCAAATTCTGGGGGAGGAAACTGACATATCCTTACTTTATAAAAAAGAACTTGTGGAATGTGAAGGGAATGGATCTGTGGACTGGTCACCTGGGGTGGTAGTCAATACAGAGTTTCTAGAAAATAATGCTCCTGATACCCCTGTTGATCCAATTGGGGTTATAGTTAATGACCGTAAACTTCAGAAGTGTAAAAAACAGTATTCTACACGGCCTAGTTTGGGGGATGGGGGGAAAAATGGATTGCAAACAGATCCTATTAATTTTATAGCAACTAAAGGGGAGGAGTATCAAAAAATAATGGGAAGCTCCCAGATGAATAAGATTACATTTGGCTTTGATGATGATTTGGAGAGCATTTATTCTGCAGAATTCTTTTATGAGGGTGATTCATATGAAGTGCACGATAGTGATAAGATTTCGTCTTCTTACTCTTCCTCTGGGGAGGATAGTACTTCTGAGATTAATACTACATTGATAGACGACATACCCGCCTCGGGTGACCATCCCTCAGAAGATTTTGTAGCTAAAATGTGTGTTGCCCTCTTGAAATCATTGGATGTTTCGGTAGAAAACCACATTACCCAGAGTAACTTATTCAAACAAAAAGAGTTCAAGGCATCTGAAATCTTCATTAAAAATCTTTTTAGGGACACTCTACTACGCCTCACTGACGACTCCTATCCCAATTCTACTAGAAATTTTGATACCACTATAAAAAATCTTGAAGCATTTGATCCTCATGAAAAACTCGAGTTCCGATCTCCTATTGCTTTAAAATCGACTGACCTTCCTAATGGAAATCATGAGTCATCAACAATGCTAGCCGATGGTACACATCTAAATGCTTTGATTTCTCCGAAAGCCTCTGGACGTTATACTCATGACTCAGAGATAATTGAGTCATTCAAATTTAAAAGCAAAATACCACAATCAAGTGAATCTCAAATACTTTCCGCGTTCTCAGACTCACTGAATGCTATTAAAAAAGACATTGCTTCTTTCAACTCCACCTTGGCCAATTATGAAGATTTTAAAAGAAAAAACAATGTTAAAATACGAGGGATACCTGAGTCAGTCCAGGCCTTCCAATTAAAGAGTTACATATCCTCAATGGTCACCTCCTTATTCCCCGCTGCTAACGAGAATTATCTAATTGAAAAAACTTTTCGGATACGCAGACCACCTGAGTTACCGCAAGATTTAGCAAGAGATGTTATCGTGTCGTTTCATCCAAACTGGTTAAGAAGTGCGTTCCTTGGACTGTCTAAAGATCCAGAATTCAAATCTTCCCGCTATAGTCATCTATCCTTTTTTAAAGACTTATCAAAAAGCACCTTGAAAAAAAGGAAGTCATTCTCCTCTACTACACGTGAACTGCTACGTGCCAAGATTCCATATTTTTGGACACAATCTTCGACTCTATTGGTGAAATATGCAGAGAGGCTGGTCCCCATCACTTCTCCAGACGAAGGGACTGATTTCTTAGAATTTTTAAGATCCTCCGCAAAATCTTTTCCTCCTTGAACTCAGACTATCATCGCGACTGAAAAATTGCCTTTAATATTTGTACTTGTTCCAAGTTCTCACATTGGTCTTAATTACTAATGTATTCCACTTTTTAATATTCTGGAATTGAACCGGACATTCCCCCCAATAGGTCTTAGGGACATCAATGGTTGTCCCGGACGGGGCAGGCTACTATACCTCCTACATTCTACCTTATATATGTTTGTTAATTGACACATTGGAGGCGAATAAGGATAATTGTTTTTTTTTGCAGGTACTGATAAGAAGACTTTAAATCATTCTAGTAAGATACGCAACTGGTTGGTTACGTCGAGGTTGCAACTTTTAGTAGCTAACACAGATATGTGAAGTATAACATAATCCTGTGTATTGATTTTACTTATACTGATATTTAACTTGACGATCACTCAAATGATTACTTGCATTTTTTTTAAGCTAATATGTAAAATTTTGTGATCTCTGATGTGTTGTGTATATAGTCTGCCTATTCCCCCATGCTTGGGGGTTTCCCTGTCTTTACAGGGAATTATGTTTCCCTACCCTTCCTTTGTTTTGTATTCCCTTCCTTTCCTCAAAAATTTGAAACTCTAATAAAGATTATTGGAAAATAAAAGCATGAGTTTGCAACTACTTTACTTTTGGAGAAAATTCAAAACATTCATTACTCAAAAGAGCCCAATAGCAAAAACCAGCGTTTTGAATGAAGAATCACATTTCTTGGTAGAATCATGCAGGATTGAAATTTTTGATGGTTTTTTACTCCTCTCAACAGCCCAAACAAGTTTCTAAAAGGATGAGTTTGCAACTACTTTACTTTTGGAGAAAATTCAAAACATTCATTATTCAATAGGGCCCAAACTATCAAAAACCAGCGGTTTCAATGAACACACATTTCTTGGTAGAATCATGCAGGACTGAAATTTTTGATGTTTTTCTACTCCTCTCATGAGCCCAAACAAGTCTCTAAAAGCATGAGTTTGCAACTACTTTACTTTTGGAGAAAATTCAAAACATTCATTATTCAATAGAGCCCAATAGCAAAAATCAGCGTTTTGAATGAAGAATCACATTTCTTGGTAGAATCATGCAGGATTGAAATTTTTGATGGTTTTTTACTCCTCTCAACAGCCCAAACAAGTTTCTAAAAGGATGAGTTTGCAACTACTTTACTTTTGGAGAAAATTCAAAACATTCATTATTCAATAGGGCCCAAACTATCAAAAACCAGCGGTTTCAATGAACACACATTTCTTGGTAGAATCATGCAGGACTGAAATTTTTGATGTTTTTCTACTCCTCTCATGAGCCCAAACAAGTCTCTAAAAGCATGAGTTTGCAACTACTTTCCTTTTGGAGAAAATTCAAAACATTCATTATTCAATAGAGCCCAATAGCAAAAATCAGGTTTTGAATGAAGAATCACATTTCTTGGTAGAATAATGCAGGATTGAAATTTTTGTTGGTTTTTTACTCCTCTCAACAGCCCAAACAAGTTTCTAAAAGGATGAGTTTGTAACTACTTTACTTTTGGAGAAAATTCAAAACATTCATTATTCAATAGGGCCCAAACTATCAAAAACCAGCGGTTTCAATGAACACACATTTCTTGGTAGAATCATGCAGGACTGAAATTTTTGATGTTTTTCTACTCCTCTCATGAGCCCAAACAAGTCTCTAAAAGCATGAGTTTGCAACTACTTGACTTTTGGAGAAAATTCAAAACATTCATTATTCAATAGAGCCCAATAGCAAAAACCAGCGTTTTGAATGAAGAATCACATTTCTTGTTAGAATCATGCAGGATTGAAATTTTTGATGGTTTTTTACTCCTCTCAACAGCCCAAATAAGTTTCTAAAAGGATGAGTTTGCAACTACTTTACTTTTGGAGAAAATTCAAAACATTCATTACTCAATAGGGCCCAAACTATCAAAAACCAGCGGTTTCAATGAACACACATTTCTTGGTAGAATCATGCAGGACTGAAATTTTTGATGTTTTTCTACTCCTCTCATGAGCCCAAACAAGTCTCTAAAAGCATGAGTTTGCAACTACTTTACTTTTGGAGAAAATTCAAAACATTCATTATTCAATAGAGCCCAATAGCAAAAATCAGGTTTTGAATGAAGAATCACATTTCTTGGTAAAATCATGCAGGATTGAAATTTTTGATGGTTTTTTACTCCTCTCAACAGCCCAAACAAGTTTCTAAAAGGATGAGTTTGCAACTACTTTACTTTTGGAGAAAATTCAAAACATTCATTATTCAATAGGGCCCAAACTATCAAAAACCAGCGGTTTGAATGAACACACATTTCTTGGTAGAATCATGCAGGACTGAAATTTTTGATGTTTTTCTACTCCTCTCATGAGCCCAAACAAGTCTCTAAAAGCATGAGTTTGTAACTACTTTACTTTTGGAGAAAATTCAAAACATTCATTACTCAAAAGGGCCCAATAGCAAAAACCAGCGTTTTGAATGAAGAATCACATTTCTTGGTAGAATCATGCAGGATTGAAATTTTTTATGGTTTTTTACTCCTCTCAACAGCCCAAACAAGTTTCTAAAAGGATGAGTTTGCAACTACTTTACTTTTGGAGAAAATTCAAAACATTCATTATTCAATAGGGCCCAATAGCAAAAACCAGCGTTTTGAATGAAGAATCACATTTCTTGGTAGAATCATGCAGGATTGAAATTTTTGATGGTTTTTTACTCCTCTCAACAGCCCAAACAAGTTTCTAAAAGGATGAGTTTGCAACTACTTTACTTTTGGAGAAAATTCAAAACATTCATTATTCAATAGGGCAAAACTATCAAAAACCAGCGGTTTCAATGAACACACATTTCTTGGTAGAATCATGCAGGACTGAAATTTTTGATGTTTTTCTACTCCTCTCATGAGCCCAAACAAGTCTCTAAAAGCATGAGTTTGCAACTACTTTACTTTTGGAGAAAATTCAAAACATTCATTACTCAATAGAGCCCAATAGCAAAAATCAGGTTTTGAATGAAGAATCACATTTCTTGGTAAAATCATGCAGGATTGAAATTTTTGATGGTTTTTTACTCCTCTCAACAGCCCAAACAAGTTTCTAAAAGGATGAGTTTGCAACTACGTTACTTTTGGAGAAAATTCAAAACATTCATTATTCAATAGGGCCCAAACTATCAAAAACCAGCGGTTTGAATGAACACACATTTCTTGGTAGAATCATGCAGGACTGAAATTTTTGATGTTTTTCTACTCCTCTCATGAGCTCAAACAAGTCTCTAAAAGCATGAGTTTGCAACTACTTTACTTTTGGAGAAAATTCAAAACATTCATTACTCAAAAGAGCCCAATAGCAAAAACCAGCGTTTTGAATGAAGAATCACATTTCTTGGTAGAATCATGCAGGATTGAAATTTTTGATGGTTTTTTACTCCTCTCAACAGCCCAAACAAGTTTCTAAAAGGATGAGTTTGCAACTACTTTACTTTTGGAGAAAATTCAAAACATTCATTATTCAATAGGGCCCAAAATATCAAAAACCAGCGGTTTCAATGAACACACATTTCTTGGTAGAATCGTGCAGGACTGAAACTTTTGATGTTTTTCTACTCCTCTCATGAGCCCAAACAAGTCTCTAAAAGGATGAGTTTGCAACTACTTTACTTTTGGAGAAAATTCAAAACATTCATCATTCAATAGAGCCCAATAGCAAAAACCAGCGTTTTGAATGAAGAATCACATTTCTTGGTAGAATCATGCAGGATTGAAATTTTTGATGGTTTTTTACTCCTCTCAACAGCCCAAACAAGTTTCTAAAAGGATGACTTTGCAACTACTTTACTTTTGGAGAAAATTCAAAACATTCATTATTCAATAGGGCCCAAACTATCAAAAACCAGCGGTTTCAATGAACACACATTTCTTGGTAGAATCATGCAGGACTGAAATTTTTGATGTTTTTCTACTCCTCTCATGAGCCCAAACAAGTCTCTAAAAGCATGAGTTTGCAACTACTTTACTTTTGGAGAAAATTCAAAACATTCATTATTCAATAGGGCCCAAACTATCAAAAACCAGCGGTTTCAATGAACACACATTTCTTGGTAGAATCATGCAGGACTGAAATTTTTGATGTTTTTCTACTCCTCTCATGAGCCCAAACAAGTCTCTAAAAGCATGAGTTTGCAACTACTTTACTTTTGGAGAAAATTCAAAACATTCATTATTCAATAGAGCCCAATAGCAAAAACCAGCGTTTTGAATGAAGAATCACATTTCTTGTTAGAATCATGCAGGATTGAAATTTTTGATGGTTTTTTACTCCTCTCAACAGCCCAAATAAGTTTCTAAAAGGATGAGTTTGCAACTACTTTACTTTTGGAGAAAATTCAAAACATTCATTATTCAATAGGGCCCAAACTATCAAAAACCAGCGGTTTCAATGAACACACATTTCTTGGTAGAATCATGCAGGACTGAAATTTTTGATGTTTTTCTACTCCTCTCATGAGCCCAAACAAGTCTCTAAAAGGATGAGTTTGCAACTACTTTACTTTTGGAGAAAATTCAAAACATTCATCATTCAATAGAGCCCAATAGCAAAAACCAGCGTTTTGAATGAAGAATCACATTTCTTGGTAGAATCATGCAGGATTGAAATTTTTGATGGTTTTTTACTCCTCTCAACAGCCCAAACAAGTTTCTAAAAGGATGACTTTGCAACTACTTTACTTTTGGAGAAAATTCAAAACATTCATTATTCAATAGGGCCCAAACTATCAAAAACCAGCGGTTTCAATGAACACACATTTCTTGGTAGAATCATGCAGGACTGAAATTTTTGATGTTTTTCTACTCCTCTCATGAGCCCAAACAAGTCTCTAAAAGCATGAGTTTGCAACTACTTTACTTTTGGAGAAAATTCAAAACATTCACTATTCAATAGAGCCCAATAGCAAAAATCAGGTTTTGAATGAAGAATCACATTTCTTGGTAAAATCATGCAGGATTGAAATTTTTGATGGTTTTTTACTCCTCTCAACAGCCCAAACAAGTTTCTAAAAGGATGAGTTTGCAACTACTTTACTTTTGGAGAAAATTCAAAACATTCATTATTCAATAGGGCCCAAACTATCAAAAACCAGCGGTTTCAATGAACACACATTTCTTGGTAGAATCGTGCAGGACTGAAATTTTTGATGTTTTTCTACTCCTCTCATGAGCCCAAACAAGTCTCTAAAAGGATGAGTTTGCAACTACTTTACTTTTGGAGAAAATTCAAAACATTCATTATTCAATAGAGCCCAATAGCAAAAACCAGCGTTTTGAATGAAGAATCACATTTCTTGGTAGAATCATGCAGGATTGAAATTTTTGATGGTTTTTTACTCCTCTCAACAGCCCAAACAAGTTTCTAAAAGGATGAGTTTGCAACTACTTTACTTTTGGAGAAAATTCAAAACATTCATTATTCAATAGGGCCCAAACTATCAAAAACCAGCGGTTTGAATGAACACACATTTCTTGGTAGAATCATGCAGGACTGAAATTTTTGATGTTTTTCTACTCCTCTCATGAGCCCAAACAAGTGTCTAAAAGCATGAGTTTGCAACTACTTTACTTTTGGAGAAAATTCAAAACATTCATTATTCAATAGAGCCCAATAGCAAAAATCAGGTTTTGAATGAAGAATCACATTTCTTGGTAAAATCATGCAGGATTGAAATTTTTGATGGTTTTTTACTCCTATCAACAGCCCAAACAAGTTTCTAAAAGGATGAGTTTGCAACTACTTTACTTTTGGAGAAAATTCAAAACATTCATTATTCAATAGGGCCCAAACTATCAAAAACCAGCGGTTTGAATGAAAACACATTTCTTGGTAGAATCATGCAGGACTGAAATTTTTGATGTTTTTCTACTCCTCTCATGAGCCCAAACAAGTCTCTAAAAGCATGAGTTTGCAACGACTTTACTTTTGGAGAAAATTCAAAACATTCATTACTCAAAAGAGCCCAATAGCAAAAACCAGCGTTTTGAATGAAGAATCACATTTCTTGGTAGAATCATGCAGGATTGAAATTTTTGATGGTTTTTTACTCCTCTCAACAGCCCAAACAAGTTTCTAAAAGGATGAGTTTGCAACTACTTTACTTTTGGAGAAAATTCAAAACATTCATTATTCAATAGGGCCCAAACTATCAAAAACCAGCGGTTTCAATGAACACACATTTCTTGGTAGAATCATGCAGGACTGAAATTTTTGATGTTTTTCTACTCCTCTCATGAGCCCAAACAAGTCTCTAAAAGCATGAGTTTGCAACTACTTTACTTTTGGAGAAAATTCAAAACATTCATTATTCAATAGGGCCCAAACTATCAAAAACCAGCGGTTTCAATGAACACACATTTCTTGGTAGAATCATGCAGGACTGAAATTTTTGATGTTTTTCTACTCCTCTCATGAGCCCAAACAAGTCTCTAAAAGCATGAGTTTGCAACTACTTTACTTTTGGAGAAAATTCAAAACATTCATTACTCAAAAGAGCCCAATAGCAAAAACCAGCGTTTTGAATGAAGAATCACATTTCTTGGTAGAATCATGCAGGATTGAAATTTTTGATGGTTTTTTACTCCTCTCAACAGCCCAAACAAGTTTCTAAAAGGATGAGTTTGCAACTACTTTACTTTTGGAGAAAATTCAAAACATTCATTATTCAATAGGGCCCAAACTATCAAAAACCAGCGGTTTCAATGAACACACATTTCTTGGTAGCATCATGCAGGACTGAAATTTTTGATGTTTTTCTACTCCTCTCATGAGCCCAAACAAGTCTCTAAAAGCATGAGTTTGCAACTACTTTACTTTTGGAGAAAATTCAAAACATTCATTACTCAAAAGAGCCCAATAGCAAAAACCAGCGTTTTGAATGAAGAATCACATTTCTTGGTAGAATCATGCAGGATTGAAATTTTTTATGGTTTTTTACTCCTCTCAACAGCCCAAACAAGTTTCTAAAAGGATGAGTTTGCAACTACTTTACTTTTGGAGAAAATTCAAAACATTCATTATTCAATAGGGCCCAATAACAAAAACCAGCGTTTTGAATGAAGAATCACATTTCTTGGTAGAATCATGCAGGATTGAAATTTTTGATGGTTTTTTACTCCTCTCAACAGCCCAAACAAGTTTCTAAAAGGATGAGTTTGCAACTACGTTACTTTTGGAGAAAATTCAAAACATTCATTATTCAATAGGGCCCAAACTATCAAAAACCAGCGGTTTGAATGAACACACATTTCTTGGTAGAATCATGCAGGACTGAAATTTTTGATGTTTTTCTACTCCTCTCATGAGCCCAAACAAGTCTCTAAAAGCATGAGTTTGCAACTACTTTACTTTTGGAGAAAATTCAAAACATTCATTACTCAAAAGAGCCCAATAGCAAAAACCACCGTTTTGAATGAAGAATCACATTTCTTGGTAAAATCATGCAGGATTGAAATTTTTGATGGTTTTTTACTCCTCTCAACAGCCCAAACAAGTTTCTAAAAGGATGAGTTTGCAACTACTTTACTTTTGGAGAAAATTCAAAACATTCATTATTCAATAGGGCCCAAACTATCAAAAACCAGCGGTTTCAATGAACACACATTTCTTGGTAGAATCATGCAGGACTGAAATTTTTGATGTTTTTCTACTCCTCTCATGAGCCCAAACAAGTCTCTAAAAGCATGAGTTTGCAACTACTTTACTTTTGGAGAAAATTCAAAACATTCATTATTCAATAGGGCCCAAACTATCAAAAACCAGCGGTTTCAATGAACACACATTTCTTGGTAGAATCATGCAGGACTGAAATTTTTGATGTTTTTCTACTCCTCTCATGAGCCCAAACAAGTCTCTAAAAGCATGAGTTTGCAACTACTTGACTTTTGGAGAAAATTCAAAACATTCATTATTCAATAGGGCCCAATAGCAAAAACCAGCGTTTTGAATGAAGAATCACATTTCTTGGTAGAATCATGCAGGATTGAAATTTTTGATGGTTTTTTACTCCTCTCAACAGCCCAAACAAGTTTCTAAAAGGATGAGTTTGCAACTACTTTACTTTTGGAGAAAATTCAAAACATTCATTATTCAATAGGGCCCAAACTATCAAAAACCAGCGGTTTCAATGAACACACATTTCTTGGTAGAATCATGCAGGACTGAAATTTTTGATGTTTTTCTACTCCTCTCATGAGCCCAAACAAGTCTCTAAAAGCATGAGTTTGCAACTACTTTACTTTTGGAGAAAATTCAAAACATTCATTATTCAATAGAGCCCAATAGCAAAAATCAGGTTTTGAATGAAGAATCACATTTCTTGGTAAAATCATGCAGGATTGAAATTTTTGATGGTTTTTTACTCCTCTCAACAGCCCAAACAAGTTTCTAAAAGGATGAGTTTGCAACTACTTTACTTTAGGAGAAAATTCAAAACATTCATTATTCAATAGGGCCCAAACTATCAAAAACCAGCGGTTTGAATGAACACACATTTCTTGGTAGAATCATGCAGGACTGAAATTTTTGATGTTTTTCTACTCCTCTCATGAGCCCAAACAAGTCTCTAAAAGCATGAGTTTGCAACTACTTTACTTTTGGAGAAAATTCAAAACATTCATTACTCAAAAGAGCCCAATAGCAAAAACCAGCGTTTTGAATGAAGAATCACATTTCTTGGTAAAATCATGCAGGATTGAAATTTTTGATGCTTTTTTACTCCTCTCAACAGCCCAAACAAGTTTCTAAAAGGATGAGTTTGCAACTACGTTACTTTTGGAGAAAATTCAAAACATTCATTATTCAATAGGGCCCAAACTATCAAAAACCAGCGGTTTGAATGAACACACATTTCTTGGTAGAATCATGCAGGACTGAAATTTTTGATGTTTTTCTACTCCTCTCATGAGCCCAAACAAGTCTCTAAAAGCATGAGTCTGCAACTACTTTACTTTTGGAGAAAATTCAAAACATTCATTATTCAATAGAGCCCAATAGCAAAAATCAGGTTTTGAATGAAGAATCACATTTCTTGGTAAAATCATGCAGGATTGAAATTTTTGATGGTTTTTTACTCCTCTCAACAGCCCAAACAAGTTTCTAAAAGGATGAGTTTGCAACTACTTTACTTTTGGAGAAAATTCAAAACATTCATTATTCAATAGGGCCCAAACTATCAAAAACCAGCGGTTTGAATGAACACACATTTCTTGGTAGAATCATGCAGGACTGAAATTTTTGATGTTTTTCTACTCCTCTCATGAGCCCAAACAAGTCTCTAAAAGCATGAGTTTGCAACTACTTTACTTTTGGAGAAAATTCAAAACATTCATTACTCAAAAGAGCCCAATAGCAAAAACCAGCGTTTTGAATGAAGAATCACATTTCTTGGAAGAATCATGCAGGATTGAAATTTTTGATGGTTTTTTACTCCTCTCAACAGCCCAAACAAGTTTCTAAAAGGATGAGTTTGCAACTACTTTACTTTTGGAGAAAATTCAAAACATTCATTATTCAATAGGGCCCAAACTATCAAAAACCAGCGGTTTCAATGAACACACATTTCTTGGTAGAATCATGCAGGACTGAAATTTTTGATGTTTTTCTACTCCTCTCATGAGCCCAAACAAGTCTCTAAAAGCATGAGTTTGCAACTACTTTACTTTTGGAGAAAATTCAAAACATTCATTACTCAAAAGAGCCCAATAGCAAAAACCAGCGTTTTGAATGAAGAATCACATTTCTTGGTAGAATCATGCAGGATTGAAATTTTTTATGGTTTTTTACTCCTCTCAACAGCCCAAACAAGTTTCTAGAAGGATGAGTTTGCAACTACTTTACTTTTGGAGAAAATTCAAAACATTCATTATTCAATAGGGCCCAATAGCAAAAACCAGCGTTTTGAATGAAGAATCACATTTCTTGGTAGAATCATGCAGGATTGAAATTTTTGATGGTTTTTTACTCCTCTCAACAGCCCAAACAAGTTTCTAAAAGGATGAGTTTGCAACTACTTTACTTTTGGAGAAAATTCAAAACATTCATTATTCAATAGGGCCCAAACTATCAAAAACCAGCGGTTTCAATGAACACACATTTCTTGGTAGAATCATGCAGGACTGAAATTTTTGATGTTTTTCTACTCCTCTCATGAGCCCAAACAAGTCTCTAAAAGCATGAGTTTGCAACTACTTTACTTTTGGAGAAAATTCAAAACATTCATTATTCAATAGAGCCCAATAGCAAAAATCAGGTTTTGAATGAAGAATCACATTTCTTGGTAAAATCATGCAGGATTGAAATTTTTGATGGTTTTTTACTCCTCTCAACAGCCCAAACAAGTTTCTAAAAGGATGAGTTTGCAACTACTTTACTTTTGGAGAAAATTCAAAACATTCATTATTCAATAGGGCCCAAACTATCAAAAACCAGCGGTTTGAATGAACACACATTTCTTAGTAGAATCATGCAGGACTGAAATTTTTGATGTTTTTCTACTCCTCTCATGAGCCCAAACAAGTCTCTAAAAGCATGAGTTTGCAACTACTTTACTTTTGGAGAAAATTCAAAACATTCATTACTCAAAAGAGCCCAATAGCAAAAACCAGCGTTTTGAATGAAGAATCACATTTCTTGGTAAAATCATGCAGGATTGAAATTTTTGATGGTTTTTTACTCCTCTCAACAGCCCAAACAAGTTTCTAAAAGGATGAGTTTGCAACTACGTTACTTTTGGAGAAAATTCAAAACATTCATTATTCAATAGGGCCCAAACTATCAAAAACCAGCGGTTTGAATGAACACACATTTCTTGGTAGAATCATGCAGGACTGAAATTTTTGATGTTTTTCTACTCCTCTCATGAGCCCAAACAAGTCTCTAAAAGCATGAGTTTGCAACTACTTTACTTTTGGAGAAAATTCAAAACATTCATTACTCAAAAGAGCCCAATAGCAAAAACCAGCGTTTTGAATGAAGAATCACATTTCTTGGTAGAATCATGCAGGATTGAAATTTTTGATGGTTTTTTACTCCTCTCAACAGCCCAAACAAGTTTCTAAAAGGATGAGTTTGCAACTACTTTACTTTTGGAGAAAATTCAAAACATTCATTATTCAATAGGGCCCAAAATATCAAAAACCAGCGGTTTCAATGAACACACATTTCTTGGTAGAATCGTGCAGGACTGAAATATTTGATGTTTTTCTACTCCTCTCATGAGCCCAAACAAGTCTCTAAAAGGATGAGTTTGCAACTACTTTACTTTTGGAGAAAATTCAAAACATTCATCATTCAATAGAGCCCAATAGCAAAAACCAGCGTTTTGAATGAAGAATCACATTTCTTGGTAGAATCATGCAGGATTGAAATTTTTGATGGTTTTTTACTCCTCTCAACAGCCCAAACAAGTTTCTAAAAGGATGACTTTGCAACTACTTTACTTTTGGAGAAAATTCAAAACATTCATTATTCAATAGGGCCCAAACTATCAAAAACCAGCGGTTTCAATGAACACACATTTCTTGGTAGAATCATGCAGGACTGAAATTTTTGATGTTTTTCTACTCCTCTCATGAGCCCAAACAAGTCTCTAAAAGCATGAGTTTGCAACTACTTTACTTTTGGAGAAAATTCAAAACATTCACTATTCAATAGAGCCCAATAGCAAAAATCAGGTTTTGAATGAAGAATCACATTTCTTGGTAAAATCATGCAGGATTGAAATTTTTGATGGTTTTTTACTCCTCTCAACAGCCCAAACAAGTTTCTAAAAGGATGAGTTTGCAACTACTTTACTTTTGGAGAAAATTCAAAACATTCATTATTCAATAGGGCCCAAACTATCAAAAACCAGCGGTTTCAATGAACACACATTTCTTGGTAGAATCGTGCAGGACTGAAATTTTTGATGTTTTTCTACTCCTCTCATGAGCCCAAACAAGTCTCTAAAAGGATGAGTTTGCAACTACTTTACTTTTGGAGAAAATTCAAAACATTCATTATTCAATAGAGCCCAATAGCAAAAACCAGCGTTTTGAATGAAGAATCACATTTCTTGGTAGAATCATGCAGGATTGAAATTTTTGATGGTTTTTTACTCCTCTCAACAGCCCAAACAAGTTTCTAAAAGGATGAGTTTGCAACTACTTTACTGTTGGAGAAAATTCAAAACATTCATTATTCAATAGGGCCCAAACTATCAAAAACCAGCGGTTTGAATGAACACACATTTCTTGGTAGAATCATGCAGGACTGAAATTTTTGATGTTTTTCTACTCCTCTCATGAGCCCAAACAAGTCTCTAAAAGCATGAGTTTGCAACTACTTTACTTTTGGAGAAAATTCAAAACATTCATTACTCAAAAGAGCCCAATAGCAAAAACCAGCGTTTTGAATGAAGAATCACATTTCTTGGTAGAATCATGCAGGATTGAAATTTTTGATGGTTTTTTACTCCTCTCAACAGCCCAAACAAGTTTCTAAAAGGATGAGTTTGCAACTACTTTACTTTTGGAGAAAATTCAAAACATTCATTATTCAATAGGGCCCAAACTATCAAAAACCAGCGGTTTCAATGAACACACATTTCTTGGTAGAATCATGCAGGACTGAAATTTTTGATGTTTTTCTACTCCTCTCATGAGCCCAAACAAGTCTCTAAAAGCATGAGTTTGCAACTACTTTTCTTTTGGAGAAAATTCAAAACATTCATTATTCAATAGAGCCCAATAGCAAAAATCAGGTTTTGAATGAAGAATCACATTTCTTGGTAGAATAATGCAGGATTGAAATTTTTGTTGGTTTTTTACTCCTCTCAACAGCCCAAACAAGTTTCTAAAAGGATGAGTTTGTAACTACTTTACTTTTGGAGAAAATTCAAAACATTCATTATTCAATAGGGCCCAAACTATCAAAAACCAGCGGTTTCAATGAACACACATTTCTTGGTAGAATCATGCAGGACTGAAATTTTTGATGTTTTTCTACTCCTCTCATGAGCCCAAACAAGTCTCTAAAAGCATGAGTTTGCAACTACTTTACTTTTGGAGAAAATTCAAAACATTCATTACTCAAAAGCGCCCAATAGCAAAAACCAGCGTTTTGAATGAAGAATCACATTTCTTGGTAGAATCATGCAGGATTGAAATTTTTTATGGTTTTTTACTCCTCTCAACAGCCCAAACAAGTTTCTAAAAGGATGAGTTTGCAACTACTTTACTTTTGGAGAAAATTCAAAACATTCATTATTCAATAGGGCCCAATAGCAAAAACCAGCGTTTTGAATGAAGAATCACATTTCTTGGTAGAATCATGCAGGATTGAAATTTTTGATGGTTTTTTACTCCTCTCAACAGCCCAAACAAGTTTCTAAAAGGATGAGTTTGCAACTACGTTACTTTTGGAGAAAATTCAAAACATTCATTATTCAATAGGGCCCAAACTATCAAAAACCAGCGGTTTGAATGAACACACATTTCTTGGTAGAATCATGCAGGACTGAAATTTTTGATGTTTTTCTACTCCTCTCATGAGCCCAAACAAGTCTCTAAAAGCATGAGTTTGCAACTACTTTACTTTTGGAGAAAATTCAAAACATTCATTACTCAAAAGAGCCCAATAGCAAAAACCACCGTTTTGAATGAAGAATCACATTTCTTGGTAAAATCATGCAGGATTGAAATTTTTGATGGTTTTTTACTCCTCTCAACAGCCCAAACAAGTTTCTAAAATGATGAGTTTGCAACTACTTTACTTTTGGAGAAAATTCAAAACATTCATTATTCAATAGGGCCCAAACTATCAAAAACCAGCGGTTTCAATGAACACACATTTCTTGGTAGAATCATGCAGGACTGAAATTTTTGATGTTTTTCTACTCCTCTCATGAGCCCAAACAAGTCTCTAAAAGCATGAGTTTGCAACTACTTGACTTTTGGAGAAAATTCAAAACATTCATTATTCAATAGGGCCCAATAGCAAAAACCAGCGTTTTGAATGAAGAATCACATTTCTTGGTAGAATCATGCAGGATTGAAATTTTTGATGGTTTTTCACTCCTCTCAACAGCCCAAACAAGTTTCTAAAAGGATGAGTTTGCAACTACTTTACTTTTGGAGAAAATTCAAAACATTCATTATTCAATAGGGCCCAAACTATCAAAAACCAGCGGTTTCAATGAACACACATTTCTTGGTAGAATCATGCAGGACTGAAATTTTTGATGTTTTTCTACTCCTCTCATGAGCCCAAACAAGTCTCTAAAAGCATGAGTTTGCAACTACTTTACTTTTGGAGAAAATTCAAAACATTCATTATTCAATAGAGCCCAATAGCAAAAATCAGGTTTTGAATGAAGAATCACATTTCTTGGTAAAATCATGCAGGATTGAAATTTTTGATGGTTTTTTACTCCTCTCAACAGCCCAAACAAGTTTCTAAAAGGATGAGTTTGCAACTACTTTACTTTTGGAGAAAATTCAAAACATTCATTATTCAATAGGGCCCAAACTATCAAAAACCAGCGGTTTCAATGAACACACATTTCTTGGTAGAATCATGCAGGACTGAAATTTTTGATGTTTTTCTACTCCTCTCATGAGCCCAAACAAGTCTCTAAAAGCATGAGTTTGCAACTACTTTACTTTTGGAGAAAATTCAAAACATTCATTACTCAAAAGAGCCCAATAGCAAAAACCAGCGTTTTGAATGAAGAATCACATTTCTTGGTAGAATCATGCAGGATTGAAATTTTTGATGGTTTTTTACTCCTCTCAACAGCCCAAACAAGTTTCTAAAAGGATGAGTTTGCAACTACGTTACTTTTGGAGAAAATTCAAAACATTCATTATTCAATAGGGCCCAAACTATCAAAAACCAGCGGTTTGAATGAACACACATTTCTTGGTAGAATCATGCAGGACTGAAATTTTTGATGTTTTTCTACTCCTCTCATGAGCCCAAACAAGTCTCTAAAAGCATGAGTCTGCAACTACTTTACTTTTGGAGAAAATTCAAAACATTCATTATTCAATAGAGCCCAATAGCAAAAATCAGGTTTTGAATGAAGAATCACATTTCTTGGTAAAATCATGCAGGATTGAAATTTTTGATGGTTTTTTACTCCTCTCAACAGCCCAAACAAGTTTCTAAAAGGATGAGTTTGCAACTACTTTACTTTTGGAGAAAATTCAAAACATTCATTATTCAATAGGGCCCAAACTATCAAAAACCAGCGGTTTGAATGAACACACATTTCTTGGTAGAATCATGCAGGACTGAAATTTTTGATGTTTTTCTACTCCTCTCATGAGCCCAAACAAGTCTCTAAAAGCATGAGTTTGCAACTACTTTACTTTTGGAGAAAATTCAAAACATTCATTACTCAAAAGAGCCCAATAGCAAAAACCAGCGTTTTGAATGAAGAATCACATTTCTTGGAAGAATCATGCAGGATTGAAATTTTTGATGGTTTTTTACTCCTCTCAACAGCCCAAACAAGTTTCTAAAAGGATGAGTTTGCAACTACTTTACTTTTGGAGAAAATTCAAAACATTCATTATTCAATAGGGCCCAAACTATCAAAAACCAGCGGTTTCAATGAACACACATTTCTTGGTAGAATCATGCAGGACTGAAATTTTTGATGTTTTTCTACTCCTCTCATGAGCCCAAACAAGTCTCTAAAAGCATGAGTTTGCAACTACTTTACTTTTGGAGAAAATTCAAAACATTCATTACTCAAAAGAGCCCAATAGCAAAAACCAGCGTTTTGAATGAAGAATCACATTTCTTGGTAGAATCATGCAGGATTGAAATTTTTTATGGTTTTTTACTCCTCTCAACAGCCCAAACAAGTTTCTAGAAGGATGAGTTTGCAACTACTTTACTTTTGGAGAAAATTCAAAACATTCATTATTCAATAGGGCCCAATAGCAAAAACCAGCGTTTTGAATGAAGAATCACATTTCTTGGTAGAATCATGCAGGATTGAAATTTTTGATGGTTTTTTACTCCTCTCAACAGCCCAAACAAGTTTCTAAAAGGATGAGTTTGCAACTACTTTACTTTTGGAGAAAATTCAAAACATTCATTATTCAATAGGGCCCAAACTATCAAAAACCAGCGGTTTCAATGAACACACATTTCTTGGTAGAATCATGCAGGACTGAAATTTTTGATGTTTTTCTACTCCTCTCATGAGCCCAAACAAGTCTCTAAAAGCATGAGTTTGCAACTACTTTACTTTTGGAGAAAATTCAAAACATTCATTATTCAATAGAGCCCAATAGCAAAAATCAGGTTTTGAATGAAGAATCACATTTCTTGGTAAAATCATGCAGGATTGAAATTTTTGATGGTTTTTTACTCCTCTCAACAGCCCAAACAAGTTTCTAAAAGGATGAGTTTGCAACTACTTTACTTTTGGAGAAAATTCAAAACATTCATTATTCAATAGGGCCCAAACTATCAAAAACCAGCGGTTTGAATGAACACACATTTCTTGGTAGAATCATGCAGGACTGAAATTTTTGATGTTTTTCTACTCCTCTCATGAGCCCAAACAAGTCTCTAAAAGCATGAGTTTGCAACTACTTTACTTTTGGAGAAAATTCAAAACATTCATTACTCAAAAGAGCCCAATAGCAAAAACCAGCGTTTTGAATGAAGAATCACATTTCTTGGTAAAATCATGCAGGATTGAAATTTTTGATGGTTTTTTACTCCTCTCAACAGCCCAAACAAGTTTCTAAAAGGATGAGTTTGCAACTACGTTACTTTTGGAGAAAATTCAAAACATTCATTATTCAATAGGGCCCAAACTATCAAAAACCAGCGGTTTGAATGAACACACATTTCTTGGTAGAATCATGCAGGACTGAAATTTTTGATGTTTTTCTACTCCTCTCATGAGCCCAAACAAGTCTCTAAAAGCATGAGTTTGCAACTACTTTACTTTTGGAGAAAATTCAAAACATTCATTACTCAAAAGAGCCCAATAGCAAAAACCAGCGTTTTGAATGAAGAATCACATTTCTTGGTAGAATCATGCAGGATTGAAATTTTTGATGGTTTTTTACTCCTCTCAACAGCCCAAACAAGTTTCTAAAAGGATGAGTTTGCAACTACTTTACTTTTGGAGAAAATTCAAAACATTCATTATTCAATAGGGCCCAAAATATCAAAAACCAGCGGTTTCAATGAACACACATTTCTTGGTAGAATCGTGCAGGACTGAAATTTTTGATGTTTTTTTACTCCTCTCATGAGCCCAAACAAGTCTCTAAAAGGATGAGTTTGCAACTACTTTACTTTTGGAGAAAATTCAAAACATTCATCATTCAATAGAGCCCAATAGCAAAAACCAGCTTTTTGAATGAAGAATCACATTTCTTGGTAGAATCATGCAGGATTGAAATTTTTGATGGTTTTTTACTCCTCTCAACAGCCCAAACAAGTTTCTAAAAGGATGACTTTGCAACTACTTTACTTTTGGAGAAAATTCAAAACATTCATTATTCAATAGGGCCCAAACTATCAAAAACCAGCGGTTTCAATGAACACACATTTCTTGGTAGAATCATGCAGGACTGAAATTTTTGATGTTTTTCTACTCCTCTCATGAGCCCAAACAAGTCTCTAAAAGCATGAGTTTGCAACTACTTTACTTTTGGAGAAAATTCAAAACATTCACTATTCAATAGAGCCCAATAGCAAAAATCAGGTTTTGAATGAAGAATCACATTTCTTGGTAAAATCATGCAGGATTGAAATTTTTGATGGTTTTTTACTCCTCTCAACAGCCCAAACAAGTTTCTAAAAGGATGAGTTTGCAACTACTTTACTTTTGGAGAAAATTCAAAACATTCATTATTCAATAGGGCCCAAACTATCAAAAACCAGCGGTTTCAATGAACACACATTTCTTGGTAGAATCGTGCAGGACTGAAATTTTTGATGTTTTTCTACTCCTCTCATGAGCCCAAACAAGTCTCTAAAAGGATGAGTTTGCAACTACTTTACTTTTGGAGAAAATTCAAAACATTCATTATTCAATAGAGCCCAATAGCAAAAACCAGCGTTTTGAATGAAGAATCACATTTCTTGGTAGAATCATGCAGGATTGAAATTTTTGATGGTTTTTTACTCCTCTCAACAGCCCAAACAAGTTTCTAAAAGGATGAGTTTGCAACTACTTTACTGTTGGAGAAAATTCAAAACATTCATTATTCAATAGGGCCCAAACTATCAAAAACCAGCGGTTTGAATGAACACACATTTCTTGGTAGAATCATGCAGGACTGAAATTTTTGATGTTTTTCTACTCCTCTCATGAGCCCAAACAAGTCTCTAAAAGCATGAGTTTGCAACTACTTTACTTTTGGAGAAAATTCAAAACATTCATTACTCAAAAGAGCCCAATAGCAAAAACCAGCGTTTTGAATGAAGAATCACATTTCTTGGTAGAATCATGCAGGATTGAAATTTTTGATGGTTTTTTACTCCTCTCAACAGCCCAAACAAGTTTCTAAAAGGATGAGTTTGCAACTACTTTACTTTTGGAGAAAATTCAAAACATTCATTATTCAATAGGGCCCAAACTATCAAAAACCAGCGGTTTCAATGAACACACATTTCTTGGTAGAATCGTGCAGGACTGAAATTTTTGATGTTTTTCTACTCCTCTCATGAGCCCAAACAAGTCTCTAAAAGGATGAGTTTGCAACTACTTTACTTTTGGAGAAAATTCAAAACATTCATTATTCAATAGAGCCCAATAGCAAAAACCAGCGTTTTGAATGAAGAATCACATTTCTTGGTAGAATCATGCAGGATTGAAATTTTTGATGGTTTTTTACTCCTCTCAACAGCCCAAACAAGTTTCTAAAAGGATGAGTTTGCAACTACTTTACTGTTGGAGAAAATTCAAAACATTCATTATTCAATAGGGCCCAAACTATCAAAAACCAGCGGTTTGAATGAACACACATTTCTTGGTAGAATCATGCAGGACTGAAATTTTTGATGTTTTTCTACTCCTCTCATGAGCCCAAACAAGTCTCTAAAAGCATGAGTTTGCAACTACTTTACTTTTGGAGAAAATTCAAAACATTCATTACTCAAAAGAGCCCAATAGCAAAAACCAGCGTTTTGAATGAAGAATCACATTTCTTGGTAGAATCATGCAGGATTGAAATTTTTGATGGTTTTTTACTCCTCTCAACAGCCCAAACAAGTTTCTAAAAGGATGAGTTTGCAACTACTTTACTTTTGGAGAAAATTCAAAACATTCATTATTCAATAGGGCCCAAACTATCAAAAACCAGCGGTTTCAATGAACACACATTTCTTGGTAGAATCATGCAGGACTGAAATTTTTGATGTTTTTCTACTCCTCTCATGAGCCCAAACAAGTCTCTAAAAGCATGAGTTTGCAACTACTTTACTTTTGGAGAAAATTCAAAACATTCATTATTCAATAGAGCCCAATAGCAAAAATCAGGTTTTGAATGAAGAATCACATTTCTTGGTAGAATAATGCAGGATTGAAATTTTTGTTGGTTTTTTACTCCTCTCAACAGCCCAAACAAGTTTCTAAAAGGATGAGTTTGTAACTACTTTACTTTTGGAGAAAATTCAAAACATTCATTATTCAATAGGGCCCAAACTATCAAAAACCAGCGGTTTCAATGAACACACATTTCTTGGTAGAATCATGCAGGACTGAAATTTTTGATGATTTTCTACTCCTCTCATGAGCCCAAACAAGTCTCTAAAAGCATGAGTTTGCAACTACTTTACTTTTGGAGAAAATTCAAAACATTCATTATTCAATAGAGCCCAATAGCAAAAACCAGCGTTTTGAATGAAGAATCACATTTCTTGTTAGAATCATGCAGGATTGAAATTTTTGATGGTTTTTTACTCCTCTCAACAGCCCAAATAAGTTTCTAAAAGGATGAGTTTGCAACTACTTTACTTTTGGAGAAAATTCAAAACATTCATTATTCAATAGGGCCCAAACTATCAAAAAACAGCGGTTTGAATGAACACACATTTCTTGGTAGAATCATGCAGGACTGAAATTTTTGATGTTTTTCTACTCCTCTCATGAGCCCAAACAAGTCTCTAAAAGCATGAGTTTGCAACTACTTTACTTTTGGAGAAAATTCAAAACATTCATTACTCAAAAGAGCCCAATAGCAAAAACCAGCGTTTTGAATGAAGAATCACATTTCTTGGTAAAATCATGCAGGATTGAAATTTTTGATGGTTTTTTACTCCTCTCAACAGCCCAAACAAGTTTCTAAAAGGATGAGTTTGCAACTACTTTACTTTTGGAGAAAATTCAAAACATTCATTATTCAATAGGGCCCAAACTATCAAAAACCAGCGGTTTCAATGAACACACATTTCTTGGTAGAATCGTGCAGGACTGAAATTTTTGATGTTTTTCTACTCCTCTCATGAGCCCAAACAAGTCTCTAAAAGGATGAGTTTGCAACTACTTTACTTTTGGAGAAAATTCAAAACATTCATCATTCAATAGAGCCCAATAGCAAAAACCAGCATTTTGAATGAAGAATCACATTTCTTGGTAGAATCATGCAGGATTGAAATTTTTGATGGTTTTTTACTCCTCTCAACAGCCCAAACAAGTTTCTAAAAGGATGACTTTGCAACTACTTTACTTTTGGAGAAAATTCAAAACATTCATTATTCAATAGGGCCCAAACTATCAAAAACCAGCGGTTTCAATGAACACACATTTCTTGGTAGAATCATGCAGGACTGAAATTTTTGATGTTTTTCTACTCCTCTCATGAGCCCAAACAAGTCTCTAAAAGCATGAGTTTGCAACTACTTTACTTTTGGAGAAAATTCAAAACATTCATTATTCAATAGAGCCCAATAGCAAAAATCAGGTTTTGAATGAAGAATCACATTTCTTGGTAGAATCATGCAGGATTGAAATTTTTGATGGTTTTTTACTCCTCTCAACAGCCCAAACAAGTTTCTAAAAGGATGAGTTTGCAACTACTTTACTTTTGGAGAAAATTCAAAACATTCATTATTCAATAGGGCCCAAACTATCAAAAACCAGCGGTTTCAATGAACACACATTTCTTGGTAGAATCATGCAGGACTGAAATTTTTGATGTTTTTCTACTCCTCTCATGAGCCCAAACAAGTCTCTAAAAGCATGAGTTTGCAACTACTTTACTTTTGGAGAAAATTCAAAACATTCATTATTCAATAGAGCCCAATAGCAAAAAATAAGGTTTTGAATGAAGAATCACATTTCTTGGTAAAATCATGCAGGATTGAAATTTTTGATGGTTTTTTACTCCTCTCAACAGCCCAAACAAGTTTCTAAAAGGATGAGTTTGCAACTACTTTACTTTTGGAGAAAATTCAAAACATTCATTATTCAATAGGGCCCAAACTATCAAAAACCAGCGGTTTCAATGAACACACATTTCTTGGTAGAATCGTGCAGGACTGAAATTTTTGATGTTTTTCTACTCCTCTCATGAGCCCAAACAAGTCTCTAAAAGCATGAGTTTGCAACTACTTTACTTTTGGAGAAAATTCAAAACATTCATTATTCAATAGAGCCCAATAGCAAAAACCAGCGTTTTGAATGAAGAATCACATTTCTTGGTAGAATCATGCAGGATTGAAATTTTTGATGGTTTTTTACTCCTCTCAACAGCCCAAACAAGTTTCTAAAAGGATGAGTTTGCAACTACTTTACTTTTGGAGAAAATTCAAAACATTCATTATTCAATAGGGCCCAAAATATCAAAAAACAGCGGTTTGAATGAACACACATTTCTTGGTAGAATCGTGCAGGACTGAAATTTTTGATGTTTTTCTACTCCTCTCATGAGCCCAAACAAGTCTCTAAAAGGATGAGTTTGCAACTACTTTACTTTTGGAGAAAATTCAAAACATTCATTATTCAATAGAGCCCAATAGCAAAAACCAGCGTTTTGAATGAAGAATCACATTTCTTGGTAGAATCATGCAGGATTGAAATTTTTGATGGTTTTTTACTCCTCTCAACAGCCCAAACAAGTTTCTAAAAGGATGAGTTTGCAACTACTTTACTTTTGGAGAAAATTCAAAACATTCATTATTCAATAGGGCCCAAACTATCAAAAACCAGCGGATTGAATGAACACACATTTCTTGGTAGAATCATGCAGGACTGAAATTTTTGATGTTTTTCTACTCCTCTCATGAGCCCAAACAAGTCTCTAAAAGCATGAGTTTGCAACTACTTTACTTTTGGAGAAAATTCAAAACATTCATTATTCAATAGGGCCCAAACTATCAAAAACCAGCGGTTTGAATGAACACACATTTCTTGGTAGAATTATGCAGGACTGAAATTTTTGATGTTTTTCTACTCCTCTCATGAGCCCAAACAAGTCTCTAAAAGCATGAGTTTGCAACTACTTTACTTTTGGAGAAAATTCAAAACATTCATTACTCAAAAGAGCCCAATAGCAAAAACCAGCGTTTTGAATGAAGAATCACATTTCTTGGTAGAATCATGCAGGATTGAAATTTTTGATGGTTTTTTACTCCTCTCAACAGCCCAAACAAGTTTCTAAAAGGATGAGTTGTAACTACTTTACTTTTGGAGAAAATTCAAAACATTCATTATTCAATAGGGCCCAAACGATCAAAAACCAGCGGTTTCAATGAACACACATTTCTTGGTAGAATCATGCAGGACTGAAAT
This sequence comes from Dendrobates tinctorius, assembly GCF_039654945.1. Taxonomy (NCBI): domain Eukaryota; kingdom Metazoa; phylum Chordata; class Amphibia; order Anura; family Dendrobatidae; genus Dendrobates; species Dendrobates tinctorius. Next base: position 346,783 of record NW_027362108.1, read on the forward strand.
TTTTGATGGTTTTCTACTCCTCTCATGAGCCCAAACAAGTCTCTAAAAGCATGAGTTTGCAACTACTTTACTTTTGGAGAAAATTCAAAACATTCATTATTCAATAGGGCCCAAACTATCAAAAACCAGCGGTTTGAATGAACACACATTTCTTGGTAGAATCATGCAGGACTGAAATTTTTGATGTTTTTCTACTCCTCTCATGAGCCCAAACAAGTCTCTAAAAGCATGAGTTTGCAACTACTTTACTTTTGGAGAAAATTCAAAACATTCATTACTCAAAAGAGCCCAATAGCAAAAACCAGCGTTTTGAATGAAGAATCACATTTCTTGGTAGAATCATGCAGGATTGAAATTTTTGATGGTTTTTTACTCCTCTCAACAGCCCAAACAAGTTTCTAAAAGGATGAGTTTGCAACTACTTTACTTTTGGAGAAAATTCAAAACATTCATTATTCAATAGGGCCCAAACTATCAAAAACCAGCGGTTTGAATGAACACACATTTCTTGGTAGAATCATGCAGGACTGAAATTTTTGATGTTTTTCTACTCCTCTCATGAGCCCAAACAAGTCTCTAAAAGCATGAGTTTGCAACTACTTTACTTTTGGAGAAAATTCAAAACATTCATTACTCAAAAGAGCCCAATAGCAAAAACCAGCGTTTTGAATGAAGAATCACATTTCTTGGTAGAATCATGCAGGATTGAAATTTTTGATGGTTTTTTACTCCTCTCAACAGCCCAAACAAGTTTCTAAAAGGATGAGTTTGCAACTACTTTACTTTTGGAGAAAATTCAAAACATTCATTATTCAATAGGGCCCAAACTATCAAAAACCAGCGGTTTGAATGAACACACATTTCTTGGTAGAATCATGCAGGACTGAAATTTTTGATGTTTTTCTACTCCTCTCATGAGCCCAAACAAGTCTCTAAAAGCATGAGTTTGCAACTACTTTACTTTTGGAGAAAATTCAAAACATTCATTACTCAAAAGAGCCCAATAGCAAAAACCAGCGTTTTGAATGAAGAATCACATTTCTTGGTAGAATCATGCAGGATTGAAATTTTTGATGGTTTTTTAATCCTCTCAACAGCCCAAACAAATTTCTAAAAGGATGAGTTTGCAACTACTTTACTTTTGGAGAAAATTCAAAACATTCATTATTCAATAGGGCCCAAAATATCAAAAACCAGCGGTTTGAATGAACACACATTTCTTGGTAGAATCGTGCAGGACTGAAATTTTTGATGTTTTTCTACTCCTCTCATGAGCCCAAACAAGTCTCTAAAAGGATGAGTTTGCAACTACTTTACTTTTGGAGAAAATTCAAAACATTCATTATTCAATAGAGCCCAATAGCAAAAACCAGCGTTTTGAATGAAGAATCACATTTCTTGGTAGAATCATGCAGGATTGAAATTTTTGATGGTTTTTTACTCCTCTCAACAGCCCAAACAAGTTTCTAAAAGGATGACTTTGCAACTACTTTACTTTTGGAGAAAATTCAAAACATTCATTATTCAATAGGGCCCAAACTATCAAAAACCAGCGGTTTGAATGAACACACATTTCTTGGTAGAATCATGCAGGACTGAAATTTTTGATGTTTTTCTACTCCTCTCATGAGCCCAAACAAGTCTCTAAAAGCATGAGTTTGCAACTACTTTACTTTTGGAGAAAATTCAAAACATTCATTACTCAAAAGAGCCCAATAGCAAAAACCAGCGTTTTGAATGAAGAATCACATTTCTTGGTAGAATCATGCAGGATTGAAATTTTTGATGGTTTTTTACTCCTCTCAACAGCCCAAACAAGTTTCTAAAAGGATGAGTTTGCAACTACTTTACTTTTGGAGAAAATTCAAAACATTCATTATTCAATAGGGCCCAAACTATCAAAAACCAGCGGTTTCAATGAACACACATTTCTTGGTAGAATCATGCAGGACTGAAATTTTTGATGTTTTTCTACTCCACTCATGAGCCCAAACAAGTCTCTAAAAGCATGAGTTTGCAACTACTTTACTTTTGGAGAAAATTCAAAACATTCATTATTCAATAGAGCCCAATAGCAAAAATCAGGTTTTGAATGAAGAATCACATTTCTTGGTAGAATCATGCAGGATTGAAATTTTTGATGGTTTTTTACTCCTCTCAACAGCCCAAACAAGTTTCTAAAAGGATGAGTTTGCAACTACTTTACTTTTGGAGAAAATTCAAAACATTCATTATTCAATAGGGCCCAAACTATCAAAAACCAGCGGTTTCAATGAACACACATTTCTTGGTAGAATCATGCAGGACTGAAATTTTTGATGTTTTTCTACTCCTCTCATGAGCCCAAACAAGTCTCTAAAAGCATGAGTTTGCAACTACTTTACTTTTGGAGAAAATTCAAAACATTCATTACTCAAAAGAGCCCAATAGCAAAAACCAGCGTTTTGAATGAAGAATCACATTTCTTGTTAGAATCATGCAGGATTGAAATTTTTGATGGTTTTTTACTCCTCTCAACAGCCCAAACAAGTTTCTAAAAGGATGAGTTTGCAACTACTTTACTTTTGGAGAAAATTCAAAACATTCATTATTCAATAGGGCCCAAACTATCAAAAACCAGCGGTTTCAATGAACACACATTTCTTGGTAGAATCATGCAGGACTGAAATTTTTGATGTTTTTCTACTCCTCTCATGAGCCCAAACAAGTCTCTAAAAGCATGAGTTTGCAACTACTTTACTTTTGGAGAAAATTCAAAACATTCATTATTCAATAGAGCCCAATAGCAAAAATCAGGTTTTGAATGAAGAATCACATTTCTTGGTAGAATCGTGCAGGACTGAAATTTTTGATGTTTTTCTACTCCTCTCATGAGCCCAAACAAGTCTCTAAAAGGATGAGTTTGCAACTACTTTACTTTTGGAGAAAATTCAAAACATTCATTATTCAATAGAGCCCAATAGCAAAAACCAGCGTTTTGAATGAAGAATCACATTTCTTGGTAGAATCATGCAGGATTGAAATTTTTGATGGTTTTTTACTCCTCTCAACAGCCCAAACAAGTTTCTAAAAGGATGAGTTTGCAACTACTTTACTTTTGGAGAAAATTCAAAACATTCATTATTCAATAGGGCCCAAACTATCAAAAACCAGCGGTTTGAATGAACACACATTTCTTGGTAGAATCATGCAGGACTGAAATTTTTGATGTTTTTCTACTCATCTCATGAGCCCAAACAAGTCTCTAAAAGCATGAATTTGCAACTACTTTACTTTTGGAGAAAATTCAAAACATTCATTATTCAATAGAGCCCAATAGCAAAAATCAGGTTTTGAATGAAGAATCACATTTCTTGGTAGAATCATGCAGGATTGAAATTTTTGATGGTTTTTTACTCCTCTCAACAGCCCAAACAAGTTTCTAAAAGGATGAGTTTGCAACTACTTTACTTTTGGAGAAAATTCAAAACATTCATTATTCAATAGGGCCCAAACTATCAAAAACCAGCGGTTTCAATGAACACACATTTCTTGGTAGAATCATGCAGGACTGAAATTTTTGATGTTTTTCTACTCCTCTCATGAGCCCAAACAAGTCTCTAAAAGCATGAGTTTGCAACTACTTTACTTTTGGAGAAAATTCAAAACATTCATTATTCAATAGAGCCCAATAGCAAAAATCAGGTTTTGAATGAAGAATCACATTTCTTGGTAGAATCGTGCAGGACTGAAATTTTTGATGTTTTTCTACTCCTCTCATGAGCCCAAACAAGTCTCTAAAAGGATGAGTTTGCAACTACTTTACTTTTGGAGAAAATTCAAAACATTCATTATTCAATAGAGCCCAATAGCAAAAACCAGCGTTTTGAATGAAGAATCACATTTCTTGGTAGAATCATGCAGGATTGAAATTTTTGATGGTTTTTTACTCCTCTCAACAGCCCAAACAAGTTTCTAAAAGGATGAGTTTGCAACTACTTTACTTTTGGAGAAAATTCAAAACATTCATTATTCAATAGGGCCCAAACTATCAAAAACCAGCGGTTTGAATGAACACACATTTCTTGGTAGAATCATGCAGGACTGAAATTTTTGATGTTTTTCTACTCATCTCATGAGCCCAAACAAGTCTCTAAAAGCATGAGTTTGCAACTACTTTACTTTTGGAGAAAATTCAAAACATTCATTACTCAAAAGAGCCCAATAGCAAAAACCAGCGTTTTGAATGAAGAATCACATTTCTTGGTAGAATCATGCAGGATTGAAATTTTTGATGGTTTTTTACTCCTCTCAACAGCCCAAACAAGTTTCTAAAAGGATGAGTTTGCAACTACTTTACTTTTGGAGAAAATTCAAAACATTCATTATTCAATAGGGCCCAAACTATCAAAAACCAGCGGTTTCAATGAACACACATTTCTTGGTAGAATCATGCAGGACTGAAATTTTTGATGTTTTTCTACTCCTCTCATGAGCCCAAACAAGTCTCTAAAAGCATGAGTTTGCAACTACTTTACTTTTGGAGAAAATTCAAAACATTCATTATTCAATAGAGCCCAATAGCAAAAATCAGGTTTTGAATGAAGAATCACATTTCTTGGTAGAATCATGCAGGATTGAAATTTTTGATGGTTTTTTACTCCTCTCAACAGCCCAAACAAGTTTCTAAAAGGATGAGTTTGCAACTACTTTACTTTTGGAGAAAATTCAAAACATTCATTATTCAATAGGGCCCAAACTATCAAAAACCAGCGGTTTGAATGAACACACATTTCTTGGTAGAATCATGCAGGACTGAAATTTTAGATGTTTTTCTACTCCTCTCATGAGCCCAAACAAGTCTCTAAAAGCATGAGTTTGCAACTACTTTACTTTTGGAGAAAATTCAAAACATTCATTATTCAATAGAGCCCAATAGCAAAAAATAAGGTTTTGAATGAAGAATCACATTTCTTGGTAAAATCATGCAGGATTGAAATTTTTGATGGTTTTTTACTCCTCTCAACAGCCCAAACAAGTTTCTAAAAGGATGAGTTTGCAACTACTTTACTTTTGGAGAAAATTCAAAACATTCATTATTCAATAGGGCCCAAACTATCAAAAACCAGCGGTTTCAATGAACACACATTTCTTGGTAGAATCATGCAGGACTGAAATTTTTGATGTTTTTCTACTCCGCTCATGAGCCCAAACAAGTCTCTAAAAGCATGAGTTTGCAACTACTTTACTTTTGGAGAAAATTCAAAACATTCATTACTCAAAAGAGCCCAATAGCAAAAACCAGCGTTTTGAATGAAGAATCACATTTCTTGGTAGAATCATGCAGGATTGAAATTTTTGATGGTTTTTTACTCCTCTCAACAGCCCAAACAAGTTTCTAAAAGGATGAGTTTGCAACTACTTTACTTTTGGAGAAAATTCAAAACATTCATTATTCAATAGGGCCCAAACTATCAAAAACCAGCGGTTTCAATGAACACACATTTCTTGGTAGAATCATGCAGGACTGAAATTTTTGATGTTTTTCTACTCCTCTCATGAGCCCAAACAAGTCTCTAAAAGCATGAGTTTGCAACTACTTTACTTTTGGAGAAAATTCAAAACATTCATTATTCAATAGAGCCCAATAGCAAAAACCAGCGTTTTGAATGAAGAATCACATTTCTTGGTAAAATCATGCAGGATTGAAATTTTTGATGGTTTTTTACTCCTCTCAACAGCCCAAACAAGTTTCTAAAAGGATGAGTTTGCAACTACTTTACTTTTGGAGAAAATTCAAAACATTCATTATTCAATAGGGCCCAAACTATCAAAAACCAGCGGTTTCAATGAACACACATTTCTTGGTAGAATCATGCAGGACTGAAATTTTTGATGTTTTTCTACTCCGCTCATGAGCCCAAACAAGTCTCTAAAAGCATGAGTTTGCAACTACTTTACTTTTGGAGAAAATTCAAAACATTCATTACTCAAAAGAGCCCAATAGCAAAAACCAGCGTTTTGAATGAAGAATCACATTTCTTGGTAGAATCATGCAGGATTGAAATTTTTGATGGTTTTTTACTCCTCTCAACAGCCCAAACAAGTTTCTAAAAGGATGAGTTTGCAACTACTTTACTTTTGGAGAAAATTCAAAACATTCATTATTCAATAGGGCCCAAACTATCAAAAACCAGCGGTTTCAATGAACACACATTTCTTGGTAGAATCATGCAGGACTGAAATTTTTGATGTTTTTCTACTCCTCTCATGAGCCCAAACAAGTCTCTAAAAGCATGAGTTTGCAACTACTTTACGTTTGGAGAAAATTCAAAACCTTCATTATTCAATAGAGCCCAATAGCAAAAACCAGCGTTTTGAATGAAGAATCACATTTCTTGGTAGAATCATGCAGGATTGAAATTTTTGATGGTTTTTTACTCCTCTCAACAGCCCAAACAAGTTTCTAAAAGGATGAGTTTGCAACTACTTTACTTTTGGAGAAAATTCAAAACATTCATTATTCAATAGGGCCCAAACTATCAAAAACCAGCGGTTTGAATGAACACACATTTCTTGGTAGAATCATGCAGGACTGAAATTTTTGATGTTTTTCTACTCCTCTCATGAGCCCAAACAAGTCTCTAAAAGCATGAGTTTGCAACTACTTTACTTTTGGAGAAAATTCAAAACATTCATTATTCAATAGGGCCCAAACTATCAAAAACCAGCGGTTTGAATGAACACACATTTCTTGGTAGAATTATGCAGGACTGAAATTTTTGATGTTTTTCTACTCCTCTCATGAGCCCAAACAAGTCTCTAAAAGCATGAGTTTGCAACTACTTTACTTTTGGAGAAAATTCAAAACATTCATTACTCAAAAGAGCCCAATAGCAAAAACCAGCGTTTTGAATGAAGAATCACATTTCTTGGTAAAATCATGCAGGATTGAAATTTTTGATGGTTTTTTACTCCTCTCAACAGCCCAAACAAGTTTCTAAAAGGATGAGTTTGCAACTACGTTACTTTTGGAGAAAATTCAAAACATTCATTATTCAATAGGGCCCAAACTATCAAAAACCAGCGGTTTGAATGAACACACATTTCTTGGTAGAATCATGCAGGACTGAAATTTTTGATGTTTTTCTACTCCTCTCATGAGCCCAAACAAGTCTCTAAAAGCATGAGTTTGCAACTACTTTACTTTTGGAGAAAATTCAAAACATTCATTACTCAAAAGAGCCCAATAGCAAAAACCAGCGTTTTGAATGAAGAATCACATTTCTTGGTAGAATCATGCAGGATTGAAATTTTTGATGGTTTTTTACTCCTCTCAACAGCCCAAACAAGTTTCTAAAAGGATGAGTTTGCAACTACTTTACTTTTGGAGAAAATTCAAAACATTCATTATTCAATAGGGCCCAAAATATCAAAAACCAGCGGTTTCAATGAACACACGTTTCTTGGTAGAATCGTGCAGGACTGAAATTTTTGATGTTTTTTTACTCCTCTCATGAGCCCAAACAAGTCTCTAAAAGGATGAGTTTGCAACTACTTTACTTTTGGAGAAAATTCAAAACATTCATCATTCAATAGAGCCCAATAGCAAAAACCAGCGTTTTGAATGAAGAATCACATTTCTTGGTAGAATCATGCAGGATTGAAATTTTTGATGGTTTTTTACTCCTCTCAACAGCCCAAACAAGTTTCTAAAAGGATGACTTTGCAACTACTTTACTTTTGGAGAAAATTCAAAACATTCATTATTCAATAGGGCCCAAACTATCAAAAACCAGCGGTTTCAATGAACACACATTTCTTGGTAGAATCATGCAGGACTGAAATTTTTGATGTTTTTCTACTCCTCTCATGAGCCCAAACAAGTCTCTAAAAGCATGAGTTTGCAACTACTTTACTTTTGGAGAAAATTCAAAACATTCACTATTCAATAGAGCCCAATAGCAAAAATCAGGTTTTGAATGAAGAATCACATTTCTTGGTAAAATCATGCAGGATTGAAATTTTTGATGGTTTTTTACTCCTCTCAACAGCCCAAACAAGTTTCTAAAAGGATGAGTTTGCAACTACTTTACTTTTGGAGAAAATTCAAAACATTCATTATTCAATAGGGCCCAAACTATCAAAAACCAGCGGTTTCAATGAACACACATTTCTTGGTAGAATCGTGCAGGACTGAAATTTTTGATGTTTTTCTACTCCTCTCATGAGCCCAAACAAGTCTCTAAAAGGATGAGTTTGCAACTACTTTACTTTTGGAGAAAATTCAAAACATTCATTATTCAATAGAGCCCAATAGCAAAAACCAGCGTTTTGAATGAAGAATCACATTTCTTGGTAGAATCATGCAGGATTGAAATTTTTGATGGTTTTTTACTCCTCTCAACAGCCCAAACAAGTTTCTAAAAGGATGAGTTTGCAACTACTTTACTGTTGGAGAAAATTCAAAACATTCATTATTCAATAGGGCCCAAACTATCAAAAACCAGCGGTTTGAATGAACACACATTTCTTGGTAGAATCATGCAGGACTGAAATTTTTGATGTTTTTCTACTCCTCTCATGAGCCCAAACAAGTCTCTAAAAGCATGAGTTTGCAACTACTTTACTTTTGGAGAAAATTCAAAACATTCATTACTCAAAAGAGCCCAATAGCAAAAACCAGCGTTTTGAATGAAGAATCACATTTCTTGGTAGAATCATGCAGGATTGAAATTTTTGATGGTTTTTTACTCCTCTCAACAGCCCAAACAAGTTTCTAAAAGGATGAGTTTGCAACTACTTTACTTTTGGAGAAAATTCAAAACATTCATTATTCAATAGGGCCCAAACTATCAAAAACCAGCGGTTTGAATGAACACACATTTCTTGGTAGAATCATGCAGGACTGAAATTTTTGATGTTTTTCTACTCCTCTCATGAGCCCAAACAAGTCTCTAAAAGCATGAGTTTGCAACTACTTTACTTTTGGAGAAAATTCAAAACATTCATTATTCAATAGAGCCCAATAGCAAAAATCAGGTTTTGAATGAAGAATCACATTTCTTGGTAGAATAATGCAGGATTGAAATTTTTGTTGGTTTTTTACTCCTCTCAACAGCCCAAACAAGTTTCTAAAAGGATGAGTTTGTAACTACTTTACTTTTGGAGAAAATTCAAAACATTCATTATTCAATAGGGCCCAAACTATCAAAAACCAGCGGTTTCAATGAACACACATTTCTTGGTAGAATCATGCAGGACTGAAATTTTTGATGTTTTTCTACTCCTCTCATGAGCCCAAACAAGTCTCTAAAAGCATGAGTTTGCAACTACTTTACTTTTGGAGAAAATTCAAAACATTCATTATTCAATAGAGCCCAATAGCAAAAACCAGCGTTTTGAATGAAGAATCACATTTCTTGTTAGAATCATGCAGGATTGAAATTTTTGATGGTTTTTTACTCCTCTCAACAGCCCAAATAAGTTTCTAAAAGGATGAGTTTGCAACTACTTTACTTTTGGAGAAAATTCAAAACATTCATTATTCAATAGGGCCCAAACTATCAAAAAACAGCGGTTTGAATGAACACACATTTCTTGGTAGAATCATGCAGGACTGAAATTTTTGATGTTTTTCTACTCCTCTCATGAGCCCAAACAAGTCTCTAAAAGCATGAGTTTGCAACTACTTTACTTTTGGAGAAAATTCAAAACATTCATTACTCAAAAGAGCCCAATAGCAAAAACCAGCGTTTTGAATGAAGAATCACATTTCTTGGTAAAATCATGCAGGATTGAAATTTTTGATGGTTTTTTACTCCTCTCAACAGCCCAAACAAGTTTCTAAAAGGATGAGTTTGCAACTACTTTACTTTTGGAGAAAATTCAAAACATTCATTATTCAATAGGGCCCAAACTATCAAAAACCAGCGGTTTCAATGAACACACATTTCTTGGTAGAATCGTGCAGGACTGAAATTTTTGATGTTTTTCTACTCCTCTCATGAGCCCAAACAAGTCTCTAAAAGGATGAGTTTGCAACTACTTTACTTTTGGAGAAAATTCAAAACATTCATCATTCAATAGAGCCCAATAGCAAAAACCAGCGTTTTGAATGAAGAATCACATTTCTTGGTAGAATCATGCAGGATTGAAATTTTTGATGGTTTTTTACTCCTCTCAACAGCCCAAACAAGTTTCTAAAAGGATGACTTTGCAACTACTTTACTTTTGGAGAAAATTCAAAACATTCATTATTCAATAGGGCCCAAACTATCAAAAACCAGCGGTTTCAATGAACACACATTTCTTGGTAGAATCATGCAGGACTGAAATTTTTGATGTTTTTCTACTCCTCTCATGAGCCCAAACAAGTCTCTAAAAGCATGAGTTTGCAACTACTTTACTTTTGGAGAAAATTCAAAACATTCATTATTCAATAGAGCCCAATAGCAAAAATCAGGTTTTGAATGAAGAATCACATTTCTTGGTAGAATCATGCAGGATTGAAATTTTTGATGGTTTTTTACTCCTCTCAACAGCCCAAACAAGTTTCTAAAAGGATGAGTTTGCAACTACTTTACTTTTGGAGAAAATTCAAAACATTCATTATTCAATAGGGCCCAAACTATCAAAAACCAGCGGTTTGAATGAACACACATTTCTTGGTAGAATCATGCAGGACTGAAATTTTTGATGTTTTTCTACTCCTCTCATGAGCCCAAACAAGTCTCTAAAAGCATGAGTTTGCAACTACTTTACTTTTGGAGAAAATTCAAAACATTCATTATTCAATAGAGCCCAATAGCAAAAAATAAGGTTTTGAGTGAAGAATCACATTTCTTGGTAAAATCATGCAGGATTGAAATTTTTGATGGTTTTTTACTCCTCTCAACAGCCCAAACAAGTTTCTAAAAGGATGAGTTTGCAACTACTTTACTTTTGGAGAAAATTCAAAACATTCATTATTCAATAGGGCCCAAACTATCAAAAACCAGCGGTTTCAATGAACACACATTTCTTGGTAGAATCGTGCAGGACTGAAATTTTTGATGTTTTTCTACTCCTCTCATGAGCCCAAACAAGTCTCTAAAAGCATGAGTTTGCAACTACTTTACTTTTGGAGAAAATTCAAAACATTCATTATTCAATAGAGCCCAATAGCAAAAACCAGCGTTTTGAATGAAGAATCACATTTCTTGGTAGAATCATGCAGGATTGAAATTTTTGATGGTTTTTTACTCCTCTCAACAGCCCAAACAAGTTTCTAAAAGGATGAGTTTGCAACTACTTTACTTTTGGAGAAAATTCAAAACATTCATTATTCAATAGGGCCCAAAATATCAAAAAACAGCGGTTTGAATGAACACACATTTCTTGGTAGAATCGTGCAGGACTGAAATTTTTGATGTTTTTCTACTCCTCTCATGAGCCCAAACAAGTCTCTAAAAGGATAAGTTTGCAACTACTTTACTTTTGGAGAAAATTCAAAACATTCATTATTCAATAGAGCCCAATAGCAAAAACCAGCGTTTTGAATGAAGAATCACATTTCTTGGTAGAATCATGCAGGATTGAAATTTTTGATGGTTTTTTACTCCTCTCAACAGCCCAAACAAGTTTCTAAAAGGATGACTTTGCAACTACTTTACTTTTGGAGAAAATTCAAAACATTCATTATTCAATAGGGCCCAAACTATCAAAAACCAGCGGTTTGAATGAACACACATTTCTTGGTAGAATCATGCAGGACTGAAATTTTTGATGTTTTTCTACTCCTCTCATGAGCCCAAACAAGTCTCTAAAAGCATGAGTTTGCAACTACTTTACTTTTGGAGAAAATTCAAAACATTCATTATTCAATAGGGCCCAAACTATCAAAAACCAGCGGTTTGAATGAACACACATTTCTTGGTAGAATTATGCAGGACTGAAATTTTTGATGTTTTTCTACTCCTCTCATGAGCCCAAACAAGTCTCTAAAAGCATGAGTTTGCAACTACTTTACTTTTGGAGAAAATTCAAAACATTCATTACTCAAAAGAGCCCAATAGCAAAAACCAGCGTTTTGAATGAAGAATCACATTTCTTGGTAGAATCATGCAGGATTGAAATTTTTGATGGTTTTTTACTCCTCTCAACAGCCCAAACAAGTTTCTAAAAGGATGAGTTGTAACTACTTTACTTTTGGAGAAAATTCAAAACATTCATTATTCAATAGGGCCCAAACGATCAAAAACCAGCGGTTTCAATGAACACACATTTCTTGGTAGAATCATGCAGGACTGAAATTTTTGATGGTTTTCTACTCCTCTCATGAGCCCAAACAAGTCTCTAAAAGCATGAGTTTGCAACTACTTTACTTTTGGAGAAAATTCAAAACATTCATTATTCAATAGGGCCCAAACTATCAAAAACCAGCGGTTTGAATGAACACACATTTCTTGGTAGAATCATGCAGGACTGAAATTTTTGATGTTTTTCTACTCCTCTCATGAGCCCAAACAAGTCTCTAAAAGCATGAGTTTGCAACTACTTTACTTTTGGAGAAAATTCAAAACATTCATTACTCAAAAGAGCCCAATAGCAAAAACCAGCGTTTTGAATGAAGAATCACATTTCTTGGTAGAATCATGCAGGATTGAAATTTTTGATGGTTTTTTACTCCTCTCAACAGCCCAAACAAGTTTCTAAAAGGATGAGTTTGCAACTACTTTACTTTTGGAGAAAATTCAAAACATTCATTATTCAATAGGGCCCAAACTATCAAAAACCAGCGGTTTGAATGAACACACATTTCTTGGTAGAATCATGCAGGACTGAAATTTTTGATGTTTTTCTACTCCTCTCATGAGCCCAAACAAGTCTCTAAAAGCATGAGTTTGCAACTACTTTACTTTTGGAGAAAATTCAAAACATTCATTACTCAAAAGAGCCCAATAGCAAAAACCAGCGTTTTGAATGAAGAATCACATTTCTTGGTAGAATCATGCAGGATTGAAATTTTTGATGGTTTTTTACTCCTCTCAACAGCCCAAACAAGTTTCTAAAAGGATGAGTTTGCAACTACTTTACTTTTGGAGAAAATTCAAAACATTCATTATTCAATAGGGCCCAAACTATCAAAAACCAGCGGTTTGAATGAACACACATTTCTTGGTAGAATCATGCAGGACTGAAATTTTTGATGTTTTTCTACTCCTCTCATGAGCCCAAACAAGTCTCTAAAAGCATGAGTTTGCAACTACTTTACTTTTGGAGAAAATTCAAAACATTCATTACTCAAAAGAGCCCAATAGCAAAAACCAGCGTTTTGAATGAAGAATCACATTTCTTGGTAGAATCATGCAGGATTGAAATTTTTGATGGTTTTTTAATCCTCTCAACAGCCCAAACAAATTTCTAAAAGGATGAGTTTGCAACTACTTTACTTTTGGAGAAAATTCAAAACATTCATTATTCAATAGGGCCCAAAATATCAAAAACCAGCGGTTTGAATGAACACACATTTCTTGGTAGAATCGTGCAGGACTGAAATTTTTGATGTTTTTCTACTCCTCTCATGAGCCCAAACAAGTCTCTAAAAGGATGAGTTTGCAACTACTTTACTTTTGGAGAAAATTCAAAACATTCATTATTCAATAGAGCCCAATAGCAAAAACCAGCGTTTTGAATGAAGAATCACATTTCTTGGTAGAATCATGCAGGATTGAAATTTTTGATGGTTTTTTACTCCTCTCAACAGCCCAAACAAGTTTCTAAAAGGATGACTTTGCAACTACTTTACTTTTGGAGAAAATTCAAAACATTCATTATTCAATAGGGCCCAAACTATCAAAAACCAGCGGTTTGAATGAACACACATTTCTTGGTAGAATCATGCAGGACTGAAATTTTTGATGTTTTTCTACTCCTCTCATGAGCCCAAACAAGTCTCTAAAAGCATGAGTTTGCAACTACTTTACTTTTGGAGAAAATTCAAAACATTCATTACTCAAAAGAGCCCAATAGCAAAAACCAGCGTTTTGAATGAAGAATCACATTTCTTGGTAGAATCATGCAGGATTGAAATTTTTGATGGTTTTTTACTCCTCTCAACAGCCCAAACAAGTTTCTAAAAGGATGAGTTTGCAACTACTTTACTTTTGGAGAAAATTCAAAACATTCATTATTCAATAGGGCCCAAACTATCAAAAACCAGCGGTTTCAATGAACACACATTTCTTGGTAGAATCATGCAGGACTGAAATTTTTGATGTTTTTCTACTCCACTCATGAGCCCAAACAAGTCTCTAAAAGCATGAGTTTGCAACTACTTTACTTTTGGAGAAAATTCAAAACATTCATTATTCAATAGAGCCCAATAGCAAAAATCAGGTTTTGAATGAAGAATCACATTTCTTGGTAGAATCATGCAGGATTGAAATTTTTGATGGTTTTTTACTCCTCTCAACAGCCCAAACAAGTTTCTAAAAGGATGAGTTTGCAACTACTTTACTTTTGGAGAAAATTCAAAACATTCATTATTCAATAGGGCCCAAACTATCAAAAACCAGCGGTTTCAATGAACACACATTTCTTGGTAGAATCATGCAGGACTGAAATTTTTGATGTTTTTCTACTCCTCTCATGAGCCCAAACAAGTCTCTAAAAGCATGAGTTTGCAACTACTTTACTTTTGGAGAAAATTCAAAACATTCATTACTCAAAAGAGCCCAATAGCAAAAACCAGCGTTTTGAATGAAGAATCACATTTCTTGTTAGAATCATGCAGGATTGAAATTTTTGATGGTTTTTTACTCCTCTCAACAGCCCAAACAAGTTTCTAAAAGGATGAGTTTGCAACTACTTTACTTTTGGAGAAAATTCAAAACATTCATTATTCAATAGGGCCCAAACTATCAAAAACCAGCGGTTTCAATGAACACACATTTCTTGGTAGAATCATGCAGGACTGAAATTTTTGATGTTTTTCTACTCCTCTCATGAGCCCAAACAAGTCTCTAAAAGCATGAGTTTGCAACTACTTTACTTTTGGAGAAAATTCAAAACATTCATTATTCAATAGAGCCCAATAGCAAAAATCAGGTTTTGAATGAAGAATCACATTTCTTGGTAGAATCGTGCAGGACTGAAATTTTTGATGTTTTTCTACTCCTCTCATGAGCCCAAACAAGTCTCTAAAAGGATGAGTTTGCAACTACTTTACTTTTGGAGAAAATTCAAAACATTCATTATTCAATAGAGCCCAATAGCAAAAACCAGCGTTTTGAATGAAGAATCACATTTCTTGGTAGAATCATGCAGGATTGAAATTTTTGATGGTTTTTTACTCCTCTCAACAGCCCAAACAAGTTTCTAAAAGGATGAGTTTGCAACTACTTTACTTTTGGAGAAAATTCAAAACATTCATTATTCAATAGGGCCCAAACTATCAAAAACCAGCGGTTTGAATGAACACACATTTCTTGGTAGAATCATGCAGGACTGAAATTTTTGATGTTTTTCTACTCATCTCATGAGCCCAAACAAGTCTCTAAAAGCATGAGTTTGCAACTACTTTACTTTTGGAGAAAATTCAAAACATTCATTACTCAAAAGAGCCCAATAGCAAAAACCAGCGTTTTGAATGAAGAATCACATTTCTTGGTAGAATCATGCAGGATTGAAATTTTTGATGGTTTTTTACTCCTCTCAACAGCCCAAACAAGTTTCTAAAAGGATGAGTTTGCAACTACTTTACTTTTGGAGAAAATTCAAAACATTCATTATTCAATAGGGCCCAAACTATCAAAAACCAGCGGTTTCAATGAACACACATTTCTTGGTAGAATCATGCAGGACTGAAATTTTTGATGTTTTTCTACTCCTCTCATGAGCCCAAACAAGTCTCTAAAAGCATGAGTTTGCAACTACTTTACTTTTGGAGAAAATTCAAAACATTCATTATTCAATAGAGCCCAATAGCAAAAATCAGGTTTTGAATGAAGAATCACATTTCTTGGTAGAATCATGCAGGATTGAAATTTTTGATGGTTTTTTACTCCTCTCAACAGCCCAAACAAGTTTCTAAAAGGATGAGTTTGCAACTACTTTACTTTTGGAGAAAATTCAAAACATTCATTATTCAATAGGGCCCAAACTATCAAAAACCAGCGGTTTCAATGAACACACATTTCTTGGTAGAATCATGCAGGACTGAAATTTTTGATGTTTTTCTACTCCTCTCATGAGCCCAAACAAGTCTCTAAAAGCATGAGTTTGCAACTACTTTACTTTTGGAGAAAATTCAAAACATTCATTATTCAATAGAGCCCAATAGCAAAAATCAGGTTTTGAATGAAGAATCACATTTCTTGGTAGAATCGTGCAGGACTGAAATTTTTGATGTTTTTCTACTCCTCTCATGAGC
This sequence comes from Dendrobates tinctorius, assembly GCF_039654945.1. NCBI lineage: Eukaryota > Metazoa > Chordata > Amphibia > Anura > Dendrobatidae > Dendrobates > Dendrobates tinctorius. Next base: position 363,176 of record NW_027362108.1, read on the forward strand.
CCAAACAAGTCTCTAAAAGGATGAGTTTGCAACTACTTTACTTTTGGAGAAAATTCAAAACATTCATTATTCAATAGAGCCCAATAGCAAAAACCAGCGTTTTGAATGAAGAATCACATTTCTTGGTAGAATCATGCAGGATTGAAATTTTTGATGGTTTTTTACTCCTCTCAACAGCCCAAACAAGTTTCTAAAAGGATGAGTTTGCAACTACTTTACTTTTGGAGAAAATTCAAAACATTCATTATTCAATAGGGCCCAAACTATCAAAAACCAGCGGTTTGAATGAACACACATTTCTTGGTAGAATCATGCAGGACTGAAATTTTTGATGTTTTTCTACTCATCTCATGAGCCCAAACAAGTCTCTAAAAGCATGAGTTTGCAACTACTTTACTTTTGGAGAAAATTCAAAACATTCATTACTCAAAAGAGCCCAATAGCAAAAACCAGCGTTTTGAATGAAGAATCACATTTCTTGGTAGAATCATGCAGGATTGAAATTTTTGATGGTTTTTTACTCCTCTCAACAGCCCAAACAAGTTTCTAAAAGGATGAGTTTGCAACTACTTTACTTTTGGAGAAAATTCAAAACATTCATTATTCAATAGGGCCCAAACTATCAAAAACCAGCGGTTTCAATGAACACACATTTCTTGGTAGAATCATGCAGGACTGAAATTTTTGATGTTTTTCTACTCCTCTCATGAGCCCAAACAAGTCTCTAAAAGCATGAGTTTGCAACTACTTTACTTTTGGAGAAAATTCAAAACATTCATTATTCAATAGAGCCCAATAGCAAAAATCAGGTTTTGAATGAAGAATCACATTTCTTGGTAGAATCATGCAGGATTGAAATTTTTGATGGTTTTTTACTCCTCTCAACAGCCCAAACAAGTTTCTAAAAGGATGAGTTTGCAACTACTTTACTTTTGGAGAAAATTCAAAACATTCATTATTCAATAGGGCCCAAACTATCAAAAACCAGCGGTTTGAATGAACACACATTTCTTGGTAGAATCATGCAGGACTGAAATTTTAGATGTTTTTCTACTCCTCTCATGAGCCCAAACAAGTCTCTAAAAGCATGAGTTTGCAACTACTTTACTTTTGGAGAAAATTCAAAACATTCATTATTCAATAGAGCCCAATAGCAAAAAATAAGGTTTTGAATGAAGAATCACATTTCTTGGTAAAATCATGCAGGATTGAATTTTTTGATGGTTTTTTACTCCTCTCAACAGCCCAAACAAGTTTCTAAAAGGATGAGTTTGCAACTACTTTACTTTTGGAGAAAATTCAAAACATTCATTATTCAATAGGGCCCAAACTATCAAAAACCAGCGGTTTCAATGAACACACATTTCTTGGTAGAATCATGCAGGACTGAAATTTTTGATGTTTTTCTACTCCGCTCATGAGCCCAAACAAGTCTCTAAAAGCATGAGTTTGCAACTACTTTACTTTTGGAGAAAATTCAAAACATTCATTACTCAAAAGAGCCCAATAGCAAAAACCAGCGTTTTGAATGAAGAATCACATTTCTTGGTAGAATCATGCAGGATTGAAATTTTTGATGGTTTTTTACTCCTCTCAACAGCCCAAACAAGTTTCTAAAAGGATGAGTTTGCAACTACTTTACTTTTGGAGAAAATTCAAAACATTCATTATTCAATAGGGCCCAAACTATCAAAAACCAGCGGTTTCAATGAACACACATTTCTTGGTAGAATCATGCAGGACTGAAATTTTTGATGTTTTTCTACTCCTCTCATGAGCCCAAACAAGTCTCTAAAAGCATGAGTTTGCAACTACTTTACTTTTGGAGAAAATTCAAAACATTCATTATTCAATAGAGCCCAATAGCAAAAACCAGCGTTTTGAATGAAGAATCACATTTCTTGGTAGAATCATGCAGGATTGAAATTTTTGATGGTTTTTTACTCCTCTCAACAGCCCAAACAAGTTTCTAAAAGGATGAGTTTGCAACTACTTTACTTTTGGAGAAAATTCAAAACATTCATTATTCAATAGGGCCCAAACTATCAAAAACCAGCGGTTTCAATGAACACACATTTCTTGGTAGAATCATGCAGGACTGAAATTTTTGATGTTTTTCTACTCCTCTCATGAGCCCAAACAAGTCTCTAAAAGCATGAGTTTGCAACTACTTTACTTTTGGAGAAAATTCAAAACATTCATTATTCAATAGAGCCCAATAGCAAAAATCAGGTTTTGAATGAAGAATCACATTTCTTGGTAGAATCATGCAGGATTGAAATTTTTGATGGTTTTTTACTCCTCTCAACAGCCCAAACAAGTTTCTAAAAGGATGAGTTTGCAACTACTTTACTTTTGGAGAAAATTCAAAACATTCATTATTCAATAGGGCCCAAACTATCAAAAACCAGCGGTTTGAATGAACACACATTTCTTGGTAGAATCATGCAGGACTGAAATTTTAGATGTTTTTCTACTCCTCTCATGAGCCCAAACAAGTCTCTAAAAGCATGAGTTTGCAACTACTTTACTTTTGGAGAAAATTCAAAACATTCATTATTCAATAGAGCCCAATAGCAAAAAATAAGGTTTTGAATGAAGAATCACATTTCTTGGTAAAATCATGCAGGATTGAAATTTTTGATGGTTTTTTACTCCTCTCAACAGCCCAAACAAGTTTCTAAAAGGATGAGTTTGCAGCTACTTTACTTTTGGAGAAAATTCAAAACATTCATTATTCAATAGGGCCCAAACTATCAAAAACCAGCGGTTTCAATGAACACACATTTCTTGGTAGAATCATGCAGGACTGAAATTTTTGATGTTTTTCTACTCCGCTCATGAGCCCAAACAAGTCTCTAAAAGCATGAGTTTGCAACTACTTTACTTTTGGAGAAAATTCAAAACATTCATTACTCAAAAGAGCCCAATAGCAAAAACCAGCGTTTTGAATGAAGAATCACATTTCTTGGTAGAATCATGCAGGATTGAAATTTTTGATGGTTTTTTACTCCTCTCAACAGCCCAAACAAGTTTCTAAAAGGATGAGTTTGCAACTACTTTACTTTTGGAGAAAATTCAAAACATTCATTATTCAATAGGGCCCAAACTATCAAAAACCAGCGGTTTCAATGAACACACATTTCTTGGTAGAATCATGCAGGACTGAAATTTTTGATGTTTTTCTACTCCTCTCATGAGCCCAAACAAGTCTCTAAAAGCATGAGTTTGCAACTACTTTACGTTTGGAGAAAATTCAAAACATTCATTATTCAATAGAGCCCAATAGCAAAAACCAGCGTTTTGAATGAAGAATCACATTTCTTGGTAGAATCATGCAGGATTGAAATTTTTGATGGTTTTTTACTCCTCTCAACAGCCCAAACAAGTTTCTAAAAGGATGAGTTTGCAACTACTTTACTTTTGGAGAAAATTCAAAACATTCATTATTCAATAGGGCCCAAACTATCAAAAACCAGCGGTTTGAATGAACACACATTTCTTGGTAGAATCATGCAAGACTGAAATTTTTGATGTTTTTCTACTCCTCTCATGAGCCCAAACAAGTCTCTAAAAGCATGAGTTTGCAACTACTTTACTTTTGGAGAAAATTCAAAACATTCATTATTCAATAGGGCCCAAACTATCAAAAACCAGCGGTTTGAATGAACACACATTTCTTGGTAGAATTATGCAGGACTGAAATTTTTGATGTTTTTCTACTCCTCTCATGAGCCCAAACAAGTCTCTAAAAGCATGAGTTTGCAACTACTTTACTTTTGGAGAAAATTCAAAACATTCATTACTCAAAAGAGCCCAATAGCAAAAACCAGCGTTTTGAATGAAGAATCACATTTCTTGGTAGAATCATGCAGGATTGAAATTTTTGATGGTTTTTTACTCCTCTCAACAGCCCAAACAAGTTTCTAAAAGGATGAGTTTGCAACTACTTTACTTTTGGAGAAAATTCAAAACATTCATTATTCAATAGGGCCCAAACTATCAAAAACCAGCGGTTTGAATGAACACACATTTCTTGGTAGAATCATGCAGGACTGAAATTTTTGATGTTTTTCTACTCCTCTCATGAGCCCAAACAAGTCTCTAAAAGCATGAGTTTGCAACTACTTTACTTTTGGAGAAAATTCAAAACATTCATTACTCAAAAGAGCCCAATAGCAAAAACCAGCGTTTTGAATGAAGAATCACATTTCTTGGTAGAATCATGCAGGATTGAAATTTTTGATGGTTTTTTACTCCTCTCAACAGCCCAAACAAGTTTCTAAAAGGATGAGTTTGCAACTACTTTACTTTTGGAGAAAATTCAAAACATTCATTATTCAATAGGGCCCAAACTATCAAAAACCAGCGGTTTCAATGAACACACATTTCTTGGTAGAATCATGCAGGACTGAAATTTTTGATGTTTTTCTACTCCTCTCATGAGCCCAAACAAGTCTCTAAAAGCATGAGTTTGCAACTACTTTACTTTTGGAGAAAATTCAAAACATTCATTACTCAAAAGAGCCCAATAGCAAAAACCAGCGTTTTGAATGAAGAATCACATTTCTTGGTAGAATCATGCAGGATTGAAATTTTTGATGGTTTTTTAATCCTCTCAACAGCCCAAACAAATTTCTAAAAGGATGAGTTTGCAACTACTTTACTTTTGGAGAAAATTCAAAACATTCATTATTCAATAGGGCCCAAAATATCAAAAACCAGCGGTTTGAATGAACACACATTTCTTGGTAGAATCGTGCAGGACTGAAATTTTTGATGTTTTTCTACTCCTCTCATGAGCCCAAACAAGTCTCTAAAAGGATGAGTTTGCAACTACTTTACTTTTGGAGAAAATTCAAAACATTCATTATTCAATAGAGCCCAATAGCAAAAACCAGCGTTTTGAATGAAGAATCACATTTCTTGGTAGAATCATGCAGGATTGAAATTTTTGATGGTTTTTTACTCCTCTCAACAGCCCAAACAAGTTTCTAAAAGGATGACTTTGCAACTACTTTACTTTTGGAGAAAATTCAAAACATTCATTATTCAATAGGGCCCAAACTATCAAAAACCAGCGGTTTGAATGAACACACATTTCTTGGTAGAATCATGCAGGACTGAAATTTTAGATGTTTTTCTACTCCTCTCATGAGCCCAAACAAGTCTCTAAAAGCATGAGTTTGCAACTACTTTACTTTTGGAGAAAATTCAAAACATTCATTATTCAATAGAGCCCAATAGCAAAAATCAGGTTTTGAATGAAGAATCACATTTCTTGGTAAAATCATGCAGGATTGAAATTTTTGATGGTTTTTTACTCCTCTCAACAGCCCAAACAAGTTTCTAAAAGGATGAGTTTGCAACTACTTTACTTTTGGAGAAAATTCAAAACATTCATTATTCAATAGGGCCCAAACTATCAAAAACCAGCGGTTTGAATGAACACACATTTCTTGGTAGAATCATGCAGGACTGAAATTTTTGATGTTTTTCTACTCCTCTCATGAGCCCAAACAAGTCTCTAAAAGCATGAGTTTGCAACTACTTTACTTTTGGAGAAAATTCAAAACATTCATTACTCAAAAGAGCCCAATAGCAAAAACCAGCGTTTTGAATGAAGAATCACATTTCTTGGTAGAATCATGCAGGATTGAAATTTTTGATGGTTTTTTACTCCTCTCAACAGCCCAAACAAGTTTCTAAAAGGATGAGTTTGCAACTACTTTACTTTTGGAGAAAATTCAAAACATTCATTATTCAATAGGGCCCAAACTATCAAAAACCAGCGGTTTCAATGAACACACATTTCTTGGTAGAATCATGCAGGACTGAAATTTTTGATGTTTTTCTACTCCACTCATGAGCCCAAACAAGTCTCTAAAAGCATGAGTTTGCAACTACTTTACTTTTGGAGAAAATTCAAAACATTCATTATTCAATAGAGCCCAATAGCAAAAATCAGGTTTTGAATGAAGAATCACATTTCTTGGTAGAATCATGCAGGATTGAAATTTTTGATGGTTTTTTACTCCTCTCAACAGCCCAAACAAGTTTCTAAAAGGATGAGTTTGCAACTACTTTACTTTTGGAGAAAATTCAAAACATTCATTATTCAATAGGGCCCAAACTATCAAAAACCAGCGGTTTCAATGAACACACATTTCTTGGTAGAATCATGCAGGACTGAAATTTTTGATGTTTTTCTACTCCTCTCATGAGCCCAAACAAGTCTCTAAAAGCATGAGTTTGCAACTACTTTACTTTTGGAGAAAATTCAAAACATTCACTATTCAATAGAGCCCAATAGCAAAAATCAGGTTTTGAATGAAGAATCACATTTCTTGGTAAAATCATGCAGGATTGAAATTTTTTATGGTTTTTTACTCCTCTCAACAGCCCAAACAAGTTTCTAAAAGGATGAGTTTGCAACTACTTTACTTTTGGAGAAAATTCAAAACATTCATTATTCAATAGGGCCCAAACTATCAAAAACCAGCGGTTTCAATGAACACACATTTCTTGGTAGAATCGTGCAGGACTGAAGTTTTTGATGTTTTTCTACTCCTCTCATGAGCCCAAACAAGTCTCTAAAAGGATGAGTTTGCAACTACTTTACTTTTGGAGAAAATTCAAAACATTCATTATTCAATAGAGCCCAATAGCAAAAACCAGCGTTTTGAATGAAGAATCACATTTCTTGGTAGAATCATGCAGGATTGAAATTTTTGATGGTTTTTTACTCCTCTCAACAGCCCAAACAAGTTTCTAAAAGGATGAGTTTGCAACTACTTTACTTTTGGAGAAAATTCAAAACATTCATTATTCAATAGGGCCCAAACTATCAAAAACCAGCGGTTTCAATGAACACACATTTCTTGGTAGAATCATGCAGGACTGAAATTTTTGATGTTTTTCTACTCCTCTCATGAGCCCAAACAAGTCTCTAAAAGCATGAGTTTGCAACTACTTTACTTTTGGAGAAAATTCAAAACATTCATTATTCAATAGAGCCCAATAGCAAAAATCAGGTTTTGAATGAAGAATCACATTTCTTGGTAGAATCATGCAGGATTGAAATTTTTGATGTTTTTTTACTCCTCTCAACAGCCCAAACAAGTTTCTAAAAGGATGAGTTTGCAACTACTTTACTTTTGGAGAAAATTCAAAACATTCATTATTCAATAGGGCCCAAACTATCAAAAACCAGCGGTTTGAATGAACACACATTTCTTGGTAGAATCATGCAGGACTGAAATTTTAGATGTTTTTCTACTCCTCTCATGAGCCCAAACAAGTCTCTAAAAGCATGAGTTTGCAACTACTTTACTTTTGGAGAAAATTCAAAACATTCATTATTCAATAGAGCCCAATAGCAAAAAATAAGGTTTTGAATGAAGAATCACATTTCTTGGTAAAATCATGCAGGATTGAAATTTTTGATGGTTTTTTACTCCTCTCAACAGCCCAAACAAGTTTCTAAAAGGATGAGTTTGCAACTACTTTACTTTTGGAGAAAATTCAAAACATTCATTATTCAATAGGGCCCAAACTATCAAAAACCAGCGGTTTCAATGAACACACATTTCTTGGTAGAATCATGCAGGACTGAAATTTTTGATGTTTTTCTACTCCTCTCATGAGCCCAAACAAGTCTCTAAAAGCATGAGTTTGCAACTACTTTACTTTTGGAGAAAATTCAAAACATTCATTACTCAAAAGAGCCCAATAGCAAAAACCAGCGTTTTGAATGAAGAATCACATTTCTTGGTAGAATCATGCAGGATTGAAATTTTTGATGGTTTTTTACTCCTCTCAACAGCCCAAACAAGTTTCTAAAAGGATGAGTTTGCAACTACTTTACTTTTGGAGAAAATTCAAAACATTCATTATTCAATAGGGCCCAAACTATCAAAAACCAGCGGTTTCAATGAACACACATTTCTTGGTAGAATCATGCAGGACTGAAATTTTTGATGTTTTTCTACTCCTCTCATGAGCCCAAACAAGTCTCTAAAAGCATGAGTTTGCAACTATTTTACTTTTGGAGAAAATTCAAAACATTCATTATTCAATAGGGCCCAAACTATCAAAAACCAGCGGTTTGAATGAACACACATTTCTTGGTAGAATCATGCAGGACTGAAATTTTTGATGTTTTTCTACTCCTCTCATGAGCCCAAACAAGTCTCTAAAAGCATGAGTTTGCAACTACTTTACTTTTGGAGAAAATTCAAAACATTCACTATTCAATAGAGCCCAATAGCAAAAATCAGGTTTTGAATGAAGAATCACATTTCTTGGTAAAATCATGCAGGATTGAAATTTTTGATGGTTTTTTACTCCTCTCAACAGCCCAAACAAGTTTCTAAAAGGATGAGTTTGCAACTACTTTACTTTTGGAGAAAATTCAAAACATTCATTATTCAATAGGGCCCAAACTATCAAAAACCAGCGGTTTCAATGAACACACATTTCTTGGTAGAATCATGCAGGACTGAAATTTTTGATGTTTTTCTACTCCTCTCATGAGCCCAAACAAGTCTCTAAAAGCATGAGTTTGCAACTACTTTACTTTTGGAGAAAATTCAAAACATTCATTACTCAAAAGAGCCCAATAGCAAAAACCAGCGTTTTGAATGAAGAATCACATTTCTTGGTAGAATCATGCAGGATTGAAATTTTTGATGGTTTTTTACTCCTCTCAACAGCCCAAACAAGTTTCTAAAAGGATGAGTTTGCAACTACTTTACTTTTGGAGAAAATTCAAAACATTCATTATTCAATAGGGCCCAAACTATCAAAAACCAGCGGTTTCAATGAACACACATTTCTTGGTAGAATCATGCAGGACTGAAATTTTTGATGTTTTTCTACTCCTCTCATGAGCCCAAACAAGTCTCTAAAAGCATGAGTTTGCAACTATTTTACTTTTGGAGAAAATTCAAAACATTCATTATTCAATAGGGCCCAAACTATCAAAAACCAGCGGTTTGAATGAACACACATTTCTTGGTAGAATCATGCAGGACTGAAATTTTTGATGTTTTTCTACTCCTCTCATGAGCCCAAACAAGTCTCTAAAAGCATGAGTTTGCAACTACTTTACTTTTGGAGAAAATTCAAAACATTCACTATTCAATAGAGCCCAATAGCAAAAATCAGGTTTTGAATGAAGAATCACATTTCTTGGTAAAATCATGCAGGATTGAAATTTTTGATGGTTTTTTACTCCTCTCAACAGCCCAAACAAGTTTCTAAAAGGATGAGTTTGCAACTACTTTACTTTTGGAGAAAATTCAAAACATTCATTATTCAATAGGGCCCAAACTATCAAAAACCAGCGGTTTCAATGAACACACATTTCTTGGTAGAATCATGCAGGACTGAAATTTTTGATGTTTTTCTACTCCTCTCATGAGCCCAAACAAGTCTCTAAAAGCATGAGTTTGCAACTACTTTACTTTTGGAGAAAATTCAAAACATTCATTATTCAATAGAGCCCAATAGCAAAAATCAGGTTTTGAATGAAGAATCACATTTCTTGGTAGAATCATGCAGGATTGAAATTTTTGATGGTTTTTTACTCCTCTCAACAGCCCAAACAAGTTTCTAAAAGGATGAGTTTGCAACTACTTTACTTTTGGAGAAAATTCAAAACATTCATTATTCAATAGGGCCCAAACTATCAAAAACCAGCGGTTTCAATGAACACACATTTCTTGGTAGAATCATGCAGGACTGAAATTTTTGATGTTTTTCTACTCCTCTCATGAGCCCAAACAAGTCTCTAAAAGCATGAGTTTGCAACTACTTTACTTTTGGAGAAAATTCAAAACATTCACTATTCAATAGAGCCCAATAGCAAAAATCAGGTTTTGAATGAAGAATCACATTTCTTGGTAAAATCATGCAGGATTGAAATTTTTGATGGTTTTTTACTCCTCTCAACAGCCCAAACAAGTTTCTAAAAGGATGAGTTTGCAACTACTTTACTTTTGGAGAAAATTCAAAACATTCATTATTCAATAGGGCCCAAACTATCAAAAACCAGCGGTTTCAATGAACACACATTTCTTGTTAGAATCATGCAGGACTGAAATTTTTGATGTTTTTCTACTCCTCTCATGAGCCCAAACAAGTCTCTAAAAGCATGAGTTTGCAACTACTTTACTTTTGGAGAAAATTCAAAACATTCATTACTCAAAAGAGCCCAATAGCAAAAACCAGCGTTTTGAATGAAGAATCACATTTCTTGGTAGAATCATGCAGGATTGAAATTTTTGATGGTTTTTTACTCCTCTCAACAGCCCAAACAAGTTTCTAAAAGGATGAGTTTGCAACTACTTTACTTTTGGAGAAAATTCAAAACATTCATTATTCAATAGGGCCCAAACTATCAAAAACCAGCGGTTTGAATGAACACACATTTCTTGGTAGAATCATGCAGGACTGAAATTTTTGATGTTTTTCTACTCCTCTCATGAGCCCAAACAAGTCTCTAAAAGCATGAGTTTGCAACTACTTTACTTTTGGAGAAAATTCAAAACATTCATTATTCAATAGAGCCCAATAGCAAAAATCAGGTTTTGAATGAAGAATCACATTTCTTGGTAGAATCATGCAGGATTGAAATTTTTGATGGTTTTTAACTCCTCTCAACAGCCCAAACAAGTTTCTAAAAGGATGAGTTTGCAACTACTTTACTTTTGGAGAAAATTCAAAACATTCATTATTCAATAGGGCCCATACTATCAAAAACCAGCGGTTTCAATGAACACACATTTCTTGGTAGAATCATGCAGGACTGAAATTTTTGATGTTTTTCTACTCCTCTCATGAGCCCAAACAAGTCTCTAAAAGCATGAGTTTGCAACTATTTTACTTTTGGAGAAAATTCAAAACATTCATTATTCAATAGGGCCCAAACTATCAAAAACCAGCGGTTTGAATGAACACACATTTCTTGGTAGAATCATGCAGGACTGAAATTTTTGATGTTTTTCTACTCCTCTCATGAGCCCAAACAAGTCTCTAAAAGCATGAGTTTGCAACTACTTTACTTTTGGAGAAAATTCAAAACATTCACTATTCAATAGAGCCCAATAGCAAAAATCAGGTTTTGAATGAAGAATCACATTTCTTGGTAAAATCATGCATGATTGAAATTTTTGATGGTTTTTTACTCCTCTCAACAGCCCAAACAAGTTTCTAAAAGGATGAGTTTGCAACTACGTTACTTTTGGAGAAAATTCAAAACATTCATTATTCAATAGGGCCCAAACTATCAAAAACCAGCGGTTTGAATGAACACACATTTCTTGGTAGAATCATGCAGGACTGAAATTTTTGATGTTTTTCTACTCCTCTCATGAGCCCAAACAAGTCTCTAAAAGCATGAGTTTGCAACTACTTTACTTTTGGAGAAAATTCAAAACATTCACTATTCAATAGAGCCCAATAGCAAAAATCAGGTTTTGAATGAAGAATCACATTTCTTGGTAAAATCATGCAGGATTGAAATTTTTGATGGTTTTTTACTCCTCTCAACAGCCCAAACAAGTTTCTAAAAGGATGAGTTTGCAACTACTTTACTTTTGGAGAAAATTCAAAACATTCATTATTCAATAGGGCCCAAACTATCAAAAACCAGCGGTTTCAATGAACACACATTTCTTGGTAGAATCATGCAGGACTGAAATTTTTGATGTTTTTCTACTCCTCTCATGAGCCCAAACAAGTCTCTAAAAGCATGAGTTTGCAACTACTTTACTTTTGGAGAAAATTCAAAACATTCATTATTCAATAGAGCCCAATAGCAAAAATCAGGTTTTGAATGAAGAATCACATTTCTTGGTAGAATCATGCAGGATTGAAATTTTTGATGGTTTTTTACTCCTCTCAACAGCCCAAACAAGTTTCTAAAAGGATGAGTTTGCAACTACTTTACTTTTGGAGAAAATTCAAAACATTCATTATTCAATAGGGCCCAAACTATCAAAAACCAGCGGTTTCAATGAACACACATTTCTTGGTAGAATCATGCAGGACTGAAATTTTTGATGTTTTTCTACTCCTCTCATGAGCCCAAACAAGTCTCTAAAAGCATGAGTTTGCAACTACTTTACTTTTGGAGAAAATTCAAAACATTCACTATTCAATAGAGCCCAATAGCAAAAATCAGGTTTTGAATGAAGAATCACATTTCTTGGTAAAATCATGCAGGATTGAAATTTTTGATGGTTTTTTACTCCTCTCAACAGCCCAAACAAGTTTCTAAAAGGATGAGTTTGCAACTACTTTACTTTTGGAGAAAATTCAAAACATTCATTATTCAATAGGGCCCAAACTATCAAAAACCAGCGGTTTCAATGAACACACATTTCTTGTTAGAATCATGCAGGACTGAAATTTTTGATGTTTTTCTACTCCTCTCATGAGCCCAAACAAGTCTCTAAAAGCATGAGTTTGCAACTACTTTACTTTTGGAGAAAATTCAAAACATTCATTACTCAAAAGAGCCCAATAGCAAAAACCAGCGTTTTGAATGAAGAATCACATTTCTTGGTAGAATCATGCAGGATTGAAATTTTTGATGGTTTTTTACTCCTCTCAACAGCCCAAACAAGTTTCTAAAAGGATGAGTTTGCAACTACTTTACTTTTGGAGAAAATTCAAAACATTCATTATTCAATAGGGCCCAAACTATCAAAAACCAGCGGTTTGAATGAACACACATTTCTTGGTAGAATCATGCAGGACTGAAATTTTTGATGTTTTTCTACTCCTCTCATGAGCCCAAACAAGTCTCTAAAAGCATGAGTTTGCAACTACTTTACTTTTGGAGAAAATTCAAAACATTCACTATTCAATAGAGCCCAATAGCAAAAATCAGGTTTTGAATGAAGAATCACATTTCTTGGTAAAATCATGCAGGATTGAAATTTTTGATGGTTTTTTACTCCTCTCAACAGCCCAAACAAGTTTCTAAAAGGATGAGTTTGCAACTACTTTACTTTTGGAGAAAATTCAAAACATTCATTATTCAATAGGGCCCAAACTATCAAAAACCAGCGGGTTCAATGAACACACATTTCTTGGTAGAATCGTGCAGGACTGAAATTTTTGATGTTTTTCTACTCCTCTCATGAGCCCAAACAAGTCTCTAAAAGCATGAGTTTGCAACTACTTTACTTTTGGAGAAAATTCAAAACATTCATTACTCAAAAGAGCCCAATAGCAAAAACCAGCGTTTTGAATGAAGAATCACATTTCTTGGTAGAATCATGCAGGATTGAAATTTTTGATGGTTTTTTACTCCTCTCAACAGCCCAAACAAGTTTCTAAAAGGATGAGTTTGCAACTACTTTACTTTTGGAGAAAATTCAAAACATTCATTATTCAATAGGGCCCAAACTATCAAAAACCAGCGGTTTGAATGAACACACATTTCTTGGTAGAATCATGCAGGACTGAAATTTTTGATGTTTTTCTACTCCTCTCATGAGCCCAAACAAGTCTCTAAAAGCATGAGTTTGCAACTACTTTACTTTTGGAGAAAATTCAAAACATTCATTATTCAATAGAGCCCAATAGCAAAAATCAGGTTTTGAATGAAGAATCACATTTCTTGGTAGAATCATGCAGGATTGAAATTTTTGATGGTTTTTTACTCCTCTCAACAGCCCAAACAAGTTTCTAAAAGGATGAGTTTGCAACTACTTTACTTTTGGAGAAAATTCAAAACATTCATTATTCAATAGGGCCCAAACTATCAAAAACCAGCGGTTTCAATGAACACACATTTCTTGGTAGAATCATGCAGGACTGAAATTTTTGATGTTTTTCTACTCCTCTCATGAGCCCAAACAAGTCTCTAAAAGCATGAGTTTGCAACTATTTTACTTTTGGAGAAAATTCAAAACATTCATTATTCAATAGGGCCCAAACTATCAAAAACCAGCGGTTTGAATGAACACACATTTCTTGGTAGAATCATGCAGGACTGAAATTTTTGATGTTTTTCTACTCCTCTCATGAGCCCAAACAAGTCTCTAAAAGCATGAGTTTGCAACTACTTTACTTTTGGAGAAAATTCAAAACATTCACTATTCAATAGAGCCCAATAGCAAAAATCAGGTTTTGAATGAAGAATCACATTTCTTGGTAAAATCATGCAGGATTGAAATTTTTGATGGTTTTTTACTCCTCTCAACAGCCCAAACAAGTTTCTAAAAGGATGAGTTTGCAACTACTTTACTTTTGGAGAAAATTCAAAACATTCATTATTCAATAGGGCCCAAACTATCAAAAACCAGCGGTTTCAATGAACACACATTTCTTGGTAGAATCATGCAGGACTGAAATTTTTGATGTTTTTCTACTCCTCTCATGAGCCCAAACAAGTCTCTAAAAGCATGAGTTTGCAACTACTTTACTTTTGGAGAAAATTCAAAACATTCATTACTCAAAAGAGCCCAATAGCAAAAACCAGCGTTTTGAATGAAGAATCACATTTCTTGGTAGAATCATGCAGGATTGAAATTTTTGATGGTTTTTTACTCCTCTCAACAGCCCAAACAAGTTTCTAAAAGGATGAGTTTGCAACTACTTTACTTTTGGAGAAAATTCAAAACATTCATTATTCAATAGGGCCCAAACTATCAAAAACCAGCGGTTTCAATGAACACACATTTCTTGGTAGAATCATGCAGGACTGAAATTTTTGATGTTTTTCTACTCCTCTCATGAGCCCAAACAAGTCTCTAAAAGCATGAGTTTGCAACTATTTTACTTTTGGAGAAAATTCAAAACATTCATTATTCAATAGGGCCCAAACTATCAAAAACCAGCGGTTTGAATGAACACACATTTCTTGGTAGAATCATGCAGGACTGAAATTTTTGATGTTTTTCTACTCCTCTCATGAGCCCAAACAAGTCTCTAAAAGCATGAGTTTGCAACTACTTTACTTTTGGAGAAAATTCAAAACATTCACTATTCAATAGAGCCCAATAGCAAAAATCAGGTTTTGAATGAAGAATCACATTTCTTGGTAAAATCATGCAGGATTGAAATTTTTGATGGTTTTTTACTCCTCTCAACAGCCCAAACAAGTTTCTAAAAGGATGAGTTTGCAACTACTTTACTTTTGGAGAAAATTCAAAACATTCATTATTCAATAGGGCCCAAACTATCAAAAACCAGCGGTTTCAATGAACACACATTTCTTGGTAGAATCATGCAGGACTGAAATTTTTGATGTTTTTCTACTCCTCTCATGAGCCCAAACAAGTCTCTAAAAGCATGAGTTTGCAACTACTTTACTTTTGGAGAAAATTCAAAACATTCATTATTCAATAGAGCCCAATAGCAAAAATCAGGTTTTGAATGAAGAATCACATTTCTTGGTAGAATCATGCAGGATTGAAATTTTTGATGGTTTTTTACTCCTCTCAACAGCCCAAACAAGTTTCTAAAAGGATGAGTTTGCAACTACTTTACTTTTGGAGAAAATTCAAAACATTCATTATTCAATAGGGCCCAAACTATCAAAAACCAGCGGTTTCAATGAACACACATTTCTTGGTAGAATCATGCAGGACTGAAATTTTTGATGTTTTTCTACTCCTCTCATGAGCCCAAACAAGTCTCTAAAAGCATGAGTTTGCAACTACTTTACTTTTGGAGAAAATTCAAAACATTCACTATTCAATAGAGCCCAATAGCAAAAATCAGGTTTTGAATGAAGAATCACATTTCTTGGTAAAATCATGCAGGATTGAAATTTTTGATGGTTTTTTACTCCTCTCAACAGCCCAAACAAGTTTCTAAAAGGATGAGTTTGCAACTACTTTACTTTTGGAGAAAATTCAAAACATTCATTATTCAATAGGGCCCAAACTATCAAAAACCAGCGGTTTCAATGAACACACATTTCTTGTTAGAATCATGCAGGACTGAAATTTTTGATGTTTTTCTACTCCTCTCATGAGCCCAAACAAGTCTCTAAAAGCATGAGTTTGCAACTACTTTACTTTTGGAGAAAATTCAAAACATTCATTACTCAAAAGAGCCCAATAGCAAAAACCAGCGTTTTGAATGAAGAATCACATTTCTTGGTAGAATCATGCAGGATTGAAATTTTTGATGGTTTTTTACTCCTCTCAACAGCCCAAACAAGTTTCTAAAAGGATGAGTTTGCAACTACTTTACTTTTGGAGAAAATTCAAAACATTCATTATTCAATAGGGCCCAAACTATCAAAAACCAGCGGTTTGAATGAACACACATTTCTTGGTAGAATCATGCAGGACTGAAATTTTTGATGTTTTTCTACTCCTCTCATGAGCCCAAACAAGTCTCTAAAAGCATGAGTTTGCAACTACTTTACTTTTGGAGAAAATTCAAAACATTCACTATTCAATAGAGCCCAGTAGCAAAAATCAGGTTTTGAATGAAGAATCACATTTCTTGGTAAAATCATGCAGGATTGAAATTTTTGATGGTTTTTTACTCCTCTCAACAGCCCAAACAAGTTTCTAAAAGGATGAGTTTGCAACTACTTTACTTTTGGAGAAAATTCAAAACATTCATTATTCAATAGGGCCCAAACTATCAAAAACCAGCGGGTTCAATGAACACACATTTCTTGGTAGAATCGTGCAGGACTGAAATTTTTGATGTTTTTCTACTCCTCTCATGAGCCCAAACAAGTCTCTAAAAGCATGAGTTTGCAACTACTTTACTTTTGGAGAAAATTCAAAACATTCATTACTCAAAAGAGCCCAATAGCAAAAACCAGCGTTTTGAATGAAGAATCACATTTCTTGGTAGAATCATGCAGGATTGAAATTTTTGATGGTTTTTTACTCCTCTCAACAGCCCAAACAAGTTTCTAAAAGGATGAGTTTGCAACTACTTTACTTTTGGAGAAAATTCAAAACATTCATTATTCAATAGGGCCCAAACTATCAAAAACCAGCGGTTTGAATGAACACACATTTCTTGGTAGAATCATGCAGGACTGAAATTTTTGATGTTTTTCTACTCCTCTCATGAGCCCAAACAAGTCTCTAAAAGCATGAGTTTGCAACTACTTTACTTTTGGAGAAAATTCAAAACATTCATTATTCAATAGAGCCCAATAGCAAAAATCAGGTTTTGAATGAAGAATCACATTTCTTGGTAGAATCATGCAGGATTGAAATTTTTGATGGTTTTTAACTCCTCTCAACAGCCCAAACAAGTTTCTAAAAGGATGAGTTTGCAACTACTTTACTTTTGGAGAAAATTCAAAACATTCATTATTCAATAGGGCCCATACTATCAAAAACCAGCGGTTTCAATGAACACACATTTCTTGGTAGAATCATGCAGGACTGAAATTTTTGATGTTTTTCTACTCCTCTCATGAGCCCAAACAAGTCTCTAAAAGCATGAGTTTGCAACTATTTTACTTTTGGAGAAAATTCAAAACATTCATTATTCAATAGGGCCCAAACTATCAAAAACCAGCGGTTTGAATGAACACACATTTCTTGGTAGAATCATGCAGGACTGAAATTTTTGATGTTTTTCTACTCCTCTCATGAGCCCAAACAAGTCTCTAAAAGCATGAGTTTGCAACTACTTTACTTTTGGAGAAAATTCAAAACATTCACTATTCAATAGAGCCCAATAGCAAAAATCAGGTTTTGAATGAAGAATCACATTTCTTGGTAAAATCATGCAGGATTGAAATTTTTGATGGTTTTTTACTCCTCTCAACAGCCCAAACAAGTTTCTAAAAGGATGAGTTTGCAACTACGTTACTTTTGGAGAAAATTCAAAACATTCATTATTCAATAGGGCCCAAACTATCAAAAACCAGCGGTTTGAATGAACACACATTTCTTGGTAGAATCATGCAGGACTGAAATTTTTGATGTTTTTCTACTCCTCTCATGAGCCCAAACAAGTCTCTAAAAGCATGAGTTTGCAACTACTTTACTTTTGGAGAAAATTCAAAACATTCACTATTCAATAGAGCCCAATAGCAAAAATCAGGTTTTGAATGAAGAATCACATTTCTTGGTAAAATCATGCAGGATTGAAATTTTTGATGGTTTTTTACTCCTCTCAACAGCCCAAACAAGTTTCTAAAAGGATGAGTTTGCAACTACTTTACTTTTGGAGAAAATTCAAAACATTCATTATTCAATAGGGCCCAAACTATCAAAAACCAGCGGTTTCAATGAACACACATTTCTTGGTAGAATCATGCAGGACTGAAATTTTTGATGTTTTTCTACTCCTCTCATGAGCCCAAACAAGTCTCTAAAAGCATGAGTTTGCAACTACTTTACTTTTGGAGAAAATTCAAAACATTCATTATTCAATAGAGCCCAATAGCAAAAATCAGGTTTTGAATGAAGAATCACATTTCTTGGTAGAATCATGCAGGATTGAAATTTTTGATGGTTTTTTACTCCTCTCAACAGCCCAAACAAGTTTCTAAAAGGATGAGTTTGCAACTACTTTACTTTTGGAGAAAATTCAAAACATTCATTATTCAATAGGGCCCAAACTATCAAAAACCAGCGGTTTCAATGAACACACATTTCTTGGTAGAATCATGCAGGACTGAAATTTTTGATGTTTTTCTACTCCTCTCATGAGCCCAAACAAGTCTCTAAAAGCATGAGTTTGCAACTACTTTACTTTTGGAGAAAATTCAAAACATTCACTATTCAATAGAGCCCAATAGCAAAAATCAGGTTTTGAATGAAGAATCACATTTCTTGGTAAAATCATGCAGGATTGAAATTTTTGATGGTTTTTTACTCCTCTCAACAGCCCAAACAAGTTTCTAAAAGGATGAGTTTGCAACTACTTTACTTTTGGAGAAAATTCAAAACATTCATTATTCAATAGGGCCCAAACTATCAAAAACCAGCGGTTTCAATGAACACACATTTCTTGTTAGAATCATGCAGGACTGAAATTTTTGATGTTTTTCTACTCCTCTCATGAGCCCAAACAAGTCTCTAAAAGCATGAGTTTGCAACTACTTTACTTTTGGAGAAAATTCAAAACATTCATTACTCAAAAGAGCCCAATAGCAAAAACCAGCGTTTTGAATGAAGAATCACATTTCTTGGTAGAATCATGCAGGATTGAAATTTTTGATGGTTTTTTACTCCTCTCAACAGCCCAAACAAGTTTCTAAAAGGATGAGTTTGCAACTACTTTACTTTTGGAGAAAATTCAAAACATTCATTATTCAATAGGGCCCAAACTATCAAAAACCAGCGGTTTGAATGAACACACATTTCTTGGTAGAATCATGCAGGACTGAAATTTTTGATGTTTTTCTACTCCTCTCATGAGCCCAAACAAGTCTCTAAAAGCATGAGTTTGCAACTACTTTACTTTTGGAGAAAATTCAAAACATTCACTATTCAATAGAGCCCAATAGCAAAAATCAGGTTTTGAATGAAGAATCACATTTCTTGGTAAAATCATGCAGGATTGAAATTTTTGATGGTTTTTTACTCCTCTCAACAGCCCAAACAAGTTTCTAAAAGGATGAGTTTGCAACTACTTTACTTTTGGAGAAAATTCAAAACATTCATTATTCAATAGGGCCCAAACTATCAAAAACCAGCGGGTTCAATGAACACACATTTCTTGGTAGAATCGTGCAGGACTGAAATTTTTGATGTTTTTCTACTCCTCTCATGAGCCCAAACAAGTCTCTAAAAGCATGAGTTTGCAACTACTTTACTTTTGGAGAAAATTCAAAACATTCATTACTCAAAAGAGCCCAATAGCAAAAACCAGCGTTTTGAATGAAGAATCACATTTCTTGGTAGAATCATGCAGGATTGAAATTTTTGATGGTTTTTTACTCCTCTCAACAGCCCAAACAAGTTTCTAAAAGGATGAGTTTGCAACTACTTTACTTTTGGAGAAAATTCAAAACATTCATTATTCAATAGGGCCCAAACTATCAAAAACCAGCGGTTTGAATGAACACACATTTCTTGGTAGAATCATGCAGGACTGAAATTTTTGATGTTTTTCTACTCCTCTCATGAGCCCAAACAAGTCTCTAAAAGCATGAGTTTGCAACTACTTTACTTTTGGAGAAAATTCAAAACATTCATTATTCAATAGAGCCCAATAGCAAAAATCAGGTTTTGAATGAAGAATCACATTTCTTGGTAGAATCATGCAGGATTGAAATTTTTGATGGTTTTTAACTCCTCTCAACAGCCCAAACAAGTTTCTAAAAGGATGAGTTTGCAACTACTTTACTTTTGGAGAAAATTCAAAACATTCATTATTCAATAGGGCCCATACTATCAAAAACCAGCGGTTTCAATGAACACACATTTCTTGGTAGAATCATGCAGGACTGAAATTTTTGATGTTTTTCTACTCCTCTCATGAGCCCAAACAAGTCTCTAAAAGCATGAGTTTGCAACTACTTTACTTTTGGAGAAAATTCAAAACATTCACTATTCAATAGAGCCCAATAGCAAAAATCAGGTTTTGAATGAAGAATCACATTTCTTGGTAAAATCATGCAGGATTGAAATTTTTGATGGTTTTTTACTCCTCTCAACAGCCCAAACAAGTTTCTACAAGGATGAGTTTGCAACTACGTTACTTTTGGAGAAAATTCAAAACATTCATTATTCAATAGGGCCCAAACTATCAAAAACCAGCGGTTTGAATGAACACACATTTCTTGGTAGAATCATGCAGGACTGAAATTTTTGATGTTTTTCTACTCTCATGAGCCCAAACAAGTCTCTAAAAGCATGAGTTTGCAACTACTTTACTTTTGGAGAAAATTCAAAACATTCATTACTCAAAAGAGCCCAATAGCAAAAACCAGGGTTTTGAATGAAGAATCACATTTCTTGGTAGAATCATGCAGGATTGAAATTTTTGATGGTTTTTTACTCCTCTCAACAGCCCAAACAAATTTCTAAAAGGATGAGTTTGCAACTACTTTACTTTTGGAGAAAATTCAAAACATTCATTATTCAATAGGTCCCAAAATATCAAAAACCAGCGGTTTGAATGAACACACATTTCTTTGTAGAATCGTGCAGGACTGAAATTTTTGATGTTTTTCTACTCCTCTCATGAGCCCAAACAAGTCTCTAAAAGGATGAGTTTGCAACTACTTTACTTTTGGAGAAAATTCAAAACATTCATTATTCAATAGAGCCCAATAGCAAAAACCAGCGTTTTGAATGAAGAATCACATTTCTTGGTAGAATCATGCAGGATTGAAATTTTTGATGGTTTTTTACTCCTCTCAACAGCCCAAACAAGTTTCTAAAAGGATGAGTTTGCAACTACTTTACTTTTGGAGAAAATTCAAAACATTCATTATTCAATAGGGCCCAAACTATCAAAAACCAGCGGTTTGAATGAACACACATTTCTTGGTAGAATCATGCAGGACTGAAATTTTTGATGTTTTTCTACTCCTCTCATGAGCCCAAACAAGTCTCTAAAAGCATGAGTTTGCAACTACTTTACTTTTGGAGAAAATTCAAAACATTCACTATTCAATAGAGCCCAATAGCAAAAATCAGGTTTTGAATGAAGAATCACATTTCTTGGTAGAATCATGCAGGATTGAAATTTTTGATGGTTTTTTACTCCTCTCAACAGCCCAAACAAGTTTCTAAGAGGATGAGTTTGCAACTACTTTACTTTTGGAGAAAATTCAAAACATTCGGGAGGGCGTGGCCAGCGTCTGAGCTGAATGGAAGCCTGAGCTCTGAGCTCCTCCACAGGGCAGCCTACCAAGCGCTATTAACAAGCGATTTACAAGCCAGGACTGGCTGAAAACTTGTGGGAACCTCCATAGACACCAGCGGTGCCCCCACACTATGGATCTGCTCAGTAAAAAAGCAGAAAAAGGAAAGAAAACAGAGCGCTCTCCCCTCATGCTGAGGAGCCAAGATGGCGCCCGCCTCACAGCAGCAGCCACAGCCTGCAGCCCCAGCCTGAGCGGTACACAGCGGCAAAGGACGCCACAGCGGCTGAAGCATGCAGCATTCAAGTCAGTGGGTAAGTCTACCCCTGCCCCAGCTAAAACCGCCGCTCTGCAGGCTAATAGAAGCGCTAATTTACACATTAAAAGTAGCGCTGAGGTGAAAGGAGCGAGATCTCGCGAGAGTGACCGGGGGACAAGCGAGACTACGCAACAGATACGCAATTTGCGTAACTTAAGCAAAAATACAGCGCAGCTTGTGAATTATGGTGCAGCAGCACCGCTGACCGCTGATATGGAGGAGACAAATGTATTAAGGGGTTCCTCATCCTGTCCTGACATCTCCAATGTGTCAGATACTCCTCTAACGCCATTACAGAGGGAAATGTCTCCTTTCTCAGTGACTAGCCGCAGATTTAGCAGCAGCTCAGCTGAGATGCAACAGGAATTACAAATTGAGGACTCCTGTCCTTCTGATAATCCCATACCGGAGAACATTTTACACGTTTTAACAGAGGTGGAGGCTACCAGTAATACAGCCTCAGAAATATTTATTAAAAACATGCTATGCCTTCTAGCAAAGACATTTCAGAAACAACTGGAGGGCTATAATACAAATCTCCAAAATAACATAGACGGTCTGGGCCAGAGAGTGGACCATCTTGAATCCAAAATGGAAGAATTGGTTAAATCCCATAATAATTTGATAGATGAACACTATGCCCTAGAAAAAGAGGTTGTCTTCTTAAAATCAAGGTTGATAGAGCAAGAAGACAGAAGTAGAAGGAACAACCTTAAATTCAGGGGAATACCTGAAAATGTCAAAGACAGAGACCTTAATGCATATGTGCAAAAGATGCTCCATACAATACTTCCAGGGGCCTCTAAAGGGGACCTATTGATGGAACGTATACACAGACTCCCCAAGTCCAAATATGCCCCAGACAGAGCCCCAAGAGATGTCATTGCATATTTTCATTATTTCCTGACAAAGGAGGACATTCTGAGGAGAAGTAAGCAATCACCTATATTACCAAGGCCATACGAGGATATGAAGATTTTTGCAGACTTCTCAAAAGCTACCCTACAGAAAAGGAGAGACTTCTTTCCAATCACTGCACATCTGAGGAAACACAAGATTTTATACAGATGGGGTTTCCCTACAAAAATTCTAGTCATGAAAGAGAATACCACTTTTGCCTTGTCTAATATTGATAACTGTAATAGTTTTTTCCAAGATTTAGGTATCCCTCCACTGGAGACTCCACCATCATCATCATTCTACAATCAAGAAAGGAATATCCCCTTGCAGCAGCAAAGACGCCTTTCCCAGTCCTGGAATACGCAAAAGAAAAGAAAATAGACTTGGTGGGTACTGACCCTGGCTTTAGGCCTGAACTTTCTCTTTTTCACTCCCCACGTGATAACTGAGAGACATTCTCTCGGTACCATTTCTTTTGAGAAATCTAAATTTGTCTAGTTTATAAGTTTTGTTCTGTTCTAGGTTGTAACATGTTTTTGTTTACAGGCACACCAGGCACTAACAAAAAAATCACTAAGGAAACCCACTGTCTTTTGGATGTATTTTCGGGTGAAATGTTCTGTTTCAGTGAATCATCTAATGCTTTTTTTCCTTCCTGACACATTATGGAATTGAGGGTACTGTCATTTAATGTAAATGGGCTCAATAGCCCATTCAAGAGATTTGCTTTGTGGAAGGAGATTAAAAAATTGAAGGCCAACATAGCAATGATACAAGAAACACACCTTCTAGAAATTGATAACACAAGACTCAAAAATAAAGACTTCCCTCAGATTTTCTTTTCTAACACTGAGGGAAAGAAAAAAGCTGGGGTGGCCATCGCCTTCCACAAAGATTTGCCAATAGTGGTCTCAGACATATATAGGGACAGCAATGGTAGACAACTTGCTATTAATTTTACTTTGGAGGGTGTGGAATATACAGTGGTAAATGTATACACCCCTAATGTCCGGCAAATTAGTTTTCTAAATAAGGTCAAGAAGAAATTGTCCAACTTTAGTAGAGGTCACATAATCTGGGGAGGAGATTTTAATTGTATAGTTGACCCAAATACTGATTGCTCATCTGATGCCCCATATTATAGAAGCGTGAATCTGGGAAGATGGTTGGGAGATTCCAATTTGCATGACAGCTGTAAGATATTTTACTCTACCTCAAAAGAATACACAAGATTTTGTCCACATAACAAGTCTTACACTAGGATTGATCATGTGTTCACTAGCTTCTCGCTACTAGACTCATACATAAATTTCCAGACTGGTCCTATTACATGGTCAGACCATGCCCCAATCCTACTGACCTTACATACTTCCTCCATGATCCCAAAACAATACAATTGGAGATATAGTAAATTCACTGTTGACTCCCCAGAAAACATATCATTAGCAAAGAATGTCTTAATGAACTACTTCAAAGAGAACTGTTCCCAAGAAATTACACCTGAAACATTGTGGCTAGCACACAAATGTGTCATTAGGGGTCATCTGATCCAAGTTGCTTCGAGACAAAAAAGGGCAAGAGAGAGCCAACAGAGGATGTTGTTAGAACAGATCCAAAAATTAGAATCCCAAGCTAAAGCAGACAAAAATTTTGCTAAATATAATGAATTGTACTCCCTCAGACTGGAACTTAGGAATCTCCTCATCAACTTATATGAGAAAAAGACTTTATTTAATAGGGCAGGGTTTTATGTTAATAATAATAAGTTCTCCAAAAATATGGCAAATAGGTTTAAACCCATAAATAAAAAACATCCAATCAAAAAAATAACCCAAAGCTCAAAGACTATAGAAAAACCCAAAGAGATAGCCCTAGCCTTTGAGAGCTACTATTCTAAATTATACAACATAGGAAACAATGGAGCTCATCCCTCTCCTTCACTAGAGATGATAAATAATTTTTTGGAAAAAGTAAAGCTGGGATCTTTGTCTCTAAAGCAGAAGGAGTCACTTGACGCACCCTTTACTGAGGGTGAGGTCTCTTTTGCGATGAATAATCTTAAAAATGACAAGGCTCCAGGACCAGATGGCTTTCCTATAGAGTATTATAAAGAATTTAAAAAGGAACTCATCCCACACTTAACTAATGCCCTGAATTTTATTAAATCAGAAGGAAAGTGCAGCACAGATATGCTGAGAGCCACAATAGTGGTGATTCCCAAACCAGATAAAGATTCGACCAAAATCGAAAACTATAGGCCTATTTCTCTCCTAAATGTGGATATCAAGATCTACGCAAAAATATTAGCAGAAAGATTACAGGACGTTGTTCCATTCCTTATACATCCCGATCAAGTCGGTTTTGTAAAATCTAGGCAAACTTCAGACAGTTCTAGAAGTGTCCTGCATCACTTATATTCATGCTACAAAAATAGGATTTCCAGTTTGTTTGTGGCTCTTGACGCTGAAAAGGCCTTTGACCGGATCAATTGGGCCTATGCCTTTACAGTATTGGAGAAAATGGGTTTTGGTGGGGAGATGATGAGAAGTATTCGAGCTTTATACTCTCGGCCATCTGCCTCTGTGCTGGTCAACAACACGATGTCAGATACATTTTTTATAACTAATGGGACAAGACAGGGATGTCCTCTATCCCCAATAATTTTTATCCTGAGCCTGGAACCTTTGGCTCAAATGATAAGGGATTCTGGTGAAGTACACGGTGTACAATTGAAAGATTCAGAGCATAAGATTAACCTCTATGCAGATGACATTATACTCACACTCACAAATCCAATTGATTCCCTGGAAAAGATATGGGATATCATAAATTTATTTGGCTCAGTTTCATACTATAAATTAAATGTAAAAAAGACTAATGTTCTATCACTTTTCCTTTCAGCCTCTACGAAACAGCAACTAAGAGACAAGTATCCCTTTAATTGGGACTGTACCAGGATACCGTACTTAGGAATTTGGCTCACAGGTAACCCCATGCATATGAGTGAGGTAAACATGGATCACCTTCTACAGTCTCTCGACCTTAAGTTGAAGGAACTGTCAAAGACCCCAGCCACATGGATGGGCAGAATAGTGCTATATAAGATGTTCTGCCTACCCAAAGTCCTATTTTTATACAGGAACGTCCCTCTGCCTATATCTGTACAGTATATACAAAAACTAACACACCAGATGAATAAATTTATTTGGAACAATGGGAAACCTAGAGTGAAAAAGCGCACTCTACTTAAATCCAAGGAGAAAGGGGGGGTGGCCATACCAGATCTTGAGGCATATTATTATGCCACTATGACTGAACTGACAAAAGGCTGGTTTGTGGAACAGACAGACCTGGGGTGGCCAAATATTGAAAGGGATATGATGCCCAATAGGGAACCAGTTTTATTCATAACCTACTTCCTTCTACATAGAAGGGAAATTATGAAAATAGATAATCCCATACTTAAGGCCTCTATGTTGTGCTGGTCGTATGTATGCAAAAGAAAGACTAGCTCTTCCTCTTTTTCACTCGAGAGGTTGAGACTCCCTTATCTGTCTCCTGTCAGGACTTCTCTAAGACCTATATTTGACAGCTGGACCAAGTTTCCGATCACCTTTGTAGATGACTTGATAGACAATAACAGAGTCATACCCTTTGAGTTATTAAAGAACAGATTTGGGGTTCCCAATTCGGAGTATATGACATATCTCCTACTCAAGGAAGAATACAACAAATATAAGAAATACCTTTTTAGAGTGGTTCCAATTGACCTTACTATTAACAATTTTCTATTTAATATGTCATCTAGACATAAGAGTTATCTTAGACCCTTATATAATAGCCTGACCAACAAAGACACCTTCACCAATGAAGGATGCTTTGAAAAATGGGAAACCACATTACAGAGACAGATATATGGTCCTCAGTGGATCTCCTCTCTTAAAATTGCAATCAAATCCACAAGATGTATGAATATACTAGAAACGCATTACAAATTAATTCATAGATATTACCTTACCCCAAATAGATTGAAACATTTTGGAGGGGGGGGATCTGGAATGTGTTGGCGTAACTGTGGATCTCAGGCAGATTTATTACATGTTTTTTGGGGATGCCCTATGCTGAAGTTGTACTGGTCCAGGGTGTTCGATTTGCTTTCACTCATATGCAATTGGTGTATTCAACCACAACCTGCTCTAGCCTTGTTACTAATAGACATACATAGATTTAAAAGAAATAAATTTCTGGCGGCTCATATCCTTATGTCTGCAGCCTTCCTTGTAGCGAAGGGTTGGAACAGGAAGCAACCTCCAGACATTGTCACCCTTATTTTACTGGTGGACAAACATTGTGTCTACGAGAAGATTCACTATATTAATAAAGGCTTAATTAAAATATTTGATGACAGATGGTATAAATGGATGGAACTAAAGTCTAAAATAGAAAAGGATTTCATATCCTGAACTCATATTTTATTTCTTATGGTTTATGATGTGCCAATATTTCACATATTCAAGTGCCTAAATTTACCTTTCTTTTTATTGTTTCTTTCTGGTACTATTTGTTTAGTGTTTACTACATTTACTCTCAATGTTGATATACTATTGAAATGTCATCATATTGTGATGTATTCATATTTTTTTTACATCAGTACAATAACTTACTTAGATGAGTCTGTACAAGTGTAAATTTTACATTCTGCCTACTATTCTGGAAATTCTAATAAAAATTATTGTTAAAGAAAATTCAAAACATTCATTATTCAATAGAGCCCAATAGCAAAAATCAGGTTTTGAATGAAGAATCACATTTCTTGGTAGAATCATGCAGGATTGAAATTTTTGATGGTTTTTTACTCCTCTCAACAGCCCAAACAAGTTTCTAAAAGGATGAGTTTGCAACTACTTTACTTTTGGAGAAAATTCAAAACATTCATTATTCAATAGGGCCCAAACTATCAAAAACCAGCGGTTTCAATGAACACACATTTCTTGGTAGAATCATGCAGGACTGAAATTTTTGATGTTTTTCTACTCCTCTCATGAGCCCAAACAAGTCTCTAAAAGCATGAGTTTGCAACTACTTTACTTTTGGAGAAAATTCAAAACATTCATTACTCAAAAGAGCCCAATAGCAAAAACCAGCGTTTTGAATGAAGAATCACATTTCTTGGTAGAATCATGCAGGATTGAAATTTTTGATGGTTTTTTACTCCTCTCAACAGCCCAAACAAGTTTCTAAAAGGATGAGTTTGCAACTACTTTACTTTTGGAGAAAATTCAAAACATTCATTATTCAATAGGGCCCAAACTATCAAAAACCAGCAGTTTCAATGAACACACATTTCTTGGTAGAATCATGCAGGACTGAAATTTTTGATGTTTTTCTACTCCTCTCATGAGCCCAAACAAGTCTCTAAAAGCATGAGTTTGCAACTACTTTACTTTTGGAGAAAATTCAAAACATTCATTATTCAATAGAGCCCAATAGCAAAAATCAGGTTTTGAATGAAGAATCACATTTCTTGGTAGAATAATGCAGGATTGAAATTTTTGATGGTTTTTTACTCCTCTCAACAGCCCAAACAAGTTTCTAAAAGGATGAGTTTGTAACTACTTTACTTTTGGAGAAAATTCAAAACATTCATTATTCAATAGGGCCCAAACTATCAAAAACCAGCGGTTTCAATGAAAACACATTTCTTGGTAGAATCATGCAGGACTGAAATTTTTGATGTTTTTCTACTCCTCTCATGAGCCCAAACAAGTCTCTAAAAGCATGAGTTTGCAACTACTTTACTTTTGGAGAAAATTCAAAACATTCATTATTCAATAGAGCCCAATAACAAAAATCAGGTTTTGAATGAAGAATCACATTTCTTGGTAGAATAATGCAGGATTGAAATTTTTGATGGTTTTTTACTCCTCTCAACAGCCCAAACAAGTTTCTAAAAGGATGAGTTTGTAACTACTTTACTTTTGGAGAAAATTCAAAACATTCATTATTCAATAGGGCCCAAACTATCAAAAACCAGCGGTTTCAATGAACACACATTTCTTGGTAGAATCATGCAGGACTGAAATTTTTGATGTTTTTCTACTCCTCTCATGAGCCCAAACAAGTCTCTAAAAGCATGAGTTTGCAACTACTTTACTTTTGGAGAAAATTCAAAACATTCATTACTCAAAAGAGCCCAATAGCAAAAACCAGCGTTTTGAATGAAGAATCACATTTCTTGGTAGAATCATGCAGGATTGAAATTTTTGATGGTTTTTTACTCCTCTCAACAGCCCAAACAAGTTTCTAAAAGGATGAGTTTGCAACTACTTTACTTTTGGAGAAAATTCAAAACATTCATTATTCAATAGGGCCCAAACTATCAAAAACCAGCGGTTTCAATGAACACACATTTCTTGGTAGAATCATGCAGGACTGAAATTTTTGATGTTTTTCTACTCCTCTCATGAGCCCAAACAAGTCTCTAAAAGCATGAGTTTGCAACTACTTTACTTTTGGAGAAAATTCAAAACATTCACTATTCAATAGAGCCCAATAGCAAAAATCAGGTTTTGAATGAAGAATCACATTTCTTGGTAAAATCATGCAGGATTGAAATTTTTGATGGTTTTTTACTCCTCTCAACAGCCCAAACAAGTTTCTAAAAGGATGAGTTTGCAAATACTTTACTTTTGGAGAAAATTCAAAACATTCATTATTCAATAGGGCCCAAACTATCAAAAACCAGCGGTTTCAATGAACACACATTTCTTGGTAGAATCATGCAGCACTGAAATTTTTGATGTTTTTCTACTCCTCTCATGAACCCAAACAAGTCTCTAAAAGCATGAGTTTGGGGGGGCGTGGTTTGCAGGGGCCAGGAGCAGACGTGCTTTGCAGGAGCTCCTGAGATTCCCCTAAAAGAAGCTACCTAAAGCCTACAAGAAGTGGATTTTCTGCAACTACCTGATGTGGAAGACCTATGAGAACATGCCTGGAACTAAAGAAAGGAAGAAGGAGGAAAATCCAGTGGATAAAAAGCTTTCTGCAGGGGCTGGAAAGAAGCGGCCTGAAAATGCCGAGTCATCCCCGCTGTCTGGCTGGAGCAAGATGGCGGCCGTGAGGAAACCTGTGCTGGAGAAGAGGTGTATGACGGTGCCGCTGTGGAAACCTGCTGGGTCACAGCCAACTGGCCGGAGCAGTGGACATCAGCAGGAGGTGAAATCATCAGTTGTCGGCGGCCGGAGGAGAGGCGGCTGCAGGGATGCAGCTGTGAAACAGAAGAGGAGCGCGGTAGGTGAGGCAAAGACACCGCTACATGCCGCCGGGAAGAAGAGAAGCTGCGGGGTTGCCGCGGCAACAGTGAAGCTGGAGAATGGAGCGGTGCATCTTGTCGGGGTCCCACCGGGTGGACGCGACGCTGCAGGAAGAGGTGAGGACAGAGGTGGCGGAGTGGCCATGGCAGCGGTGACACCATCGGAGGAGGAAGCCACGGCCCTGCTCTCTGTATCTGTGGCCCCGGCGGCGGCTGGAGAGAAGACCCGGGAGCGACGCGACGGGGGAGAGGATGCAGGAGGCAGAGTGGAGACGGCAGCAGCGACGCTGTCGGCGAGGGAGGAAGCCACGGCCCTGCTTTCTTCTCCTGATGCGGATGTGTTGACAGCTGACAGGAGGGCCCGGGAGACATCGGGAGCCTGGACACAGCAATCGGGTCATCATGCGGTATCAGGTGGGACTGCGGGGATAAGCGTGTCTTTAACAGCAGCTGATGCCGGGAGCTGGAGACAGAAACCGGAGTTTAACATGATCGGTGGTGGGAGGTCTGATTTTATTTTCGCTGGAAAGGCTGGTGAGAGTTGGAAGGAAATGGGAGCATGGCCGGAGGCATTGGAAGAGCAATGTTTGTTATCAGAATCAGGAGGAAGTAATTTACGGCATGACGCGATGGTGTTTGTGCCATCGGCACTTAGAAATAGTGATGCTTGTATTCAATCATTGGGGAAGGAGGTGCAGGAGAAAACTTTAACACAACAGAGCATTAATGGTGGTCCCCCATTAACTGTACCACAAGGGGAACAACTGGATAACATACAAGAAAAGCAAATTCTGGGGGAGGAAACTGACATATCCTTACTTTATAAAAAAGAACTTGTGGAATGTGAAGGGAATGGATCTGTGGACTGGTCACCTGGGGTGGTAGTCAATACAGAGTTTCTAGAAAATAATGCTCCTGATACCCCTGTTGATCCAATTGGGGTTATAGTTAATGACCGTAAACTTCAGAAGTGTAAAAAACAGTATTCTACACGGCCTAGTTTGGGGGATGGGGGGAAAAATGGATTGCAAACAGATCCTATTAATTTTATAGCAACTAAAGGGGAGGAGTATCAAAAAATAATGGGAAGCTCCCAGATGAATAAGATTACATTTGGCTTTGATGATGATTTGGAGAGCATTTATTCTGCAGAATTCTTTTATGAGGGTGATTCATATGAAGTGCACGATAGTGATAAGATTTCGTCTTCTTACTCTTCCTCTGGGGAGGATAGTACTTCTGAGATTAATACTACATTGATAGACGACATACCCGCCTCGGGTGACCATCCCTCAGAAGATTTTGTAGCTAAAATGTGTGTTGCCCTCTTGAAATCATTGGATGTTTCGGTAGAAAACCACATTACCCAGAGTAACTTATTCAAACAAAAAGAGTTCAAGGCATCTGAAATCTTCATTAAAAATCTTTTTAGGGACACTCTACTACGCCTCACTGACGACTCCTATCCCAATTCTACTAGAAATTTTGATACCACTATAAAAAATCTTGAAGTATTTGATCCTCATGAAAAACTCGAGTTCCGATCTCCTATTGCTTTAAAATCGACTGACCTTCCTAATGGAAATCATGAGTCATCAACAATGCTAGCCGATGGTACACATCTAAATGCTTTGATTTCTCCGAAAGCCTCTGGACGTTATACTCATGACTCAGAGATAATTGAGTCATTCAAATTTAAAAGCAAAATACCACAATCAAGTGAATCTCAAATACTTTCCGCGTTCTCAGACTCACTGAATGCTATTAAAAAAGACATTGCTTCTTTCAACTCCACCTTGGCCAATTATGAAGATTTTAAAAGAAAAAACAATGTTAAAATACGAGGGATACCTGAGTCAGTCCAGGCCTTCCAATTAAAGAGTTACATATCCTCAATGGTCACCTCCTTATTCCCCGCTGCTAACGAGAATTATCTAATTGAAAAAACTTTTCGGATACGCAGACCACCTGAGTTACCGCAAGATTTAGCAAGAGATGTTATCATGTCGTTTCATCCAAACTGGTTAAGAAGTGCGTTCCTTGGACTGTCTAAAGATCCAGAATTCAAATCTTCCCGCTATAGTCATCTATCCTTTTTTAAAGACTTATCAAAAAGCACCTTGAAAAAAAGGAAGTCATTCTCCTCTACTACACGTGAATTGCTACGTGCCAAGATTCCATATTTTTGGACACAATCTTCGACTCTATTGGTGAAATATGCAGAGAGGCTGGTCCCCATCACTTCTCCAGACGAAGGGACTGATTTCTTAGAATTTTTAAGATCCTCCGCAAAATCTTTTCCTCCTTGAACTCAGACTATCATCGCGACTGAAAAATTGCCTTTAATATTTGGACTTGTTCCAAGTTCTCACATTGGTCTTAATTACTAATGTATTCCACTTTTTAATATTCTGGAATTGAACCGGACATTCCCCCCAATAGGTCTTAGGGACATCAATGGTTGTCCCGGACGGGGCAGGCTACTATACCTCCTACATTCTACCTTATATATGTTTGTTAATTGACACATTGGAGGCGAATAAGGATAATTGTTTTTTTTTGCAGGTACTGATAAGAAGACTTTAAATCATTCTAGTAAGATACGCAACTGGTTGGTTACGTCGAGGTTGCAACTTTTAGTAGCTAACACAGATATGTGAAGTATAACATAATCCTGTGTATTGATTTTACTTATACTGATATTTAACTTGACGATCACTCAAATGATTACTTGCATTTTTTTTAAGCTAATATGTAAAATTTTGTGATCTCTGATGTGTTGTGTATATAGTCTGCCTATTCCCCCATGCTTGGGGGTTTCCCTGTCTTTACAGGGAATTATGTTTCCCTACCCTTCCTTTGTTTTGTATTCCCTTCCTTTCCTCAAAAATTTGAAACTCTAATAAAGATTATTGGAAAATAAAAGCATGAGTTTGCAACTACTTTACTTTTGGAGAAAATTCAAAACATTCATTACTCAAAAGAGCCCAATAGCAAAAACCAGCGTTTTGAATGAAGAATCACATTTCTTGGTAGAATCATGCAGGATTGAAATTTTTGATGGTTTTTTACTCCTCTCAACAGCCCAAACAAGTTTCTAAAAGGATGAGTTTGCAACTACTTTACTTTTGGAGAAAATTCAAAACATTCATTATTCAATAGGGCCCAAACTATCAAAAACCAGCGGTTTCAATGAACACACATTTCTTGGTAGAATCATGCAGGACTGAAATTTTTGATGTTTTTCTACTCCTCTCATGAGCCCAAACAAGTCTCTAAAAGCATGAGTTTGCAACTACTTTACTTTTGGAGAAAATTCAAAACATTAATTACTCAAAAGAGCCCAATAGCAAAAACCAGCGTTTTGAATGAAGAATCACATTTCTTGGTAGAATCATGCAGGATTGAAATTTTTGATGGTTTTTTACTACTCTCAACAGCCCAAACAAGTTTCTAAAAGGATGAGTTTGTAACTACTTTACTTTTGGAGAAAATTCAAAACATTCATTATTCAATAGGGCCCAAACTATCAAAAACCAGCGGTTTCAATGAACACACATTTCTTGGTAGAATCATGCAGGACTGAAATTTTTGATGTTTTTCTACTCCTCTCATGAGCCCAAACAAGTCTCTAAAAGCATGAGTTTGCAACTACTTTACTTTTGGAGAAAATTCAAAACATTCATTACTCAAAAGAGCCCAATAGCAAAAATCAGGTTTTGAATGAAGAATCACATTTCTTGGTAGAATAATGCAGGATTGAAATTTTTGTTGGTTTTTTACTCCTCTCAACAGCCCAAACAAGTTTCTAAAAGGATGAGTTTGTAACTACTTTACTTTTGGAGAAAATTCAAAACATTCATTATTCAATACGGCCCAAACTATCAAAAACCAGCGGTTTCAATGAACACACATTTCTTGGTAGAATCATGCAGGACTGAAATTTTTGATGTTTTTCTACTCCTCTCATGAGCCCAAACAAGTCTCTAAAAGCATGAGTTTGCAACTACTTTACTTTTGGAGAAAATTCAAAACATTCATTACTCAAAAGAGCCCAATAGCAAAAATCAGGTTTTGAATGAAGAATCACATTTCTTGGTAGAATAATGCAGGATTGAAATTTTTGTTGGTTTTTTACTCCTCTCAACAGCCCAAACAAGTTTCTAAAAGGATGAGTTTGTAACTACTTTACTTTTGGAGAAAATTCAAAACATTCATTATTCAATAGGGCCCAAACTATCAAAAACCAGCGGTTTCAATGAACACACATTTCTTGGTAGAATCATGCAGGACTGAAATTTTTGATGTTTTTCTACTCCTCTCATGAGCCCAAACAAGTCTCTAAAAGCATGAGTTTGCAACTACTTTACTTTTGGAGAAAATTCAAAACATTCATTA
Source organism: Dendrobates tinctorius (assembly GCF_039654945.1). Classification (NCBI taxonomy): domain Eukaryota; kingdom Metazoa; phylum Chordata; class Amphibia; order Anura; family Dendrobatidae; genus Dendrobates; species Dendrobates tinctorius. Next base: position 397,874 of record NW_027362108.1, read on the forward strand.
TTCAATAGAGCCCAATAGCAAAAATCAGGTTTTGAATGAAGAATCACATTTCTTGGTAGAATCATGCAGGATTGAAATTTTTTATGGTTTTTTACTCCTCTCAACAGCCCAAACAAGTTTCTAAAAGGATGAGTTTGCAACTACTTTACTTTTGGAGAAAATTCAAAACATTCATTATTCAATAGGGCCCAAAATATCAAAAAACAGCGGTTTGAATGAACACACATTTCTTGGTAGAATCGTGCAGGACTGAAATTTTTGATGTTTTTCTACTCCTCTCATGAGCCCAAACAAGTCTCTAAAAGGATGAGTTTGCAACTACTTTACTTTTGGAGAAAATTCAAAACATTCATTATTCAATAGAGCCCAATAGCAAAAACCAGCGTTTTGAATGAAGAATCACATTTCTTGGTAGAATCATGCAGGATTGAAATTTTTGATGGTTTTTTACTCCTCTCAACAGCCCAAACAAGTTTCTAAAAGGATGAGTTTGCAACTACTTTACTTTTGGAGAAAATTCAAAACATTCATTATTCAATAGGGCCCAAACTATCAAAAACCAGCGGTTTCAATGAACACACATTTCTTGGTAGAATCATGCAGGACTGAAATTTTTGATGTTTTTCTACTCCTCTCATGAGCCCAAACAAGTCTCTAAAAGCATGAGTTTGCAACTACTTTACTTTTGGAGAAAATTCAAAACATTCATTACTCAAAAGAGCCCAATAGCAAAAACCAGCGTTTTGAATGAAGAATCACATTTCTTGTTAGAATCATGCAGGATTGAAATTTTTGATGTTTTTCTACTCCTCTCATGAGCCCAAACAAGTCTCTAAAAGCATGAGTTTGCAACTACTTTACTTTTGGAGAAAATTCAAAACATTCATTATTCAATAGAGCCCAATAGCAAAAATCAGGTTTTGAATGAAGAATCACATTTCTTGGTAGAATCATGCAGGATTGAAATTTTTGATGGTTTTTTACTCCTCTCAACAGCCCAAACAAGTTTCTAAAAGGATGAGTTTGCAACTACTTTACTTTTGGAGAAAATTCAAAACATTCATTATTCAATAGGGCCCAAAATATCAAAAACCAGCGGTTTGAATGAACACACATTTCTTGGTAGAATCGTGCAGGACTGAAATTTTTGATGTTTTTCTACTCCTCTCATGAGCCCAAACAAGTCTCTAAAAGGATGAGTTTGCAACTACTTTACTTTTGGAGAAAATTCAAAACATTCATTATTCAATAGAGCCCAATAGCAAAAACCAGCGTTTTGAATGAAGAATCACATTTCTTGGTAGAATCATGCAGGATTGAAATTTTTGATGGTTTTTTACTCCTCTCAACAGCCCAAACAAGTTTCTAAAAGGATGAGTTTGCAACTACTTTACTTTTGGAGAAAATTCAAAACATTCATTATTCAAAAGGGCCCAAACTATCAAAAACCAGCGGTTTCAATGAACACACATTTCTTGGTAGAATCATGCAGGACTGAAATTTTTCATGTTTTTCTACTCCTCTCATGAGCCCAAACAAGTCTCTAAAAGCATGAGTTTGCAACTACTTTACTTTTGGAGAAAATTCAAAACATTCATTATTCAATAGAGCCCAATAGCAAAAATCAGGTTTTGAATGAAGAATCACATTTCTTGGTAGAATCATGCAGGATTGAAATTTTTGATGGTTTTTTACTCCTCTCAACAGCCCAAACAAGTTTCTAAAAGGATGAGTTTGCAACTACTTTACTTTTGGAGAAAATTCAAACATTCATTATTCAATAGGGCCCAAACTATCAAAAACCAGCGGTTTCAATGAACACACATTTCTTGGTAGAATCGTGCAGGACTGAAATTTTTGATGTTTTTCTACTCCTCTCATGAGCCCAAACAAGTCTCTAAAAGGATGAGTTTGCAACTACTTTACTTTTGGAGAAAATTCAAAACATTCATTATTCAATAGAGCCCAATAGCAAAAACCAGCGTTTTGAATGAAGAATCACATTTCTTGGTAGAATCATGCAGGATTGAAATTTTTGATGGTTTTTTACTCCTCTCAACAGCCCAAACAAGTTTCTAAAAGGATGAGTTTGCAACTACTTTACTTTTGGAGAAAATTCAAAACATTCATTATTCAATAGGGCCCAAACTATCAAAAACCAGCGGTTTCAATGAACACACATTTCTTGGTAGAATCATGCAGGACTGAAATTTTTGATGTTTTTCTACTCCTCTCATGAGCCCAAACAAGTCTCTAAAAGGATGAGTTTGCAACTACTTTACTTTTGGAGAAAATTCAAAACATTCATTATTCAATAGAGCCCAATAGCAAAAACCAGCGTTTTGAATGAAGAATCACATTTCTTGGTAGAATCATGCAGGATTGAAATTTTTGATGGTTTTTTACTCCTCTCAACAGCCCAAACAAGTTTCTAAAAGGATGAGTTTGCAACTACTTTACTTTTGGAGAAAATTCAAAACATTCATTATTCAATAGGGCCCAAACTATCAAAAACCAGCGGTTTCAATGAACACACATTTCTTGGTAGAATCATGCAGGACTGAAATTTTTGATGTTTTTCTACTCCTCTCATGAGCCCAAACAAGTCTCTAAAAGCATGAGTTTGCAACTACTTTACTTTTGGAGAAAATTCAAAACATTCATTATTCAATAGAGCCCAATAGCAAAAATCAGGTTTTGAATGAAGAATCACATTTCTTGGTAGAATCATGCAGGATTGAAATTTTTGATGGTTTTTTACTCCTCTCAACAGCCCAAACAAGTTTCTAAAAGGATGAGTTTGCAACTACTTTACTTTTGGAGAAAATTCAAAACATTCATTATTCAATAGGGCCCAAAATATCAAAAACCAGCGGTTTGAATGAACACACATTTCTTGGTAGAATCGTGCAGGACTGAAATTTTTGATGTTTTTCTACTCCTCTCATGAGCCCAAACAAGTCTCTAAAAGGATGAGTTTGCAACTACTTTACTTTTGGAGAAAATTCAAAACATTCATTATTCAATAGAGCCCAATAGCAAAAACCAGCGTTTTGAATGAAGAATCACATTTCTTGGTAGAATCATGCAGGATTGAAATTTTTGATGGTTTTTTACTCCTCTCAACAGCCCAAACAAGTTTCTAAAAGGATGAGTTTGCAACTACTTTACTTTTGGAGAAAATTCAAAACATTCATTATTCAATAGAGCCCAATAGCAAAAAATAAGGTTTTGAATGAAGAATCACATTTCTTGGTAAAATCATGCAGGATTGAAATTTTTGATGGTTTTTTACTCCTCTCAACAGCCCAAACAAGTTTCTAAAAGGATGAGTTTGCAACTACTTTACTTTTGGAGAAAATTCAAAACATTCATTATTCAAAAGGGCCCAAACTATCAAAAACAAGCGGTTTGAATGAACACACATTTCTTGGTAGAATCATGCAGGACTGAAATTTTTGATGTTTTTCTACTCCTCTCATGAGCCCAAACAAGTCTCTAAAAGCATGAGTTTGCAACTACTTTACTTTTGGAGAAAATTCAAAACATTCATTACTCAAAAGAGCCCAATAGCAAAAACCAGCGTTTTGAATGAAGAATCACATTTCTTGGTAGAATCATGCAGGATTGAAATTTTTGATGGTTTTTTACTCCTCTCAACAGCCCAAACAAGTTTCTAAAAGGATGAGTTTGCAACTACTTTACTTTTGGAGAAAATTCAAAACATTCATTATTCAATAGGGCCCAAACTATCAAAAACCAGCGGTTTCAATGAACACACATTTCTTGGTAGAATCATGCAGGACTGAAATTTTTGATGTTTTTCTACTCCTCTCATGAGCCCAAACAAGTCTCTAAAAGCATGAGTTTGCAACTACTTTACTTTTGGAGAAAATTCAAAACATTCATTATTCAATAGAGCCCAATAGCAAAAATCAGGTTTTGAATGAAGAATCACATTTCTTGGTAGAATCATGCAGGATTGAAATTTTTGATGGTTTTTTACTCCTCTCAACAGCCCAAACAAGTTTCTAAAAGGATGAGTTTGCAACTACTTTACTTTTGGAGAAAATTCAAAACATTCATTATTCAATAGGGCCCAAACTATCAAAAACCAGCGGTTTCAATGAACACACATTTCTTGGTAGAATCATGCAGGACTGAAATTTTTGATGTTTTTCTACTCCTCTCATGAGCCCAAACAAGTCTCTAAAAGCATGAGTTTGCAACTACTTTACTTTTGGAGAAAATTCAAAACATTCATTACTCAAAAGAGCCCAATAGCAAAAACCAGCGTTTTGAATGAAGAATCACATTTCTTGTTAGAATCATGCAGGATTGAAATTTTTGATGTTTTTCTACTCCTCTCATGAGCCCAAACAAGTCTCTAAAAGCATGAGTTTGCAACTACTTTACTTTTGGAGAAAATTCAAAACATTCATTATTCAATAGAGCCCAATAGCAAAAATCAGGTTTTGAATGAAGAATCACATTTCTTGGTAGAATCATGCAGGATTGAAATTTTTGATGGTTTTTTACTCCTCTCAACAGCCCAAACAAGTTTCTAAAAGGATGAGTTTGCAACTACTTTACTTTTGGAGAAAATTCAAAACATTCATTATTCAATAGGGCCCAAAATATCAAAAACCAGCGGTTTGAATGAACACACATTTCTTGGTAGAATCGTGCAGGACTGAAATTTTTGATGTTTTTCTACTCCTCTCATGAGCCCAAACAAGTCTCTAAAAGGATGAGTTTGCAACTACTTTACTTTTGGAGAAAATTCAAAACATTCATTATTCAATAGAGCCCAATAGCAAAAACCAGCGTTTTGAATGAAGAATCACATTTCTTGGTAGAATCATGCAGGATTGAAATTTTTGATGGTTTTTTACTCCTCTCAACAGCCCAAACAAGTTTCTAAAAGGATGAGTTTGCAACTACTTTACTTTTGGAGAAAATTCAAAACATTCATTATTCAAAAGGGCCCAAACTATCAAAAACCAGCGGTTTCAATGAACACACATTTCTTGGTAGAATCATGCAGGACTGAAATTTTTCATGTTTTTCTACTCCTCTCATGAGCCCAAACAAGTCTCTAAAAGCATGAGTTTGCAACTACTTTACTTTTGGAGAAAATTCAAAACATTCATTATTCAATAGAGCCCAATAGCAAAAATCAGGTTTTGAATGAAGAATCACATTTCTTGGTAGAATCATGCAGGATTGAAATTTTTGATGGTTTTTTACTCCTCTCAACAGCCCAAACAAGTTTCTAAAAGGATGAGTTTGCAACTACTTTACTTTTGGAGAAAATTCAAACATTCATTATTCAATAGGGCCCAAACTATCAAAAACCAGCGGTTTCAATGAACACACATTTCTTGGTAGAATCGTGCAGGACTGAAATTTTTGATGTTTTTCTACTCCTCTCATGAGCCCAAACAAGTCTCTAAAAGGATGAGTTTGCAACTACTTTACTTTTGGAGAAAATTCAAAACATTCATTATTCAATAGAGCCCAATAGCAAAAACCAGCGTTTTGAATGAAGAATCACATTTCTTGGTAGAATCATGCAGGATTGAAATTTTTGATGGTTTTTTACTCCTCTCAACAGCCCAAACAAGTTTCTAAAAGGATGAGTTTGCAACTACTTTACTTTTGGAGAAAATTCAAAACATTCATTATTCAATAGGGCCCAAACTATCAAAAACCAGCGGTTTCAATGAACACACATTTCTTGGTAGAATCATGCAGGACTGAAATTTTTGATGTTTTTCTACTCCTCTCATGAGCCCAAACAAGTCTCTAAAAGGATGAGTTTGCAACTACTTTACTTTTGGAGAAAATTCAAAACATTCATTATTCAATAGAGCCCAATAGCAAAAACCAGCGTTTTGAATGAAGAATCACATTTCTTGGTAGAATCATGCAGGATTGAAATTTTTGATGGTTTTTTACTCCTCTCAACAGCCCAAACAAGTTTCTAAAAGGATGAGTTTGCAACTACTTTACTTTTGGAGAAAATTCAAAACATTCATTATTCAATAGGGCCCAAACTATCAAAAACCAGCGGTTTCAATGAACACACATTTCTTGGTAGAATCATGCAGGACTGAAATTTTTGATGTTTTTCTACTCCTCTCATGAGCCCAAACAAGTCTCTAAAAGCATGAGTTTGCAACTACTTTACTTTTGGAGAAAATTCAAAACATTCATTATTCAATAGAGCCCAATAGCAAAAATCAGGTTTTGAATGAAGAATCACATTTCTTGGTAGAATCATGCAGGATTGAAATTTTTGATGGTTTTTTACTCCTCTCAACAGCCCAAACAAGTTTCTAAAAGGATGAGTTTGCAACTACTTTACTTTTGGAGAAAATTCAAAACATTCATTATTCAAAAGGGCCCAAACTATCAAAAACAAGCGGTTTGAATGAACACACATTTCTTGGTAGAATCATGCAGGACTGAAATTTTTGATGTTTTTCTACTCCTCTCATGAGCCCAAACAAGTCTCTAAAAGCATGAGTTTGCAACTACTTTACTTTTGGAGAAAATTCAAAACATTCATTACTCAAAAGAGCCCAATAGCAAAAACCAGCGTTTTGAATGAAGAATCACATTTCTTGGTAGAATCATGCAGGATTGAAATTTTTGATGGTTTTTTACTCCTCTCAACAGCCCAAACAAGTTTCTAAAAGAATGAGTTTGCAACTACTTTACTTTTGGAGAAAATTCAAAACATTCATTATTCAATAGGGCCCAAACTATCAAAAACCAGCGGTTTCAATGAACACACATTTCTTGGTAGAATCATGCAGGACTGAAATTTTTGATGTTTTTCTACTCCTCTCATGAGCCCAAACAAGTCTCTAAAAGCATGAGTTTGCAACTACTTTACTTTTGGAGAAAATTCAAAACATTCATTATTCAATAGAGCCCAATAGCAAAAATCAGGTTTTGAATGAAGAATCACATTTCTTGGTAGAATCATGCAGGATTGAAATTTTTGATGGTTTTTTACTCCTCTCAACAGCCCAAACAAGTTTCTAAAAGGATGAGTTTGCAACTACTTTACTTTTGGAGAAAATTCAAAACATTCATTATTCAATAGGGCCCAAACTATCAAAAACCAGCGGTTTCAATGAACACACATTTCTTGGTAGAATCATGCAGGACTGAAAATTTGGTGTTTTTCTACTCCTCTCATGAGCCCAAACAATTCTCTAAAAGCATGAGTTAGCAACTACTTTACTTTTGGAGAAAATTCAAAACATTCACTATTCAATAGAGCCCAATAGCAAAAATCAGGTTTTGAATGAAGAATCACATTTCTTGGTAAAATCATGCAGGATTGAAATTTTTGATGGTTTTTTACTCCTCTCAACAGCCCAAACAAGTTTCTAAAAGGATGAGTTTGCAACTACTTTACTTTTGGAGAAAATTCAAAACATTCATTATTCAATAGAGCCCAATAGCAAAAACCAGCGTTTTGAATGAAGAATCACATTTCTTGGTAGAATCATGCAGGATTGAAATTTTTGATGGTTTTTTACTCCTCTCAACAGCCCAAACAAGTTTCTAAAAGGATGAGTTTGCAACTACTTTACTTTTGGAGAAAATTCAAAACATTCATTATTCAATAGGGCCCAAACTATCAAAAACCAGCGGTTTCAATGAACACACATTTCTTGGTAGAATCATGCAGGACTGAAATTTTTGATGTTTTTCTACTCCTCTCATGAGCCCAAACAAGTCTCTAAAAGCATGAGTTTGCAACTACTTTACTTTTGGAGAAAATTCAAAACATTCATTATTCAATAGAGCCCAATAGCAAAAAATAAGGTTTTGAATGAAGAATCACATTTCTTGGTAAAATTATGCAGGATTGAAATTTTTGATGGTTTTTTACTCCTCTCAACAGCCCAAACAAGTTTCTAAAAGGATGAGTTTGCAACTACTTTACTTTTGGAGAAAATTCAAAACATTCATTACTCAATAGGGCCCAAACTATCAAAAACCAGCGGTTTCAATGAACACACATTTCTTGGTAGAATCATGCAGGACTGAAATTTTTGATGTTTTTCTACTCCTCTCATGAGCCCAAACAAGTCTCTAAAAGCATGAGTTTGCAACTACTTTACTTTTGGAGAAAATTCAAAACATTCACTATTCAATAGAGCCCAATAGCAAAAATCAGGTTTTGAATGAAGAATCACATTTCTTGGTAAAATCATGCAGGATTGAAATTTTTGATGGTTTTTTACTCCTCTCAACAGCCCAAACAAGTTTCTAAAAGGATGAGTTTGCAACTACTTTACTTATGGAGAAAATTCAAAACATTCATTATTCAATAGAGCCCAATAGCAAAAACCAGCGTTTTGAATGAAGAATCACATTTCTTGGTAGAATCATGCAGGATTGAAATTTTTGATGGTTTTTTACTCCTCTCAACAGCCCAAACAAGTTTCTAAAAGGATGAGTTTGCAACTACTTAACTTTTGGAGAAAATTCAAAACATTCATTATTCAATAGGGCCCAAACTATCAAAAACCAGCGGTTTCAATGAACACACATTTCTTGGTAGAATCATGCAGGACTGAAATTTTTGATGTTTTTCTACTCCTCTCATGAGCCCAAACAAGTCTCTAAAAGCATGAGTTTGCAACTACTTTACTTTTGGAGAAAATTCAAAACATTCATTACTCAAAAGAGCCCAATAGCAAAAACCAGCGTTTTGAATGAAGAATCACATTTCTTGGTAGAATCATGCAGGATTGAAATTTTTGATGGTTTTTTACTCCTCTCAACAGCCCAAACAAGTTTCTAAAAGGATGAGTTTGCAACTACTTTACTTTTGGAGAAAATTCAAAACATTCATTATTCAATAGGGCCCAAACTATCAAAAACCAGCGGTTTCAATGAACACACATTTCTTGGTAGAATCATGCAGGACTGAAATTTTTGATGTTTTTCTACTCCTCTCATGAGCCCAAACAAGTCTCTAAAAGCATGAGTTTGCAACTACTTTACTTTTGGAGAAAATTCAAAACATTCATTATTCAATAGAGCCCAATAGCAAAAATCAGGTTTTGAATGAAGAATCACATTTCTTGGTAGAATCATGCAGGATTGAAATTTTTGATGGTTTTTTACTCCTCTCAACAGCCCAAACAAGTTTCTAAAAGGATGAGTTTGCAACTACTTTACTTTTGGAGAAAATTCAAAACATTCATTATTCAATAGGGCCCAAACTATCAAAAACCAGCGGTTTCAATGAACACACATTTCTTGGTAGAATCATGCAGGACTGAAATTTTTGATGTTTTTCTACTCCTCTCATGAGCCCAAACAAGTCTCTAAAAGCATGAGTTTGCAACTACTTTACTTTTGGAGAAAATTCAAAACATTCATTACTCAAAAGAGCCCAATAGCAAAAACCAGCGTTTTGAATGAAGAATCACATTTCTTGGTAGAATCATGCAGGATTGAAATTTTTGATGGTTTTTTACTCCTCTCAACAGCCCAAACAAGTTTCTAAAAGGATGAGTTTGTAACTACTTTACTTTTGGAGAAAATTCAAAACATTCATTATTCAATAGGGCCCAAACTATCAAAAACCAGCGGTTTCAATGAACACACATTTCTTGGTAGAATCATGCAGGACTGAAATTTTTGATGTTTTTCTACTCCTCTCATGAGCCCAAACAATTCTCTAAAAGCATGAGTTTGCAACTACTTTACTTTTGGAGAAAATTCAAAACATTCATTACTCAAAAGAGCCCAATAGCAAAAACCAGCGTTTTGAATGAAGAATCACATTTCTTGTTAGAATCATGCAGGATTGAAATTTTTGATGGTTTTTTACTCCTCTCAACATCCCAAACAAGTTTCTAAAAGGATGAGTTTGCAACTACTTTACTTTTGGAGAAAATTCAAAACATTCATTATTCAATAGGGCCCAAACTATCAAAAACCAGCGGTTTCAATGAACACACATTTCTTGGTAGAATCATGCAGGACTGAAATTTTTGATGTTTTTCTACTCCTCTCATGAGCCCAAACAAGTCTTTAAAAGCATGAGTTTGCAACTACTTTACTTTTGGAGAAAATTCAAAACATTCATTACTCAAAAGAGCCCAATAGCAAAAACCAGCGTTTTGAATGAAGAATCACATTTCTTGGTAGAATCATGCAGGATTGAAATTTTTGATGGTTTTTTACTCCTCTCAACAGCCCAAACAAGTTTCTAAAAGGATGAGTTTGCAACTACTTTACTTTTGGAGAAAATTCAAAACATTCATTATTCAATAGGGCCCAAAATATCAAAAACCAGCGGTTTGAATGAACACACATTTCTTGGTAGAATCGTGCAGGACTGAAATTTTTGATGTTTTTCTACTCCTCTCATGAGCCCAAACAAGTCTCTAAAAGGATGAGTTTGCAACTACTTTACTTTTGGAGAAAATTCAAAACATTCATTATTCAATAGAGCCCAATAGCAAAAACCAGCGTTTTGAATGAAGTATCACATTTCTTGGTAGAATCATGCAGGATTGAAATTTTTGATGGTTTTTTACTCCTCTCAACAGCCCAAACAAGTTTCTAAAAGGATGAGTTTGCAACTACTTTACTTTTGGAGAAAATTCAAAACATTCATTATTCAATAGGGAACAAACTATCAAAAACCAGCGGTTTGAATGAACACACATTTCTTGGTAGAATCATGCAGGACTGAAATTTTAGATGTTTTTCTACTCCTCTCATGAGCCCAAACAAGTCTCTAAAAGCATGAGTTTGCAACTACTTTACTTTTGGAGAAAATTCAAAACATTCATTATTCAATAGAGCCCAATAGCAAAAATCAGGTTTTGAATGAAGAATCACATTTCTTGGTAAAATCATGCAGGATTGAAATTTTTGATGGTTTTTTACTCCTCTCAACAGCCCAAACAAGTTTCTAAAAGGATGAGTTTGCAACTACTTTACTTTTGGAGAAAATTCAAAACATTCATTATTCAATAGGGCCCAAACTATCAAAAACCAGCGGTTTGAATGAACACACATTTCTTGGTAGAATCATGCAGGACTGAAATTTTTGATGTTTTTCTACTCCTCTCATGAGCCCAAACAAGTCTCTAAAAGCATGAGTTTGCAACTACTTTACATTTGGAGAAAATTCAAAACATTCATTACTCAAAAGAGCCCAATAGCAAAAACCAGCGTTTTGAATGAAGAATCACATTTCTTGGTAGAATCATGCAGGATTGAAATTTTTGATGGTTTTTTACTCCTCTCAACAGCCCAAACAAGTTTCTAAAAGGATGAGTTTGCAACTACTTTACTTTTGGAGAAAATTCAAAACATTCATTATTCAATAGGGCCCAAACTATCAAAAACCAGCGGTTTCAATGAACACATATTTCTTGGTAGAATCGTGCAGGACTGAAATTTTTGATGTTTTTCTACTCCTTTCATGAGCCCAAACAAGTCTCTAAAAGGATGAGTTTGCAACTACTTTACTTTTGGAGAAAATTCAAAACATTCATTATTCAATAGAGCCCAATAGCAAAAATCAGGTTTTGAATGAAGAATCACATTTCTTGGTAGAATCATGCAGGATTGAAATTTTTGATGGTTTTTTACTCCTCTCAACAGCCCAAACAAGTTTCTAAAAGGATGAGTTTGTAACTACTTTACTTTTGGAGAAAATTCAAAACATTCATTATTCAATAGGGCCCAAACTATCAAAAACCAGCGGTTTCAATGAACACACATTTCTTGGTAGAATCATGCAGGACTGAAATTTTTGATGTTTTTCTACTCCTCTCATGAGCCCAAACAAGTCTCTAAAAGCATGAGTTTGCAACTACTTTACTTTTGGAGAAAATTCAAAACATTCATTATTCAATAGAGCCCAATAGCAAAAATCAGGTTTTGAATGAAGAATCACATTTCTTGGTAGAATCATGCAGGATTGAAATTTTTGATGGTTTTTTACTCCTCTCAACAGCCCAAACAAGTTTCTAAAAGGATGAGTTTGCAACTACTTTACTTTTAGAGAAAATTCAAAACATTCATTATTCAATAGGGCCCAAAATATCAAAAAACAGCGGTTTGAATGAACACACATTTCTTGGTAGAATCGTGCAGGACTGAAATTTTTGATGTTTTTCTACTCCTCTCATGAGCCCAAATAAGTCTCTTCAAGGATGAGTTTGCAACTACTTTACTTTTGGAGTAAATTCAAAACATTCATTATTCAATAGAGCCCAATAGCAAAAACCAGCGTTTTGAATGAAGAATCACATTTCTTGGTAGAATCATGCAGGATTGAAATTTTTGATGGTTTTTTACTCCTCTCAACAGCCCAAACAAGTTTCTAAAAGGATGAGTTTGCAACTACTTTACTTTTGGAGAAAATTCAAAACATTCATTATTCAATAGGGCCCAAACTATCAAAAACCAGCGGTTTCAATGAACACACATTTCTTGGTAGAATCATGCAGGACTGAAATTTTTGATGTTTTTCTACTCCTCTCATGAGCCCAAACAAGTCTCTAAAAGCATGAGTTTGCAACTACTTTACATTTGGAGAAAATTCAAAACATTCATTACTCAAAAGAGCCCAATAGCAAAAACCAGCGTTTTGAATGAAGAATCACATTTCTTGGTAGAATCATGCAGGATTGAAATTTTTGATGGTTTTTTACTCCTCTCAACAGCCCAAACAAGTTTCTAAAAGGATGAGTTTGCAACTACTTTACTTTTGGAGAAAATTCAAAACATTCATTATTCAATAGGGCCCAAACTATCAAAAACCAGCGGTTTCAATGAACACATATTTCTTGGTAGAATCGTGCAGGACTGAAATTTTTGATGTTTTTCTACTCCTTTCATGAGCCCAAACAAGTCTCTAAAAGGATGAGTTTGCAACTACTTTACTTTTGGAGAAAATTCAAAACATTCATTATTCAATAGAGACCAATAGCAAAAATCAGGTTTTGAATGAAGAATCACATTTCTTGGTAGAATCATGCAGGATTGAAATTTTTGATGGTTTTTTACTCCTCTCAACAGCCCAAACAAGTTTCTAAAAGGATGAGTTTGTAACTACTTTACTTTTGGAGAAAATTCAAAACATTCATTATTCAATAGGGCCCAAACTATCAAAAACCAGCGGTTTCAATGAACACACATTTCTTGGTAGAATCATGCAGGACTGAAATTTTTGATGTTTTTCTACTCCTCTCATGAGCCCAAACAAGTCTCTAAAAGCATGAGTTTGCAACTACTTTACTTTTGGAGAAAATTCAAAACATTCATTATTCAATAGAGCCCAATAGCAAAAATCAGGTTTTGAATGAAGAATCACATTTCTTGGTAGAATCATGCAGGATTGAAATTTTTGATGGTTTTTTACTCCTCTCAACAGCCCAAACAAGTTTCTAAAAGGATGAGTTTGCAACTACTTTACTTTTAGAGAAAATTCAAAACATTCATTATTCAATAGGGCCCAAAATATCAAAAAACAGCGGTTTGAATGAACACACATTTCTTGGTAGAATCGTGCAGGACTGAAATTTTTGATGTTTTTCTACTCCTCTCATGAGCCCAAATAAGTCTCTTCAAGGATGAGTTTGCAACTACTTTACTTTTGGAGTAAATTCAAAACATTCATTATTCAATAGAGCCCAATAGCAAAAACCAGCGTTTTGAATGAAGAATCACATTTCTTGGTAGAATCATGCAGGATTGAAATTTTTGATGGTTTTTTACTCCTCTCAACAGCCCAAACAAGTTTCTAAAAGGATGAGTTTGCAACTACTTTACTTTTGGAGAAAATTCAAAACATTCATTATTCAATAGGGCCCAAACTATCAAAAACCAGCGGTTTCAATGAACACACATTTCTTGGTAGAATCATGCAGGACTGAAATTTTTGATGTTTTTCTACTCCTCTCATGAGCCCAAACAAGTCTCTAAAAGCATGAGTTTGCAACTACTTTACTTTTGGAGAAAATTCAAAACATTCATTATTCAATAGAGCCCAATAGCAAAAATCAGGTTTTGAATGAAGAATCACATTTCTTGGTAGAATCATGCAGGATTGAAATTTTTGATGGTTTTTTACTCCTCTCAACAGTCCAAACAAGTTTCTAAAAGGATGAGTTTGCAACTACTTTACTTTTGGAGAAAATTCAAAACATTCATTATTCAATAGGGCCCAAACTATCAAAAACCAGCGGTTTCAATGAACACAAATTTCTTGGTAGAATCATGCAGGACTGAAATTTTTGATGTTTTTCTACTCCTCTCATGAGCCCAAACAAGTCTCTAAAAGCATGAGTTTGCAACTACTTCACTTTTGGAGAAAATTCAAAACATTCATTATTCAATAGAGCCCAATAGCAAAAATCAGGTTTTGAATGAAGAATCACATTTCTTGGTAAAATCATGCAGGATTGAAATTTTTGATGGTTTTTTACTCCTCTCAACAGCCCAAACAAGTTTCTAAAAGGATGAGTTTGCAACTACTTTACTTTTGGAGAAAATTCAAAACATTCATTATTCAATAGGGCCCAAACTATCAAAAACCAGCGGTTTGAATGAACACACATTTCTTGGTAGAATCATGCAGGACTGAAATTTTTGATGTTTTTCTACTCCTCTCATGATCCCAAACAAGTCTCTAAAAGCTTGAGTTTGCAACTACTTTACATTTGGAGAAAATTCAAAACATTCATTACTCAAAAGAGCCCAATAGCAAAAACCAGCGTTTTGAATGAAGAATCACATTTCTTGGTAGAATCATGGAGGATTGAAATTTTTGATGGTTTTTTACTCCTCTCAACAGCCCAAACAAGTTTCTAAAAGGATGAGTTTGCAACTACTTTACTTTTGGAGAAAATTCAAAACATTCATTATTCAATAGGGCCCAAACTATCAAAAACCAGCGGTTTCAATGAACACATATTTCTTGGTAGAATTATGCAGGACTGAAATTTTTGATGTTTTTCTACTCCTCTCATGAGCCCAAACAAGTCTCTAAAAGCATGAGTTTGCAACTACTTTACTTTTGGAGAAAATTCAAAACATTCATTATTCAATAGAGCCCAATAGCAAAAATCAGGTTTTGAATGAAGAATCACATTTCTTGGTAAAATCATGCAGGATTGAAATTTTTGATGGTTTTTTACTCCTCTCAACAGCCCAAACAAGTTTCTAAAAGGATGAGTTTGCAACTACTTTACTTTTGGAGAAAATTCAAAACATTCATTATTCAATAGGGCCCAAACTATCAAAAACCAGCGGTTTGAATGAACACACATTTCTTGGTAGAATCATGCAGGACTGAAATTTTTGATGTTTTTCTACTCCTCTCATGAGCCCAAACAAGTCTCTAAAAGCATGAGTTTGCAACTACTTTACTTTTGGAGAAAATTCAAAACATTCATTATTCAATAGAGCCCAATAGCAAAAATCAGGTTTTGAATGAAGAATCACATTTCTTGGTAGAATCATGCAGGATTGAAATTTTTGATGGTTTTTTACTCCTCTCAACAGCCCAAACAAGTTTCTAAAAGGATGAGTTTGCAACTACTTTACTTTTGGAGAAAATTCAAAACATTCATTATTCAATAGGGCCCAAACTATCAAAAACCAGCGGTTTGAATGAACACACATTTCTTGGTAGAATCATGCAGGACTGAAATTTTTGATGTTTTTCTACTCCTCTCATGAGCCCAAACAAGTCTCTAAAAGCATGAGTTTGCAACTACTTTACTTTTGGAGAAAATTCAAAACATTCATTATTCAATAGAGCCCAATAGCAAAAATCAGGTTTTGAATGAAGAATCACATTTCTTGGTAGAATCATGCAGGATTGAAATTTTTGATGGTTTTTTACTCCTCTCAACAGCCCAAACAAGTTTCTAAAAGGATGAGTTTGCAACTACTTTACTTTTGGAGAAAATTCAAAACATTCATTATTCAATAGGGCCCAAACTATCAAAAACCAGCGGTTTCAATGAACACACATTTCTTGGTAGAATCATGCAGGACTGAAATTTTTGATGTTTTTCTACTCCTCTCATGAGCCCAAACAAGTCTCTAAAAGCATGAGTTTGCAACTACTTTACTTTTGGAGAAAATTCAAAACATTCACTATTCAATAGAGCCCAATAGCAAAAATCAGGTTTTGAATGAAGAATCACATTTCTTGGTAAAATCATGCAGGATTGAAATTTTTGATGGTTTTTTACTCCTCTCAACAGCCCAAACAAGTTTCTAAAAGGATGAGTTTGCAACTACTTTACTTTTGGAGAAAATTCAAAACATTCATTATTCAATAGGGCCCAAACTATCAAAAACCAGCGGTTTCAATGAACACACATTTCTTGGTAGAATCGTGCAGGACTGAAATTTTTGATGTTTTTCTACTCCTCTCATGAGCCCAAACAAGTCTCTAAAAGGATGAGTTTGCAACTACTTTACTTTTGGAGAAAATTCAAAACATTCATTATTCAATAGAGCCCAATAGCAAAAACCAGCGTTTTGAATGAAGAATCACATTTCTTGGTAGAATCATGCAGGATTGAAATTTTTGATGGCTTTTTACTCCTCTCAACAGCCCAAACAAGTTTCTAAAAGGATGAGTTTGCAACTACTTTACTTTTGGAGAAAATTCAAAACATTCATTATTCAATAGGGCCCAAACTATCAAAAACCAGCGGTTTCAATGAACACACATTTCTTGGTAGAATCATGCAGGACTGAAATTTTTGATGTTTTTCTACTCCTCTCATGAGCCCAAACAAGTCTCTAAAAGCATGAGTTTGCAACTACTTTACTTTTGGAGAAAATTCAAAACATTCATTACTCAATAGAGCCCAATAGCAAAAACCAGCGTTTTGAATGAAGAATCACATTTCTTGGTAGAATCATGCAGGATTGAAATTTTTGATGGTTTTTTACTCCTCTCAACAGCCCAAACAAGTTTCTAAAAGGATGAGTTTGCAACTACTTTACTTTTGGAGAAAATTCAAAACATTCATTATTCAATAGAGCCCAATAGCAAAAATCAGGTTTTGAATGAAGAATCACATTTCTTGGTAAAATCATGCAGGATTGAAATTTTTGATGGTTTTTTACTCCTCTCAACAGCCCAAACAAGTTTCTAAAAGGATGAGTTGTAACTACTTTACTTTTGGAGAAAATTCAAAACATTCATTATTCAATAGGGCCCAAACTATCAAAAACCAGCGGTTTCAATGAACACACATTTCTTGGTAGAATCATGCAGGACTGAAATTTTTGATGTTTTTCTACTCCTCTCATGAGCCCAAACAAGTCTCTAAAAGCATGAGTTTGCAACTACTTTACTTTTGGAGAAAATTCAAAACATTCATTATTCAATAGGGCCCAAACTATCAAAAACCAGCGGTTTGAATGAACACACATTTCTTGGTAGAATCATGCAGGACTGAAATTTTTGATGTTTTTCTACTCCTCTCATGAGCCCAAACAAGTCTCTAAAAGCATGAGTTTGCAACTACTTTACTTTTGGAGAAAATTCAAAACATTCATTATTCAGTAGAGCCCAATAGCAAAAACCAGCGTTTTGAATGAAGAATCACATTTCTTGGTAGAATCATGCAGGATTGAAATTTTTGATGGTTTTTTACTCCTCTCAACAGCCCAAACAAGTTTCTAAAAGGATGAGTTTGCAACTACTTTACTTTTGGAGAAAATTCAAAACATTCATTATTCAATAGGGCCCAAACTATCAAAAACCAGCCGTTTCAATGAACACACATGTCTTGGTAGAATCATGCAGGACTGAAATTTTTAATGTTTTTCTACTCCTCTCATGAGCCCAAACAAGTCTCTAAAAGCATGAGTTTGCAACTACTTTACTTTTGGAGAAAATTCAAAACATTCATTATTCAATAGGGCCCAAACTATCAAAAACCAGCGGTTTCAATGAACACACATTTCTTGGTAGAATCATGCAGGACTGAAATTTTTGATGTTTTTCTACTCCTCTCATGAGCCCAAACAACTCTCTAAAAGCATGAGTTTGCAACTACTTTACTTTTGGAGAAAATTCAAAACATTCATTATTCAATAGAGCCCAATAGCAAAAACCAGCGTTTTGAATGAAGAATCACATTTCTTGGTAGAATCATGCAGGATTGAAATTTTTGATGGTTTTTTACTCCTCTCAACAGCCCAAACAAGTTTCTAAAAGGATGAGTTTGCAACTACTTTACTTTTGGAGAAAATTCAAAACATTCATTATTCAATAGGGCCCAAACTATCAAAAACCAGCGGTTTCAATGAACACACATTTCTTGGTAGAATCATGCAGGACTGAAATTTTTGATGTTTTTCTACTCCTCTCATGAGCCCAAACAAGTCTCTAAAAGCATGAGTTTGCAACTACTTTACTTTTGGAGAAAATTCAAAACATTCATTATTCAATAGAGCCCAATAGCAAAAACCAGCGTTTTGAATGAAGAATCACATTTCTTGGTAGAATCATGCAGGATTGAAATTTTTGATGGTTTTTTACTCCTCTCAACAGCCCAAACAAGTTTCTAAAAGGATGAGTTTGCAACTACTTTACTTTTGGAGAAAATTCAAAACATTCATTATTCAATAGGGCCCAAACTATCAAAAACCAGCGGTTTGAATGAACACATTTCTTGGTAGAATCATGCAGGACTGAAATTTTTGATGTTTTTCTACTCCTCTCATGAGCCCAAACAAATCTCTAAAAGCATGAGTTTGCAACTACTTTACTTTTGGAGAAAATTCAAAACATTCACTATTCAATAGAGCCCAATAGCAAAAATCAGGTTTTCAATCAAGAATCACATTTCTTGGTAAAATCATGCAGGATTGAAATTTTTGATGGTTTTTTACTCCTCTCAACAGCCCAAACAAGTTTCTAAAAGGATGAGTTTGCAACTACTTTACTTTTGGAGAAAATTCAAAACATTCATTATTCAATAGGGCCCAAACGATCAAAAACCAGCGGTTTCAATGAACACACATTTCTTGGTAGAATCATGCAGGACTGAAATTTTTGATGTTTTTCTACTCCTCTCATGAGCCCAAACAAGTCTCTAAAAGCATGAGTTTGCAACTACTTTACTTTTGGAGAAAATTCAAAACATTCATTATTCAATAGAGCCCAATAGCAAAAACCAGCGTTTTGAATGAAGAATCACATTTCTTGGTAGAATCATGCAGGATTGAAATTTTTGATGGTTTTTTACTCCTCTCAACAGCCCAAACAAGTTTCTAAAAGGATGAGTTTGCAACTACTTTACTTTTGGAGAAAATTCAAAACATTCATTATTCAATAGGGCCCAAACTATCAAAAACCAGCGGTTTCAATGAACACACATTTCTTGGTAGAATCATGCAGGACTGAAATTTTTGATGTTTTTCTACTCCTCTCATGAGCCCAAACAAGTCTCTAAAAGCATGAGTTTGCAACTACTTTACTTTTGGAGAAAATTCAAAACATTCATTATTCAATAGAGCCCAATAGCAAAAACCAGCGTTTTGAATGAAGAATCACATTTCTTGGTAGAATCATGCAGGATTGAAATTTTTGATGGTTTTTTACTCCTCTCAACAGCCCAAACAAGTTTCTAAAAGGATGAGTTTGCAACTACTTTACTTTTGGAGAAAATTCAAAACATTCATTATTCAATAGGGCCCAAACTATCAAAAACCAGCGGTTTCAATGAACACACATTTCTTGGTAGAATCATGCAGGACTGAAATTTTTGATGTTTTTCTACTCCTCTCATGAGCCCAAACAAGTCTCTAAAAGCATGAGTTTGCAACTACTTTACTTTTGGAGAAAATTCAAAACATTCATTATTCAATAGAGCCCAATAGCAAAAACCAGCGTTTTGAATGAAGAATCACATTTCTTTGTAGAATCATGCAGGATTGAAATTTTTGATGGTTTTTTACTCCTCTCAACAGCCCAAACAAGTTTCTAAAAGGATGAGTTTGCAACTACTTTACTTTTGGAGAAAATTCAAAACATTCATTATTCAATAGGGCCCAAACTATCAAAAACCAGCGGTTTCAATGAACACACATTTCTTGGTAGAATCATGCAGGACTGAAATTTTTGATGTTTTTCTACTCCTCTCATGAGCCCAAACAAGTCTCTAAAAGCATGAGTTTGCAACTACTTTACTTTTGGAGAAAATTCAAAACATTCATTATTCAATAGAGCCCAATAGCAAAAACCAGCGTTTTGAATGAAGAATCACATTTCTTGGTAGAATCATGCAGGATTGAAATATTTGATGGTTTTTTACTCCTCTCAACAGCCCAAACAAGTTTCTAAAAGGATGAGTTTGCAACTACTTTACTTTTGGAGAAAATTCAAAACATTCATTATTCAATAGGGCCCAAACTATCAAAAACCAGCGGTTTCAATGAACACACATTTCTTGGTAGAATCATGCAGGACTGAAATTTTTGATGTTTTTCTACTCCTCTCATGAGCCCAAACAAGTCTCTAAAAGCATGAGTTTGCAACTACTTTACTTTTGGAGAAAATTCAAAACATTCATTATTCAATAGGGCCCAAACTATGAAAAAACAGCGGTTTGAATGAACACACATTTCTTGGTAGAATCATGCAGGACTGAAATTTTTGATGTTTTTCTACTCCTCTCATGAGCCCAAACAAGTCTCTAAAAGCATGAGTTTGCAACTACTTTACTTTTGGAGAAAATTCAAAACATTCATTATTCAATAGAGCCCAATAGCAAAAACCAGCGTTTTGAATGAAGAATCACATTTCTTGGTAGAATCATGCAGGATTGAAATTTTTGATGGTTTTTTACTCCTCTCAACAGCCCAAACAAGTTTCTAAAAGGATGAGTTTGCAACTACTTTACTTTTGGAGAAAATTCAAAACATTCATTATTCAATAGGGCCCAAACTATCAAAAACCAGAGGTTTCAATGAACACACATTTCTTGGTAGAATCATGCACGACTGAAATTTTTGATGTTTTTCTACTCCTCTCATGAGCCCAAACAAGTCTCTAAAAGCATGAGTTTGCAACTACTTTACTTTTGGAGAAAATTCAAAACATTCATTATTCAATAGAGCCCAATAGCAAAAACCAGCGTTTTGAATGAAGAATCACATTTCTTGGTAGAATCATGCAGGATTGAAATTTTTGATGGTTTTTTACTCCTCTCAACAGCCCAAACAAGTTTCTAAAAGGATGAGTTTGCAACTACTTTACTTTTGGAGAAAATTCAAAACATTCATTATTCAATAGGGCCCAAACTATCAAAAACCAGCGGTTTCAATGAACACACATTTCTTGGTAGAATCATGCAGGACTGAAATTTTTGATGTTTTTCTACTCCTCTCATGAGCCCAAACAAGTCTCTAAAAGCATGAGTTTGCAACTACTTTACTTTTGGAGAAAATTCAAAACATTCATTATTCAATAGGGCCCAAACTATCAAAAACCAGCGGTTTGAATGAACACACATTTCTTGGTAGAATCATGCAGGACTGAAATTTTTGATGTTTTTCTACTCCTCTCATGAGCCCAAACAAGTCTCTAAAAGCATGAGTTTGCAACTACTTTACTTTTGGAGAAAATTCAAAACATTCATTATTCAATAGAGCCCAATAGCAAAAACCAGCGTTTTGAATGAAGAATCACATTTCTTGGTAGAATCATGCAGGATTGAAATTTTTGATGGTTTTTTACTCCTCTCAACAGCCCAAACAAGTTTCTAAAAGGATGAGTTTGCAACTACTTTACTTTTGGAGAAAATTCAAAACATTCATTATTCAATAGGGCCCAAACTATCAAAAACCAGCCGTTTCAATGAACACACGTCTTGGTAGAATCATGCAGGACTGAAATTTTTGATGTTTTTCTACTCATCTCATGAGCCCAAACAAGTCTCTAAAAGCATGAGTTTGCAACTACTTTACTTTTGGAGAAAATTCAAAACATTCATTATTCAATAGGGCCCAAACCATCAAAAACCAGCCGTTTCAATGAACACACATGTCTTGGTAGAATCATGCAGGACTGAAATTTTTAATGTTTTTCTACTCCTCTCATGAGCCCAAACAAGTCTCTAAAAGCATGAGTTTGCAACTACTTTACTTTTGGAGAAAATTCAAAACATTCATTATTCAATAGGGCCCAAACTATCAAAAACCAGCGGTTTCAATGAACACACATTTCTTGGTAGAATCATGCAGGACTGAAATTTTTGATGTTTTTCTACTCCTCTCATGAGCCCAAACAACTCTCTAAAAGCATGAGTTTGCAACTACTTTACTTTTGGAGAAAATTCAAAACATTCATTATTCAATAGAGCCCAATAGCAAAAACCAGCGTTTTGAATGAAGAATCACATTTCTTGGTAGAATCATGCAGGATTGAAATTTTTGATGGTTTTTTACTCCTCTCAACAGCCCAAACAAGTTTCTAAAAGGATGAGTTTGCAACTACTTTACTTTTGGAGAAAATTCAAAACATTCATTATTCAATAGGGCCCAAACTATCAAAAACCAGCGGTTTCAATGAACACACATTTCTTGGTAGAATCATGCAGGACTGAAATTTTTGATGTTTTTCTACTCCTCTCATGAGCCCAAACAAGTCTCTAAAAGCATGAGTTTGCAACTACTTTACTTTTGGAGAAAATTCAAAACATTCATTATTCAATAGAGCCCAATAGCAAAAACCAGCGTTTTGAATGAAGAATCACATTTCTTGGTAGAATCATGCAGGATTGAAATTTTTGATGGTTTTTTACTCCTCTCAACAGCCCAAACAAGTTTCTAAAAGGATGAGTTTGCAACTACTTTACTTTTGGAGAAAATTCAAAACATTCATTATTCAATAGGGCCCAAACTATCAAAAACCAGCGGTTTGAATGAACACATTTCTTGGTAGAATCATGCAGGACTGAAATTTTTGATGTTTTTCTACTCCTCTCATGAGCCCAAACAAATCTCTAAAAGCATGAGTTTGCAACTACTTTACTTTTGGAGAAAATTCAAAACATTCACTATTCAATAGAGCCCAATAGCAAAAATCAGGTTTTCAATCAAGAATCACATTTCTTGGTAAAATCATGCAGGATTGAAATTTTTGATGGTTTTTTACTCCTCTCAACAGCCCAAACAAGTTTCTAAAAGGATGAGTTTGCAACTACTTTACTTTTGGAGAAAATTCAAAACATTCATTATTCAATAGGGCCCAAACGATCAAAAACCAGCGGTTTCAATGAACACACATTTCTTGGTAGAATCATGCAGGACTGAAATTTTTGATGTTTTTCTACTCCTCTCATGAGCCCAAACAAGTCTCTAAAAGCATGAGTTTGCAACTACTTTACTTTTGGAGAAAATTCAAAACATTCATTATTCAATAGAGCCCAATAGCAAAAACCAGCGTTTTGAATGAAGAATCACATTTCTTGGTAGAATCATGCAGGATTGAAATTTTTGATGGTTTTTTACTCCTCTCAACAGCCCAAACAAGTTTCTAAAAGGATGAGTTTGCAACTACTTTACTTTTGGAGAAAATTCAAAACATTCATTATTCAATAGGGCCCAAACTATCAAAAACCAGCGGTTTCAATGAACACACATTTCTTGGTAGAATCATGCAGGACTGAAATTTTTGATGTTTTTCTACTCCTCTCATGAGCCCAAACAAGTCTCTAAAAGCATGAGTTTGCAACTACTTTACTTTTGGAGAAAATTCAAAACATTCATTATTCAATAGAGCCCAATAGCAAAAACCAGCGTTTTGAATGAAGAATCACATTTCTTGGTAGAATCATGCAGGATTGAAATTTTTGATGGTTTTTTACTCCTCTCAACAGCCCAAACAAGTTTCTAAAAGGATGAGTTTGCAACTACTTTACTTTTGGAGAAAATTCAAAACATTCATTATTCAATAGGGCCCAAACTATCAAAAACCAGCGGTTTCAATGAACACACATTTCTTGGTAGAATCATGCAGGACTGAAATTTTTGATGTTTTTCTACTCCTCTCATGAGCCCAAACAAGTCTCTAAAAGCATGAGTTTGCAACTACTTTACTTTTGGAGAAAATTCAAAACATTCATTATTCAATAGAGCCCAATAGCAAAAACCAGCGTTTTGAATGAAGAATCACATTTCTTTGTAGAATCATGCAGGATTGAAATTTTTGATGGTTTTTTACTCCTCTCAACAGCCCAAACAAGTTTCTAAAAGGATGAGTTTGCAACTACTTTACTTTTGGAGAAAATTCAAAACATTCATTATTCAATAGGGCCCAAACTATCAAAAACCAGCGGTTTCAATGAACACACATTTCTTGGTAGAATCATGCAGGACTGAAATTTTTGATGTTTTTCTACTCCTCTCATGAGCCCAAACAAGTCTCTAAAAGCATGAGTTTGCAACTACTTTACTTTTGGAGAAAATTCAAAACATTCATTATTCAATAGAGCCCAATAGCAAAAACCAGCGTTTTGAATGAAGAATCACATTTCTTGGTAGAATCATGCAGGATTGAAATATTTGATGGTTTTTTACTCCTCTCAACAGCCCAAACAAGTTTCTAAAAGGATGAGTTTGCAACTACTTTACTTTTGGAGAAAATTCAAAACATTCATTATTCAATAGGGCCCAAACTATCAAAAACCAGCGGTTTCAATGAACACACATTTCTTGGTAGAATCATGCAGGACTGAAATTTTTGATGTTTTTCTACTCCTCTCATGAGCCCAAACAAGTCTCTAAAAGCATGAGTTTGCAACTACTTTACTTTTGGAGAAAATTCAAAACATTCATTATTCAATAGGGCCCAAACTATGAAAAACCAGCGGTTTGAATGAACACACATTTCTTGGTAGAATCATGCAGGACTGAAATTTTTGATGTTTTTCTACTCCTCTCATGAGCCCAAACAAGTCTCTAAAAGCATGAGTTTGCAACTACTTTACTTTTGGAGAAAATTCAAAACATTCATTATTCAATAGAGCCCAATAGCAAAAACCAGCGTTTTGAATGAAGAATCACATTTCTTGGTAGAATCATGCAGGATTGAAATTTTTGATGGTTTTTTACTCCTCTCAACAGCCCAAACAAGTTTCTAAAAGGATGAGTTTGCAACTACTTTACTTTTGGAGAAAATTCAAAACATTCATTATTCAATAGGGCCCAAACTATCAAAAACCAGAGGTTTCAATGAACACACATTTCTTGGTAGAATCATGCACGACTGAAATTTTTGATGTTTTTCTACTCCTCTCATGAGCCCAAACAAGTCTCTAAAAGCATGAGTTTGCAACTACTTTACTTTTGGAGAAAATTCAAAACATTCATTATTCAATAGAGCCCAATAGCAAAAACCAGCGTTTTGAATGAAGAATCACATTTCTTGGTAGAATCATGCAGGATTGAAATTTTTGATGGTTTTTTACTCCTCTCAACAGCCCAAACAAGTTTCTAAAAGGATGAGTTTGCAACTACTTTACTTTTGGAGAAAATTCAAAACATTCATTATTCAATAGGGCCCAAACTATCAAAAACCAGCGGTTTCAATGAACACACATTTCTTGGTAGAATCATGCAGGACTGAAATTTTTGATGTTTTTCTACTCCTCTCATGAGCCCAAACAAGTCTCTAAAAGCATGAGTTTGCAACTACTTTACTTTTGGAGAAAATTCAAAACATTCATTATTCAATAGGGCCCAAACTATCAAAAACCAGCGGTTTGAATGAACACACATTTCTTGGTAGAATCATGCAGGACTGAAATTTTTGATGTTTTTCTACTCCTCTCATGAGCCCAAACAAGTCTCTAAAAGCATGAGTTTGCAACTACTTTACTTTTGGAGAAAATTCAAAACATTCATTATTCAATAGAGCCCAATAGCAAAAACCAGCGTTTTGAATGAAGAATCACATTTCTTGGTAGAATCATGCAGGATTGAAATTTTTGATGGTTTTTTACTCCTCTCAACAGCCCAAACAAGTTTCTAAAAGGATGAGTTTGCAACTACTTTACTTTTGGAGAAAATTCAAAACATTCATTATTCAATAGGGCCCAAACTATCAAAAACCAGCCGTTTCAATGAACACACGTCTTGGTAGAATCATGCAGGACTGAAATTTTTGATGTTTTTCTACTCATCTCATGAGCCCAAACAAGTCTCTAAAAGCATGAGTTTGCAACTACTTTACTTTTGGAGAAAATTCAAAACATTCATTATTCAATAGAGCCCGATAGCAAAAACCAGCGTTTTGAATGAAGAATCACATTTCTTGGTAGAATCATGCAGGATTGAAATTTTTGATGGTTTTTTACTCCTCTCAACAGCCCAAACAAGTTTCTAAAAGGATGAGTTTGCAACTACTTTACTTTTGGAGAAAATTCAAAACATTCATTATTCAATAGGGCCCAAACTATCAAAAACCAGCGGTTTCAATGAACACACATTTCTTGGTAGAATCATGCAGGACTGAAATTTTTGATGTTTTTCTACTCCTCTCATGAGCCCAAACAAGTTTCTAAAAGGATGAGTTTGCAACTACTTTACTTTTGGAGAAAATTCAAAACATTCATTATTCAATAGGGCCCAAACTATCAAAAACCAGCCGTTTCAATGAACACACGTCTTGGTAGAATCATGCAGGACTGAAATTTTTGATGTTTTTCTACTCATCTCATGAGCCCAAAGAAGTCTCTAAAAGCATGAGTTTGCAACTACTTTACTTTTGGAGAAAATTCAAAACATTCATTATTCAATAGAGCCCAATAGCAAAAACCAGCGTTTTGAATGAAGAATCACATTTCTTGGTAGAATCATGCAGGATTGAAATTTTTGATGGTTTTTTACTCCTCTCAACAGCCCAAACAAGTTTCTAAAAGGATGAGTTTGCAACTACTTTACTTTTGGAGAAAATTCAAAACATTCATTATTCAATAGGGCCCAAACTATCAAAAACCAGCCGTTTCAATGAACACACGTCTTGGTAGAATCATGCAGGACTGAAATTTTTGATGTTTTTCTACTCATCTCATGAGCCCAAACAAGTCTCTAAAAGCATGAGTTTGCAACTACTTTACTTTTGGAGAAAATTCAAAACATTCACTATTCAATAGAGCCCAATAGCAAAAATCAGGTTTTGAATGAAGAATCACATTTCTTGGTAAAATCATGCAGGATTAAAATTTTTGATGGTTTTTTACTCCTCTCAACAGCCCAAACAAGTTTCTAAAAGGATGAGTTTGCAACTACTTTACTTTTGGAGAAAATTCAAAACATTCATTATTCAATAGGGCCCAAACTATCAAAAAACAGCGGTTTCAATGAACACACATTTCTTGGTAGAATCATGCAGGACTGAAATTTTTGATGTTTTTCTACTCCTCTCATGAGCCCAAACAAGTCTCTAAAAGCATGAGTTTGCAACTACTTTACTTTTGGAGAAAATTCAAAACATTCATTATTCAATAGAGCCC
Source organism: Dendrobates tinctorius (assembly GCF_039654945.1). Taxonomy (NCBI): domain Eukaryota; kingdom Metazoa; phylum Chordata; class Amphibia; order Anura; family Dendrobatidae; genus Dendrobates; species Dendrobates tinctorius. The sequence continues at coordinate 425,434 of NW_027362108.1, forward strand.
AATAGCAAAAACCAGCGTTTTGAATGAAGAATCACATTTCTTGGTAGAATCATGCACGATTGAAATTTTTGATGGTTTTTTACTCCTCTCAACAGCCCAAACAAGTTTCTAAAAGGATGAGTTTGCAACTACTTTACTTTTGGAGAAAATTCAAAACATTCATTATTCAATAGGGCCCAAACTATCAAAAACCAGCGGTTTCAATGAAAACACATTTCTTGGTAGAATCATGCAGGACTGAAATTTTTGATGTTTTTCTACTCCTCTCATGAGCCCAAACAAGTCTCTAAAAGCATGAGTTTGCAACTACTTTACTTTTGGAGAAAACTCAAAACATTCATTATTCAATAGGGCCCAAACTATCAAAAACCAGCGGTTTGAATGAACACACATTTCTTGGTAGAATCATGCAGGACTGAAATTTTTGATGTTTTTCTACTCCTCTCATGAGCCCAAACAAGTCTCTAAAAGCATGAGTTTGCAACTACTTTACTTTTGGAGAAAATTCAAAACATTCATTATTCAATAGAGCCCAATAGCAAAAACCAGCGTTTTGAATGAAGAATCACATTTCTTGGTAGAATCATGCAGGATTGAAATTTTTGATGGTTTTTTACTCCTCTCAACAGCCCAAACAAGTTTCTAAAAGGATGAGTTTGCAACTACTTTACTTTTGGAGAAAATTCAAAACATTCATTATTCAATAGGGCCCAAACTATCAAAAACCAGCCGTTTCAATGAACACACGTCTTGGTAGAATCATGCAGGACTGAAATTTTTGATGTTTTTCTACTCATCTCATGAGCCCAAAGAAGTCTCTAAAAGCATGAGTTTGCAACTACTTTACTTTTGGAGAAAATTCAAAACATTCATTATTCAATAGAGCCCAATAGCAAAAACCAGCGTTTTGAATGAAGAATCACATTTCTTGGTAGAATCATGCAGGATTGAAATTTTTGATGGTTTTTTACTCCTCTCAACAGCCCAAACAAGTTTCTAAAAGGATGAGTTTGCAACTACTTTACTTTTGGAGAAAATTCAAAACATTCATTATTCAATAGGGCCCAAACTATCAAAAACCAGCGGTTTCAATGAACACACATTTCTTGGTAGAATCATGCAGGACTGAAATTTTTGATGTTTTTCTACTCCTCTCATGAGCCCAAACAAGTCTCTAAAAGCATGAGTTTGCAACTACTTTACTTTTGGAGAAAATTCAAAACATTCATTATTCAATAGAGCCCAATAGCAAAAACCAGCGTTTTGAATGAAGAATCACATTTCTTGGTAGAATCATGCAGGATTGAAATTTTTGATGGTTTTTTACTCCTCTCAACAGCCCAAACAAGTTTCTAAAAGGATGAGTTTGCAACTACTTTACTTTTGGAGAAAATTCAAAACATTCATTATTCAATAGGGCCCAAACTATCAAAAACCAGCGGTTTGAATGAACACATTTCTTGGTAGAATCATGCAGGACTGAAATTTTTGATGTTTTTCTACTCCTCTCATGAGCCCAAACAAGTCTCTAAAAGCATGAGTTTGCAACTACTTTACTTTTGGAGAAAATTCAAAACATTCACTATTCAATAGAGCCCAATAGCAAAAATCAGGTTTTGAATGAAGAATCACATTTCTTGGTAAAATCATGCAGGATTGAAATTTTTGATGGTTTTTTACTCCACTCAACAGCCCAAACAAGTTTCTAAAAGCATGAGTTTGCAACTACTTTACTTTTGGAGAAAATTCAAAACATTCATTATTCAATAGGGCCCAAACTATCAAAAACCAGCGGTTTGAATGAACACTCATTTCTTGGTAGAATCATGCAGGACTGAAATTTTTGATGTTTTTCTACTCCTCTCATGAGCCCAAACAAGTCTCTAAAAGCATGAGTTTGCAACTACTTTACTTTTGGAGAAAATTCAAAACATTCATTATTCAATAGAGCCCAATAGCAAAAACCAGCGTTTTGAATGAAGAATCACATTTCTTGGTAGAATCATGCAGGATTGAAATTTTTGATGGTTTTTTACTCCTCTCAACAGTCCAAACAAGTTTCTAAAAGGATGAGTTTGCAACTACTTTACTTTTGGAGAAAATTCAAAACATTCATTATTCAATAGGGCCCAAACTATCAAAAACCAGCGGTTTGAATGAACACATTTCTTGGTAGAATCATGCAGGACTGAAATTTTTGATGTTTTTCTGCTCCTCTCATGAGCCCAAACAAGTCTCTAAAAGCATGAGTTTGCAACTACTTTACTTTTAGAGAAAATTCAAAACATTCACTATTCAATAGAGCCCAATAGCAAAAATCAGGTTTTGAATGAAGAATCACATTTCTTGGTAAAATCATGCAGGATTAAAATTTTTGATGGTTTTTTACTCCTCTCAACAGCCCAAACAAGTTTCTAAAAGGATGAGTTTGCAACTACTTTACTTTTGGAGAAAATTCAAAACATTCATTATTCAATAGGGCCCAAACTATCAAAAACCAGCGGTTTCAATGAACACACATTTCTTGGTAGAATCATGCAGGACTGAAATTTTTGATGTTTTTCTACTCCTCTCATGAGCCCAAACAAGTCTCTAAAAGCATGAGTTTGCAACTACTTTACTTTTGGAGAAAATTCAAAACATTCATTATTCAATAGAGCCCAATAGCAAAAACCAGCGTTTTGAATGAAGAATCACATTTCTTGGTAGAATCATGCACGATTGAAATTTTTGATGGTTTTTTACTCCTCTCAACAGCCCAAACAAGTTTCTAAAAGGATGAGTTTGCAACTACTTTACTTTTGGAGAAAATTCAAAACATTCATTATTCAATAGGGCCCAAACTATCAAAAACCAGCGGTTTCAATGAACACACATTTCTTGGTAGAATCATGCAGGACTGAAATTTTTGATGTTTTTCTACTCCTCTCATGAGCCCAAACAAGTCTCTAAAAGCATGAGTTTGCAACTACTTTACTTTTGGAGAAAACTCAAAACATTCATTATTCAATAGGGCCCAAACTATCAAAAACCAGCGGTTTGAATGAACACACATTTCTTGGTAGAATCATGCAGGACTGAAATTTTTGATGTTTTTCTACTCCTCTCATGAGCCCAAACAAGTCTCTAAAAGCATGAGTTTGCAACTACTTTACTTTTGGAGAAAATTCAAAACATTCATTATTCAATAGAGCCCAATAGCAAAAACCAGCGTTTTGAATGAAGAATCACATTTCTTGGTAGAATCATGCAGGATTGAAATTTTTGATGGTTTTTTACTCCTCTCAACAGCCCAAACAAGTTTCTAAAAGGATGAGTTTGCAACTACTTTACTTTTGGAGAAAATTCAAAACATTCATTATTCAATAGGGCCCAAACTATCAAAAACCAGCGGTTTCAATGAACACACATTTCTTGGTAGAATCATGCACGACTGAAATTTTTGATGTTTTTCTACTCCTCTCATGAGCCCAAACAAGTCTCTAAAAGCATGAGTTCGCAACAACTTTACTTTTGGAGAAAATTCAAAACATTCATTATTCAATAGAGCCCAATAGCAAAAACCAGCGTTTTGAATGAAGAATCACATTTCTTGGTAGAATCATGCAGGATTGAAATTTTTGATGGTTTTTTACTCCTCTCAACAGCCCAAACAAGTTTCTAAAAGGATGAGTTTGCAACTACTTTACTTTTGGAGAAAATTCAAAACATTCATTATTCAATAGGGCCCAAACTATCAAAAACCAGCGGTTTGAATGAACACACATTTCTTGGTAGAATCATGCAGGACTGAAATTTTTGATGTTTTTCTACTCCTCTCATGAGCCCAAACAAGTCTCTAAAAGCATGAGTTTGCAACTACTTTACTTTTGGAGAAAATTCAAAACATTCATTATTCAATAGAGCCCAATAGCAAAAACCAGCGTTTTGAATGAAGAATCACATTTCTTGGTAGAATCATGCAGGATTGAAATTTTTGATGGTTTTTTACTCCTCTCAACAGCCCAAACAAGTTTCTAAAAGGATGAGTTTGCAACTACTTTACTTTTGGAGAAAATTCAAAACATTCATTATTCAATAGGGCCCAAACTATCAAAAACCAGCCGTTTCAATGAACACACGTCTTGGTAGAATCATGCAGGACTGAAATTTTTGATGTTTTTCTACTCATCTCATGAGCCCAAAGAAGTCTCTAAAAGCATGAGTTTGCAACTACTTTACTTTTGGAGAAAATTCAAAACATTCATTATTCAATAGAGCCCAATAGCAAAAACCAGCGTTTTGAATGAAGAATCACATTTCTTGGTAGAATCATGCAGGATTGAAATTTTTGATGGTTTTTTACTCCTCTCAACAGCCCAAACAAGTTTCTAAAAGGATGAGTTTGCAACTACTTTACTTTTGGAGAAAATTCAAAACATTCATTATTCAATAGGGCCCAAACTATCAAAAACCAGCGGTTTCAATGAACACACATTTCTTGGTAGAATCATGCAGGACTGAAATTTTTGATGTTTTTCTACTCCTCTCATGAGCCCAAACAAGTCTCTAAAAGCATGAGTTTGCAACTACTTTACTTTTGGAGAAAATTCAAAACATTCATTATTCAATAGAGCCCAATAGCAAAAACCAGCGTTTTGAATGAAGAATCACATTTCTTGGTAGAATCATGCAGGATTGAAATTTTTGATGGTTTTTTACTCCTCTCAACAGCCCAAACAAGTTTCTAAAAGGATGAGTTTGCAACTACTTTACTTTTGGAGAAAATTCAAAACATTCATTATTCAATAGGGCCCAAACTATCAAAAACCAGCGGTTTGAATGAACACATTTCTTGGTAGAATCATGCAGGACTGAAATTTTTGATATTTTTCTACTCCTCTCATGAGCCCAAACAAGTCTCTAAAAGCATGAGTTTGCAACTACTTTACTTTTGGAGAAAATTCAAAACATTCACTATTCAATAGAGCCCAATAGCAAAAATCAGGTTTTGAATGAAGAATCACATTTCTTGGTAAAATCATGCAGGATTGAAATTTTTGATGGTTTTTTACTCCACTCAACAGCCCAAACAAGTTTCTAAAAGCATGAGTTTGCAACTACTTTACTTTTGGAGAAAATTCAAAACATTCATTATTCAATAGGGCCCAAACTATCAAAAACCAGCGGTTTGAATGAACACTCATTTCTTGGTAGAATCATGCAGGACTGAAATTTTTGATGTTTTTCTACTCCTCTCATGAGCCCAAACAAGTCTCTAAAAGCATGAGTTTGCAACTACTTTACTTTTGGAGAAAATTCAAAACATTCATTATTCAATAGAGCCCAATAGCAAAAACCAGCGTTTTGAATGAAGAATCACATTTCTTGGTAGAATCATGCAGGATTGAAATTTTTGATGGTTTTTTACTCCTCTCAACAGTCCAAACAAGTTTCTAAAAGGATGAGTTTGCAACTACTTTACTTTTGGAGAAAATTCAAAACATTCATTATTCAATAGGGCCCAAACTATCAAAAACCAGCGGTTTCAATGAACACACATTTCTTGGTAGAATCATGCAGGACTGAAATTTTTGATGTTTTTCTACTCCTCTCATGAGCCCAAACAAGTCTCTAAAAGCATGAGTTTGCAACTACTTTACTTTTGGAGAAAATTCAAAACATTCATTATTCAATAGGGCCCAAACTATCAAAAACCAGCGGTTTGAATGAACACACATTTCTTGGTAGAATCATGCAGGACTGAAATTTTTGATGTTTTTCTACTCCTCTCATGAGCCCAAACAAGTCTCTAAAAGCATGATTTTGCAACTACTTTACTTTTGGAGAAAATTCAAAACATTCATTATTCAATAGAGCCCAATAGCAAAAACCAGCGTTTTGAATGAAGAATCACATTTCTTGGTAGAATCATGCAGGATTGAAATTTTTGATGGTTTTTTACTCCTCTCAACAGCCCAAACAAGTATCTAAAAGGATGAGTTTGCAACTACTTTACTTTTGGAGAAAATTCAAAACATTCATTATTCAATAGGGCCCAAACTATCAAAAACCAGAGGTTTCAATGAACACACATCTCTTGGTAGAATCATGCACGACTGAAATTTTTGATGTTTTTCTACTCCTCTCATGAGCCCAAACAAGTCTCTAAAAGCATGAGTTTGCAACTACTTTACTTTTGGAGAAAATTCAAAACATTCATTATTCAATAGAGCCCAATAGCAAAAACCAGCGTTTTGAATGAAGAATCACATTTCTTGGTAGAATCATGCAGGATTGAAATTTTTGATGGTTTTTTACTCCTCTCAACAGCCCAAACAAGTTTCTAAAAGGATGAGTTTGCAACTACTTTACTTTTGGAGAAAATTCAAAACATTCATTATTCAATAGGGCCCAAACTATCAAAAACCAGCGGTTTCAATGAACACACATTTCTTGGTAGAATCATGCAGGACTGAAATTTTTGATGTTTTTCTACTCCTCTCATGAGCCCAAACAAGTCTCTAAAAGCATGAGTTTGCAACTACTTTACTTTTGGAGAAAATTCAAAACATTCATTATTCATTAGAGCCCAATAGCAAAAACCAGCGTTTTGAATGAAGAATCACATTTCTTGGTAGAATCATGCAGGATTGAAATTTTTGATGGTTTTTTACTCCTCTCAACAGCCCAAACAAGTTTCTAAAAGGATGAGTTTGCAACTACTTTACTTTTGGAGAAAATTCAAAACATTCATTATTCAATAGGGCCCAAACTATCAAAAACCAGCGGTTTCAATGAACACACATTTCTTGGTAGAATCATGCAGGACTGAAATTTTTGATGTTTTTCTACTCCTCTCATGAGCCCAAACAAGTCTCTAAAAGCATGAGTTTGCAACTACTTTACTTTTGGAGAAAATTCAAAACATTCATTATTCAATAGAGCCCAATAGCAAAAACCAGCGTTTTGAATGAAGAATCACATTTCTTGGTAGAATCATGCAGGATTGAAATTTTTGATGGTTTTTTACTCCTCTCAACAGCCCAAACAAGTTTTTAAAAGGATGAGTTTGCAACTACTTTACTTTTGGAGAAAATTCAAAACATTCATTATTCAATAGGGCCCAAACTATCAAAAACCAGCGGTTTCAATGAACACACATTTCTTGGTAGAATCATGCAGGACTGAAATTTTTGATGTTTTTCTACTCCTCTCATGAGCCCAAACAAGTCTCTAAAAGCTTGAGTTTGCAACTACTTTACTTTTGGAGAAAATTCAAAACATTCATTATTCAATAGAGCCCAATAGCAAAAACCAGCGTTTTGAATGAAGAATCACATTTCTTGGTAGAATCATGCAGGATTGAAATTTTTGATGGTTTTTTACTCCTCTCAACAGCCCAAACAAGTTTCTAAAAGGATGAGTTTGCAACTACTTTACTTTTGGAGAAAATTCAAAACATTCATTATTCAATAGGGCCCAAACTATCAAAAACCAGCGGTTTGAATGAACACATTTCTTGGTAGAATCATGCAGGACTGAAATTTTTGATGTTTTTCTACTCCTCTCATGAGCCCAAACAAGTCTCTAAAAGCATGAGTTTGCAACTACTTTACTTTTGGAGAAAATTCAAAACATTCACTATTCAATAGAGCCCAATAGCAAAAATCAGGTTTTGAATGAAGAATCACATTTCTTGGTAAAATCATGCAGGATTGACATTTTTGATGGTTTTTTACTCCTCTCAACAGCCCAAACAAGTTTCTAAAAGGATGAGTTTGCAACTACTTTACTTTTGGAGAAAATTCAAAACATTCATTATTCAATAGGGCCCAAACGATCAAAAACCAGCGGTTTCAATGAACACACATTTCTTGGTAGAATCATGCAGGACTGAAATTTTTGATGTTTTTCTACTCCTCTCATGAGCCCAAACAAGTCTCTAAAAGCATGAGTTTGCAACTACTTTACTTTTGGAGAAAATTCAAAACATTCATTATTCAATAGAGCCCAATAGCAAAAACCAGCGTTTTGAATGAAGAATCACATTTCTTGGTAGAATCATGCAGGATTGAAATTTTTGATGGTTTTTTACTCCTCTCAACAGCCCAAACAAGTTTCTAAAAGGATGAGTTTGCAACTACTTTACTTTTGGAGAAAATTCAAAACATTCATTATTCAATAGGGCCCAAACTATCAAAAACCAGCGGTTTCAATGAACACACATTTCTTGGTAGAATCATGCAGGACTGAAATTTTTGATGTTTTTCTACTCCTCTCATGAGCCCAAACAAGTCTCTAAAAGCATGAGTTTGCAACTACTTTACTTTTGGAGAAAATTCAAAACATTCATTATTCAATAGAGCCCAATAGCAAAAACCAGCGTTTTGAATGAAGAATCACATTTCTTGGTAGAATCATGCAGGATTGAAATTTTTGATGGTTTTTTACTCCTCTCAACAGCCCAAACAAGTTTCTAAAAGGATGAGTTTGCAACTACTTTACTTTTGGAGAAAATTCAAAACATTCATTATTCAATAGGGCCCAAACTATCAAAAACCAGCGGTTTCAATGAACACACATTTCTTGGTAGAATCATGCAGGACTGAAATTTTTGATGTTTTTCTACTCCTCTCATGAGCCCAAACAAGTCTCTAAAAGCATGAGTTTGCAACTACTTTACTTTTGGAGAAAATTCAAAACATTCATTATTCAATAGGGCCCAAACTATCAAAAACCAGCGGTTTCAATGAACACAAATTTCTTGGTAGAATCATGCAGGACTGAAATTTTTGATGTTTTTCTACTCCTCTCATGAGCCCAAACAAGTCTCTAAAAGCATGAGTTTGCAACTACTTTACTTTTGGAGAAAATTCAAAACATTCATTATTCAATAGAGCCCAATAGCAAAAACCAGCGTTTTGAATGAAGAATCACATTTCTTGGTAGAATCATTCAGGATTGAAATTTTTGATGGTTTTTTACTCCTCTCAACAGCCCAAACAAGTTTCTAAAAGGATGAGTTTGCAACTACTTTACTTTTGGAGAAAATTCAAAACATTCATTATTCAATAGGGCCCAAACTATCAAAAACCAGCGGTTTCAATGAACACACATTTCTTGGTAGAATCATGCAGGACTGAAATTTTTGATGTTTTTCTACTCCTCTCATGAGCCCAAACAAGTCTCTAAAAGCATGAGTTTGCAACTACTTTACTTTTGGAGAAAATTCAAAACATTCATTATTCAATAGAGCCCAATAGCAAAAACCAGCGTTTTGAATGAAGAATCACATTTCTTGGTAGAATCATGCAGGATTGAAATTTTTGATGGTTTTTTACTCCTCTCAACAGCCCAAACAAGTTTCTAAAAGGATGAGTTTGCAACTACTTTACTTTTGGAGAAAATTCAAAACATTCATTATTCAATAGGGCCCAAACTATCAAAAACCAGCGGTTTCAATGAACACACATTTCTTGGTAGAATCATGCAGGACCGAAATTTTTGATGTTTTTCTACTCCTCTCATGAGCCCAAACAAGTCTCTAAAAGCATGAGTTTGCAACTACTTTACTTTTGGAGAAAATTCAAAACATTCATTATTCAATAGGGCCCAAACTATCAAAAACCAGCGGTTTGAATGAACACACATTTCTTGGTAGAATCATGCAGGACTGAAATTTTTGATGTTTTTCTACTCCTCTCATGAGCCCAAACAAGTCTCTAAAAGCATGAGTTTGCAACTACTTTACTTTTGGAGAAAATTCAAAACATTCATTATTCAATAGAGCCCAATAGCAAAAACCAGCGTTTTGAATGAAGAATCACATTTCTTGGTAGAATCATGCAGGATTGAAATTTTTGATGGTTTTTTACTCCTCTCAACAGCCCAAACAAGTTTCTAAAAGGATGAGTTTGCAACTACTTTACTTTTGGAGAAAATTCAAAACATTCATTATTCAATAGGGCCCAAACTATCAAAAACCAGCGGTTTCAATGAACACACATTTCTTGGTAGAATCATGCAGGACTGAAATTTTTGATGTTTTTCTACTCCTCTCATGAGCCCAAACAAGTCTCTAAAAGCATGAGTTTGCAACTACTTTACTTTTGGAGAAAATTCAAAACATTCATTATTCATTAGAGCCCAATAGCAAAAACCAGCGTTTTGAATGAAGAATCACATTTCTTGGTAGAATCATGCAGGATTGAAATTTTTGATGGTTTTTTACTCCTCTCAACAGCCCAAACAAGTTTCTAAAAGGATGAGTTTGCAACTACTTTACTTTTGGAGAAAATTCAAAACATTCATTATTCAATAGGGCCCAAACTATCAAAAACCAGCGGTTTCAATGAACACACATTTCTTGGTAGAATCATGCATGACTGAAATTTTTGATGTTTTTCTACTCCTCTCATGAGCCCAAACAAGTCTCTAAAAGCATGAGTTTGCAACTACTTTACTTTTGGAGAAAATTCAAAACATTCATTATTCAATAGAGCCCAATAGCAAAAACCAGCGTTTTGAATGAAGAATCACATTTCTTGGTAGAATCATGCAGGATTGAAATTTTTGATGGTTTTTTACTCCTCTCAACAGCCCAAACAAGTTTTTAAAAGGATGAGTTTGCAACTACTTTACTTTTGGAGAAAATTCAAAACATTCATTATTCAATAGGGCCCAAACTATCAAAAACCAGCGGTTTCAATGAACACACATTTCTTGGTAGAATCATGCAGGACTGAAATTTTTGATGTTTTTCTACTCCTCTCATGAGCCCAAACAAGTCTCTAAAAGCTTGAGTTTGCAACTACTTTACTTTTGGAGAAAATTCAAAACATTCATTATTCAATAGAGCCCAATAGCAAAAACCAGCGTTTTGAATGAAGAATCACATTTCTTGGTAGAATCATGCAGGATTGAAATTTTTGATGGTTTATTACTCCTCTCAACAGCCCAAACAAGTTTCTAAAAGGATGAGTTTGCAACTACTTTACTTTTGGAGAAAATTCAAAACATTCATTATTCAATAGGGCCCAAACTATCAAAAACCAGCGGTTTGAATGAACACATTTCTTGGTAGAATCATGCAGGACTGAAATTTTTGATGTTTTTCTACTCCTCTCATGAGCCCAAACAAGTCTCTAAAAGCATGAGTTTGCAACTACTTTACTTTTGGAGAAAATTCAAAACATTCATTATTCAATAGAGCCCAATAGCAAAAACCAGCGTTTTGAATGAAGAATCACATTTCTTGGTAGAATCATGCAGGATTGAAATTTTTGATGGTTTTTTACTCCTCTCAACAGCCCAAACAAGTTTCTAAAAGGATGAGTTTGCAACTACTTTACTTTTGGAGAAAATTCAAAACATTCATTATTCAATAGGGCCCAAACTATCAAAAACCAGCGGTTTCAATGAACACACATTTCTTGGTAGAATCATGCAGGACCGAAATTTTTGATGTTTTTCTACTCCTCTCATGAGCCCAAACAAGTCTCTAAAAGCATGAGTTTGCAACTACTTTACTTTTGGAGAAAATTCAAAACATTCATTATTCAATAGGGCCCAAACTATCAAAAACCAGCGGTTTGAATGAACACACATTTCTTGGTAGAATCATGCAGGACTGAAATTTTTGATGTTTTTCTACTCCTCTCATGAGCCCAAACAAGTCTCTAAAAGCATGAGTTTGCAACTACTTTACTTTTGGAGAAAATTCAAAACATTCATTATTCAATAGAGCCCAATAGCAAAAACCAGCGTTTTGAATGAAGAATCACATTTCTTGGTAGAATCATGCAGGATTGAAATTTTTGATGGTTTTTTACTCCTCTCAACAGCCCAAACAAGTTTCTAAAAGGATGAGTTTGCAACTACTTTACTTTTGGAGAAAATTCAAAACATTCATTATTCAATAGGGCCCAAACTATCAAAAACCAGCGGTTTCAATGAACACACATTTCTTGGTAGAATCATGCAGGACCGAAATTTTTGATGTTTTTCTACTCCTCTCATGAGCCCAAACAAGTCTCTAAAAGCATGAGTTTGCAACTACTTTACTTTTGGAGAAAATTCAAAACATTCATTATTCAATAGGGCCCAAACTATCAAAAACCAGCGGTTTGAATGAACACACATTTCTTGGTAGAATCATGCAGGACTGAAATTTTTGATGTTTTTCTACTCCTCTCATGAGCCCAAACAAGTCTCTAAAAGCATGAGTTTGCAACTACTTTACTTTTGGAGAAAATTCAAAACATTCATTATTCAATAGAGCCCAATAGCAAAAACCAGCGTTTTGAATGAAGAATCACATTTCTTGGTAGAATCATGCAGGATTGAAATTTTTGATGGTTTTTTACTCCTCTCAACAGCCCAAACAAGTTTCTAAAAGGATGAGTTTGCAACTACTTTACTTTTGGAGAAAATTCAAAACATTCATTATTCAATAGGGCCCAAACTATCAAAAACCAGCGGTTTCAATGAACACACATTTCTTGGTAGAATCATGCAGGACTGAAATTTTTGATGTTTTTCTACTCCTCTCATGAGCCCAAACAAGTCTCTAAAAGCATGAGTTTGCAACTACTTTACTTTTGGAGAAAATTCAAAACATTCATTATTCATTAGAGCCCAATAGCAAAAACCAGCGTTTTGAATGAAGAATCACATTTCTTGGTAGAATCATGCAGGATTGAAATTTTTGATGGTTTTTTACTCCTCTCAACAGCCCAAACAAGTTTCTAAAAGGATGAGTTTGCAACTACTTTACTTTTGGAGAAAATTCAAAACATTCATTATTCAATAGGGCCCAAACTATCAAAAACCAGCGGTTTGAATGAACACATTTCTTGGTAGAATCATGCAGGACTGAAATTTTTGATGTTTTTCTACTCCTCTCATGAGCCCAAACAAGTCTCTAAAAGCATGAGTTTGCAACTACTTTACTTTTGGAGAAAATTCAAAACATTCACTATTCAATAGAGCCCAATAGCAAAAATCAGGTTTTCAATGAAGAATCACATTTCTTGGTAAAATCATGCAGGATTGACATTTTTGATGGTTTTTTACTCCTCTCAACAGCCCAAACAAGTTTCTAAAAGGATGAGTTTGCAACTACTTTACTTTTGGAGAAAATTCAAAACATTCATTATTCAATAGGGCCCAAACTATCAAAAACCAGCGGTTTCAATGAACACACATTTCTTGGTAGAATCATGCAGGACTGAAATTTTTGATGTTTTTCTACTCCTCTCATGAGCCCAAACAAGTCTCTAAAAGCATGAGTTTGCAACTACTTTACTTTTGGAGAAAATTCCAAACATTCATTATTCAATAGAGCCCAATAGCAAAAACCAGCGTTTTGAATGAAGAATCACATTTCTTGGTAGAATCATGCAGGATTGAAATTTTTGATGGTTTTTTACTCCTCTCAACAGCCCAAACAAGTTTCTAAAAGGATGAGTTTGCAACTACTTTACTTTTGGAGAAAATTCAAAACATTCATTATTCAATAGGGCCCAAACTATCAAAAACCAGCGGTTTCAATGAACACACATTTCTTGATAGAATCATGCAGGACTGAAATTTTTGATGTTTTTCTACTCCTCTCATGAGCCCAAACAAGTCTCTAAAAGCATGAGTTTGCAACTACTTTACTTTTGGAGAAAATTCAAAACATTCATTATTCAATAGAGCCCAATAGCAAAAACCAGCGTTATGAATGAAGAATCACATTTCTTGGTAGAATCATGCAGGATTGAAATTTTTGATGGTTTTTTACTCCTCTCAACAGCCCAAACAAGTTTCTAAAAGGATGAGTTTGCAACTACTTTACTTTTGGAGAAAATTCAAAACATTCATTATTCAATAGGGCCCAAACTATCAAAAACCAGCGGTTTCAATGAACACACATTTCTTGGTAGAATCATGCAGGACTGAAATTTTTGATGTTTTTCTACTCCTCTCATGAGCCCAAACAAGTCTCTAAAAGCATGAGTTTGCAACTACTTTACTTTTGGAGAAAATTCAAAACATTCATTATTCAATAGAGCCCAATAGCAAAAACCAGCGTTTTGAATGAAGAATCACATTTCTTGGTAGAATCATGCAGGATTGAAATTTTTGATGGTTTTTTACTCCTCTCAACAGCCCAAAAAAGTTTCTAAAAGGATGAGTTTGCAACTACTTTACTTTTGGAGAAAATTCAAAACATTCATTATTCAATAGGGCCCAAACTATCAAAAACCAGCGGTTTGAATGAACACATTTCTTGGTAGAATCATGCAGGACTGAAATTTTTGATGTTTTTCTACTCCTCTCATGAGCCCAAACAAGTCTCTAAAAGCATGAGTTTGCAACTACTTTACTTTTGGAGAAAATTCAAAACATTCACTATTCAATAGAGCCCAATAGCAAAAATCAGGTTTTGAATGAAGAAGCACATTTCTTGGTAAAATCATTCAGGATTGAAATTTTTGATGGTTTTTTACTCCTCTCAACAGCCCAAACAAGTTTCTAAAAGGATGAGTTTGCAACTACTTTACTTTTGGAGAAAATTCAAAACATTCATTATTCAATAGGGCCCAAACTATCAAAAACCAGCGGTTTCAATGAACACACATTTCTTGGTAGAATCATGCAGGACTGAAATTTTTGATGTTTTTCTACTCCTCTCATGAGCCCAAACAAGTCTCTAAAAGCATGAGTTTGCAACTACTTTACTTTTGGAGAAAATTCAAAACATTCATTATTCAATAGAGCCCAATAGCAAAAACCAGCGTTTTGAATGAAGAATCACATTTCTTGGTAGAATCATGCAGGATTGAAATTTTTGATGGTTTTTTACTCCTCTCAACAGCCCAAACAAGTTTCTAAAAGGATGAGTTTGCAACTACTTTACTTTTGGAGAAAATTCAAAACATTCATTATTCAATAGGGCCCAAACTATCAAAAACCAGCGGTTTCAATGAAAACACATTTCTTGGTAGAATCATGCAGGACCGAAATTTTTGATGTTTTTCTACTCCTCTCATGAGCCCAAACAAGTCTCTAAAAGCATGAGTTTGCAACTACTTTACTTTTGGAGAAAATTCAAAACATTCATTATTCAATAGGGCCCAAACTATCAAAAACCAGCGGTTTCAATGAACACACATTTCTTGGTAGAATCATGCAGGACTGAAATTTTTGATGTTTTTCTACTCCTCTCATGAGCCCAAACAAGTCTCTAAAAGCATGAGTTTGCAACTACTTTACTTTTGGAGAAAATTCAAAACATTCATTATTCAATAGAGCCCAATAGCAAAAACCAGCGTTTTGAATGAAGAATCACATTTCTTGGTAGAATCATGCAGGATTGAAATTTTTGATGGTTTTTTACTCCTCTCAACAGCCCAAACAAGTTTTTAAAAGGATGAGTTTGCAACTACTTTACTTTTGGAGAAAATTCAAAACATTCATTATTCAATAGGGCCCAAACTAGCAAAAACCAGCGGTTTCAATGAACACACATTTCTTGGTAGAATCATGCAGGACTGAAATTTTTGATGTTTTTCTACTCCTCTCATGAGCCCAAACAAGTCTCTAAAAGCATGAGTTTGCAACTACTTTACTTTTGGAGAAAATTCAAAACATTCACTATTCAATAGAGCCCAATAGCAAAAATCAGGTTTTCAATGAAGAATCACATTTCTTGGTAAAATCATGCAGGATTGACATTTTTGATGGTTTTTTACTCCTCTCAACAGCCCAAACAAGTTTCTAAAAGGATGAGTTTGCAACTACTTTACTTTTGGAGAAAATTCAAAACATTCATTATTCAATAGGGCCCAAACGATCAAAAACCAGCGGTTTCAATGAACACACATTTCTTGGTAGAATCATGCAGGACTGAAATTTTTGATGTTTTTCTACTCCTCTCATGAGCCCAAACAAGTCTCTAAAAGCATGAGTTTGCAACTACTTTACTTTTGGAGAAAATTCAAAACATTCATTATTCAATAGAGCCCAATAGCAAAAACCAGCGTTTTGAATGAAGAATCACATTTCTTGGTAGAATCATGCAGGATTGAAATTTTTGATGGTTTTTTACTCCTCTCAACAGCCCAAACAAGTTTCTAAAAGGATGAGTTTGCAACTACTTTACTTTTGGAGAAAATTCAAAACATTCATTATTCAATAGGGCCCAAACTATCAAAAACCAGCGGTTTCAATGAACACACATTTCTTGGTAGAATCATGCAGGACTGAAATTTTTGATGATTTTCTACTCCTCTCATGAGCCCAAACAAGTCTCTAAAAGCATGAGTTTGCAACTACTTTACTTTTGGAGAAAATTCAAAACATTCATTATTCAATAGAGCCCAATAGCAAAAACCAGCGTTTTGAATGAAGAATCACATTTCTTGGTAGAATCATGCAGGATTGAAATTTTTGATGGTTTTTTACTCCTCTCAACAGCCCAAACAAGTTTCTAAAAGGATGAGTTTGCAACTACTTTACTTTTGGAGAAAATTCAAAACATTCATTATTCAATAGGGCCCAAACTATCAAAAAACAGCGGTTTCAATGAACACACATTTCTTGGTAGAATCATGCAGGACTGAAATTTTTGATGTTTTTCTACTCCTCTCATGAGCCCAAACAAGTCTCTAAAAGCATGAGTTTGCAACTTCTTTACTTTTGGAGAAAATTCAAAACATTCATTATTCAATAGAGCCCAATAGCAAAAACCAGCGTTTTGAATGAAGAATCACATTTCTTGGTAGAATCATGCAGGATTGAAATTTTTGATGGTTTTTTACTCCTCTCAACAGCCCAAACAAGTTTCTAAAAGGATGAGTTTGCAACTACTTTACTTTTGGAGAAAATTCAAAACATTCATTATTCAATAGGGCCCAAACTATCAAAAACCAGCGGTTTCAATGAACACACATTTCTTGGTATAATCATGCAGGACTGAAATTTTTGATGTTTTTCTACTCCTCTCATGAGCCCAAACAAGTCTCTAAAAGCATGAGTTTGCAACTACTTTACTTTTGGAGAAAATTCAAAACATTCATTATTCAATAGAGCCCAATAGCAAAAACCAGCGTTTTGAATGAAGAATCACATTTCTTGGTAGAATCATGCAGGATTGAAATTTTTGATGGTTTTTTACTCCTCTCAACAGCCCAAACAAGTTTCTAAAAGGATGAGTTTGCAACTACTTTACTTTTGGAGAAAATTCAAAACATTCATTATTCAATAGGGCCCAAACTATCAAAAACCAGCGGTTTCAATGAACACACATTTCTTGGTAGAATCATGCAGGACTGAAATTTTTGATGTTTTTCTACTCCTCTCATGAGCCCAAACAAGTCTCTAAAAGCATGAGTTTGCAACTACTTTACTTTTGGAGAAAATTCAAAACATTCATTATTCAATAGGGCCCAAACTATCAAAAACCAGCGGTTTGAATGAACACACATTTCTTGGTAGAATCATGCAGGACTGAAATTTTTGATGTTTTTCTACTCCTCTCATGAGCCCAAACAAGTCTCTAAAAGCATGAGTTTGCAACTACTTTACTTTTGGAGAAAATTCAAAACATTCATTATTCAATAGAGCCCAATAGCAAAAACCAGCGTTTTGAATGAAGAATCACATTTCTTGGTAGAATCATGCAGGATTGAAATTTTTGATGGTTTTTTACTCCTCTCAACAGCCCAAACAAGTTTCTAAAAGGATGAGTTTGCAACTACTTTACTTTTGGAGAAAATTCAAAACATTCATTATTCAATAGGGCCCAAACTATCAAAAACCAGCGGTTTCAATGAACACACATTTCTTGGTAGAATCATGCAGGACTGAAATTTTTGATATTTTTCTACTCATCTCATGAGCCCAAACAAGTCTCTAAAAGCATGAGTTTGCAACTACTTTACTTTTGGAGAAAATTCAAAACATTCATTATTCAATAGATCCCAATAGCAAAAACCAGCGCTTTGAATGAAGAATCACATTTCTTGGTAGAATCATGCAGGATTGAAATTTTTGATGGTTTTTTACTCCTCTCAACAGCCCAAACAAGTTTCTAAAAGGATGAGTTTGCAACTACTTTACTTTTGGAGAAAATTCAAAACATTCATTATTCAATAGGGCCCAAACTATCAAAAACCAGCGGTTTCAATGAACACACATTTCTTGGTAGAATCATGCAGGACTGAAATTTTTGATGTTTTTCTACTCCTCTCATGAGCCCAAACAAGTCTCTAAAAGCATGAGTTTGCAACTACTTTACTTTTGGAGAAAATTCAAAACATTCATTATTCAATAGAGCCCAATAGCAAAAACCAGCGTTTTGAATAAAGAATCACATTTCTTGGTAGAATCATGCAGGATTGAAATTTTTGATGGTTTTTTACTCCTCTCAACAGCCCAAACAAGTTTCTAAAAGGATGAGTTTGCAACTACTTTACTTTTGGAGAAAATTCAAAACATTCATTATTCAATAGGGCCCAAACTATCAAAAACCAGCGGCTTGAATGAACACATTTCTTGGTAGAATCATGCAGGACTGAAATTTATGATGTTTTTCTACTCCTCTCATGAGCCCAAACAAGTCTCTAAAAGCATGAGTTTGCAACTACTTTACTTTTGGAGAAAATTCAAAACATTCATTATTCAATAGGGCCCAAACTATCAAAAACCAGCGGTTTCAATGAACACACATTTCTTGGTAGAATCATGCAGGACTGAAATTTTTGATGTTTTTCTACTCCTCTCATGAGCCCAAACAAGTCTCTAAAAGCATGAGTTTGCAACTACTTTACTTTTGGAGAAAATTCAAAACATTCATTATTCAATAGAGCCCAATAGCAAAAACCAGCGTTTTGAATGAAGAATCACATTTCTTGGTAGAATCATGCAGGATTGAAATTTTTGATGGTTTTTTACTCCTCTCAACAGCCCAAACAAGTTTCTAAAAGGATGAGTTTGCAACTACTTTACTTTTGGAGAAAATTCAAAACATTCATTATTCAATAGGGCCCAAACTATCAAAAACCAGCGGTTTGAATGAACACACATTTCTTGGTAGAATCATGCAGGACTGAAATTTTTGAAGTTTTTCTACTCCTCTCATGAGCCCAAACAAGTCTCTAAAAGCATGAGTTTGCAACTACTTTACTTTTGGAGAAAATTCAAAACATTCATTATTCAATAGAGCCCAATAGCAAAAACCAGCGTTTTGAATGAAGAATCACATTTCTTGGTAGAATCATGCAGGATTGAAATTTTTGATGGTTTTTTACTCCTCTCAACAGCCCAAACAAGTTTCTAAAAGGATGAGTTTGCAACTACTTTACTTTTGGAGAAAATTCAAAACATTCATTATTCAATAGGGCCCAAACTATCAAAAACCAGCGGTTTCAATGAACACACATTTCTTGGTAGAATCATGCAGGACTGAAATTTTTGATGTTTTTCTACTCCTCTCATGAGCCCAAACAAGTCTCTAAAAGCATGAGTTTGCAACTTCTTTACTTTTGGAGAAAATTCAAAACATTCATTATTCAATAGAGCCCAATAGCAAAAACCAGCATTTTGAATGAAGAATCACATTTCTTGGTAGAATCATGCAGGACTGAAATTTTTGATATTTTTCTACTCATCTCATGAGCCCAAACAAGTCTCTAAAAGCATGAGTTTGCAACTACTTTACTTTTGGAGAAAATTCAAAACATTCATTATTCAATAGATCCCAATAGCAAAAACCAGCGCTTTGAATGAAGAATCACATTTCTTGGTAGAATCATGCAGGATTGAAATTTTTGATGGTTTTTTACTCCTCTCCACAGCCCAAACAAGTTTCTAAAAGGATGAGTTTGCAACTACTTTACTTTTGGAGAAAATTCAAAACATTCATTATTCAATAGGGCCCAAACTATCAAAAACCAGCGGTTTCAATGAACACACATTTCTTGGTAGAATCATGCAGGACTGAAATTTTTGATGTTTTTCTACTCCTCTCATGAGCCCAAACAAGTCTCTAAAAGCATGAGTTTGCAACTACTTTACTTTTGGAGAAAATTCAAAACATTCATTATTCAATAGAGCCCAATAGCAAAAACCAGCGTTTTGAATGAAGAATCACATTTCTTGGTAGAATCATGCAGGATTGAAATTTTTGATGGTTTTTTACTCCTCTCAACAGCCCAAACAAGTTTCTAAAAGGATGAGTTTGCAACTACTTTACTTTTGGAGAAAATTCAAAACATTCATTATTCAATAGGGCCCAAACTATCAAAAACCAGCGGTTTCAATGAACACACATTTCTTGGTAGAATCATGCATGACTGAAATTTTTGATGTTTTTCTACTCCTCTCATGAGCCCAAACAAGTCTCTAAAAGCATGAGTTTGCAACTACTTTACTTTTGGAGAAAATTCAAAACATTCATTATTCAATAGAGCCCAATAGCAAAAACCAGCGTTTTGAATGAAGAATCACATTTCTTGGTAGAATCATGCAGGATTGAAATTTTTGATGGTTTTTTACTCCTCTCAACAGCCCAAACAAGTTTCTAAAAGGATGAGTTTGCAACTACTTTACTTTTGGAGAAAATTCAAAACATTCATTATTCAATAGGGCCCAAACTATCAAAAACCAGCGGTTTCAATGAACACACATTTCTTGGTAGAATCATGCATGACTGAAATTTTTGATGTTTTTCTACTCCTCTCATGAGCCCAAACAAGTCTCTAAAAGCATGAGTTTGCAACTACTTTACTTTTGGAGAAAATTCAAAACATTCATTATTCAATAGGGCCCAAACTATCAAAAACCAGTGGTTTGAATGAACACACATTTCTTGGTAGAATCATGCAGTACTGAAATTTTTGATGTTTTTCTACTCCTCTCATGAGCCCAAACAAGTCTCTAAAAGCATGAGTTTGCAACTACTTTACTTTTGGAGAAAATTCAAAACATTCATTATTCAATAGAGCCCAATAGCAAAAACCAGCGTTTTGAATGAAGAATCACATTTCTTGGTAGAATCATGCAGTATTGAAATTTTTGATGGTTTTTTACTCCTCTCAACAGCCCAAACAAGTTTCTAAAAGGATGAGTTTGCAACTACTTTACTTTTGGAGAAAATTCAAAACATTCATTATTCAATAGGGCCCAAACTATCAAAAACCAGCCGTTTCAATGAACACACATGTCTTGGTAGAATCATGCAGGACTGAAATTTTTGATATTTTTCTACTCATCTCATGAGCCCAAACAAGTCTCTAAAAGCATGAGTTTGCAACTACTTTACTTTTGGAGAAAATTCAAAACATTCATTATTCAATAGATCCCAATAGCAAAAACCAGCGCTTTGAATGAAGAATCACATTTCTTGGTAGAATCATGCAGGATTGAAATTTTTGATGGTTTTTTACTCCTCTCAACAGCCCAAACAAGTTTCTAAAAGGATGAGTTTGCAACTACTTTACTTTTGGAGAAAATTCAAAACATTCATTATTCAATAGGGCCCAAACTATCAAAAACCAGCGGTTTCAATGAACACACATTTCTTGGTAGAATCATGCAGGACTGAAATTTTTGATGTTTTTCTACTCCTCTCATGAGCCCAAACAAGTCTCTAAAAGCATGAGTTTGCAACTACTTTACTTTTGGAGAAAATTCAAAACATTCATTATTCAATAGAGCCCAATAGCAAAAACCAGCGTTTTGAATAAAGAATCACATTTCTTGGTAGAATCATGCAGGATTGAAATTTTTGATGGTTTTTTACTCCTCTCAACAGCCCAAAAAAGTTTCTAAAAGGATGAGTTTGCAACTACTTTACTTTTGGAGAAAATTCAAAACATTCATTATTCAATAGGGCCCAAACTATCAAAAACCAGCGGTTTGAATGAACACATTTCTTGGTAGAATCATGCAGGACTGAAATTTTTGATGTTTTTCTACTCCTCTCATGAGCCCAAACAAGTCTCTAAAAGCATGAGTTTGCAACTACTTTACTTTTGGAGAAAATTCAAAACATTCACTATTCAATAGAGCCCAATAGCAAAAATCAGGTTTTGAATGAAGAATCACATTTCTTGGTAAAATCATGCAGGATTGAAATTTTTGATGGTTTTCTACTCCTCTCAACAGCCCAAACAAGTTTCTAAAAGGATGAGTTTGCAACTACTTTACTTTTGGAGAAAATTCAAAACATTCATTATTCAATAGGGCCCAAACTATCAAAAACCAGCGGTTTCAATGAACACACATTTCTTGGTAGAATCATGCAGGACTGAAATTTTTGATGTTTTTCTACTCCTCTCATGAGCCCAAACAAGTCTCTAAAAGCATGAGTTTGCAACTACTTTACTTTTGGAGAAAATTCAAAACATTCATTATTCAATAGAGCCCAATAGCAAAAACCAGCGTTTTGAATGAAGAATCACATTTCTTGGTAGAATCATGCAGGATTGAAATTTTTGATGGTTTTTTACTCCTCTCAACAGCCCAAACAAGTTTCTAAAAGGATGAGTTTGCAACTACTTTACTTTTGGAGAAAATTCAAAACATTCATTATTCAATAGGGCCCAAACTATCAAAAACCAGCGGTTTCAATGAACACACATTTCTTGGTAGAATCATGCAGGACTGAAATTTTTGATGTTTTTCTACTCCTCTCATGAGCCCAAACAAGTCTCTAAAAGCATGAGTTTGCAACTACTTTACTTTTGGAGAAAATTCAAAACATTCATTATTCAATAGAGCCCAATAGCAAAAACCAGCGTTTTGAATGAAGAATCACATTTCTTGGTAGAATCATGCAGGATTGAAATTTTTGATGGTTTTTTACTCCTCTCAACAGCCCAAACAAGTTTCTAAAAGGATGAGTTTGCAACTACTTTACTTTTGGAGAAAATTCAAAACATTCATTATTCAATAGGGCCCAAACTATCAAAAACCAGCGGTTTCAATGAACACACATTTCTTGGTAGAATCATGCAGGACTGAAATTTTTGATGTTTTTCTACTCCTCTCATGAGCCCAAACAAGTCTCTAAAAGCATGAGTTTGCAACTACTTTACTTTTGGAGAAAATTCAAAACATTCATTATTCAATAGGGCCCAAACTATCAAAAACCAGCGGTTTGAATGAACACACATTTCTTGGTAGAATCATGCAGGACTGAAATTTTTGATGTTTTTCTACTCCTCTCATGAGCCCAAACAAGTCTCTAAAAGCATGAGTTTGCAACTACTTTACTTTTGGAGAAAATTCAAAACATTCATTATTCAATAGAGCCCAATAGCAAAAACCAGCGTTTTGAATGAATTATCACATTTCTTGGTAGAATCATGCAGGATTGAAATTTTTGATGGTTTTTTACTCCTCTCAAAAGCCCAAACAAGTTTCTAAAAGGATGAGTTTGCAACTACTTTACTTTTGGAGAAAATTCAAAACATTCATTATTCAATAGGGCCCAAACTATCAAAAACCAGCGGTTTCAATGAACACACATTTCTTGGTAGAATCATGCAGGACTGAAATTTTTGATGTTTTTCTACTCCTCTCATGAGACCAAACAAGTCTCTAAAAGCATGAGTTTGCAACTTCTTTACTTTTGGAGAAAATTCAAAACATTCATTATTCAATAGAGCCCAATAGCAAAAACCAGCGTTTTGAATGAAGAATCACATTTCTTGGTAGAATCATGCAGGATTGAAATTTTTGATGGTTTTTTACTCCTCTCAACAGCCCAAACAAGTTTCTAAAAGGATGAGTTTGCAACTACTTTACTTTTGGAGAAAATTCAAAACATTCATTATTCAATAGGGCCCAAACTATCAAAAACCAGCGGTTTCAATGAACACACATTTCTTGGTAGAATCATGCAGGACTGAAATTTTTGATGTTTTTCCACTCCTCTCATGAGCCCAAACAAGTCTCTAAAAGCATGAGTTTGCAACTACTTTACTTTTGGAGAAAATTCAAAACATTCATTATTCAATAGAGCCCAATAGGAAAAATCAGGTTTTAAATGAAGAATCACATTTCTTGGTAGAATCATGCAGGATTGAAATTTTTGATGGGTTTTTACTCCTCTCAACAGCCCAAACAAGTTTCTAAAAGGATGAGTTTGCAACTACTTTACTTTTGGAGAAAATTCAAAACATTCATTATTCAATAGGGCCCAAAATATCAAAAACCAGCGGTTTCAATGAACACACATTTCTTGGTAGAAACGTGCAGGACTGAAATTTTTGATGTTTTTCTACTCCTCTCATGAGCCCAAACAAGTCTCTAAAAGCATGAGTTTGCAACTACTTTACTTTTGGAGAAAATTCAAAACATTCATTATTCAATAGAGCCCAATAGCAAAAATCAGGTTTTGAATGAAGAATCACATTTCGTGGTAGAATCATGCAGGATTGAAATTTTTGATGTTTTTTTACTCCTCAACAGCCCAAACAAGTTTCTAAAAGGATGAGTTTGCAACTACTTTACTTTTGGAGAAAATTCAAAACATTCATTATTCAATAGGGCCCAAACTATCAAAAACCAGCGGTTTCAATGAACACACATTTCTTGGTAGAATCATGCAGGACTGAAATTTTTGATGTTTTTCTACTCCTCTCATGAGCCCAAACAAGTCTCTAAAAGCATGAGTTTGCAACTACTTTACTTTTGGAGAAAATTCAAAACATTCATTATTCAATAGAGCCCAATAGCAAAAACCAGCGTTTTGAATGAAGAATCACATTTCTTGGTAGAATCATGCAGGATTGAAATTTTTGATGGTTTTTTACTCCTCTCAACAGCCCAAACAAGTTTCTAAAAGGATGAGTTTGCAACTACTTTACTTTTGGAGAAAATTCAAAACATTCATTATTCAATAGGGCCCAAACTATCAAAAACCAGCGGTTTCAATGAACACACATTTCTTGGTAGAATCATGCATGACTGAAATTTTTGATGTTTTTCTACTCCTCTCATGAGCCCAAACAAGTCTCTAAAAGCATGAGTTTGCAACTACTTTACTTTTGGAGAAAATTCAAAACATTCATTATTCAATAGGGCCCAAACTATCAAAAACCAGCGGTTTGAATGAACACACATTTCTTGGTAGAATCATGCAGGACTGCAATTTTTGATGTTTTTCTACTCCTCTCATGAGCCCAAACAAGTCTCTAAAAGCATGAGATTGCAACTACTTTACTTTTGGAGAAAATTCAAAACATTCATTATTCAATAGAGCCCAATAGCAAAAACCAGCGTTTTGAATGAAGAATCACATTTCTTGGTAGAATCATGCAGGATTGAAATTTTTGATGGTTTTTTACTCCTCTCAACAGCCCAAACAAGTTTCTAAAAGGATGAGTTTGCAACTACTTTACTTTTGGAGAAAATTCAAAACATTCATTATTCAATAGGGCCCAAACTATCAAAAACCAGCCGTTTCAATGAACACACATGTCTTGGTAGAATCATGCAGGACTGAAATTTTTGATGTTTTTCTACTCATCTCATGAGCCCAAACAAGTCTCTAAAAGCATGAGTTTGCAACTACTTTACTTTTGGAGAAAATTCAAAACATTCATTATTCAATAGATCCCAATAGCAAAAACCAGCGTTTTGAATGAAGAATCACATTTCTTGGTAGAATCATGCAGGATTGAAATTTTTGATGGTTTTTTACTCCTCTCAACAGCCCAAACAAGTTTCTAAAAGGATGAGTTTGCAACTACTTTACTTTTGGAGAAAATTCAAAACATTCATTATTCAATAGGGCCCAAACTATCAAAAACCAGCGGTTTCAATGAACACACATTTCTTGGTAGAATCATGCAGGACTGAAATTTTTGATGTTTTTCTACTCCTCTCATGAGCCCAAACAAGTCTCTAAAAGCATGAGTTTGCAACTACTTTACTTTTGGAGAAAATTCAAAACATTCATTATTCAATAGAGCCCAATAGCAAAAACCAGCGTTTTGAATGAAGAATCACATTTCTTGGTAGAATCATGCAGGATTGAAATTTTTGATGGTTTTTTACTCCTCTCAACAGCCCAAAAAAGTTTCTAAAAGGATGAGTTTGCAACTACTTTACTTTTGGAGAAAATTCAAAACATTCATTATTCAATAGGGCCCAAACTATCAAAAACCAGCGGTTTCAATGAACACACATTTCTTGGTAGAATCATGCAGGACTGAAATTTTTGATGTTTTTCCACTCCTCTCATGAGCCCAAACAAGTCTCTAAAAGCATGAGTTTGCAACTACTTTACTTTTGGAGAAAATTCAAAACATTCATTATTCAATAGAGCCCAATAGGAAAAATCAGGTTTTAAATGAAGAATCACATTTCTTGGTAGAATCATGCAGGATTGAAATTTTTGATGGGTTTTTACTCCTCTCAACAGCCCAAACAAGTTTCTAAAAGGATGAGTTTGCAACTACTTTACTTTTGGAGAAAATTCAAAACATTCATTATTCAATAGGGCCCAAAATATCAAAAACCAGCGGTTTCAATGAACACACATTTCTTGGTAGAAACGTGCAGGACTGAAATTTTTGATGTTTTTCTACTCCTCTCATGAGCCCAAACAAGTCTCTAAAAGCATGAGTTTGCAACTACTTTACTTTTGGAGAAAATTCAAAACATTCATTATTCAATAGAGCCCAATAGCAAAAATCAGGTTTTGAATGAACACATTTCTTGGTAGAATCATGCAGGACTGAAATTTTTGATGTTTTTCTACTCCTCTCATGAGCCCAAACAAGTCTCTAAAAGCATGAGTTTGCAACTACTTTACTTTTGGAGAAAATTCAAAACATTCACTATTCAATAGAGCCCAATAGCAAAAATCAGGTTTTGAATGAAGAATCACATTTCTTGGTAAAATCATGCAGGATTGAAATTTTTGATGGTTTTTTACTCCTCTCAACAGCCCAAACAAGTTTCTAAAAGGATGAGTTTGCAACTACTTTACTTTTGGAGAAAATTCAAAACATTCATTATTCAATAGGGCCCAAACTATCAAAAACCATCGGTTTCAATGAACACACATTTCTTGGTAGAATCATGCAGGACTGAAATTTTTGATGTTTTTCTACTCCTCTTATGAGCCCAAACAAGTCTCTAAAAGCATGAGTTTGCAACTACTTTACTTTTGGAGAAAATTCAAAACATTCATTATTCAATAGAGCCCAATAGCAAAAACCAGCGTTTTGAATGAAGAATCACATTTCTTGGTAGAATCATGCAGGATTGAAATTTTTGATGGTTTTTTACTCCTCTCAACAGCCCAAACAAGTTTCTAAAAGGATGAGTTTGCAACTACTTTACTTTTGGAGAAAATTCAAAACATTCATTATTCAATAGGGCCCAAACTATCAAAAACCAGCGGTTTCAATGAACACACATTTCTTGGTAGAATCATGCAGGACTGAAATTTTTGATGTTTTTCCACTCCTCTCATGAGCCCAAACAAGTCTCTAAAAGCATGAGTTTGCAACTACTTTACTTTTGGAGAAAATTCAAAACATTCATTATTCAATAGAGCCCAATAGGAAAAATCAGGTTTTAAATGAAGAATCACATTTCTTGGTAGAATCATGCAGGATTGAAATTTTTGATGGGTTTTTACTCCTCTCAACAGCCCAAACAAGTTTCTAAAAGGATGAGTTTGCAACTACTTTACTTTTGGAGAAAATTCAAAACATTCATTATTCAATAGGGCCCAAAATATCAAAAACCAGCGGTTTCAATGAACACACATTTCTTGGTAGAAACGTGCAGGACTGAAATTTTTGATGTTTTTCTACTCCTCTCATGAGCCCAAAAAAGTCTCTAAAAGCATGAGTTTGCAACTACTTTACTTTTGGAGAAAATTCAAAACATTCATTATTCAATAGAGCCCAATAGCAAAAATCAGGTTTTGAATGAAGAATCACATTTCTTGGTAGAATCATGCAGGATTGAAATTTTTGATGTTTTTTTACTCCTCAACAGCCCAAACAAGTTTCTAAAAGGATGAGTTTGCAACTACTTTACTTTTGGAGAAAATTCAAAACATTCATTATTCAATAGGGCCCAAACTATCAAAAACCAGCGGTTTCAATGAACACACATTTCTTGGTAGAATCATGCAGGACTGAAATTTTTGATGTTTTTCTACTCCTCTCATGAGCCCAAACAAGTCTCTAAAAGCATGAGTTTGCAACTACTTTACTTTTGGAGAAAATTCAAAACATTCATTATTCAATAGAGCCCAATAGCAAAAACCAGCGTTTTGAATGAAGAATCACATTTCTTGGTAGAATCATGCAGGATTGAAATTTTTGATGGTTTTTTACTCCTCTCAACAGCCCAAACAAGTTTCTAAAAGGATGAGTTTGCAACTACTTTACTTTTGGAGAAAATTCAAAACATTCATTATTCAATAGGGCCCAAACTATCAAAAACCAGCGGTTTCAATGAACACACATTTCTTGGTAGAATCATGCATGACTGAAATTTTTGATGTTTTTCTACTCCTCTCATGAGCCCAAACAAGTCTCTAAAAGCATGAGTTTGCAACTACTTTACTTTTGGAGAAAATTCAAAACATTCATTATTCAATAGGGCCCAAACTATCAAAAACCAGCGGTTTGAATGAACACACATTTCTTGGTAGAATCATGCAGGACTGAAATTTTTGATGTTTTTCTACTCCTCTCATGAGCCCAAACAAGTCTCTAAAAGCATGAGATTGCAACTACTTTACTTTTGGAGAAAATTCAAAACATTCATTATTCAATAGAGCCCAATAGCAAAAACCAGCGTTTTGAATGAAGAATCACATTTCTTGGTAGAATCATGCAGGATTGAAATTTTTGATGGTTTTTTACTCCTCTCAACAGCCCAAACAAGTTTCTAAAAGGATGAGTTTGCAACTACTTTACTTTTGGAGAAAATTCAAAACATTCATTATTCAATAGGGCCCAAACTATCAAAAACCAGCGGTTTCAATGAACACACATTTCTTGGTAGAATCATGCAGGACTGAAATTTTTGATGTTTTTCTACTCATCTCATGAGCCCAAACAAGTCTCTAAAAGCATGAGTTTGCAACTACTTTACTTTTGGAGAAAATTCAAAACATTCATTATTCAATAGATCCCAATAGCAAAAACCAGCGTTTTGAATGAAGAATCACATTTCTTGGTAGAATCATGCAGGATTGAAATTTTTGATGGTTTTTTACTCCTCTCAACAGCCCAAACAAGTTTCTAAAAGGATGAGTTTGCAACTACTTTACTTTTGGAGAAAATTCAAAACATTCATTATTCAATAGGGCCCAAACTATCAAAAACCAGCGGTTTCAATGAACACACATTTCTTGGTAGAATCATGCAGGACTGAAATTTTTGATGTTTTTCTACTCCTCTCATGAGCCCAAACAAGTCTCTAAAAGCATGAGTTTGCAACTACTTTACTTTTGGAGAAAATTCAAAACATTCATTATTCAATAGAGCCCAATAGCAAAAACCAGCGTTTTGAATGAAGAATCACATTTCTTGGTAGAATCATGCAGGATTGAAATTTTTGATGGTTTTTTACTCCTCTCAACAGCCCAAAAAAGTTTCTAAAAGGATGAGTTTGCAACTACTTTACTTTTGGAGAAAATTCAAAACATTCATTATTCAATAGGGCCCAAACTATCAAAAACCAGCGGTTTCAATGAACACACATTTCTTGGTAGAATCATGCAGGACTGAAATTTTTGATGTTTTTCCACTCCTCTCATGAGCCCAAACAAGTCTCTAAAAGCATGAGTTTGCAACTACTTTACTTTTGGAGAAAATTCAAAACATTCATTATTCAATAGAGCCCAATAGGAAAAATCAGGTTTTAAATGAAGAATCACATTTCTTGGTAGAATCATGCAGGATTGAAATTTTTGATGGGTTTTTACTCCTATCAACAGCCCAAACAAGTTTCTAAAAGGATGAGTTTGCAACTACTTTACTTTTGGAGAAAATTCAAAACATTCATTATTCAATAGGGCCCAAAATATCAAAAACCAGCGGTTTCAATGAACACACATTTCTTGGTAGAAACGTGCAGGACTGAAATTTTTGATGTTTTTCTACTCCTCTCATGAGCCCAAACAAGTCTCTAAAAGCATGAGTTTGCAACTACTTTACTTTTGGAGAAAATTCAAAACATTCATTATTCAATAGAGCCCAATAGCAAAAATCAGGTTTTGAATGAACACATTTCTTGGTAGAATCATGCAGGACTGAAATTTTTGATGTTTTTCTACTCCTCTCATGAGCCCAAACAAGTCTCTAAAAGCATGAGTTTGCAACTACTTTACTTTTGGAGAAAATTCAAAACATTCACTATTCAATAGAGCCCAATAGCAAAAATCAGGTTTTGAATGAAGAATCACATTTCTTGGTAAAATCATGCAGGATTGAAATTTTTGATGGTTTTTTACTCCTCTCAACAGCCCAAACAAGTTTCTAAAAGGATGAGTTTGCAACTACTTTACTTTTGGAGAAAATTCAAAACATTCATTATTCAATAGGGCCCAAACTATCAAAAACCAGCGGTTTCAATGAACACACATTTCTTGGTAGAATCATGCAGGACTGAAATTTTTGATGTTTTTCTACTCCTCTCATGAGCCCAAACAAGTCTCTAAAAGCATGAGTTTGCAACTACTTTACTTTTGGAGAAAATTCAAAACATTCATTATTCAATAGAGCCCAATAGCAAAAACCAGCATTTTGAATGAAGAATCACATTTCTTGGTAGAATCATGCAGGATTGAAATTTTTGATGGTTTTTTACTCCTCTCAACAGCCCAAAAAAGTTTCTAAAAGGATGAGTTTGCAACTACTTTACTTTTGGAGAAAATTCAAAACATTCATTATTCAATAGGGCCCAAACTATCAAAAACCAGCGGTTTGAATGAACACATTTCTTGGTAGAATCATGCAGGACTGAAATTTTTGATGTTTTTCTACTCCTCTCATGAGCCCAAACAAGTCTCTAAAAGCATGCGTTTTCAACTACTTTACTTTTGGAGAAAATTCAAAACATTCATTATTCAATAGGGCCCAAACTATCAAAAACCAGCGGTTTCAATGAACACACATTTCTTGGTAGAATCATGCAGGACTGAAATTTTTGATGTTTTTCTACTCCTCTCATGAGCCCAAACAAGTCTCTAAAAGCATGAGTTTGCAACTACTTTACTTTTGGAGAAAATTCAAAACATTCATTATTCAATAGAGCCCAATAGCAAAAACCAGCGGTTTGAATGAACACATTTCTTGGTAGAATCATGCAGGACTGAAATTTTTGATGTTTTTCTACTCCTCTCATGAGCCCAAACAAGTCTCTAAAAGCATGAGTTTGCAACTACTTTACTTTTGGAGAAAATTCAAAACATTCATTATTCAATAGAGCCCAATAGCAAAAATCAGGTTTTGAATGAAGAATCACATTTCTTGGTAAAATCATGCAGGATTGAAATTTTTGATGGTTTTTTACTCCTCTCAACAGCCCAAACAAGTTTCTAAAAGGATGAGTTTGCAACTACTTTACTTTTGGAGAAAATTCAAAACATTCATTATTCAATAGGGCCCAAACTATCAAAAACCAGCGGTTTCAATGAACACACATTTCTTGGTAGAATCATGCAGGACTGAAATTTTTGATGTTTTTCTACTCCTCTTATGAGCCCAAACAAGTCTCTAAAAGCATGAGTTTGCAACTACTTTACTTTTGGAGAAAATTCAAAACATTCATTATTCAATAGAGCCCAATAGCAAAAACCAGCGTTTTGAATGAAGAATCACATTTCTTGGTAGAATCATGCAGGATTGAAATTTTTGATGGTTTTTTACTCCTCTCAACAGCCCAAACAAGTTTCTAAAAGGATGAGTTTGCAACTACTTTACTTTTGGAGAAAATTCAAAACATTCATTATTCAATAGGGCCCAAACTATCAAAAACCAGCGGTTTCAATGAACACACATTTCTTGGTAGAATCATGCAGGACTGAAATTTTTGATGTTTTTCTACTCCTCTCATGAGCCCAAACAAGTCTCTAAAAGCATGAGTTTGCAACTACTTTACTTTTGGAGAAAATTCAAAACATTCATTATTCAATAGAGCCCAATAGCAAAAACCAGCGTTTTGAATGAAGAATCACATTTCTTGGTAGAATCATGCAGGATTGAAATTTTTGATGGTTTTTTACTCCTCTCAACAGCCCAAACAAGTTTCTAAAAGGATGAGTTTGCAACTACTTTACTTTTGGAGAAAATTCAAAACATTCATTATTCAATAGGGCCCAAACTATCAAAAACCAGCGGTTTCAATGAACACACATTTCCTGGTAGAATCATGCAGGACTGAAATTTTTGATGTTTTTCTACTCCTCTCATGAGCCCAAACAAGTCTCTAAAAGCATGAGTTTGCAACTACTTTACTTTTGGAGAAAATTCAAAACATTCATTATTCAATAGGGCACAAACTATCAAAAACCAGCGGTTTGAATGAACACACATTTCTTGGTAGAATCATGCAGGACTGAAATTTTTGATGTTTTTCTACTCCTCTCATGAGCCCAAACAAGTCTCTAAAAGCATGAGTTTGCAACTACTTTACTTTTGGAGAAAATTCAAAACATTCATTATTCAATAGAGCCCAATAGCAAAAACCAGCGTTTTGAATGAAGAATCACATTTCTTGGTAGAATCATGCAGGATTGAAATTTTTGATGGTTTTTTACTCCTCTCAAAACCCCAAACAAGTTTCTAAAAGGATGAGTTTGCAACTACTTTACTTTTGGAGAAAATTCAAAACATTCATTATTCAATAGGGCCCAAACTATCAAAAACCAGCGGTTTGAATGAACACACATTTCTTGGTAGAATCATGCAGGACTGAAATTTTTGATGTTTTTCTACTCCTCTCATGAGCTCAAACAAGTCTCTAAAAGCATGAGTTTGCAACTACTTTACTTTTGGAGAAAATTCAAAACATTCATTATTCAATAGAGCCCAATAGCAAAAACCAGCGTTTTGAATGAAGAATCACATTTCTTGCTAGAATCATGCAGGATTGAAATTTTTGATGGTTTTTTACTCCTCTCAACAGCCCAAACAAGTTTCTAAAAGGATGAGTTTGCAACTACTTTACTTTTGGAGAAAATTCAAAACATTCATTATTCAATAGGGCCCAAACTATCAAAAACCAGCCGTTTCAATGAACACACATGTCTTGGTAGAATCATGCAGGACTGAAATTTTTGATGTTTTTCTTCTCCTCTCATGAGCCCAAACAAGTCTCTAAAAGCATGAGTTTGCAACTACTTTACTTTTGGAGAAAATTCAAAACATTCATTATTCAATAGAGCCCAATAGCAAAAACCAGCGTTTTGAATGAAGAATCACATTTCTTGGTAGAATCATGCATGATTGAAATTTTTGATGGTTTTTTACTCCTCTGAACAGCCCAAACAAGTTTCTAAAAGGATGAGTTTGCAACTACTTTACTTTTGGAGAAAATTCAAAACATTCATTATTCAATAGGGCCCAAACTATCAAAAACCAGCGGTTTCAATGAACACACATTTCTTGGTAGAATCATGCAGGACTGAAATTTTTGATGTTTTTCTACTCCTCTCATGAGCCCAAACAAGTCTCTAAAAGCATGAGTTTGCAACTACTTCACTTTTGGAGAAAATTCAAAACATTCATTATTCAATAGAGCCCAATAGCAAAAATCAGGTTTTGAATGAAGAATCACATTTCTTGGTAGAATCATGCAGGATTGAAATTTTTGATGGTTTTTTACTCCTCTCAACAGCCCAAACAAGTTTCTAAAAGGATGAGTTTGCAACTACTTTACTTTTGGAGAAAATTCAAAACATTCATTATTCAATAGGGCCCAAACTATCAAAAACCAGCGGTTTCAATGAACACACATTTCTTGGTAGAATCATGCAGGACTGAAATTTTTGATGTTTTTCTACTCCTCTCATGAGCCCAAACAAGTCTCTAAAAGCATGAGTTTGCAACTACTTTACTTTTGGAGAAAATTCAAAACATTCATTATTCAATAGAGCCCAATAGCAAAAACCAGCGTTTTGAATGAAGAATCACATTTCTTGGTAGAATCATGCAGGATTGAAATTTTTGATGGTTTTTTACTCCTCTCAACAGCCCAAACAAGTTTCTAAAAGGATGAGTTTGCAACTACTTTACTTTTGGAGAAAATTCAAAACATTCATTATTCAATAGGGCCCAAACTATCAAAAACCAGCGGTTTCAATGAACACACATTTCCTGGTAGAATCATGCAGGACTGAAATTTTTGATGTTTTTCTACTCCTCTCATGAGCCCAAACAAGTCTCTAAAAGCATGAGTTTGCAACTACTTTACTTTTGGAGAAAATTCAAAACATTCATTATTCAATAGGGCCCAAACTATCAAAAACCAGCGGTTTGAATGAACACACATTTCTTGGTAGAATCATGCAGGACTGAAATTTTTGATGTTTTTCTACTCCTCTCATGAGCCCAAACAAGTCTCTAAAAGCATGAGTTTGCAACTACTTTACTTTTGGAGAAAATTCAAAACATTCATTATTCAATAGAGCCCAATAGCAAAAACCAGCGTTTTGAATGAAGAATCACATTTCTTGGTAGAATCATGCAGGATTGAAATTTTTGATGGTTTTTTACTCCTCTCAACAGCCCAAACAAGTTTCTAAAAGGATGAGTTTGCAACTACTTTACTTTTGGAGAAAATTCAAAACATTCATTATTCAATAGGGCCCAAACTATCAAAAACCAGCGGTTTGAATGAACACACATTTCTTGGTAGAATCATGCAGGACTGAAATTTTTGATGTTTTTCTACTCCTCTCATGAGCTCAAACAAGTCTCTAAAAGCATGAGTTTGCAACTACTTTACTTTTGGAGAAAATTCAAAACATTCATTATTCAATAGAGCCCAATAGCAAAAACCAGCGTTTTGAATGAAGAATCACATTTCTTGCTAGAATCATGCAGGATTGAAATTTTTGATGGTTTTTTACTCCTCTCAACAGCCCAAACAAGTTTCTAAAAGGATGAGTTTGCAACTACTTTACTTTTGGAGAAAATTCAAAACATTCATTATTCAATAGAGCCCAATAGCAAAAACCAGCGTTTTGAATGAAGAATCACATTTCTTGGTAGAATCATGCAGGATTGAAATTTTTGATGGTTTTTTACTCCTCTCAACAGCCCAAACAAGTTTCTAAAAGGATGAGTTTGCAACTACTTTACTTTTGGAGAAAATTCAAAACATTCATTATTCAATAGGGCCCAAACTATCAAAAACCAGCGGTTTCAATGAACACACATTTCTTGGTAGAATCATGCAGGACTGAAATTTTTGATGTTTTTCTACTCCTCTCATGAGCCCAAACAAGTCTTTAGAAGCATGAGTTTGCAACTACTTTACTTTTGGAGAAAATTCAAAACATTCACTATTCAATAGAGCCCAATAGCAAAAATCAGGTTTTGAATGAAGAATCACATTTCTTGGTAAAATCATGCAGGATTGAAATTTTTGATGGTTTTTTACTCCTCTCAACAGCCCAAACAAGTTTCTAAAAGGATGAGTTTGCAACTACTTTACTTTTGGAGAAAATTCAAAACATTCCTTATTCAATAGGGCCCAAACTATCAAAAACCAGCGGTTTCAAAGAACACACATTTCTTGGTAGAATCATGCAGGACTGAAATTTTTGATGTTTTTCTACTCCTCTCATGAGCCCAAACAAGTCTTTAAAAGCATGAGTTTGCAACTACTTTACTTTTGGAGAAAATTCAAAACATTCACTATTCAATAGAGCCCAATAGCAAAAATCAGGTTTTGAATGAAGAATCACATTTCTTGGTAAAATCATGCAGGATTGAAATTTTTGATGGTTTTTTACTCCTCTCAACAGCCCAAACAAGTTTCTAAAAGGATGAGTTTGCAACTACTTTACTTTTGGAGAAAATTCAAAACATTCCTTATTCAATAGGGCCCAAACTATCAAAAACCAGCGGTTTCAATGAACACACATTTCTTGGTAGAATCATGCAGGACTGAAATTTTTGATGTTTTTCTACTCCTCTCATGAGCCCAAACAAGTCTCTAAAAGCATGAGTTTGCAACTACTTTACTTTTGGAGAAAATTCAAAACATTCATTATTCAATAGAGCCCAATAGCAAAAACCAGCGTTTTGAATGAAGAATCACATTTCTTGGTAGAATCATGCAGGATTGAAATTTTTGATGATTTTATACTCCTCTCAACAGCCCAAACAAGTTTCTAAAAGGATGAGTTTGCAACTACTTTACTTTTGGAGAAAATTCAAAACATTCATTATTCAATAGGGCCCAAACTATCAAAAACCAGCGGTTTGAATGAACACACATTTCTTGGTAGAATCATGCAGGACTGAAATTTTTGATGTTTTTCTACTCCTCTCATGAGCCCAAACAAGTCTCTAAAAGCATGAGTTTGCAACTACTTTACTTTTGGAGAAAATTCAAAACATTCATTATTCAATAGAGCCCAATAGCAAAAACCAGCGTTTTGAATGAAGAATCACATTTCTTGGTAGAATCATGCAGGATTGAAATTTTTGATGGTTTTTTACTCCTCTCAACAGCCCAAACAAGTTTCTAAAAGGATGAGTTTGCAACTACTTTACTTTTGGAGAAAATTCAAAACATTCATTATTCAATAGGGCCCAAACTATCAAAAACCAGCGGTTTGAATGAACACACATTTCTTGGTAGAATCATGCAGGACTGAAATTTTTGATGTTTTTCTACTCCTCTCATGAGCTCAAACAAGTCTCTAAAAGCATGAGTTTGCAACTACTTTACTTTTGGAGAAAATTCAAAACATTCATTATTCAATAGAGCCCAATAGCAAAAACCAGCGTTTTGAATGAAGAATCACATTTCTTGCTAGAATCATGCAGGATTGAAATTTTTGATGGTTTTTTACTCCTCTCAACAGCCCAAACAAGTTTCTAAAAGGATGAGTTTGCAACTACTTTACTTTTGGAGAAAATTCAAAACATTCATTATTCAATAGGGCCCAAACTATCAAAAACCAGCCGTTTCAATGAACACACATGTCTTGGTAGAATCATGCAGGACTGAAATTTTTGATGTTTTTCTACTCCTCTCATGAGCCCAAACAAGTCTCTAAAAGCATGAGTTTGCAACTACTTTACTTTTGGAGAAAATTCAAAACATTCATTATTCAATAGAGCCCAATAGCAAAAACCAGCGTTTTGAATGAAGAATCACATTTCTTGGTAGAATCATGCAGGATTGAAATTTTTGATGGTTTTTTACTCCTCTCAACAGCCCAAACAAGTTTCTAAAAGGATGAGTTTGCAACTACTTTACTTTTGGAGAAAATTCAAAACATTCATTATTCAATAGGGCCCAAACTATCAAAAACCAGCGGTTTCAATGAACACACATTTCTTGGTAGAATCATGCAGGACTGAAATTTTTGATGTTTTTCTACTCCTCTCATGAGCCCAAACAAGTCTTTAGAAGCATGAGTTTGCAACTACTTTACTTTTGGAGAAAATTCAAAACATTCACTATTCAATAGAGCCCAATAGCAAAAATCAGGTTTTGAATGAAGAATCACATTTCTTGGTAAAATCATGCAGGATTGAAATTTTTGATGGTTTTTTACTCCTCTCAACAGCCCAAACAAGTTTCTAAAAGGATGAGTTTGCAACTACTTTACTTTTGGAGAAAATTCAAAACATTCCTTATTCAATAGGGCCCAAACTATCAAAAACCAGCGGTTTCAAAGAACACACATTTCTTGGTAGAATCATGCAGGACTGAAATTTTTGATGTTTTTCTACTCCTCTCATGAGCCCAAACAAGTCTTTAAAAGCATGAGTTTGCAACTACTTTACTTTTGGAGAAAATTCAAAACATTCACTATTCAATAGAGCCCAATAGCAAAAATCAGGTTTTGAATGAAGAATCACATTTCTTGGTAAAATCATGCAGGATTGAAATTTTTGATGGTTTTTTACTCCTCTCAACAGCCCAAACAAGTTTCTAAAAGGATGAGTTTGCAACTACTTTACTTTTGGAGAAAATTCAAAACATTCCTTATTCAATAGGGCCCAAACTATCAAAAACCAGCGGTTTCAATGAACACACATTTCTTGGTAGAATCATGCAGGACTGAAATTTTTGATGTTTTTCTACTCCTCTCATGAGCCCAAACAAGTCTCTAAAAGCATGAGTTTGCAACTACTTTACTTTTGGAGAAAATTCAAAACATTCATTATTCAATAGAGCCCAATAGCAAAAACCAGCGTTTTGAATGAAGAATCACATTTCTTGGTAGAATCATGCAGGATTGAAATTTTTGATGATTTTATACTCCTCTCAACAGCCCAAACAAGTTTCTAAAAGGATGAGTTTGCAACTACTTTACTTTTGGAGAAAATTCAAAACATTCATTATTCAATAGGGCCCAAACTATCAAAAACCAGCGGTTTCAAAGAACACACATTTCTTGGTAGAATCATGCAGGACTGAAATTTTTGATGTTTTTCTACTCCTCTCATGAGCCCAAACAAGTCTCTAAAAGCATGAGTTTGCAACTACTTTACTTTTGGAGAAAATTCAAAACATTCATTATTCAATAGAGCCCAATAGCAAAAACCAGCACTTTGAATGAAGAATCACATTTCTTGGTAGAATCATGCAGGATTGAAATTTTTGATGGTTTTTTACTCCTCTCAACAGCCCAAACAAGTTTCTAAAAGGATGAGTTTGCAACTACTTTACTTTTGGAGAAAATTCAAAACATTCATTATTCAATAGGGCCCAAACTATCAAAAACCAGCGGTTTGAATGAACACACATTTCTTGGTAGAATCATGCAGGACTGAAATTTTTGATGTTTTTCTACTCCTCTCATGAGCCCAAACAAGTCTCTAAAAGCATGAGTTTGCAACTACTTCACTTTTGGAGAAAATTCAAAACATTCATTATTCAATAGAGCCCAATAGCAAAAATCAGGTTTTGAATGAAGAATCACATTTCTTGGTAGAATCATGCAGGATTGAAATTTTTGATGGTTTTTTACTCCTCTCAACAGCCCAAACAAGTTTCTAAAAGGATGAGTTTGCAACTACTTTACTTTTGGAGAAAATTCAAAACATTCATTATTCAATAAGGGCCCAAACTATCAAAAACCAGCAGTTTGAATGAACACACATTTCTTGGTAGAATCATGCAGGACTGAAATTTTTGATGTTTTTCTACTCCTCTCATGAGCCCAAACAAGTCTCTAAAAGCATGAGTTTGCAACTACTTTACTTTTGGAGAAAATTCAAAACATTCACTATTCAATAGAGCCCAATAGCAAAAATCAGGTTTTGAATGAAGAATCACATTTCTTGGTAAAATCATGCAGGATTGAAATTTTTGATGGTTTTTTACTCCTCTCAACAGACCAAACAAGTTTCTAAAAGGATGAGTTTGCAACTACTTTACTTTTGGAGAAAATTCAAAACATTCCTTATTCAATAGGGCCCAAACTATCAAAAACCAGCGGTTTCAATGAACACACATTTCTTGGTAGAATCATGCAGGACTGAAATTTTTGATGTTTTTCTACTCCTCTCATGAGCCCAAACAAGTCTCTAAAAGCATGAGTTTGCAACTACTTTACTTTTGGAGAAAATTCAAAACATTCATTATTCAATAGAGCCCAATAGCAAAAACCAGCGTTTTGAATGAAGAATCACATTTCTTGGTAGAATCATGCAGGATTGAAATTTTTGATGGTTTTTTACTCCTCTCAACAGCCCAAACAAGTTTCTAAAAGGATGAGTTTGCAACTACTTTACTTTTGGAGAAAATTCAAAACATTCATTATTCAATAGGGCCCAAACTATCAAAAACCAGCGGTTTCAATGAACACACATTTCTTGGTAGAATCATGCAGGACTGAAATTTTTGATGTTTTTCTACTCCTCTCATGAGCCCAAACAAGTCTCTAAAAGCATGAGTTTGCAACTACTTTTCTTTTGGAGAAAATTCAAAACATTCATTATTCAATAGAGCCCAATAGCAAAAACCAGCGTTTTGAATGAAGAATCACATTTCTTGGTAGAATCATGCAGGATTGAAATTTTTGATGGTTTTTTACTCCTCTCAACAGCCCAAACAAGTTTCTAAAAGGATGAGTTTGCAACTACTTTACTTTTGGAGAAAATTCAAAACATTCATTATTCAATAGGGCCCAAACTATCAAAAACCAGCGGTTTCAATGAACACACATTTCTTGGTAGAATCATGCAGGACTGAAATTTTTGATGTTTTTCTACTCCTCTCATGAGCCCAAACAAGTCTTTAAAAGCATGAGTTTGCAACTACTTTACTTTTGGAGAAAATTCAAAACATTCACTGTTCAATAGAGCCCAATAGCAAAAATCAGGTTTTGAATGAAGAATCACATTTCTTGGTAAAATCATGCAGGATTGAAATTTTTGATGGTTTTTTACTCCTCTCAACAGCCCAAACAAGTTTCTAAAAGGATGAGTTTGCAACTACTTTACTTTTGGAGAAAATTCAAAACATTCCTTATTCAATAGGGCCCAAACTATCAAAAACCAGCGGTTTCAATGAACACACATTTCTTGGTAGAATCATGCAGGACTGAAATTTTTGATGTTTTTCTACTCCTCTCAT
Organism: Dendrobates tinctorius; assembly: GCF_039654945.1. NCBI lineage: Eukaryota > Metazoa > Chordata > Amphibia > Anura > Dendrobatidae > Dendrobates > Dendrobates tinctorius. The sequence goes on from NW_027362108.1 coordinate 466,222, forward strand.
GAGCCCAAACAAGTCTCTAAAAGCATGAGTTTGCAACTACTTTACTTTTGGAGAAAATTCAAAACATTCATTATTCAATAGAGCCCAATAGCAAAAACCAGCGTTTTGAATGAAGAATCACATTTCTTGGTAGAATCATGCAGGATTGAAATTTTTGATGATTTTTTACTCCTCTCAACAGCCCAAACAAGTTTCTAAAAGGATGAGTTTGCAACTACTTTACTTTTGGAGAAAATTCAAAACATTCATTATTCAATAGGGCCCAAACTATCAAAAACCAGCGGTTTCAAAGAACACACATTTCTTGGTAGAATCATGCAGGACTGAAATTTTTGATGTTTTTCTACTCCTCTCATGAGCACAAACAAGTCTTTAAAAGCATGAGTTTGCAACTACTTTACTTTTGGAGAAAATTCAAAACATTCACTATTCAATAGAGCCCAATAGCAAAAATCAGGTTTTGAATGAAGAATCACATTTCTTGGTAAAATCATGCAGGATTGAAATTTTTGATGGTTTTTTACTCCTCTCAACAGCCCAAACAAGTTTCTAAAAGGATGAGTTTGCAACTACTTTACTTTTGGAGAAAATTCAAAACATTCCTTATTCAATAGGGCCCAAACTATCAAAAACCAGCGGTTTCAATGAACACACATTTCTTGGTAGAATCATGCAGGACTGAAATTTTTGATGTTTTTCTACTCCTCTCATGAGCCCAAACAAGTCTCTAAAAGCATGAGTTTGCAACTACTTTACTTTTGGAGAAAATTCAAAACATTCATTATTCAATAGAGCCCAATAGCAAAAACCAGCGTTTTGAATGAAGAATCACATTTCTTGGTAGAATCATGCAGGATTGAAATTTTTGATGATTTTATACTCCTCTCAACAGCCCAAACAAGTTTCTAAAAGGATGAGTTTGCAACTACTTTACTTTTGGAGAAAATTCAAAACATTCATTATTCAATAGGGCCCAAACTATCAAAAACCAGCGGTTTCAAAGAACACACATTTCTTGGTAGAATCATGCAGGACTGAAATTTTTGATGTTTTTCTACTCCTCTCATGAGCCCAAACAAGTCTCTAAAAGCATGAGTTTGCAACTACTTTACTTTTGGAGAAAATTCAAAACATTCATTATTCAATAGAGCCCAATAGCAAAAACCAGCACTTTGAATGAAGAATCACATTTCTTGGTAGAATCATGCAGGATTGAAATTTTTGATGGTTTTTTACTCCTCTCAACAGCCCAAACAAGTTTCTAAAAGGATGAGTTTGCAACTACTTTACTTTTGGAGAAAATTCAAAACATTCATTATTCAATAGGGCCCAAACTATCAAAAACCAGCGGTTTCAATGAACACACATTTCTTGGTAGAATCATGCAGGACTGAAATTTTTGATGTTTTTCTACTCCTCTCATGAGCCCAAACAAGTCTCTAAAAGCATGAGTTTGCAACTACTTTACTTTTGGAGAAAATTCAAAACATTCATTATTCAATAGAGCCCAATAGCAAAAACCAGCGTTTTGAATGAAGAATCACATTTCTTGGTAGAATCATGCAGGATTGAAATTTTTGATGGTTTTTTACTCCTCTCAACAGCCCAAAAAAGTTTCTAAAAGGATGAGTTTGCAACTACTTTACTTTTGGAGAAAATTCAAAACATTCATTATTCAATAGGGCCCAAACTATCAAAAACCAGCGGTTTGAATGAACACACATTTCTTGGTAGAATCATGCAGGACTGAAATTTTTGATGTTTTTCTACTCCTCTCATGAGCCCAAACAAGTCTCTAAAAGCATGAGTTTGCAACTACTTCACTTTTGGAGAAAATTCAAAACATTCATTATTCAATAGAGCCCAATAGCAAAAATCAGGTTTTGAATGAAGAATCACATTTCTTGGTAGAATCATGCAGGATTGAAATTTTTGATGGTTTTTTACTCCTCTCAACAGCCCAAACAAGTTTCTAAAAGGATGAGTTTGCAACTACTTTACTTTTGGAGAAAATTCAAAACATTCATTATTCAATAAGGGCCCAAACTATCAAAAACCAGCAGTTTGAATGAACACACATTTCTTGGTAGAATCATGCAGGACTGAAATTTTTGATGTTTTTCTACTCCTCTCATGAGCCCAAACAAGTCTCTAAAAGCATGCGTTTGCAACTACTTTACTTTTGGAGAAAATTCAAAACATTCACTATTCAATAGAGCCCAATAGCAAAAATCAGGTTTTGAATGAAGAATCACATTTCTTGGTAAAATCATGCAGGATTGAAATTTTTGATGGTTTTTTACTCCTCTCAACAGCCCAAACAAGTTTCTAAAAGGATGAGTTTGCAACTACTTTACTTTTGGAGAAAATTCAAAACATTCCTTATTCAATAGGGCCCAAACTATCAAAAACCAGCGGTTTCAATGAACACACATTTCTTGGTAGAATCATGCAGGACTGAAATTTTTGATGTTTTTCTACTCCTCTCATGAGCCCAAACAAGTCTCTAAAAGCATGAGTTTGCAACTACTTTACTTTTGGAGAAAATTCAAAACATTCATTATTCAATAGAGCCCAATAGCAAAAACCAGCGTTTTGAATGAAGAATCACATTTCTTGGTAGAATCATGCAGGATTGAAATTTTTGATGGTTTTTTACTCCTCTCAACAGCCCAAACAAGTTTCTAAAAGGATGAGTTTGCAACTACTTTACTTTTGGAGAAAATTCAAAACATTCATTATTCAATAGGGCCCAAACTATCAAAAAACAGCGGTTTCAATGAACACACATTTCTTGGTAGAATCATGCAGGACTGAAATTTTTGATGTTTTTCTACTCCTCTCATGAGCCCAAACAAGTCTCTAAAAGCATGAGTTTGCAACTACTTTTCTTTTGGAGAAAATTCAAAACATTCATTATTCAATAGAGCCCAATAGCAAAAACCAGCGTTTTGAATGAAGAATCACATTTCTTGGTAGAATCATGCAGGATTGAAATTTTTGATGGTTTTTTACTCCTCTCAACAGCCCAAACAAGTTTCTAAAAGGATGAGTTTGCAACTACTTTACTTTTGGAGAAAATTCAAAACATTCATTATTCAATAGGGCCCAAACTATCAAAAACCAGCGGTTTCAATGAACACACATTTCTTGGTAGAATCATGCAGGACTGAAATTTTTGATGTTTTTCTACTCCTCTCATGAGCCCAAACAAGTCTTTAAAAGCATGAGTTTGCAACTACTTTACTTTTGGAGAAAATTCAAAACATTCACTATTCAATAGAGCCCAATAGCAAAAATCAGGTTTTGAATGAAGAATCACATTTCTTGGTAAAATCATGCAGGATTGAAATTTTTGATGGTTTTTTACTCCTCTCAACAGCCCAAACAAGTTACTAAAAGTATGAGTTTGCAACTACTTTACTTTTGGAGAAAATTCAAAACATTCCTTATTCAATAGGGCCCAAACTATCAAAAACCAGCGGTTTCAATGAACACACATTTCTTGGTAGAATCATGCAGGACTGAAATTTTTGATGTTTTTCTACTCCTCTCATGAGCCCAAACAAGTCTCTAAAAGCATGAGTTTGCAACTACTTTACTTTTGGAGAAAATTCAAAACATTCCTTATTCAATAGAGCCCAATAGCAAAAACCAGCGTTTTGAATGAAGAATCACATTTCTTGGTAGAATCATGCAGGATTGAAATTTTTGATGATTTTTTACTCCTCTCAACAGCCCAAACAAGTTTCTAAAAGGATGAGTTTGCAACTACTTTACTTTTGGAGAAAATTCAAAACATTCATTATTCAATAGGGCCCAAACTATCAAAAACCAGCGGTTTCAAAGAACACACATTTCTTGGTAGAATCATGCAGGACTGAAATTTTTGATGTTTTTCTACTCCTCTCATGAGCCCAAACAAGTCTTTAAAAGCATGAGTTTGCAACTACTTTACTTTTGGAGAAAATTCAAAACATTCACTATTCAATAGAGCCCAATAGCAAAAATCAGGTTTTGAATGAAGAATCACATTTCTTGGTAAAATCATGCAGGATTGAAATTTTTGATGGTTTTTTACTCCTCTCAACAGCCCAAACAAGTTTCTAAAAGGATGAGTTTGCAACTACTTTACTTTTGGAGAAAATTCAAAACATTCCTTATTCAATAGGGCCCAAACTATCAAAAACCAGCGGTTTCAATGAACACACATTTCTTGGTAGAATCATGCAGGACTGAAATTTTTGATGTTTTTCTACTCCTCTCATGAGCCCAAACAAGTCTCTAAAAGCATGAGTTTGCAACTACTTTACTTTTGGAGAAAATTCAAAACATTCATTATTCTATAGAGCCCAATAGCAAAAACCAGCGTTTTGAATGAAGAATCACATTTCTTGGTAGAATCATGCAGGATTGAAATTTTTGATGATTTTTTACTCCTCTCAACAGCCCAAACAAGTTTCTAAAAGGATGAGTTTGCAACTACTTTACTTTTGGAGAAAATTCAAAACATTCATTATTCAATAGGGCCCAAACTATCAAAAACCAGCGGTTTCAAAGAACACACATTTCTTGGTAGAATCATGCAGGACTGAAATTTTTGATGTTTTTCTACTCCTCTCATGAGCCCAAACAAGTCTCTAAAAGCATGAGTTTGCAACTACTTTACTTTTGGAGAAAATTCAAAACATTCATTATTCAATAGAGCCCAATAGCAAAAACCAGCACTTTGAATGAAGAATCACATTTCTTGGTAGAATCATGCAGGATTGAAATTTTTGATGGTTTTTTACTCCTCTCAACAGCCCAAACAAGTTTCTAAAAGGATGAGTTTGCAACTACTTTACTTTTGGAGAAAATTCAAAACATTCATTATTCAATAGGGCCCAAACTATCAAAAACCAGCAGTTTCAATGAACACACATTTCTTGGTAGAATCATGCAGGACTGAAATTTTTGATGTTTTTCTACTCCTCTCATGAGCCCAAACAAGTCTCTAAAAGCATGAGTTTGCAACTACTTTACTTTTGGAGAAAATTCAAAACATTCATTATTCAATAGAGCCCAATAGCAAAAACCAGCGTTTTGAATGAAGAATCACATTTCTTGGTAGAATCATGCAGGATTGAAATTTTTGATGGTTTTTTACTCCTCTCAACAGCCCAAAAAAGTTTCTAAAAGGATGAGTTTGCAACTACTTTACTTTTGGAGAAAATTCAAAACATTCATTATTCAATAGGGCCCAAACTATCAAAAACCAGCGGTTTGAATGAACACACATTTCTTGGTAGAATCATGCAGGACTGAAATTTTTGATGTTTTTCTACTCCTCTCATGAGCCCAAACAAGTCTCTAAAAACATGAGTTTGCAACTACTTTACTTTTGGAGAAAATTCAAAACATTCATTATTCAATAGAGCCCAATAGCAAAAACCAGCGTTTTGAATGAAGAATCACATTTCTTGGTAGAATCATGCAGGATTGAAATTTTTGATGGTTTTTTACTCCTCTCAACAGCCCAAACAAGTTTCTAAAAGGATGAGTTTGCAACTACTTTACTTTTGGAGAAAATTCAAAACATTCATTATTCAATAGGGCCCAAACTATCAAAAACCAGCGGTTTCAATGAACACACATTTCTTGGTAGAATCATGCAGGACTGAAATTTTTGATGTTTTTCTACTCCTCTCATGAGCCCAAACAAGTCTCTAAAAGCATGAGTTTGCAACTACTTTACTTTTGGAGAAAATTCAAAACATTCATTATTCAATAGGGCCCAAACTATCAAAAACCAGCGGTTTGAATGAACACACATTTCTTGATAGAATCATGCAGGACTGAAATTTTTGATGTTTTTCTACTCCTCTCATGAGCCCAAACAAGTCTCTAAAAGCATGAGTTTGCAACTACTTTACTTTTGGAGAAAATTCAAAACATTCATTATTCAATAGAGCCCAATAGCAAAAACCAGCGTTTTGAATGAAGAATCACATTTCTTGGTAGAATCATGCAGGATTGAAATTTTTGATGGTTTTTTACTCCTCTCAAAAGCCCAAACAAGTTTCTAAAAGGATGAGTTTGCAACTACTTTACTTTTGGAGAAAATTCAAAACATTCATTATTCAATAGGGCCCAAACTATCAAAAACCAGCAGTTTGAATGAACACACATTTCTTGGTAGAATCATGCAGGACTGAAATTTTTGATGTTTTTCTACTCCTCTCATGAGCTCAAACAAGTTATTAAAAGCATGAGTTTGCAACTACTTTACTTTTGGAGAAAATTCAATACATTCATTATTCAATAGAGCCCAATAGCAAAAACCAGCGTTTTGAATGAAGAATCACATTTCTTGGTAGAATCATGCAGGATTGAAATTTTTGATGGATTTTTACTCCTCTCAACAGCCCAAACAAGTTTCTAAAAGGATGAGTTTGCAACTACTTTACTTTTGGAGAAAATTCAAAACATTCATTATTCAATAGGGCCCAAACTATCAAAAACCAGCGGTTTGAATGAACACACATTTCTTGGTAGAATCATGCAGGACTGAAATTTTTGATGTTTTTCTACTCCTCTCATGAGCCCAAACAAGTCTCTAAAAGCATGAGTTTGCAACTACTTCACTTTTGGAGAAAATTCAAAACATTCATTATTCAATAGAGCCCAATAGCAAAAATCAGGTTTTGAATGAAGAATCACATTTCTTGGTAGAATCATGCAGGATTGAAATTTTTGATGGTTTTTTACTCCTCTCAACAGCCCAAACAAGTTTCTTAAAGGATGAGTTTGCAACTACTTTACTTTTGGAGAAAATTCAAAACATTCATTATTCAATAGGGCCCAAACTATCAAAAACCAGCGGTTTGAATGAACACACATTTCTTGGTAGAATCATGCAGGACTGAAATTTTTGATGTTTTTCTACTCCTCTCATGTGCCCGAACAAGTCTCTAAAAGCATGAGTTTGCAACTACTTTACTTTTGGAGAAAATTCAAAACATTCACTATTCAATAGAGCCCAATAGCAAAAATCAGGTTTTGAATGAAGAATCACATTTCTTGGTAAAATCATGCAGGATTGAAATTTTTGATGGTTTTTTACTCCTCTCAACAGCCCAAACAAGTTTCTAAAAGGATGAGTTTGCAACTACTTTACTTTTGGAGAAAATTCAAAACATTCATTATTCAATAGGGCCCAAACTATCAAAAACCAGCCGTTTCAATGAACACACATGTCTTGGTAGAATCATGCAGGACTGAAATTTTTGATGTTTTTCTTCTCCTCTCATGAGCCCAAACAAGTCTCTAAAAGCATGAGTTTGCAACTACTTTACTTTTGGAGAAAATTCAAAACATTCATTATTCAATAGAGCACAATAGCAAAAACCAGCGTTTTGAATGAAGAATCACATTTCTTGGTAGAATCATGCAGGATTGAAATTTTTGATGGTTTTTTACTCCTCTCAACAGCCCAAACAAGTTTCTAAAAGGATGAGTTTGCAACTACTTTACTTTTGGAGAAAATTCAAAACATTCATTATTCAATAGGGCCCAAACTATCAAAAACCAGCGGTTTGAATGAACACACATTTCTTGGTAGAATCATGCAGGACTGAAATTTTTGATGTTTTTCTACTCCTCTCATGAGCCCAAACAAGTCTCTAAAAGCATGAGTTTGCAACTACTTCACTTTTGGAGAAAATTCAAAACATTCATTATTCAATAGAGCCCAATAGCAAAAATCAGGTTTTGAATGAAGAATCACATTTCTTGGTAGAATCATGCAGGATTGAAATTTTTGATGGTTTTTTACTCCTCTCAACAGCCCAAACAAGTTTCTAAAAGGATGAGTTTGCAACTACTTTACTTTTGGAGAAAATTCAAAACATTCATTATTCAATAGGGCCCAAACTCAAAAACCAGCGGTTTGAATGAACACACATTTCTTGGTAGAATCATGCAGGACTGAAATTTTTGATGTTTTTCTACTCCTCTCATGAGCCCAAACAAGTCTCTAAAAGCATGAGTTTGCAACTACTTTACTTTTGGAGAAAATTCAAAACATTCACTATTCAATAGAGCCCAATAGCAAAAATCAGGTTTTGAATGAAGAATCACATTTCTTGGTAAAATCATGCAGGATTGAAATTTTTGATGGTTTTTTACTCCTCTCAACAGCCCAAACAAGTTTCTAAAAGGATGAGTTTGCAACTACTTTACTTTTGGAGAAAATTCAAAACATTCATTATTCAATAGGGCCCAAACTATCAAAAACCAGCGGTTTCAATGAACACACATTTCTTGGTAGAATCATGCAGGACTGAAATTTTTGATGTTTTTCTACTCCTCTCATGAGCCCAAACAAGTCTCTAAAAGCATGAGTTTGCAACTACTTTACTATTGGAGAAAATTCAAAACATTCATTATTCAATAGAGCCCAATAGCAAAAACCAGCGTTTTGAATGAAGAATCACATTTCTTGGTAGAATCATGCAGGATTGAAATTTTTGATGGTTTTTTACTCCTCTCAACAGCCCAAAAAAGTTTCTAAAAGGATGAGTTTGCAACTACTTTACTTTTGGAGAAAATTCAAAACATTCATTATTCAGTAGGGCCCAAACTATCAAAAACCAGCGGTTTGAATGAACACATTTCTTGGTAGAATCATGCAGGACTGAAATTTTTGATGTTTTTCTACTCCTCTCATGAGCCCAAACAAGTCTCTAAAAGCATGAGTTTGCAACTACTTTACTTTTGGAGAAAATTCAAAACATTGGGGGGGCGTGGCCAGCGTCTGAGCTGAATGGAAGCCTGAGCTCTGAGCTCCTCCACAGGGCAGCCTACCAAGCGCTATTAACAAGCGATTTACAAGCCAGGACTGGCTGAAAACTTGTGGGAACCTCCATAGACACCAGCGGTGCCCCCACACTATGGATCTGCTTAGTAACAAAGCAGAAAAACTAAAGAAAACAGAGCGCTCTCCCCTCATGCTGAGGAGCCAAGATGGCGCCCGCCTCACAGCAGCAGCCACAGCCTGCAGCCCCAGCCTGAGCGGTACACAGCGGCAAAGGACGCCACAGCGGCTGAAGCATGCAGCATTCAAGTCAGGGGGTAAGTCTACCCCTGCCCCAGCTAAAACCGCCGCTCTGCAGGCTAATAAAAGCGCTAATTTACACATTAAAAGTAGCGCTGAGGTGAAAGGAGCGAGATCTCGCGAGAGTGACCGGGGGACAAGCGAGACTACGCAACAGATACGCAATTTGCGTAACTTAAGCAAAAATACAGCGCAGCTTGTGAATTATGGTGCAGCAGCACCGCTGACCGCTGATATGGAGGAGACAAATGTATTAAGGGGTTCCTCATCCTGTCCTGACATCTCCAATGTGTCAGATACTCCTCTAACACCATTACAGAGGGAAATGTCTCCTTCCTCAGTGACTAGCCGCAGATCTAGCAGCAGCTCAGCTGAGATGCAACAGGAATTACAAATTGAGGACTCCTGTCCTTCTGATAATCCCATACCGGAGAACATCTTACACGTTTTAACAGAGGTGGAGGCTACCAGTAATACAGCCTCAGAAATATTTATTAAAAACATGCTATGCCTTCTAGCAAAGACATTTCAGAAACAACTGGAGGGCTATAATACAAATCTCCAAAATAACATAGACGGTCTGGGCCAGAGAGTGGACCATCTTGAATCTAAAATGGAAGAATTGGTTAAATCCCATAATAATTTGATAGATGAACACTATGCCCTAGAAAAAGAGGTTGTCTTCTTAAAATCAAGGTTGATAGAGCAAGAAGACAGAAGTAGAAGGAACAACCTTAAATTCAGGGGAATACCTGAAAATGTCAAAGACAGAGACCTTAATGCATATGTGCAAAAGATGCTCCATACAATACTTCCAGGAGCCTCTAAAGGGGACCTATTGATGGAACGTATACACAGACTCCCCAAGTCCAAATATGCCCCAGACAGAGCCCCAAGAGATGTCATTGCATATTTTCATTATTTCCTGACAAAGGAGGACATTCTGAGGAGAAGTAAGCAATCACCTATATTACCAAGGCCATACGAGGATATCAAGATTTTTGCAGACTTCTCAAAAGCTACCCTACAGAAAAGGAGAGACTTCTTTCCAATCACTGCACATTTGAGGAAACACAAGATTTTATACAGATGGGGTTTCCCTACAAAAATTCTAGTCATGAAAGAGAATACCACTTTTGCCTTGTCTAATATTGATAACTGTAATAGTTTTTTCCAAGATTTAGGTATCCCTCCACTGGAGACTCCACCATCATCATCATTCTACAATCAAGAAAGGAATATCCCCTTGCAGCAGCAAAGACGCCTTTCCCAGTCCTGGAATACGCAAAAGAAAAGAAAATAGACTTGGTGGGTACTGACCCTGGCTTTAGGCCTGAACTTTCTCTTTTTCACTCCCCACGTGATAACTGAGAGACATTCTCTCGGTACCATTTCTTTTGAGAAATCTAAATTTGTCTAGTTTATAAGTTTTGTTCTGTTCTAGGTTGTAACATGTTTTTGTTTACAGGCACACCAGGCACTAACAAAAAATCACTAAGGAAACCCACTGTCTTTTGGATATATTTTCGGGTGAAATGTTCTGTTTTAATGAATCATCTAATGCTTTTTTTCCTTCCTGACACATCATGGAATTGAGGGTACTGTCATTTAATGTAAATGGGCTCAATAGCCCATTCAAGAGATTTGCTTTGTGGAAGGAGATTAAAAAATTGAAGGCCAACATAGCAATGATACAAGAAACACACCTTCTAGAAATTGATAACACAAGACTCAAAAATAAAGATTTCCCTCAGATTTTCTTTTCTAATACTGAGGGAAAGAAAAAAGCTGGGGTGGCCATCGCCTTCCACAAAGATTTGCCAATAGTGATCTCAGACATATATAGGGACAGCAATGGTAGACAACTTGCTATTAATTTTACTTTGGAGGGTGTGGAATATACAGTGGTAAACGTATATACCCCTAATGTCCGGCAAATTAATTTTCTAAATAAGGTCAAGAAGAAATTGTCCAATTTTAGTAGAGGTCACATAATCTGGGGAGGAGATTTTAATTGTATAGTTGATCCAAATACTGATTGCTCATCTGATGCCCCATATTATAGAAGCGTGAATCTGGGAAGATGGTTGGGAGATTCCAATTTGCATGACAGCTGTAAGATATTGAATTCTACCTCAAAAGAATACACAAGATTTTGTCCACATAACAAGTCTTACACTAGGATTGATCATGTGTTCACTAGCTTCTCGCTACTAGACTCATACATAGACTTCCAGACTGGTCCTATTACATGGTCAGACCATGCCCCAATCCTACTGACCTTACATACTTCCTCCATGATCCCAAAACAATACAATTGGAGATACAGTAAATTCACTGTTGACTCCCCAGAAAACATATCATTAGCAAAGAATGTCTTAATGAACTACTTCAAAGAGAACTGTTCCCAAGAAATTACACCTGAAACATTGTGGCTAGCACACAAATGTGTCATTAGGGGTCATCTGATCCAAGTTGCTTCGAGACAAAAAAGGGCAAGAGAGAGCCAACAGAGGATGTTGTTAGAACAGATCCAAAAATTAGAATCCCAAGCTAAAGCAGACAAAAATTTTGCCAAATATAATGAATTGTACTCCCTCAGATTGGAACTTAGGAATCTCCTCATCAACTTATATGAGAAAAAGACTTTATTTAATAGGGCAGGGTTTTATGTTAATAATAATAAGTTCTCCAAAAATATGGCGAATAGGTTTAAACCCATAAATAAAAAACATCCAATCAAAAAAATAACCCAAAGCTCAAAGACCATAGAAAAACCCAAAGAGATAGCCCTAGCCTTTGAGAGCTACTATTCTAAATTATATAACATAGGAAACAATGGAGTTCATCCCTCTCCTTCACCAGAGATGATAAATAATTTTTTGGAAAAAGTAAAGCTGGGATCTTTGTCTCTAAAGCAGAAGGAGTCACTTGACGCACCCTTTACTGAGGGTGAGGTCTTTTTTGCGATGAATAATCTTAAAAATGACAAAGCTCCAGGTCCAGATGGCTTTCCTATAGAGTATTATAAAGAATTAACAAAGGAACTCATCCCACACTTAACTAATGCCCTGAATTTTATTAAATCAGAAGGAAAGTGCAGCACAGATATGCTGAGAGCCACAATAGTGGTGATTCCCAAACCAGATAAAGATTCGACCAAAATCGAAAATTATAGGCCTATTTCTCTCCTAAATGTGGATATCAAGATCTACGCAAAAATATTAGCAGAAAGATTACAGGACGTTGTTCCATTCCTTATACATCCCGATCAAGTCGGTTTTGTAAAATCTAGACAAACTTCAGACAGTTCTAGAAGTGTCCTGCATCACTTATATTCATGCTACAAAAATAGGATTTCCAGTTTGTTTGTGGCTCTTGACGCTGAAAAAGCCTTTGACCGGATCAATTGGGCCTATACCTTTACAGTTTTGGAGAAAATGGGTTTTGGTGGGGAGATGATGAAAAGTATTCGAGCTTTATACTCTCGGCCATCTGCCTCTGTGCTGGTCAACAACACGATGTCAGATACATTTTTTATAACTAATGGGACAAGACAGGGATGTCCTCTATCCCCAATAATTTTTATCCTGAGCCTGGAACCCCTGGCTCAAATGATAAGGGATTCTGGTGAAGTACACGGTGTACAATTGAAAGATTCAGAGCATAAGATTAACCTCTATGCAGATGACATTATACTCACACTCACAAATCCAATTGATTCCCTGGAAAAGATATGGGATATCATAAATTTATTTGGCTCAGTTTCATACTATAAATTAAATGTAGAAAAGACTAATGTTCTATCACTTTTCCTTTCAGCCTCTACGAAACAACATCTAAGAGACAAGTATCCCTTTAATTGGGACTGTACCAGGATACCGTACTTAGGAATTTGGCTCACAGGTAACCCCATGCATATGAGTGAGGTAAACATGGATCATCTTCTACAGTCTCTCGACATTAAGTTGAAGGAACTGTCGAAGACCCCAGCCACATGGATGGGCAGAATAGTGCTATACAAGATGTTCTGCCTACCCAAAGTCCTATTTCTATACAGGAACGTCCCTCTGCCTATATCTGCACAGTATATACAAAAACTAACACACCAGATGAATAAATTTATTTGGAGCAATGGGAAACCGAGAGTGAAAAAACGCACTCTACTTAAATCCAAGGAGAAAGGGGGGGTGGCCATACCAGATCTTGAGGCATATTATTATGCCACTATGACAGAACTGACAAAAGGCTGGTTTGTGGAACAGACAGACCTGGGGTGGCCAAATATTGAAAGAGATATGATGCCCAATAGGGAACCAGTTTTATTTATAACCTACTTCCTTCTACATAGAAGGGAAATTATGAAAATAGATAATCCCATACTTAAGGCCTCTATGTTGTGCTGGTCGTATATATGCAAAAGAAAGACTAGCTCTTCCTCTTTTTCACTCGAGAGGTTGAGACTCCCTTATCTGTCTCCTGTTAGGACTTCTCTAAGACCTATATTTGACAACTGGACCAAATTTCCGATCACCTTTGTAGATGACTTGATAGACAATAACAGAGTCATACCCTTTGAGTTATTAAAGAACAGATTTGGGGTTCCCAATTCGGAGTATATGACATATCTCCTACTCAAGGAAGAATACAACAAATATAAGAAATACCTTTTTAGAGTGGTTCCAATTGACCTTACTATTAACAATTTTCTATTTAATATGTCATCTAGACATAAGAGTTATCTTAGACCCTTATATAATAGCCTGACCAACAAAGACACCTTCACCAATGAAGGATGCTTTGAAAAATGGGAAACTACATTACAGAGACAGATATATGGTCCCCAGTGGATCTCCTCTCTTAAAATTGCAATCAAATCCACAAGATGTATGAATATATTAGAAACACATTACAAATTAATTCATAGATATTACCTTACCCCAAATAGATTGAAACATTTTGGAGGGGGGGGATCTGGAATGTGTTGGCGTAACTGTGGATCTCAGGCAGATTTATTACATGTTTTTTGGGGATGCCCTGTGCTGAAGTTGTACTGGTCCAGGGTGTTCAATTTGCTTTCACTCATATGCAATTGGTGTATTCAACCACAACCTGCTCTAGCCTTGTTACTAATAGACATACATAGATTTAAAAGAAATAAATTTCTGGTGGCTCATATCCTTATGTCTGCAGCCTTCCTTGTAGCGAAGGGTTGGAACAGGAAGCAACCTCCAGACATTGTCACCCTTATCTTACTGGTAGACAAACATTGTGTCTACGAGAAAATTCACTATATTAATAAAGGCTTAATTAAAATATTTGATGACAGATGGTATAAATGGATGGAACTAAAGTCTAAAATAGAAAAAGATTTCATATCCTGAACTCATATTTTATTTCTTATGGTTTATGATGTGCCAATATTTCACATAGTCAAGTGCCTAAATTTACCTTTCTTTTTATTGTCTCTTTCTGGTACTACTTGTTTAATGTTTACTACATTTATTCTCAATGTTGATATACTATTGAAATGTCATCATATTGTGACGTATTCATATTTTTTTTTACTACTATTCTGAAAATTCTAATAAAAATTATTGTTAAAGAAAATTCAAAACATTCACTATTCAATAGAGCCCAATAGCAAAAATCAGGTTTTGAATGAAGAATCACATTTCTTGGTAAAATCATGCAGGATTGAAATTTTTGATGGTTTTTTACTCCTCTCAACAGCCCAAACAAGTTTCTAAAAGGATGAGTTTGCAACTACTTTACTTTTGGAGAAAATTCAAAACATTCATTATTCAATAGGGCCCAAACTATCAAAAACCAGCGGTTTCAATGAACACACATTTCTTGGTAGAATCATGCAGGACTGAAATTTTTGATGTTTTTCTACTCCTCTCATGAGCCCAAACAAGTCTCTAAAAGCATGAGTTTGCAACTACTTTACTTTTGGAGAAAATTCAAAACATTCATTATTCAATAGAGCCCAATAGCAAAAACCAGCGTTTTGAATGAAGAATCACATTTCTTGGTAGAATCATGCAGGATTGAAATTTTTGATGGTTTTTTACTCCTCTCAACAGCCCAAACAAGTTTCTAAAAGGATGAGTTTGCAACTACTTTACTTTTGGAGAAAATTCAAAACATTCATTATTCAATAGGGCCCAAACTATCAAAAACCAGCGGTTTCAATGAACACACATTTCTTGGTAGAATCATGCAGGACTGAAATTTTTGATGTTTTTCTACTCCTCTCATGAGCCCAAACAAGTCTCTAAAAGCATGAGTTTGCAACTACTTTACTTTTGGAGAAAATTCAAAACATTCATTATTCAATAGGGCCCAAACTATCAAAAACCAGCGGTTTGAATGAACACACATTTCTTGGTAGAATCATGCAGGACTGAAATTTTTGATGTTTTTCTACTCCTCTCATGAGCCCAAACAAGTCTCTAAAAGCATGAGTTTGCAACTACTTTACTTTTGGAGAAAATTCAAAACATTCATTATTCAATAGAGCCCAATAGCAAAAACCAGCGTTTTGAATGAAGAATCACATTTCTTGGTAGAATCATGCAGGATTGAAATTTTTGATGGTTTTTTACTCCTCTCAAAAGCCCAAACAAGTTTCTAAAAGGATGAGTTTGCAACTACTTTACTTTTGGAGAAAATTCAAAACATTCATTATTCAATAGGGCCCAAACTATCAAAAACCAGCGGTTTGAATGAACACACATTTCTTGGTAGAATCATGCAGGACTGAAATTTTTGATGTTTTTCTACTCCTCTCATGAGCTCAAACAAGTCTCTAAAAGCATGAGTTTGCAACTACTTTACTTTTGGAGAAAATTCAAAACATTCATTATTCAATAGAGCCCAATAGCAAAAACCAGCGTTTTGAATGAAGAATCACATTTCTTGCTAGAATCATGCAGGATTGAAATTTTTGATGGTTTTTTACTCCTCTCAACAGCCCAAACAAGTTTCTAAAAGGATGAGTTTGCAACTACTTTACTTTTGGAGAAAATTCAAAACATTCATTATTCAATAGGGCCCAAACTATCAAAAACCAGCCGTTTCAATGAACACACATGTCTTGGTAGAATCATGCAGGACTGAAATTTTTGATGTTTTTCTTCTCCTCTCATGAGCCCAAACAAGTCTCTAAAAGCATGAGTTTGCAACTACTTTACTTTTGGAGAAAATTCACAACATTCATTATTCAATAGGGCCCAAACTATCAAAAACCAGCGGTTTCAAAGAACACACATTTCTTGGTAGAATCATGCAGGACTGAAATTTTTGATGTTTTTCTACTCCTCTCATGAGCCCAAACAAGTCTCTAAAAGCATGAGTTTGCAACTACTTTACTTTTGGAGAAAATTCAAAACATTCACTATTCAATAGAGCCCAATAGCAAAAATCAGGTTTTGAATGAAGAATCACATTTCTTGGTAAAATCATGCATGATTGAAATTTTTGATGGTTTTTTACTCCTCTCAACAGCCCAAACAAGTTTCTAAAAGGATGAGTTTGCAACTACTTTACTTTTGGAGAAAATTCAAAACATTCATTATTCAATAGGGCCCAAACTATCAAAAACCAGCGGTTTCAATGAACACACATTTCTTGGTAGAATCATGCAGGACTGAAATTTTTGATGTTTTTCTACTCCTCTCATGAGCCCAAACAAGTCTCTAAAAGCATGAGTTTGCAACTACTTTACTTTTGGAGAAAATTCAAAACATTCATTATTCAATAGAGCCCAATAGCAAAAACCAGCGTTTTGAATGAAGAATCACATTTCTTGGTAGAATCATGCAGGATTGAAATTTTTGATGGTTTTTTACTCCTCTCAACAGCCCAAAAAAGTTTCTAAAAGGATGAGTTTGCAACTACTTTACTTTTGGAGAAAATTCAAAACATTCATTATTCAATAGGGCCCAAACTATCAAAAACCAGCGGTTTGAATGAACACATTTCTTGGTAGAATCATGCAGGACTGAAATTTTTGATGTTTTTCTACTCCTCTCATGAGCCCAAACAAGTCTCTAAAAGCATGAGTTTGCAACTACTTTACTTTTGGAGAAAATTCAAAACATTCACTATTCAATAGAGCCCAATAGCAAAAATCAGGTTTTGAATGAAGAATCACATTTCTTGGTAAAATCATGCAGGATTGAAATTTTTGATGGTTTTTTACTCCTCTCAACAGCCCAAACAAGTTTCTAAAAGGATGAGTTTGCAACTACTTTACTTTTGGAGAAAATTCAAAACATTCATTATTCAATAGGGCCCAAACTATCAAAAACCAGCGGTTTCAATGAACACACATTTCTTGGTAGAATCATGCAGGACTGAAATTTTTGATGTTTTTCTACTCCTCTCATGAGCCCAAACAAGTCTCTAAAAGCATGAGTTTGCAACTACTTTACTTTTGGAGAAAATTCAAAACATTCATTATTCAATAGAGCCCAATAGCAAAAACCAGCGTTTTGAATGAAGAATCACATTTCTTGGTAGAATCATGCAGGATTGAAATTTTTGATGGTTTTTTACTCCTCTCAACAGCCCAAACAAGTTTCTAAAAGGATGAGTTTGCAACTACTTTACTTTTGGAGAAAATTCAAAACATTCATTATTCAATAGGGCCCAAACTATCAAAACCCAGCGTTTTCAATCAACACACATTTCTTGGTAGAATCATGCAGGACTGAAATTTTTGATGTTTTTCTACTCCTCTCATGAGCCCAAACAAGTCTCTAAAAGCATGAGTTTGCAACTACTTTACTTTTGGAGAAAATTCAAAACATTCATTATTCAATAGAGCCCAATAGCAAAAACCAGCGTTTTGAATGAAGAATCACATTTCTTGGTAGAATCATGCAGGATTGAAATTTTTGATGGTTTTTTACTCCTCTCAACAGCCCAAACAAGTTTCTAAAATGATGAGTTTGCAACTACTTTACTTTTGGAGAAAATTCAAAACATTCATTATTCAATAGGGCCCAAACTATCAAAAACCAGCGGTTTCAATGAACACACATTTCTTGGTAGAATCATGCAGGACTGAAATTTTTGATGTTTTTCTACTCCTCTCATGAGCCCAAACAAGTCTCTAAAAGCATGAGTTTGCAACTACTTTACTTTTGGAGAAAATTCAAAACATTCATTATTCAATAGGGCCCAAACTATCAAAAACCAGCGGTTTGAATGAACACACATTTCTTGGTAGAATCATGCAGGACTGAAATTTTTGATGTTTTTCTACTCCTCTCATGAGCCCAAACAAGTCTCTAAAAGCATGAGTTTGCAACTACTTTACTTTTGGAGAAAATTCAAAACATTCATTATTCAATGGAGCCCAATAGCAAAAACCAGCGTTTTGAATGAAGAATCACATTTCTTGGTAGAATCATGCAGGATTGAAATTTTTGATGGTTTTTTACTCCTCTCAAAAGCCCAAACAAGTTTCTAAAAGGATGAGTTTGCAACTACTTTACTTTTGGAGAAAATTCAAAACATTCATTATTCAATAGGGCCCAAACTATCAAAAACCAGCGGTTTGAATGAACACACATTTCTTGGTAGAATCATGCAGGACTGAAATTTTTGATGTTTTTCTACTCCTCTCATGAGCTCAAACAAGTCTCTAAAAGCATGAGTTTGCAACTACTTTACTTTTGGAGAAAATTCAAAACATTCATTATTCAATAGAGCCCAATAGCAAAAACCAGCGTTTTGAATGAAGAATCACATTTCTTGCTAGAATCATGCAGGATTGAAATTTTTGATGGTTTTTTACTCCTCTCAACAGCCCAAACAAGTTTCTAAAAGGATGAGTTTGCAACTACTTTACTTTTGGAGAAAATTCAAAACATTCATTATTCAATAGGGCCCAAACTATCAAAAACCAGCCGTTTCAATGAACACACATGTCTTGGTAGAATCATGCAGGACTGAAATTTTTGATGTTTTTCTTCTCCTCTCATGAGCCCAAACAAGTCTCTAAAAGCATGAGTTTGCAACTACTTTACTTTTGGAGAAAATTCAAAACATTCATTATTCAATAGGGCCCAATAGCAAAAACCAGCGTTTTGAATGAAGAATCACATTTCTTGGTAGAATCATGCAGGATTGAAATTTTTGATGATTTTTTACTCCTCTCAACAGCCCAAACAAGTTTCTAAAAGGATGAGTTTGCAACTACTTTACTTTTGGAGAAAATTCAAAACATTCATTATTCAATAGGGCCCAAACTATCAAAAACCAGTGGTTTCAAAGAACACACATTTCTTGGTAGAATCATGCAGGACTGAAATTTTTGATGTTTTTCTACTCCTCTCATGAGCCCAAACAAGTCTCTAAAAGCATGAGTTTGCAACTACTTTACTTTTGGAGAAAATTCAAAACATTCATTATTCAATAGAGCCCAATAGCAAAAACCAGCGTTTTGAATGAAGAATCACATTTCTTGGTAGAATCATGCAGGATTGAAATTTTTGATGGTTTTTTACTCCTCTCAACAGCCCAAACAAGTTTCTAAAAGGATGAGTTTGCAACTACTTTACTTTTGGAGAAAATTCAAAACATTCATTATTCAATAGGGCCCAAACTATCAAAAACCAGCGGTTTCAATGAACACACATTTCTTGGTAGAATCATGCAGGACTGAAATTTTTGATGTTTTTCTTCTCCTCTCATGAGCCCAAACAAGTCTCTAAAAGCATGAGTTTGCAACTACTTTACTTTTGGAGAAAATTCAAAACATTCATTATTCAATAGAGCCCAATAGCAAAAACCAGCGTTTTGAATGAAGAATCACATTTCTTGGTAGAATCATGCAGGATTGAAATTTTTGATGGTTTTTTACTCCTCTCAACAGCCCAAACAAGTTTCTAAAAGGATGAGTTTGCAACTACTTTACTTTTGGAGAAAATTCAAAACATTCATTATTCAATAGGGCCCAAACTATCAAAAACCAGCGGTTTGAATGAACACACATTTCTTGGTAGAATCATGCAGGACTGAAATTTTTGATGTTTTTCTACTCCTCTCATGAGCCCAAACAAGTCTCTAAAAGCATGAGTTTGCAACTACTTTACTTTTGGAGAAAATTCAAAACATTCATTATTCAATAGAGCCCAATAGCAAAAATCAGGTTTTGAATGAAGAATCACATTTCTTGGTAGAATCATGCAGGATTGAAATTTTTGATGGTTTTTTACTCCTCTCAACAGCCCAAACAAGTTTCTAAAAGGATGAGTTTGCAACTACTTTACTTTTGGAGAAAATTCAAAACATTCATTATTCAATAGGGCCCAAACTATCAAAAACCAGCGGTTTGAATGAACACACATTTCTTGGTAGAATCATGCAGGACTGAAATTTTTGATGTTTTTCTACTCCTCTCATGAGCCCAAACAAGTCTCTAAAAGCATGAGTTTGCAACTACTTTACTTTTGGAGAAAATTCAAAACATTCACTATTCAATAGAGCCCAATAGCAAAAATCAGGTTTTGAATGAAGAATCACATTTCTTGGTAAAATCATGCAGGATTGAAATTTTTGATGGTTTTTTACTCCTCTCAACAGCCCAAACAAGTTTCTAAAAGGATGAGTTTGCAACTACTTTACTTTTGGAGAAAATTCAAAACATTCATTATTCAATAGGGCCCAAACTATCAAAAACCAGCGGTTTCAATGAACACACATTTCTTGGTAGAATCATGCAGGACTGAAATTTTTGATGTTTTTCTACTCCTCTCATGAGCTCAAACAAGTCTCTAAAAGCATGAGTTTGCAACTACTTTACTTTTGGAGAAAATTCAAAACATTCATTATTCAATAGAGCCCAATAGCAAAAACCAGCGTTTTGAATGAAGAATCACATTTCTTGCTAGAATCATGCAGGATTGAAATTTTTGATGGTTTTTTACTCCTCTCAACAGCCCAAACAAGTTTCTAAAAGGATGAGTTTGCAACTACTTTACTTTTGGAGAAAATTCAAAACATTCATTATTCAATAGGGCCCAAACTATCAAAAACCAGCCGTTTCAATGAACACACATGTCTTGGTAGAATCATGCAGGACTGAAATTTTTGATGTTTTTCTTCTCCTCTCATGAGCCCAAACAAGTCTCTAAAAGCATGAGTTTGCAACTACTTTACTTTTGGAGAAAATTCAAAACATTCATTATTCAATAGGGCCCAATAGCAAAAACCAGCGTTTTGAATGAAGAATCACATTTCTTGGTAGAATCATGCAGGATTGAAATTTTTGATGATTTTTTACTCCTCTCAACAGCCCAAACAAGTTTCTAAAAGGATGAGTTTGCAACTACTTTACTTTTGGAGAAAATTCAAAACATTCATTATTCAATAGGGCCCAAACTATCAAAAACCAGCGGTTTCAAAGAACACACATTTCTTGGTAGAATCATGCAGGACTGAAATTTTTGATGTTTTTCTACTCCTCTCATGAGCCCAAACAAGTCTCTAAAAGCATGAGTTTGCAACTACTTTACTTTTGGAGAAAATTCAAAACATTCATTATTCAATAGAGCCCAATAGCAAAAACCAGCGTTTTGAATGAAGAATCACATTTCTTGGTAGAATCATGCAGGATTGAAATTTTTGATGGTTTTTTACTCCTCTCAACAGCCCAAACAAGTTTCTAAAAGGATGAGTTTGCAACTACTTTACTTTTGGAGAAAATTCAAAACATTCATTATTCAATAGGGCCCAAACTATCAAAAACCAGCTGTTTCAATGAACACACATTTCTTGGTAGAATCATGCAGGGCTGAAATTTTTGATGTTTTTCTTCTCCTCTCATGAGCCCAAACAAGTCTCTAAAAGCATGAGTTTGCAACTACTTTACTTTTGGAGAAAATTCAAAACATTCATTATTCAATAGAGCCCAATAGCAAAAACCAGCGTTTTGAATGAAGAATCACATTTCTTGGTAGAATCATGCAGGATTGAAATTTTTGATGGTTTTTTACTCCTCTCAACAGCCCAAACAAGTTTCTAAAAGGATGAGTTTGCAACTACTTTACTTTTGGAGAAAATTCAAAACATTCATTATTCAATAGGGCCCAAACTATCAAAAACCAGCGGTTTGAATGAACACACATTTCTTGGTAGAATCATGCAGGACTGAAATTTTTGATGTTTTTCTACTCCTCTCATGAGCCCAAACAAGTCTCTAAAAGCATGAGTTTGCAACTACTTCACTTTTGGAGAAAATTCAAAACATTCATTATTCAATAGAGCCCAATAGCAAAAATCAGGTTTTGAATGAAGAATCACATTTCTTGGTAGAATCATGCAGGATTGAAATTTTTGATGGTTTTTTACTCCTCTCAACAGCCCAAACAAGTTTCTAAAAGGATGAGTTTGCAACTACTTTACTTTTGGAGAAAATTCAAAACATTCATTATTCAATAGGGCCCAAACTATCAAAAACCAGCGGTTTGAATGAACACACATTTCTTGGTAGAATCATGCAGGACTGAAATTTTTGATGTTTTTCTACTCCTCTCATGAGCCCAAACAAGTCTCTAAAAGCATGAGTTTGCAACTACTTTATTTTTGGAGAAAATTCAAAACATTCACTATTCAATAGAGCCCAATAGCAAAAATCAGGTTTTGAATGAAGAATCACATTTCTTGGTAAAATCATGCAGGATTGAAATTTTTGATGGTTTTTTACTCCTCTCAACAGCCCAAACAAGTTTCTAAAAGGATGAGTTTGCAACTACTTTACTTTTGGAGAAAATTCAAAACATTCATTATTCAATAGGGCCCAAACTATCAAAAACCAGCGGTTTCAATGAACACACATTTCTTGGTAGAATCATGCAGGACTGAAATTTTTGATGTTTTTCTACTCCTCTCATGAGCCCAAACAAGTCTCTAAAAGCATGAGTTTGCAACTACTTTACTTTTGGAGAAAATTCAAAACATTCATTATTCAATAGAGCCCAATAGCAAAAACCAGCGTTTTGAATGAAGAATCACATTTCTTGGTAGAATCATGCAGGATTGAAATTTTTGATGGTTTTTTACTCCTCTCAACAGCCCAAAAAAGTTTCTAAAAGGATGAGTTTGCAACTACTTTACTTTTGGAGAAAATTCAAAACATTCATTATTCAATAGGGCCCAAACTATCAAAAACCAGCGGTTTGAATGAACACATTTCTTGGTAGAATCATGCAGGACTGAAATTTTTGATGTTTTTCTACTCCTCTCATGAGCCCAAACAAGTCTCTAAAAGCATGAGTTTGCAACTACTTTACTTTTGGACAAAATTCAAAACATTCGGGGGGCGTGGCCAGCGTCTGAGCTGAATGGAAGCCTGAGCTCTGAGCTCCTCCACAGGGCAGCCTGCCAAGCGCTACTAATAAGCGAATTATAAGCCAGGACTGGCTGAAAACTTGTGGGAACCTCCATAGACACCAGCGGTGCCCCCACATAATGGATCCGCTCAATAGAAGAGCAGGAAAATCAAAAAATCTGGAGCGCTCTCCCCTCATGCTGAGGAGCCAAGATGGCGCCCGCCACACAGCAGCCACAGCCTGCAGCCCCAGCCTGAGCGGCGCACAGCGGGAGAGAACGCCACAGAGACTGAAACATGCAGTATTCAAGTCAGGGGGTAAGTCTGCCCCATCCCTGCAAAAACCGCCGCTCCATATATTAAAGAAAGCGCTAAATCCAATGTTAAAAGTAGCGCTGGGAAGAAGGAGGCAAAATATCGCGAGATTAACCGGGAAACAGACGGGATTGCGCAGCAAGTACGCAAATTGCGTACCTTAAGCAAAAATCTTGCGCAGCCTGTGAAATCTTGTACAGCAGCAACGCTCACAGCTGCTATGGAGGCCACAAATATAATAAGGGCCTCCTCATCTTGTCCAGATATCTCCACCATTTCAGACACCCCTCTAACGCCACCACAGAGGGAACTGTCCCCTGCCTCACAAAATAGCTGCAGATTAAGCAGTAGCTCGGCTGAGCTGCAAAGTGAGACGCAGATGGAGGACTTCTGCACTCCAGATAACCCCATGCCTGAGAACATTTTACATGTTTTGACTGAGGTAGAGGCTACCAACAAAGCAGCTTCAGAATTGTTCATAAAAAATATGGTATGCCTTCTTGCAAAGACATTCCAAAAACAACTAGAGGGATATAATACAAACCTCCAAAATAATATAGACAGTCTGGGCCAGAGGGTGGATCACTTGGAGTCGAAAATGGAGGAAATAGTCCAGTCTCACAACAATTTGATAGACGAACACTATGCCTTAGAGAAAGAAGTTACCTTCCTAAAGTCAAGACTGATAGAACAAGAGGACAGGAGTAGGAGAAACAACCTTAAATTCAGAGGAATACCTGAGAATGTAAAAGACAGAGATCTTGATTCATATGTGCAAAAAATGCTCCATACTATGCTCCCAGGTGCTTCCAAAGGAGACCTCTTAATAGAACGCATACACAGACTACCTAAGTCCAAATATGCCCCTGAAAGAGCTCCACGGGATGTTATTGCATTTTTTCACTATTTTCTGACAAAGGAGGACATTCTGAGGAAAAGCAAGCAGTCACCCATCTTACCAAGACCATATGAGGGTATTAAGATCTTTGCAGACTTTTCAAAAGCCACGTTGCAAAAAAGGAGAGACTTTTTCCCTATCACTGCACACCTAAGGGAGCACAGGGTGCTATACAGATGGGGCTTTCCTACAAAAATATTGGTCATGAATAGACTTGAGCGATACCGTCCGATACTTCAAAGTATCGTATCGGATGGTATCGGCCGATCTTTAAAAAAAGTATCGGTATCGCCGATTCCGATACCGGAAGTCCCATTCAAGTCTATGGGACTTCCGGTATCGGAATAAGAAAAACCCTTTCCTGCCCTTGTACAGCCTCTCTGGGGTCTGTACGGGCCTTTCGGGGGGCTGTGCCGGCCTGCCAGGGGGTCTGTGCAGGCTCCGGTGGTCTGTGCCGGCCTGCCGGTGGTCTGTGCAGGCTCCGGGGGGCTGTGCCGGCCTGCCGGGGGGCTGTGCCGGCCTGCCGGGGGGCTGTGCAGGCTCCGGGGGTCTGTGCAGGCATCGTCCGATGGGACTACAAGTCCCATCGGGCGATGCCTGCTACCATGACAGTGATTGACACATTAGCCAATGATGGGACAGTAGTAGTCCCATCATCCGGCTAATGTGTTAAATGTAAAAAAAAAAAAAAAAAAAAAAATTACATGCTACATACATACAACATGCATACTACATACATGCTACATTCATACTACATGCAACATACATACTACATTCATAATACATGCAACATACATACTACATATATACTACATGCATGCTACATACATACTGCATGCTACATACATACTACATATATACTACATACATACTACATACATGCTACATACATACTGCATGCTACATACATACTACATACATACTACATACATACTACATGCATGCTACATACATACTACATGCATACTACATATATACTACATGCTACATACATACTGCATGCTACATACATACTACATGCTACATACATACCACATACATACTACATACATGCTACATATATACTACATGCATGCTACATACATACTACATGCATGCTACATACATACCACATATATACTACATGCATGCTACATACATACTGCATGCTACATACATACTACATATATACTACATACATACTACATACATGCTACATACATACTGCATGCTACATACATACTACATACATACTACATACATACTACATGCATGCTACATAAATACTACATGCATACTACATATATACTACATGCTACATACATACTGCATGCTACATACATACTACATGCTACATACATACCACATACATACTACATACATGCTACATATATACTACATGCATGCTACATACATACTACATGCATGCTACATACATACCACATATATACTACATGCATGCTACATACATACTGCATGCTACATACATACTACATATATACTACATACATACTACATACATGCTACATACATACTGCATGCTACATACATACTACATACATACTACATACATACTACATGCATGCTACATACATACTACATGCATACTACATATATACTACATGCTACATACATACTGCATGCTACATACATACTACATGCTACATACATACCACATACATACTACATACATGCTACATATATACTACATGCATGCTACATACATACTACATGCATGCTACATACATACCACATATATACTACATACATACAATACATTCATACAATACATACATAGACATACAGTACATATAACATAGAGTAACATACTTACCAATACTTGTCACATTGTTCCCCGAAGCCATTGTCTTTCCGGAATAAATATTAACATAACAAACCACAAAAATACTCACCCACGATCCGAAGCAGTCCACGAGTGTGTCCCACGACGATCTTGGGTAGAGAACTGCAGCATCAGATGATGCTGCCGTTCTCTACGGGCTGCAGGAATCCAATGACGGAAGGTAGGTATCCTTCCGCACTGTATTCCTCCGCCACTTAAAAAAAAAAAGTCCCTAGTCTCACTTTATGCCATTGCTGTGTGGGAAATTCCCACGCAGCAATGGCATAAAGTGAGACTAGGGACTTTTTTTTTTTAAGTGGCGGAGGAATACAGTGCGGAAGGATACCTACCTTCCGTCATTGGATTCCTGCAGCCCGTAGAGAACGGCAGCATCATCTGATGCTGCAGTTCTCTACCCAAGATCGTCGTGGGACACACTCGTGGACTGCTTCGGATCGTGGGTGAGTATTTTTGTGGTTTGTTATGTTAATATTTATTCCGGAAAGACAATGGCTTCGGGGAACAATGTGACAAGTATTGGTAAGTATGTTACTCTATGTTATATGTACTGTATGTCTATGTATGTATTGTATGAATGTATTGTATGTATGTAGTATATATGTGGTATGTATGTAGCATGCATGTAGTATGTATGTAGCATGCATGTAGTATATATGTAGCATGTATGTAGTATGTATGTGGTATGTATGTAGCATGTAGTATGTATGTAGCATGCAGTATGTATGTAGCATGTAGTATATATGTAGTATGCATGTAGTATGTATGTAGCATGCATGTAGTATGTATGTAGTATGTATGTAGTATGTATGTAGCATGCAGTATGTATGTAGCATGTATGTAGTATGTATGTAGTATATATGTAGTATGTATGTAGCATGCATGTAGTATGTATGTAGCATGTAGTATGTATGTAGCATGCATGTAGTATGTATGTAGCATGTATGTAGTATGTATGTAGTATATATGTAGTATGTATGTAGCATTTTTTTTTTTTTTTTTAACATTTAACACATTAGCCGGATGATGGGACTACTACTGTCCCATCATTGGCTAATGTGTCAATCACTGTCATGGTAGCAGGCATCGCCCGATGGGACTTGTAGTCCCATCGGACGATGCTTGCACAGACCCCCGGACATCAGCACAGCCCCCCGGCAGGCCGGCACAGCCCCCCGGCAGGCCGGTACAGACCCCCACAGGGTGCACAGACCACCGGCAGGCCGGCACAGCCCCCCGGCAGGCCGGCAGAGACCCCGGGCAGTCCACACAGCCCCCCGGCAGGCCGGCACAGCCCCCCGGCAGGCCGGCAGAGACCCCCGGAAGGCCCGAAATGACGGCGCATCATGATGCGCACACACCGCGCATCATGATGACGTCAGGCCGTCAATCAACTGAACTTCCGATTCCGATGCCGAATTCCGATATTGAAAAAATATCGGAAGTCGGTATCGGAATTCCGATACAGCAAGTATCGGCCGATACCCGATACTTGCGGTATCGGAATGCTCAACACTAGTCATGAAGGAAAACACTACTTTTGCCTTGTCTAACATTGATAACTGTGATAGATTCTTTCAGGACCTTGGTATTCCTCCAATGAAGAACTCATCTTTATCCCACAATCAAGAGAGGAGCAACTCTTCACAACAGCCAAGACGTTTGTCACAGTCCTGGACCACACAAAAGAAAAGATAATGGACTTGGTAGGTGTTGACCCTGGCTCTTGGCCTGAACTTTTATCCCCAAACACTAACCGAGAGATTTCTCTTGGTATCATTTCTTTTGAGAAATTCAATTTCCTTGTTAACAAGTTTGTTTTGCTTTAGGTTATTCCAGGTTATAACATGTTTCTATTCACAGGCACACCAGGCACTGACAACAAATTTCTAGAGAAGTACCACTCTTTTTGGATATATGTCCAGATGGACTATTCTATCTTATTGAGTTATTTAACACATTTCTTTCTTTTTGATATATTATGGAGTTGAAAATCCTATCATTTAATGTAAATGGGCTTAATAGTCCCTTTAAAAGGTATGCTTTGTGGAAGGAGATCAAAAGATTGAAAGCAAATGTTGCTATGATACAGGAAACCCATCTCCTGGAAACTGATAATAACAGATTTAAAAACAAAGATTATCCTCAGATTTTCTTCTCCAATAACGAGGGAGGGAAAAAAGCTGGGGTGGCCATTGCCTTCCACAAAGACCTACCAGTGGTTATTTCAGATGTTTATAGAGACAATAAAGGCAGATATTTAATCAGCAATTTTACCTTGGAGGGAATGGAATACACTGTGGTTAATGTATACGCCCCTAATGTGAGACAAATTAGCTTTCTCAATAAAGTCAAAAGAATATTTTCTAAATTTAGCAAGGGACAAATCATATGGGGGGGAGACTTTAATTGTATTGTTGACCCAAGCACTGATTGCTCATCCTCTGCTCCATACTACAGAAGTGTGAATTTGGGGAAGTGGCTGAGCAATGCTAACCTACACGACAGTTGTAAAATATTGAACCCTAATTCTAGAGAATACACCAGATTCTGCCCACACAACAGATCTTATACCAAAATAGATCATTTATTTACCAGTTTTTCCTTACTTGATTCGTATATAGATTTCCAAACTGGCCCCATCACATGGTCGGACCATGCTCCAATTCTATTAACATTACAGGTTTCCTCTTCGACTCAAAGACACTACAATTGGAGATATAGCAAATTTGTAGTAGACTCCCCAGATAATATAGCAACAATAAAAAACACTATAATGAATTATTTTAAAGAAAATGACTCCCAGGAAATCTCCCCTGAAACCTTATGGTTAGCACATAAATGTGTCATTAGAGGCCACTTAATTCAGATGGCCTCAAGACAAAAGAGGGAAAGAGAGAGCAAACAGAGGCTGTTACTTGAACAAATCAAAAAACTAGAAGACCAGGCCAAAGTGGAAAAATTTTTTACTAAATACAAGGAGTTATACTCCCTTAGATTGGAATTTAGAAATCTTCTCATAAACATTTACGAAAAAAAGACTCTGTTTAACAGGGCAGGGTTTTACATAAATAACAACAAAAACTCAAAGACTATGGCAAATAGATTCAAACCCATAAATAAAAAGCATTTAATTAAAAAACTTTCCCAGAACTTAGTGAATATAGAAAAGCCAAAGGACATAGCTTTGGCTTTTGAGAAATACTACTCAAACCTTTACAATATAGGAAAAAATGGGACTTATCCCCCTCCTACAGAGGAGATGATAGATAATTTCTTGGGAGGAGTAGAGTTGGGATCTCTGTCTTCTGAGCAGAGGGAAATGCTTGATGCACCCTTCTCTGAGGGAGAGGTGTCTCTGGCAATAAAAAATCTCAAATGTAATAAGGCTCCTGGTCCAGACGGATTCCCTGTGGAATATTATAAAACATTTCAGGAAAATCTGGTCCCTCACTTAACAAACACCCTAAATTTTATAAAATCAAGAGGAACATGTAGTGCAGATATGCTGAGAGCCACCATAGTGGTAATCCCCAAACCGGATAAAGATCCCACAAAGATAGAAAACTATAGACCCATATCCCTCCTGAATGCAGACATCAAGGTCTATGCAAAAATACTGGCAGAAAGGGTGCAAGATGTTATCCAATATCTCATACATCCCGATCAAGTGGGTTTTGTAAAATTTAGACAGACTTCTGACAGTTCAAGAAGTGTCTTGCACCATATACACTTTTGTAACAAGAAAAAAATTCCCAGTCTGTTTGTGGCCCTTGATGCGGAGAAAGCTTTTGACCGCATCAATTGGACATATGCATTCGCAGTATTAAAGAGGATGGGTTTTGGTGAGGAGATGTTGAAAAGTGTTCAGGCTCTGTACTCCCAACCGTCTGCCTCTGTGCTGGTCAATAGCACGATGTCAGGGAAATTTGACATAACAAACGGAACAAGACAGGGATGCCCTCTGTCCCCAATTATTTTTATCCTGAGTCTGGAACCACTGGCTCAAAGGATAAGGGACTCGAGTGAGGTGAGGGGAGTACGGTTGGGAGATGTAGAGCATAAAATAAATTTATATGCAGACGATATCATACTCACACTGACAGATCCTGTTGAGTCATTGAAGGCGACTTGGGACATCATAGAGTTGTTTGGTTCAATATCATATTATAAACTCAATGTAAAAAAGACTAACGTTTTGTCACTATTTGTTTCAGCCCCTATAAAACAGCAACTACAAGATAAGTACCCTTTTACTTGGGACTGCACTAAAATCCCGTATCTAGGAATTTGGCTCACAAGCGACCTCACACACACGAGTGAGGTAAACATGGATTGCCTTTTGAAATCTCTTGACACTAAGTTGGGAGAATTATCAAAGACCCCAGCCACTTGGTTGGGAAGAATAGTACTATATAAAATGTTCTGCCTCCCAAAAGTGCTGTTTTTGTATAGCAATGTTCCTCTGCCTTTATCAATGCAACACATACAAAAATTAACTCATCAAATGAACAGATTTATTTGGAATAATAAGAAGCCTAGAGTAAAGAAACACACACTACTTAAATCTAGAGAAAATGGGGGGATAGCCCTTCCAGACTTAGAGGCATATTACTTTGCCACCACAACTGAATTGACAAAAATGTGGCTCACAGAACAGATAGAATTGGGATGGCCAAAAATTGAAAGAGATTTAATGCCTAATAAAGAACCGACACTTTATGTTTCCTATTTTCTTCTGCACAGAGGAGAGATTGGAGACATAGAAAACCCAATACTCAGAGCCTCTATGCAGAGTTGGTCACATATGTGCAGGAGAAGGTATAATGTCTCCCCTGTTTCAACCAAAAGACTGAGACTTCACTTTTTGGCACCTGTCAAGGTTTCTCTGAGACCCATGTTTGATAATTGGAAAACATTCCCCATTGCTTATGTGGATGATTTACTGGACAATAATAAAGTCATGCCTTTTGAGCTGGTCAAGGCTAAATTTAAAATCCCTAATACGGAATATATGAAATACCTCATACTCAAAGAGGAATATAATAAATTTAAGAGATATTTCTGCAAGATAGTTTTGGTCAACCATACTATTTATAATTTCCTAACCAGCACAACCCCCAGGCACAAGAGCTCTCTTAAACCCCTGTATAACTTCCTGACCGGCAAACACACCTTCTCTAAGGGTGGATGCTTTGAAAAATGGGAGACTACCCTGCAGAAGCAGATTTATGCCCCACAGTGGACATTATCTTTTAAAACTGCAGTGAGGTCCACAAATTGCATGAACATTCTGGAAACACATTACAAACTAGTCCACAGATATTACTTGACTCCAAACAGGATTAAACATTTTGGGGAAGGGGGATCTGATCTGTGTTGGCGGGGATGCGGATCTCAGGCTGACTTACTCCATATCTTCTGGGGATGCCCGGTATTGAAACCATACTGGCTTGAGGTCTCCAATTTGATTTCGATCATATGCAACTGGCGTGTTCAGTTGCACCCTGCCTTGGCCTTACTACTTATAGATATTTGCAGATTCAAAACAACAAAGTATTTGGTTGCCCACATTCTCATGTCTGCAATATACCTTATAGCGAAAGGTTGGAACAATAAGCAACCTCCGAACATTGCCACATTGATCATGTTGGTGGACAAACATTGTGTCTATGAAAGAATTCATTACATCAACAATATGTCAATAAAGCTATTTGACGACAGATGGCATAGATGGTTGAAACTCAAATCTAAGATAGAAGAACAATTTATATCTTGATTTTTGCTCTTTTTGTGTGCCAAAATTTCACATATATTTGGTGTTTGCCTGTGCTGTTGCAACTGCTTTTTTTTTCAAATCTATTTCAATTAATGTTAATTGTACATACTTTAAATGATGATATGATGTTCAGATACCATGATGATGTCCTGATGTACATTACCTTGACTCTATTCGAACATGATATATATGAGGTATGTTTATACATTTCTACTATTTTGAAAACTCAATAAAAAAATATTGTTTAAGAAAATTCAAAACATTCACTATTCAATAGAGCCCAATAGCAAAAATCAGGTTTTGAATGAAGAATCACATTTCTTGGTAAAATCATGCAGGATTGAAATTTTTGATGGTTTTTTACTCCTCTCAACAGCCCAAACAAGTTTCTAAAAGGATGAGTTTGCAACTACTTTACTTTTGGAGAAAATTCAAAACATTCATTATTCAATAGGGCCCAAACTATCAAAAACCAGCGGTTTCAATGAACACACATTTCTTGGTAGAATCATGCAGGACTGAAATTTTTGATGTTTTTCTACTCCTCTCATGAGCCCAAACAAGTCTCTAAAAGCATGAGTTTGCAACTACTTTACTTTTGGAGAAAATTCAAAACATTCATTATTCAATAGAGCCCAATAGCAAAAACCAGCGTTTTGAATGAAGAATCACATTTCTTGGTAGAATCATGCAGGATTGAAATTTTTGATGGTTTTTTACTCCTCTCAACAGCCCAAAAAAGTTTCTAAAAGGATGAGTTTGCAACTACTTTACTTTTGGAGAAAATTCAAAACATTCATTATTCAATAGGGCCCAAACTATCAAAAACCAGCGGTTTGAATGAACACATTTCTTGGTAGAATCATGCAGGACTGAAATTTTTGATGTTTTTCTACTCCTCTCATGAGCCCAAACAAGTCTCTAAAAGCATGAGTTTGCAATTACTTTACTTTTGGAGAAAATTCAAAACATTCACTATTCAATAGAGCCCAATAGCAAAAATCAGGTTTTGAATGAAGAATCACATTTCTTGGTAAAATCATGCAGGATTGAAATTTTTGATGGTTTTTTACTCCTCTCAACAGCCCAAACAAGTTTCTAAAAGGATGAGTTTGCAACTACTTTACTTTTGGAGAAAATTCAAAACATTCATTATTCAATAGGGCCCAAACTATCAAAAACCAGCGGTTTCAATGAACACACATTTCTTGGTAGAATCATGCAGGACTGAAATTTTTGATGTTTTTCTACTCCTCTCATGAGCCCAAACAAGTCTCTAAAAGCATGAGTTTGCAACTACTTTACTTTTGGAGAAAATTCAAAACATTCATTATTCAATAGAGCCCAATAGCAAAAACCAGCGTTTTGAATGAAGAATCACATTTCTTGGTAGAATCATGCAGGATTGAAATTTTTGATGGTTTTTTACTCCTCTCAACAGCCCAAACAAGTTTCTAAAAGGATGAGTTTGCAACTACTTTACTTTTGGAGAAAATTCAAAACATTCATTATTCAATAGGGCCCAAACTATCAAAAACCAGCGGTTTCAATGAACACACATTTCTTGGTAGAATCATGCAGGACTGAAATTTTTGATGTTTTTCTACTCCTCTCATGAGCCCAAACAAGTCTCTAAAAGCATGAGTTTGCAACTACTTTACTTTTGGAGAAAATTCAAAACATTCATTATTCAATAGAGCCCAATAGCAAAAACCAGAGTTTTGAATGAAGAATCACATTTCTTGGTAGAATCATGCAGGATTGAAATTTTTGATGGTTTTTTACTCCTCTCAACAGCCCAAACAAGTTTCTAAAAGGATGAGTTTGCAACTACTTTACTTTTGGAGAAAATTCAAAACATTCATTATTCAATAGGGCCCAAACTATCAAAAACCAGCGGTTTCAATGAACACACATTTCTTGGTAGAATCATGCAGGACTGAAATTTTTGATGTTTTTCTACTCCTCTCATGAGCCCAAACAAGTCTATAAAAGCATGAGTTTGCAACTACTTTACTTTTGGAGAAAATTCAAAACATTCATTATTCAATAGGGCCCAAACTATGAAAAACCAGCGGTTTGAATGAACACACATTTCTTGGTAGAATCATGCAGGACTGAAATTTTTGATGTTTTTCTACTCCTCTCATGAGCCCAAACAAGTCTCTAAAAGCATGAGTTTGCAACTACTTTACTTTTGGAGAAAATTCAAAACATTCATTATTCAATAGAGCCCAATAGCAAAAACCAGCGTTTTGAATGAAGAATCACATTTCTTGGTAGAATCATGCAGGATTGAAATTTTTGATGGTTTTTTACTCCTCTCAAAAGCCCAAACAAGTTTCTAAAAGGATGAGTTTGCAACTACTTTACTTTTGGAGAAAATTCAAAACATTCATTATTCAATAGGGCCCAAACTATCAAAAACCAGCGGTTTGAATGAACACACATTTCTTGGTAGAATCATGCAGGACTGAAATTTTTGATGTTTTTCTACTCCTCTCATGAGCTCAAACAAGTCTCTAAAAGCATGAGTTTGCAACTACTTTACTTTTGGAGAAAATTCAAAACATTCACTATTCAATAGAGCCCAATAGCAAAAATCAGGTTTTGAATGAAGAATCACATTTCTTGGTAAAATCATGCAGGATTGAAATTTTTGATGGTTTTTTACTCCTCTCAACAGCCCAAACAAGTTTCTAAAAGGAAGAGTTTGCAACTACTTTACTTTTGGAGAAAATTCAAAACATTCATTATTCAATAGGGCCCAAACTATCAAAAACCAGCGGTTTCAATGAACACACATTTCTTGGTAGAATCATGCAGGACTGAAATTTTTGATGTTTTTCTACTCCTCTCATGAGCCCAAACAAGTCTCTAAAAGCATGAGTTTGCAACTACTTTACTTTTGGAGAAAATTCAAAACATTCATTATTCAATAGAGCCCAATAGCAAAAACCAGCGTTTTGAATGAAGAATCACATTTCTTGGTAGAATCATGCAGGATTGAAATTTTTGATGGTTTTTTACTCCTCTCAACAGCCCAAACAAGTTTCTAAAAGGATGAGTTTGCAACTACTTTACTTTTGGAGAAAATTCAAAACATTCCTTATTCAATAGGGCCCAAACTATCAAAAACCAGCGGTTTCAATGAACACACATTTCTTGGTAGAATCATGCAGGACTGAAATTTTTGATGTTTTTCTACTCCTCTCATGAGCCCAAACAAGTCTCTAAAAGCATGAGTTTGCAACTACTTTACTTTTGGAGAAAATTCAAAACATTCATTATTCAATAGAGCCCAATAGCAAAAACCAGCGTTTTGAATGAAGAATCACATTTCTTGGTAGAATCATGCAGGATTGAAATTTTTGATGATTTTTTACTCCTCTCAACAGCCCAAACAAGTTTCTAAAAGGATGAGTTTGCAACTACTTTACTTTTGGAGAAAATTCAAAACATTCATTATTCAATAGGGCCCAAACTATCAAAAACCAGCGGTTTCAAAGAACACACATTTCTTGGTAGAATCATGCAGGACTGAAATTTTTGATGTTTTTCTACTCCTCTCATGAGCCCAAACAAGTCTCTAAAAGCATGAGTTTGCAACTACTTTACTTTTGGAGAAAATTCAAAACATTCATTATTCAATAGAGCCCAATAGCAAAAACCAGCGTTTTGAATGAAGAATCACATTTCTTGGTAGAATCATGCAGGATTGAAATTTTTGATGGTTTTTTACTCCTCTCAACAGCCCAAAAAAGTTTCTAAAAGGATGAGTTTGCAACTACTTTACTTTTGGAGAAAATTCAAAACATTCATTATTCAATAGGGCCCAAACTATCAAAAACCAGCGGTTTGAATGAACACATTTCTTGGTAGAATCATGCAGGACTGAAATTTTTGATGTTTTTCTACTCCTCTCATGAGCCCAAACAAGTCTCTAAAAGCATGAGTTTGCAACTACTTTACTTTTGGAGAAAATTCAAAACATTCACTATTCAATAGAGCCCAATAGCAAAAATCAGGTTTTGAATGAAGAATCACATTTCTTGGTAAAATCATGCAGGATTGAAATTTTTGATGGTTTTTTACTCCTCTCAACAGCCCAAACAAGTTTCTAAAAGGATGAGTTTGCAACTACTTTACTTTTGGAGAAAATTCAAAACATTCATAATTCAATAGGGCCCAAACTATCAAAAACCAGCGGTTTCAATGAACACACATTTCTTGGTAGAATCATGCAGGACTGAAATTTTTGATGTTTTTCTACTCCTCTCATGAGCCCAAACAAGTCTATAAAAGCATGAGTTTGCAACTACTTTACTTTTGGAGAAAATTCAAAACATTCATTATTCAATAGAGCCCAATAGCAAAAACCAGCGTTTTGAATGAAGAATCACATTTCTTGGTAGAATCATGCAGGATTGAAATTTTTGATGGTTTTTTACTCCTCTCAACAGCCCAAACAAGTTTCTAAAAGGATGAGTTTGCAACTACTTTACTTTTGGAGAAAATTCAAAACATTCATTATTCAATAGGGCCCAAACTATCAAAAACCAGCGGTTTCAAAGAACACACATTTCTTGGTAGAATCATGCAGGACTGAAATTTTTGATGTTTTTCTACTCCTCTCATGAGCCCAAA
Organism: Dendrobates tinctorius; assembly: GCF_039654945.1. Taxonomy (NCBI): domain Eukaryota; kingdom Metazoa; phylum Chordata; class Amphibia; order Anura; family Dendrobatidae; genus Dendrobates; species Dendrobates tinctorius. The sequence goes on from NW_027362108.1 coordinate 503,145, forward strand.
CAAGTCTCTAAAAGCATGAGTTTGCAACTACTTTACTTTTGGAGAAAATTCAAAACATTCATTATTCAATAGAGCCCAATAGCAAAAACCAGCGTTTTGAATGAAGAATCACATTTCTTGGTAGAATCATGCAGGATTGAAATTTTTGATGGTTTTTTACTCCTCTCAACAGCCCAAACAAGTTTCAAAAAGGATGAGTTTGCAACTACTTTACTTTTGGAGAAAATTCAAAACATTCCTTATTCAATAGGGCCCAAACTATCAAAAACCAGCGGTTTCAATGAACACACATTTCTTGGTAGAATCATGCAGGACTGAAATTTTTGATGTTTTTCTACTCCTCTCATGAGCCCAAACAAGTCTCTAAAAGCATGAGTTTGCAACTACTTTACTTTTGGAGAAAATTCAAAACATTCATTATTCAATAGAGCCCAATAGCAAAAACCAGCGTTTTGAATGAAGAATCACATTTCTTGGTAGAATCATGCAGGATTGAAATTTTTGATGATTTTTTACTCCTCTCAACAGCCCAAACAAGTTTCTAAAAGGATGAGTTTGCAACTACTTTACTTTTGGAGAAAATTCAAAACATTCATTATTCAATAGGGCCCAAACTATCAAAAACCAGCGGTTTCAAAGAACACACATTTCTTGGTAGAATCATGCAGGACTGAAATTTTTGATGTTTTTCTACTCCTCTCATGAGCCCAAACAAGTCTCTAAAAGCATGAGTTTGCAACTACTTTACTTTTGGAGAAAATTCAAAACATTCATTATTCAATAGAGCCCAATAGCAAAAACCAGCGTTTTGAATGAAGAACCACATTTCTTGGTAGAATCATGCAGGATTGAAATTTTTGATGGTTTTTTACTCCTCTCAACAGCCCAAAAAAGTTTCTAAAAGGATGAGTTTGCAACTACTTTACTTTTGGAGAAAATTCAAAACATTCATTATTCAATAGGGCCCAAACTATCAAAAACCAGCGGTTTGAATGAACACATTTCTTGGTAGAATCATGCAGGACTGAAATTTTTGATGTTTTTCTACTCCTCTCATGAGCCCAAACAAGTCTCTAAAAGCATGAGTTTGCAACTACTTTACTTTTGGAGAAAATTCAAAACATTCACTATTCAATAGAGCCCAATAGCAAAAATCAGGTTTTGAATGAAGAATCACATTTCTTGGTAAAATCATGCAGGATTGAAATTTTTGATGGTTTTTTACTCCTCTCAACAGCCCAAACAAGTTTCTAAAAGGATGAGTTTGCAACTACTTTACTTTTGGAGAAAATTCAAAACATTCATTATTCAATAGGGCCCAAACTATCAAAAACCAGCGGTTTCAATGAACACACATTTCTTGGTAGAATCATGCAGGACTGAAATTTTTGATGTTTTTCTACTCCTCTCATGAGCCCAAACAAGTCTCTGAAAGCATGAGTTTGCAACTACTTTACTTTTGGAGAAAATTCAAAACATTCATTATTCAATAGAGCCCAATAGCAAAAACCAGCGTTTTGAATGAAGAATCACATTTCTTGGTAGAATCATGCAGGATTGAAATTTTTGATGGTTTTTTACTCCTCTCAACAGCCCAAACAAGTTTCTAAAAGGATGAGTTTGCAACTACTTTACTTTTGGAGAAAATTCAAAAAATTCATTATTCAATAGGGCCCAAACTATCAAAAACCAGCGGTTTCAATGAACACACATTTCTTGGTAGAATCATGCAGGACTGAAATTTTTGATGTTTTTCTACTCCTCTCATGAGCCCAAACAAGTCTCTAAAAGCATGAGTTTGCAACTACTTTACTTTTGGAGAAAATTCAAAACATTCATTATTCAATAGAGCCCAATAGCAAAAACCAGCGTTTTGAATGAAGAATCACATTTCTTGGTAGAATCATGCAGGATTGAAATTTTTGATGGTTTTTTACTCCTCTCAACAGCCCAAACAAGTTTCTAAAAGGATGAGTTTGCAACTACTTTACTTTTGGAGAAAATTCAAAACATTCATTATTCAATAGGGCCCAAACTATCAAAAACCAGCGGTTTCAATGAACACACATTTCTTGGTAGAATCATGCAGGACTGAAATTTTTGATGTTTTTCTACTCCTCTCATGAGCCCAAACAAGTCTCTAAAAGCATGAGTTTGCAACTACTTTACTTTTGGAGAAAATTCAAAACATTCATTATTCAATAGGGCCCAAACTATCAAAAACCAGCGGTTTCAATGAACACACATTTCTTGGTAGAATCATGCAGGACTGAAATTTTTGATGTTTTTCTACTCCTCTCATGAGCCCAAACAAGTCTCTAAAAGCATGAGTTTGCAACTACTTTACTTTTGGAGAAAATTCAAAACATTCATTATTCAATAGAGCCCAATAGCAAAAACCAGCGTTTTGAATGAAGAATCACATTTCTTGGTAGAATCATGCAGGATTGAAATTTTTGATGGTTTTTTACTCCTCTCAAAAGCCCAAACAAGTTTCTAAAAGGATGAGTTTGCAACTACTTTACTTTTGGAGAAAATTCAAAACATTCATTATTCAATAGGGCCCAAACTATCAAAAACCAGCGGTTTGAATGAACACACATTTCTTGGTAGAATCATGCAGGACTGAAATTTTTGATGTTTTTCTACTCCTCTCATGAGCTCAAACAAGTCTCTAAAAGCATGAGTTTGCAACTACTTTACTTTTGGAGAAAATTCAAAACATTCATTATTCAATAGAGCCCAATAGCAAAAACCAGCATTTTGAATGAAGAATCACATTTCTTGCTAGAATCATGCAGGATTGAAATTTTTGATGGTTTTTTACTCCTCTCAACAGCCCAAACAAGTTTCTAAAAGGATGAGTTTGCAACTACTTTACTTTTGGATAAAATTCAAAACATTCATTATTCAATAGGGCCCAAACTATCAAAAACCAGCCGTTTCAATGAACACACATGTCTTGGTAGAATCATGCAGGACTGAAATTTTTGATGTTTTTCTTCTCCTCTCATGAGCCCAAACAAGTCTCTAAAAGCATGAGTTTGCAACTACTTTACTTTTGGAGAAAATTCAAAACATTCATTATTCAATAGAGCCCAATAGCAAAAACCAGAGTTTTGAATGAAGAATCACATTTCTTGGTAGAATCATGCAGGATTGAAATTTTTGATGGTTTTTTACTCCTCTCAACAGCCCAAACAAGTTTCTAAAAGGATGAGTTTGCAACTACTTTACTTTTGGAGAAAATTCAAAACATTCATTATTCAATAGGGCCCAAACTATCAAAAACCAGCGGTTTCAAAGAACACACATTTCTTGGTAGAATCATGCAGGACTGAAATTTTTGATGTTTTTCTACTCCTCTCATGAGCCCAAACAAGTCTCTAAAAGCATGAGTTTGCAACTACTTTACTTTTGGAGAAAATTCAAAACATTCATTATTCAATAGAGCCCAATAGCAAAAACCAGCGTTTTGAATGAAGAATCACATTTCTTGGTAGAATCATGCAGGATTGAAATTTTTGATGGTTTTTTACTCCTCTCAACAGCCCAAACAAGTTTCTAAAAGGATGAGTTTGCAACTACTTTACTTTTGGAGAAAATTCAAAACATTCATTATTCAATAGGGCCCAAACTATCAAAAACCAGCGGTTTCAATGAACACACATTTCTTGGTAGAATCATGCAGGACTGAAATTTTTGATGTTTTTCTACTCCTCTCATGAGCCCAAACAAGTCTCTAAAAGCATGAGTTTGCAACTACTTTACTTTTGGAGAAAATTCAAAACATTCATTATTCAATAGAGCCCAATAGCAAAAACCAGCGTTTTGAATGAAGAATCACATTTCTTGGTAGAATCATGCAGGATTGAAATTTTTGATGGTTTTTTACTCCTCTCAACAGCCCAAAAAAGTTTCTAAAAGGATGAGTTTGCAACTACTTTACTTTTGGAGAAAATTCAAAACATTCATTATTCAATAGGGCCCAAACTATCAAAAACCAGCGGTTTGAATGAACACATTTCTTGGTAGAATCATGCAGGACTGAAATTTTTGATGTTTTTCTACTCCTCTCATGAGCCCAAACAAGTCTCTAAAAGCATGAGTTTGCAACTACTTTACTTTTGGAGAAAATTCAAAACATTCACTATTCAATAGAGCCCAATAGCAAAAATCAGGTTTTGAATGAAGAATCACATTTCTTGGTAAAATCATGCAGGATTGAAATTTTTGATGGTTTTTTACTCCTCTCAACAGCCCAAACAAGTTTCTAAAAGGATGAGTTTGCAACTACTTTACTTTTGGAGAAAATTCAAAACATTCATTATTCAATAGGGCCCAAACTATCAAAAACCAGCGGTTTCAATGAACACACATTTCTTGGTAGAATCATGCAGGACTGAAATTTTTGATGTTTTTCTACTCCTCTCATGAGCCCAAACAAGTCTCTAAAAGCATGAGTTTGCAACTACTTTACTTTTGGAGAAAATTCAAAACATTCATTATTCAATAGAGCCCAATAGCAAAAACCAGCGTTTTGAATGAAGAATCACATTTCTTGGTAGAATCATGCAGGATTGAAATTTTTGATGGTTTTTTACTCCTCTCAACAGCCCAAACAAGTTTCTAAAAGGATGAGTTTGCAACTACTTTACTTTTGGAGAAAATTCAAAACATTCATTATTCAATAGGGCCCAAACTATCAAAAACCAGCTGTTTCAATGAACACACATTTCTTGGTAGAATCATGCAGGACTGAAATTTTTGATGTTTTTCTACTCCTCTCATGAGCCCAAACAAGTCTCTAAAAGCATGAGTTTGCAACTACTTTACTTTTGGAGAAAATTCAAAACATTCATTATTCAATAGAGCCCAATAGCAAAAACCAGCGTTTTGAATGAAGAATCACATTTCTTGGTAGAATCATGCAGGATTGAAATTTTTGATGGTTTTTTACTCCTCTCAACAGCCCAAAAAAGTTTCTAAAAGGATGAGTTTGCAACTACTTTACTTTTGGAGAAAATTCAAAACATTCATTATTCAATAGGGCCCAAACTATCAAAAACCAGCGGTTTGAATGAACACATTTCTTGGTAGAATCATGCAGGACTGAAATTTTTGATGTTTTTCTACTCCTCTCATGAGCCCAAACAAGTCTCTAAAAGCATGAGTTTGCAACTACTTTACTTTTGGAGAAAATTCAAAACATTCACTATTCAATAGAGCCCAATAGCAAAAATCAGGTTTTGAATGAAGAATCACATTTCTTGGTAAAATCATGCAGGATTGAAATTTTTGATGGTTTTTTACTCCTCTCAACAGCCCAAACAAGTTTCTAAAAGGATGAGTTTGCAACTACTTTACTTTTGGAGAAAATTCAAAACATTCATTATTCAATAGGGCCCAAACTATCAAAAACCAGCGGTTTCAATGAACACACATTTCTTGGTAGAATCATGCAGGACTGAAATTTTTGATGTTTTTCTACTCCTCTCATGAGCCCAAACAAGTCTCTAAAAGCATGAGTTTGCAACTACTTTACTTTTGGAGAAAATTCAAAACATTCATTATTCAATAGAGCCCAATAGCAAAAACCAGCGTTTTGAATGAAGAATCACATTTCTTGGTAGAATCATGCAGGATTGAAATTTTTGATGGTTTTTTACTCCTCTCAACAGCCCAAACAAGTTTCTAAAAGGATGAGTTTGCAACTACTTTACTTTTGGAGAAAATTCAAAACATTCATTATTCAATAGGGCCCAAACTATCAAAAACCAGCGGTTTCAAAGAACACACATTTCTTGGTAGAATCATGCAGGACTGAAATTTTTGATGTTTTTCTACTCCTCTCATGAGCCCAAACAAGTCTCTAAAAGCATGAGTTTGCAACTACTTTACTTTTGGAGAAAATTCAAAACATTCATTATTCAATAGAGCCCAATAGCAAAAACCAGCGTTTTGAATGAAGAATCACATTTCTTGGTAGAATCATGCAGGATTGAAATTTTTGATGGTTTTTTACTCCTCTCAACAGCCCAAACAAGTTTCTAAAAGGATGAGTTTGCAACTACTTTACTTTTGGAGAAAATTCAAAACATTCCTTATTCAATAGGGCCCAAACTATCAAAAACCAGCGGTTTCAATGAACACACATTTCTTGGTAGAATCATGCAGGACTGAAATTTTTGATGTTTTTCTACTCCTCTCATGAGCCCAAACAAGTCTCTAAAAGCATGAGTTTGCAACTACTTTACTTTTGGAGAAAATTCAAAACATTCATTATTCAATAGAGCCCAATAGCAAAAACCAGCGTTTTGAATGAAGAATCACATTTCTTGGTAGAATCATGCAGGATTGAAATTTTTGATGATTTTTTACTCCTCTCAACAGCCCAAACAAGTTTCTAAAAGGATGAGTTTGCAACTACTTTACTTTTGGAGAAAATTCAAAACATTCATTATTCAATAGGGCCCAAACTATCAAAAACCAGCGGTTTCAAAGAACACACATTTCTTGGTAGAATCATGCAGGACTGAAATTTTTGATGTTTTTCTGCTCCTCTCATGAGCCCAAAGAAGTCTCTAAAAGCATGAGTTTGCAACTACTTTACTTTTGGAGAAAATTCAAAACATTCATTATTCAATAGAGCCCAATAGCAAAAACCAGCGTTTTGAATGAAGAATCACATTTCTTGGTAGAATCATGCAGGATTGAAATTTTTGATGGTTTTTTACTCCTCTCAACAGCCCAAACAAGTTTCTAAAAGGATGAGTTTGCAACTACTTTACTTTTGGAGAAAATTCAAAACATTCATTATTCAATAGGGCCCAAACTATCAAAAACCAGCGGTTTCAATGAACACACATTTCTTGGTAGAATCATGCAGGACTGAAATTTTTGATGTTTTTCTACTCCTCTCATGAGCCCAAACAAGTCTCTAAAAGCATGAGTTTGCAACTACTTTACTTTTGGAGAAAATTCAAAACATTCATTATTCAATAGAGCCCAATAGCAAAAACCAGCGTTTTGAATGAAGAATCACATTTCTTGGTAGAATCATGCAGGATTGAAATTTTTGATGGTTTTTTACTCCTCTCAACAGCCCAAAAAAGTTTCTAAAAGGATGAGTTTGCAACTACTTTACTTTTGGAGAAAATTCAAAACATTCATTATTCAATAGGGCCCAAACTATCAAAAACCAGCGGTTTGAATGAACACATTTCTTGGTAGAATCATGCAGGACTGAAATTTTTGATGTTTTTCTACTCCTCTCATGAGCCCAAACAAGTCTCTAAAAGCATGAGTTTGCAACTACTTTACTTTTGGAGAAAATTCAAAACATTCACTATTCAATAGAGCCCAATAGCAAAAATCAGGTATTGAATGAAGAATCACATTTCTTGGTAAAATCATGCAGGATTGAAATTTTTGATGGTTTTTTACTCCTCTCAACAGCCCAAACAAGTTTCTAAAAGGATGAGTTTGCAACTACTTTACTTTTGGAGAAAATTCAAAACATTCATTATTCAATAGGGCCCAAACTATCAAAAACCAGCGGTTTCAATGAACACACATTTCTTGGTAGAATCATGCAGGACTTAAATTTTTGATGTTTTTCTACTCCTCTCATGAGCCCAAACAAGTCTCTAAAAGCATGAGTTTGCAACTACTTTACTTTTGGAGAAAATTCAAAACATTCATTATTCAATAGAGCCCAATAGCAAAAACCAGCGTTTTGAATGAAGAATCACATTTCTTGGTAGAATCATGCAGGATTGAAATTTTTGATGGTTTTTTACTCCTCTCAACAGCCCAAACAAGTTTCTAAAAGGATGAGTTTGCAACTACTTTACTTTTGGAGAAAATTCAAAACATTCATTATTCAATAGGGCCCAAACTATCAAAAACCAGCGGTTTGAATGAACACATTTCTTGGTAGAATCATGCAGGACTGAAATTTTTGATGTTTTTCTACTCCTCTCATGAGCCCAAACAAGTCTCTAAAAGCATGAGTTTGCAACTACTTTACTTTTGGAGAAAATTCAAAACATTCATTATTCAATAGAGCCCAATAGCAAAAACCAGCGTTTTGAATGAAGAATCACATTTCTTGGTAGAATCATGCAGGATTGAAATTTTTGATGGTTTTTTACTCCTCTCAAAAGCCCAAACAAGTTTCTAAAAGGATGAGTTTGCAACTACTTTACTTTTGGAGAAAATTCAAAACATTCATTATTCAATAGGGCCCAAACTATCAAAAACCAGCGGTTTGAATGAACACACATTTCTTGGTAGAATCATGCAGGACTGAAATTTTTGATGTTTTTCTACTCCTCTCATGAGCTCAAACAAGTCTCTAAAAGCATGAGTTTGCAACTACTTTACTTTTGGAGAAAATTCAAAACATTCATTATTCAATAGAGCCCAATAGCAAAAACCAGCATTTTGAATGAAGAATCACATTTCTTGCTAGAATCATGCAGGATTGAAATTTTTGATGGTTTTTTACTCCTCTCAACAGCCCAAACAAGTTTCTAAAAGGATGAGTTTGCAACTATTTTACTTTTGGAGAAAATTCAAAACATTCATTATTCAATAGGGCCCAAACTATCAAAAACCAGCCGTTTCAATGAACACACATGTCTTGGTAGAATCATGCAGGACTGAAATTTTTGATGTTTTTCTTCTCCTCTCATGAGCCCAAACAAGTCTCTAAAAGCATGAGTTTGCAACTACTTTACTTTTGGAGAAAATTCAAAACATTCATTATTCAATAGAGCCCAATAGCAAAAACCAGCGTTTTGAATGAAGAATCACATTTCTTGGTAGAATCATGCAGGATTGAAATTTTTGATGGTTTTTTACTCCTCTCAACAGCCCAAACAAGTTTCTAAAAGGATGAGTTTGCAACTACTTTACTTTTGGAGAAAATTCAAAACATTCATTATTCAATAGGGCCCAAACTATCAAAAACCAGCGGTTTGAATGAACACACATTTCTTGGTAGAATCATGCAGGACTGAAATTTTTGATGTTTTTCTACTCCTCTCATGAGCCCAAACAAGTCTCTAAAAGCATGAGTTTGCAACTACTTCACTTTTGGAGAAAATTCAAAACATTCATTATTCAATAGAGCCCAATAGCAAAAATCAGGTTTTGAATGAAGAATCACATTTCTTGGTAGAATCATGCAGGATTGAAATTTTTGATGGTTTTTTACTCCTCTCAACAGCCCAAACAAGTTTCTAAAAGGATGAGTTTGCAACTACTTTACTTTTGGAGAAAATTCAAAACATTCATTATTCAATAGGGCCCAAACTATCAAAAACCAGTGGTTTGAATGAACACACATTTCTTGGTAGAATCATGCAGGACTGAAATTTTTGATGTTTTTCTACTCCTCTCATGAGCCCAAACAAGTCTCTAAAAGCATGAGTTTGCAACTACTTTACTTTTGGAGAAAATTCAAAACATTCACTATTCAATAGAGCCCAATAGCAAAAATCAGGTTTTGAATGAAGAATCACATTTCTTGGTAAAATCATGCAGGATTGAAATTTTTGATGGTTTTTTACTCCTCTCAACAGCCCAAACAAGTTTCTAAAAGGATGAGTTTGCAACTACTTTACTTTTGGAGAAAATTCAAAACATTCATTATTCAATAGGGCCCAAACTATCAAAAACCAGCGGTTTCAATGAACACACATTTCTTGGTAGAATCATGCAGGACTGAAATTTTTGATGTTTTTCTACTCCTCTCATGAGCCCAAACAAGTCTCTAAAAGCATGAGTTTGCAACTACTTTACTTTTGGAGAAAATTCAAAACATTCATTATTCAATAGAGCCCAATAGCAAAAACCAGCGTTTTGAATGAAGAATCACATTTCTTGGTAGAATCATGCAGGATTGAAATTTTTGATGGTTTTTTACTCCTCTCAACAGCCCAAACAAGTTTCTAAAAGGATGAGTTTGCAACTGCTTTACTTTTGGAGAAAATTCAAAACATTCATTATTCAATAGGGCCCAAACTATCAAAAACCAGCGGTTTCAATGAACACACATTTCTTGGTAAAATCATGCAGGACTGAAATTTTTGATGTTTTTCTACTCCTCTCATGAGCCCAAACAAGTCTCTAAAAGCATGAGTTTGCAACTACTTTATTTTTGGAGAAAATTCAAAACATTCATTATTCAATAGAGCCCAATAGCAAAAACCAGCGTTTTGAATGAAGAATCACATTTCTTGGTAGAATCATGCAGGATTGAAATTTTTGATGGTTTTTTACTCCTCTCAATAGCCCAAACAAGTTTCTAAAAGGATGAGTTTGCAACTACTTTACTTTTGGAGAAAATTCAAAACATTCATTATTCAATAGGGCCCAAAATATCAAAAACCAGCGGTTTGAATGAACACACATTTCTTGGTAGAATCGTGCAGGACTGAAATTTTTGATGTTTTTCTACTTCTCTCATGAGCCCAAACAAGTCTCTAAAAGGATGAGTTTGCAACTACTTTACTTTTGGAGAAAATTCAAAACATTCATTATTCAATAGAGCCCAACAGCAAAAACCAGCGTTTTGAATGAAGAATCACATTTCTTGGTAGAATCATGCAGGATTGAAATTTTTGATGGTTTTTTACTCCTCTCAACAGCCCAAACAAGTTTCTAAAAGGATGAGTTTGCAACTACTTTACTTTTGGAGAAAATTCAAAACATTCATTATTCAATAGGGCCCAAACTATCAAAAACCAGCGATTTCAATGAACACACATTTCTTGGTAGAATCATGCAGGACTGACATTTTTGATGTTTTTCTACTCCTCTCATGAGCCCAAACAAGTCTCTAAAAGCATGAGTTTGCAACTACTTTACTTTTGGAGAAAATTCAAAGCATTCATTATTCAATAGAGCCCAATAGCAAAAATCAGGTTTTGAATGAAGAATCACATTTCTTGGTAGAATCATGCAGGATTGAAATTTTTGATGGGTTTTTACTCCTCTCAACAGCCCAAACAAGTTTCTAAAAGGATGAGTTTGCAACTACTTTACTTTTGGAGAAAATTCAAAACATTCATTATTCAATAGGGCCCAAAATATCAAAAACCAGCGGTTTGAATGAACACACATTTCTTGGTAGAATCGTGCAGGACTGAAATTTTTGATGTTTTTCTACTCCTCTCATGAGCCCAAACAAGTCTCTAAAAGCATGAGTTTGCAACTACTTTACTTTTGGAGAAAATTCAAAACATTCATTATTCAATAGAGCCCAATAGCAAAAATCAGTTTTTGAATGAAGAATCACATTTCTTGGTAGAATCATGCAGGATTGAAATTTTTGATGGTTTTTTACTCCTCTCAACAGCCCAAACAAGTTTCTAAAAGGATGAGTTTTCAACTACTTTACTTTTGGAGAAAATTCAAAACATTCATTATTCAATAGGGCCCAAACTATCAAAAAAAGCGGTTTCAATGAACACACATTTCTTGGTAGAATCATGCAGGACTGAAATTTTTGATGTTTTTCTACTCCTCTCATGAGCCCAAACAAGTCTCTAAAAGCATGAGTTTGCAACTACTTTACTTTTGGAGAAAATTCAAAACATTCATTATTCAATAGAGCCCAATAGCAAAAACCAGCGTTTTGAATGAAGAATCACATTTCTTGGTAGAATCATGCAGGATTGAAATTTTTGATGGTTTTTTACTCCTCTCAACAGCCCAAACAAGTTTCTAAAAGGATGAGTTTGCAACTACTTTACTTTTGGAGAAAATTCAAAACATTCATTATTCAATAGAGCCCAATAGCAAAAACCAGCGTTTTGAATGAAGAATCACATTTCTTGGTAGAATCATGCAGGATTGAAATTTTTGATGGTTTTTTACTCCTCTCAACAGCCCAAACAAGTTTCTAAAAGGATGAGTTTGCAACTACTTTACTTTTGGAGAAAATTCAAAACATTCATTATTCAATAGGGCCCAAACTATCAAAAACCAGCGGTTTCAATGAACACACATTTCTTGGTAGAATCATGCAGGACTGAAATTTTTGATGTTTTTCTACTCCTCTCATGAGCCAAAACAAGTCTCTAAAAGCATGAGTTTGCAACTACTTTACTTTTGGAGAAAATTCAAAACATTCATTATTCAATAGAGCCCAATAGCAAAAACCAGCGTTTTGAATGAAGAATCACATTTCTTGGTAGAATCATGCAGGATTGAAATTTTTGATGGTTTTTTACTCCTCTCAACAGCCCAAACAAGTTTCTAAAAGGATGAGTTTGCAACTACTTTACTTTTGGAGAAAATTCAAAACATTCATTATTCAATAGGGCCCAAACTATCAAAAACCAGTGGTTTGAATGAACACACATTTCTTGGTAGAATCATGCAGGACTGAAATTTTTGATGTTTTTCTACTCCTCTCATGAGCCCAAACAAGTCTCTAAAAGCATGAGTTTGCAACTACTTTACTTTTGGAGAAAATTCAAAACATTCACTATTCAATAGAGCCCAATAGCAAAAATCAGGTTTTGAATGAAGAATCACATTTCTTGGTAAAATCATGCAGGATTGAAATTTTTGATGGTTTTTTACTCCTCTCAACAGCCCAAACAAGTTTCTAAAAGGATGAGTTTGCAACTACTTTACTTTTGGAGAAAATTCAAAACATTCATTATTCAATAGGGCCCAAACTATCAAAAACCAGCGGTTTCAATGAACACACATTTCTTGGTAGAATCATGCAGGACTGAAATTTTTGATGTTTTTCTACTCCTCTCATGAGCCCAAACAAGTCTCTAAAAGCATGAGTTTGCAACTACTTTACTTTTGGAGAAAATTCAAAACATTCATTATTCAATAGAGCCCAATAGCAAAAACCAGCGTTTTGAATGAAGAATCACATTTCTTGGTAGAATCATGCAGGATTGAAATTTTTGATGGTTTTTTACTCCTCTCAACAGCCCAAACAAGTTTCTAAAAGGATGAGTTTGCAACTGCTTTACTTTTGGAGAAAATTCAAAACATTCATTATTCAATAGGGCCCAAACTATCAAAAACCAGCGGTTTCAATGAACACACATTTCTTGGTAAAATCATGCAGGACTGAAATTTTTGATGTTTTTCTACTCCTCTCATGAGCCCAAACAAGTCTCTAAAAGCATGAGTTTGCAACTACTTTATTTTTGGAGAAAATTCAAAACATTCATTATTCAATAGAGCCCAATAGCAAAAACCAGCGTTTTGAATGAAGAATCACATTTCTTGGTAGAATCATGCAGGATTGAAATTTTTGATGGTTTTTTACTCCTCTCAATAGCCCAAACAAGTTTCTAAAAGGATGAGTTTGCAACTACTTTACTTTTGGAGAAAATTCAAAACATTCATTATTCAATAGGGCCCAAACTATCAAAAACCAGCGGTTTCAAAGAACACACATTTCTTGGTAGAATCATGCAGGACTGAAATTTTTGATGTTTTTCTACTCCTCTCATGAGCCCAAACAAGTCTCTAAAAGCATGAGTTTGCAACTACTTTACTTTTGGAGAAAATTCAAAACATTCATTATTCAATAGAGCCCAATAGCAAAAATCAGGTTTTGAATGAAGAATCACATTTCTTGGTAGAATCATGCAGGATTGAAATTTTTGATGGTTTTTTACTCCTCTCAACAGCCCAAACAAGTTTCTAAAAGGATGAGTTTGCAACTACTTTACTTTTGGAGAAAATTCAAAACATTCATTATTCAATAGGGCCCAAAATATCAAAAACCAGCGGTTTGAATGAACACACATTTCTTGGTAGAATCGTGCAGGACTGAAATTTTTGATGTTTTTCTACTTCTCTCATGAGCCCAAACAAGTCTCTAAAAGGATGAGTTTGCAACTACTTTACTTTTGGAGAAAATTCAAAACATTCATTATTCAATAGAGCCCAACAGCAAAAACCAGCGTTTTGAATGAAGAATCACATTTCTTGGTAGAATCATGCAGGATTGAAATTTTTGATGGTTTTTTACTCCTCTCAACAGCCCAAACAAGTTTCTAAAAGGATGAGTTTGCAACTACTTTACTTTTGGAGAAAATTCAAAACATTCATTATTCAATAGGGCCCAAACTATCAAAAACCAGCGATTTCAATGAACACACATTTCTTGGTAGAATCATGCAGGACTGACATTTTTGATGTTTTTCTACTCCTCTCATGAGCCCAAACAAGTCTCTAAAAGCATGAGTTTGCAACTACTTTACTTTTGGAGAAAATTCAAAGCATTCATTATTCAATAGAGCCCAATAGCAAAAATCAGGTTTTGAATGAAGAATCACATTTCTTGGTAGAATCATGCAGGATTGAAATTTTTGATGGGTTTTTACTCCTCTCAACAGCCCAAACAAGTTTCTAAAAGGATGAGTTTGCAACTACTTTACTTTTGGAGAAAATTCAAAACATTCATTATTCAATAGGGCCCAAAATATCAAAAACCAGCGGTTTGAATGAACACACATTTCTTGGTAGAATCGTGCAGGACTGAAATTTTTGATGTTTTTCTACTCCTCTCATGAGCCCAAACAAGTCTCTAAAAGCATGAGTTTGCAACTACTTTACTTTTGGAGAAAATTCAAAACATTCATTATTCAATAGAGCCCAATAGCAAAAATCAGTTTTTGAATGAAGAATCACATTTCTTGGTAGAATCATGCAGGATTGAAATTTTTGATGGTTTTTTACTCCTCTCAACAGCCCAAACAAGTTTCTAAAAGGATGAGTTTTCAACTACTTTACTTTTGGAGAAAATTCAAAACATTCATTATTCAATAGGGCCCAAACTATCAAAAAAAGCGGTTTCAATGAACACACATTTCTTGGTAGAATCATGCAGGACTGAAATTTTTGATGTTTTTCTACTCCTCTCATGAGCCCAAACAAGTCTCTAAAAGCATGAGTTTGCAACTACTTTACTTTTGGAGAAAATTCAAAACATTCATTATTCAATAGAGCCCAATAGCAAAAACCAGCGTTTTGAATGAAGAATCACATTTCTTGGTAGAATCATGCAGGATTGAAATTTTTGATGGTTTTTTACTCCTCTCAACAGCCCAAACAAGTTTCTAAAAGGATGAGTTTGCAACTACTTTACTTTTGGAGAAAATTCAAAACATTCATTATTCAATAGAGCCCAATAGCAAAAACCAGCGTTTTGAATGAAGAATCACATTTCTTGGTAGAATCATGCAGGATTGAAATTTTTGATGGTTTTTTACTCCTCTCAACAGCCCAAACAAGTTTCTAAAAGGATGAGTTTGCAACTACTTTACTTTTGGAGAAAATTCAAAACATTCATTATTCAATAGGGCCCAAACTATCAAAAACCAGCGGTTTCAATGAACACACATTTCTTGGTAGAATCATGCAGGACTGAAATTTTTGATGTTTTTCTACTCCTCTCATGAGCCAAAACAAGTCTCTAAAAGCATGAGTTTGCAACTACTTTACTTTTGGAGAAAATTCAAAACATTCATTATTCAATAGAGCCCAATAGCAAAAACCAGCGTTTTGAATGAAGAATCACATTTCTTGGTAGAATCATGCAGGATTGAAATTTTTGATGGTTTTTTACTCCTCTCAACAGCCCAAACAAGTTTCTAAAAGGATGAGTTTGCAACTACTTTACTTTTGGAGAAAATTCAAAACATTCATTATTCAATAGGGCCCAAACTATCAAAAACCAGCGGTTACAATGAACACACATTTCTTGGTAGAATCATGCAGGACTGAAATTTTTGATGTTTTTCTACTCCTCTCATGAGCCCAAACAAGTCTCTAAAAGCATGAGTTTGCAACTACTTTACTTTTGGAGAAAATTCAAAACATTCATTATTCAATAGGGCCCAAACTATCAAAAACCAGCGGTTTGAATGAACACACATTTCTTGGTAGAATCATGCAGGACTGAAATTTTTGATGTTTTTCTACTCCTCTCATGAGCCCAAACAAGTCTCTAAAAGCATGAGTTTGCAACTACTTTACTTTTGGAGAAAATTCAAAACATTCATTATTCAATAGAGCCCAATAGCAAAAACCAGCGTTTTGAATGAAGAATCACATTTCTTGGTAGAATCATGCAGGATTGAAATTTTTGATGGTTTTTTACTCCTCAACAGCCCAAACAAGTTTCTAAAAGGATGAGTTTGCAACTACTTTACTTTTGGAGAAAATTCAAAACATTCATTATTCAATAGGGCCCAAACTATCAAAAACCAGCGGTTTGAATGAACACACATTTCTTGGTAGAATCGTGCAGGACTGAAATTTTTGATGTTTTTCTACTCCTCTCATGAGCCCAAACAAGTCTCTAAAAGCATGAGTTTGCAACTACTTTACTTTTGGAGAAAATTCAAAACATTCATTATTCAATAGAGCCCAATAGCAAAAATCAGTTTTTGAATGAAGAATCACATTTCTTGGTAGAATCATGCAGGATTGAAATTTTTGATGGTTTTTTACTCCTCTCAACAGCCCAAACAAGTTTCTAAAAGGATGAGTTTGCAACTACTTTACTTTTGGAGAAAATTCAAAACATTCATTATTCAATAGGGCCCAAACTATCAAAAAAAGCGGTTTCAATGAACACACATTTCTTGGTAGAATCATGCAGGACTGAAATTTTTGATGTTTTTCTACTCCTCTCATGAGCCCAAACAAGTCTCTAAAAGCATGAGTTTGCAACTACTTTACTTTTGGAGAAAATTCAAAACATTCATTATTCAATAGAGCCCAATAGCAAAAACCAGCGTTTTGAATGAAGAATCACATTTCTTGGTAGAATCATGCAGGATTGAAATTTTTGATGGTTTTTTACTCCTCTCAACAGCCCAAACAAGTTTCTAAAAGGATGAGTTTGCAACTACTTTACTTTTGGAGAAAATTCAAAACATTCATTATTCAATAGAGCCCAATAGCAAAAACCAGCGTTTTGAATGAAGAATCACATTTCTTGGTAGAATCATGCAGGATTGAAATTTTTGATGGTTTTTTACTCCTCTCAACAGCCCAAACAAGTTTCTAAAAGGATGAGTTTGCAACTACTTTACTTTTGGAGAAAATTCAAAACATTCATTATTCAATAGGGCCCAAACTATCAAAAACCAGCGGTTTCAATGAACACACATTTCTTGGTAGAATCATGCAGGACTGAAATTTTTGATGTTTTTCTACTCCTCTCATGAGCCCAAACAAGTCTCTAAAAGCATGAGTTTGCAACTACTTTACTTTTGGAGAAAATTCAAAACATTCATTATTCAATAGAGCCCAATAGCAAAAACCAGCGTTTTGAATGAAGAATCACATTTCTTGGTAGAATCATGCAGGATTGAAATTTTTGATGGTTTTTTACTCCTCTCAACAGCCCAAACAAGTTTCTAAAAGGATGAGTTTGCAACTACTTTACTTTTGGAGAAAATTCAAAACATTCATTATTCAATAGGGCCCAAACTATCAAAAACCAGCGGTTACAATGAACACACATTTCTTGGTAGAATCATGCAGGACTGAAATTTTTGATGTTTTTCTACTCCTCTCATGAGCCCAAACAAGTCTCTAAAAGCATGAGTTTGCAACTACTTTACTTTTGGAGAAAATTCAAAACATTCATTATTCAATAGGGCCCAAACTATCAAAAACCAGCGGTTTCAATGAACACACATTTCTTGGTAGAATCATGCAGGACTGAAATTTTTGATGTTTTTCTACTCCTCTCATGAGCCCAAACAAGTCTCTAAAAGCATGAGTTTGCAACTACTTTACTTTTGGAGAAAATTCAAAACATTCATTATTCAATAGAGCCCAATAGCAAAAACCAGCGTTTTGAATGAAGAATCACATTTCTTGGTAGAATCATGCAGGATTGAAATTTTTGATGGTTTTTTACTCCTCTCAACAGCCCAAACAAGTTTCTAAAAGGATGAGTTTGCAACTATACTTTTGGAGAAAATTCAAAACATTCATTATTCAATAGGGCCCAAACTATCAAAAACCAGCGGTTTGAATGAACACACATTTCTTGGTAGAATCATGCAGGACTGACATTTTTGATGTTTTTCTACTCCTCTCATGAGCCCAAACAAGTCTCTAAAAGCATGAGTTTGCAACTACTTTACTTTTGGAGAAAATTCAAAGCATTCATTATTCAATAGAGCCCAATAGCAAAAATCAGGTTTTGAATGAAGAATCACATTTCTTGGTAGAATCATGCAGGATTGAAATTTTTGATGGGTTTTTACTCCTCTCAACAGCCCAAACAAGTTTCTAAAAGGATGAGTTTGCAAATACTTTACTTTTGGAGAAAATTCAAAACATTCATTATTCAATAGGGCCCAAAATATCAAAAACCAGCGGTTTGAATGAACACACATTTCTTGGTAGAATCGTGCAGGACTGGAATTTTTGATGTTTTTCTACTCCTCTCATGAGCCCAAACAAGTCTCTAAAAGCATGAGTTTGCAACTACTTTACTTTTGGAGAAAATTCAAAACATTCATTATTCAATAGAGCCCAATAGCAAAAATCAGTTTTTGAATGAAGAATCACATTTCTTGGTAGAATCATGCAGGATTGAAATTTTTGATGGTTTTTTACTCCTCTCAACAGCCCAAACAAGTTTCTAAAAGGATGAGTTTTCAACTACTTTACTTTTGGAGAAAATTCAAAACATTCATTATTCAATAGGGCCCAAACTATCAAAAAAAGCGGTTTCAATGAACACACATTTCTTGGTAGAATCATGCAGGACTGAAATTTTTGATGTTTTTCTACTCCTCTCATGAGCCCAAACAAGTCTCTAAAAGCATGAGTTTGCAACTACTTTACTTTTGGAGAAAATTCAAAACATTCATTATTCAATAGAGCCCAATAGCAAAAACCAGCGTTTTGAATGAAGAATCACATTTCTTGGTAGAATCATGCAGGATTGAAATTTTTGATGGTTTTTTACTCCTCTCAACAGCCCAAACAAGTTTCTAAAAGGATGAGTTTGCAACTACTTTACTTTTGGAGAAAATTCAAAACATTCATTATTCAATAGAGCCCAATAGCAAAAACCAGCGTTTTGAATGAAGAATCACATTTCTTGGTAGAATCATGCAGGATTGAAATTTTTGATGGTTTTTTACTCCTCTCAACAGCCCAAACAAGTTTCTAAAAGGATGAGTTTGCAACTACTTTACTTTTGGAGAAAATTCAAAACATTCATTATTCAATAGGGCCCAAACTATCAAAAACCAGCGGTTTCAATGAACACACATTTCTTGGTAGAATCATGCAGGACTGAAATTTTTGATGTTTTTCTACTCCTCTCATGAGCCAAAACAAGTCTCTAAAAGCATGAGTTTGCAACTACTTTACTTTTGGAGAAAATTCAAAACATTCATTATTCAATAGAGCCCAATAGCAAAAACCAGCGTTTTGAATGAAGAATCACATTTCTTGGTAGAATCATGTAGGATTGAAATTTTTGATGGTTTTTTACTCCTCTCAACAGCCCAAACAAGTTTCTAAAAGGATGAGTTTGCAACTACTTTACTTTTGGAGAAAATTCAAAACATTCATTATTCAATAGGGCCCAAACTATCAAAAACCAGCGGTTACAATGAACACACATTTCTTGGTAGAATCATGCAGGACTGAAATTTTTGATGTTTTTCTACTCCTCTCATGAGCCCAAACAAGTCTCTAAAAGCATGAGTTTGCAACTACTTTACTTTTGGAGAAAATTCAAAACATTCATTATTCAATAGGGCCCAAACTATCAAAAACCAGCGGTTTGAATGAACACACATTTCTTGGTAGAATCATGCAGGACTGAAATTTTTGATGTTTTTCTACTCCTCTCATGAGCCCAAACAAGTCTCTAAAAGCATGAGTTTGCAACTACTTTACTTTTGGAGAAAATTCAAAACATTCATTATTCAATAGAGCCCAATAGCAAAAACCAGCGTTTTGAATGAAGAATCACATTTCTTGGTAGAATCATGCAGGATTGAAATTTTTGATGGTTTTTTACTCCTCAACAGCCCAAACAAGTTTCTAAAAGGATGAGTTTGCAACTACTTTACTTTTGGAGAAAATTCAAAACATTCATTATTCAATAGGGCCCAAACTATCAAAAACCAGCGGTTTGAATGAACACACATTTCTTGGTAGAATCGTGCAGGACTGAAATTTTTGATGTTTTTCTACTCCTCTCATGAGCCCAAACAAGTCTCTAAAAGCATGAGTTTGCAACTACTTTACTTTTGGAGAAAATTCAAAACATTCATTATTCAATAGAGCCCAATAGCAAAAATCAGTTTTTGAATGAAGAATCACATTTCTTGGTAGAATCATGCAGGATTGAAATTTTTGATGGTTTTTTACTCCTCTCAACAGCCCAAACAAGTTTCTAAAAGGATGAGTTTGCAACTACTTTACTTTTGGAGAAAATTCAAAACATTCATTATTCAATAGGGCCCAAACTATCAAAAAAAGCGGTTTCAATGAACACACATTTCTTGGTAGAATCATGCAGGACTGAAATTTTTGATGTTTTTCTACTCCTCTCATGAGCCCAAACAAGTCTCTAAAAGCATGAGTTTGCAACTACTTTACTTTTGGAGAAAATTCAAAACATTCATTATTCAATAGAGCCCAATAGCAAAAACCAGCGTTTTGAATGAAGAATCACATTTCTTGGTAGAATCATGCAGGATTGAAATTTTTGATGGTTTTTTACTCCTCTCAACAGCCCAAACAAGTTTCTAAAAGGATGAGTTTGCAACTACTTTACTTTTGGAGAAAATTCAAAACATTCATTATTCAATAGAGCCCAATAGCAAAAACCAGCGTTTTGAATGAAGAATCACATTTCTTGGTAGAATCATGCAGGATTGAAATTTTTGATGGTTTTTTACTCCTCTCAACAGCCCAAACAAGTTTCTAAAAGGATGAGTTTGCAACTACTTTACTTTTGGAGAAAATTCAAAACATTCATTATTCAATAGGGCCCAAACTATCAAAAACCAGCGGTTTCAATGAACACACATTTCTTGGTAGAATCATGCAGGACTGAAATTTTTGATGTTTTTCTACTCCTCTCATGAGCCCAAACAAGTCTCTAAAAGCATGAGTTTGCAACTACTTTACTTTTGGAGAAAATTCAAAACATTCATTATTCAATAGAGCCCAATAGCAAAAACCAGCGTTTTGAATGAAGAATCACATTTCTTGGTAGAATCATGCAGGATTGAAATTTTTGATGGTTTTTTACTCCTCTCAACAGCCCAAACAAGTTTCTAAAAGGATGAGTTTGCAACTACTTTACTTTTGGAGAAAATTCAAAACATTCATTATTCAATAGGGCCCAAACTATCAAAAACCAGCGGTTACAATGAACACACATTTCTTGGTAGAATCATGCAGGACTGAAATTTTTGATGTTTTTCTACTCCTCTCATGAGCCCAAACAAGTCTCTAAAAGCATGAGTTTGCAACTACTTTACTTTTGGAGAAAATTCAAAACATTCATTATTCAATAGGGCCCAAACTATCAAAAACCAGCGGTTTCAATGAACACACATTTCTTGGTAGAATCATGCAGGACTGAAATTTTTGATGTTTTTCTACTCCTCTCATGAGCCCAAACAAGTCTCTAAAAGCATGAGTTTGCAACTACTTTACTTTTGGAGAAAATTCAAAACATTCATTATTCAATAGAGCCCAATAGCAAAAACCAGCGTTTTGAATGAAGAATCACATTTCTTGGTAGAATCATGCAGGATTGAAATTTTTGATGGTTTTTTACTCCTCTCAACAGCCCAAACAAGTTTCTAAAAGGATGAGTTTGCAACTATACTTTTGGAGAAAATTCAAAACATTCATTATTCAATAGGGCCCAAACTATCAAAAACCAGCGGTTTGAATGAACACACATTTCTTGGTAGAATCATGCAGGACTGACATTTTTGATGTTTTTCTACTCCTCTCATGAGCCCAAACAAGTCTCTAAAAGCATGAGTTTGCAACTACTTTACTTTTGGAGAAAATTCAAAGCATTCATTATTCAATAGAGCCCAATAGCAAAAATCAGGTTTTGAATGAAGAATCACATTTCTTGGTAGAATCATGCAGGATTGAAATTTTTGATGGGTTTTTACTCCTCTCAACAGCCCAAACAAGTTTCTAAAAGGATGAGTTTGCAACTACTTTACTTTTGGAGAAAATTCAAAACATTCATTATTCAATAGGGCCCAAAATATCAAAAACCAGCGGTTTGAATGAACACACATTTCTTGGTAGAATCGTGCAGGACTGGAATTTTTGATGTTTTTCTACTCCTCTCATGAGCCCAAACAAGTCTCTAAAAGCATGAGTTTGCAACTACTTTACTTTTGGAGAAAATTCAAAACATTCATTATTCAATAGAGCCCAATAGCAAAAATCAGTTTTTGAATGAAGAATCACATTTCTTGGTAGAATCATGCAGGATTGAAATTTTTGATGGTTTTTTACTCCTCTCAACAGCCCAAACAAGTTTCTAAAAGGATGAGTTTTCAACTACTTTACTTTTGGAGAAAATTCAAAACATTCATTATTCAATAGGGCCCAAACTATCAAAAAAAGCGGTTTCAATGAACACACATTTCTTGGTAGAATCATGCAGGACTGAAATTTTTGATGTTTTTCTACTCCTCTCATGAGCCCAAACAAGTCTCTAAAAGCATGAGTTTGCAACTACTTTACTTTTGGAGAAAATTCAAAACATTCATTATTCAATAGAGCCCAATAGCAAAAACCAGCGTTTTGAATGAAGAATCACATTTCTTGGTAGAATCATGCAGGATTGAAATTTTTGATAGTTTTTTACTCCTCTCAACAGCCCAAACAAGTTTCTAAAAGGATGAGTTTGCAACTACTTTACTTTTGGAGAAAATTCAAAACATTCATTATTCAATAGAGCCCAATAGCAAAAACCAGCGTTTTGAATGAAGAATCACATTTCTTGGTAGAATCATGCAGGATTGAAATTTTTGATGGTTTTTTACTCCACTCAACAGCCCAAACAAGTTTCTAAAAGGATGAGTTTGCAACTACTTTACTTTTGGAGAAAATTCAAAACATTCATTATTCAATAGGGCCCAAACTATCAAAAACCAGCGGTTTCAATGAACACACATTTCTTGGTAGAATCATGCAGGACTGAAATTTTTGATGTTTTTCTACTCCTCTCATGAGCCAAAACAAGTCTCTAAAAGCATGAGTTTGCAACTACTTTACTTTTGGAGAAAATTCAAAACATTCATTATTCAATAGAGCCCAATAGCAAAAACCAGCGTTTTGAATGAAGAATCACATTTCTTGGTAGAATCATGCAGGATTGAAATTTTTGATGGTTTTTTACTCCTCTCAACAGCCCAAACAAGTTTCTAAAAGGATGAGTTTGCAACTACTTTACTTTTGGAGAAAATTCAAAACATTCATTATTCAATAGGGCCCAAACTATCAAAAACCAGCGGTTACAATGAACACACATTTCTTGGTAGAATCATGCAGGACTGAAATTTTTGATGTTTTTCTACTCCTCTCATGAGCCCAAACAAGTCTCTAAAAGCATGAGTTTGCAACTACTTTACTTTTGGAGAAAATTCAAAACATTCATTATTCAATAGGGCCCAAACTATCAAAAACCAGCGGTTTGAATGAACACACATTTCTTGGTAGAATCATGCAGGACTGAAATTTTTGATGTTTTTCTACTCCTCTCATGAGCCCAAACAAGTCTCTAAAAGCATGAGTTTGCAACTACTTTACTTTTGGAGAAAATTCAAAACATTCATTATTCAATAGAGCCCAATAGCAAAAACCAGCGTTTTGAATGAAGAATCACATTTCTTGGTAGAATCATGCAGGATTGAAATTTTTGATGGTTTTTTACTCCTCAACAGCCCAAACAAGTTTCTAAAAGGATGAGTTTGCAACTACTTTACTTTTGGAGAAAATTCAAAACATTCATTATTCAATAGGGCCCAAACTATCAAAAACCAGCGGTTTGAATGAACACACATTTCTTGGTAGAATCATGCAGGACTGAAATTTTTGATGTTTTTCTACTCCTCTCATGAGCCCAAACAAGTCTCTAAAAGCATGAGTTTGCAACTACTTTACTTTTGGAGAAAATTCAAAACATTCATTATTCAATAGAGCCCAATAGCAAAAATCAGTTTTTGAATGAAGAATCACATTTCTTGGTAGAATCATGCAGGATTGAAATTTTTGATGGTTTTTTACTCCTCTCAACAGCCCAAACAAGTTTCTAAAAGGATGAGTTTGCAACTACTTTACTTTTGGAGAAAATTCAAAACATTCATTATTCAATAGGGCCCAAACTATCAAAAAAAGCGGTTTCAATGAACACACATTTCTTGGTAGAATCATGCAGGACTGAAATTTTTGATGTTTTTCTACTCCTCTCATGAGCCCAAACAAGTCTCTAAAAGCATGAGTTTGCAACTACTTTACTTTTGGAGAAAATTCAAAACATTCATTATTCAATAGAGCCCAATAGCAAAAACCAGCGTTTTGAATGAAGAATCACATTTCTTGGTAGAATCATGCAGGATTGAAATTTTTGATGGTTTTTTACTCCTCTCAACAGCCCAAACAAGTTTCTAAAAGGATGAGTTTGCAACTACTTTACTTTTGGAGAAAATTCAAAACATTCATTATTCAATAGAGCCCAATAGCAAAAACCAGCGTTTTGAATGAAGAATCACATTTCTTGGTAGAATCATGCAGGATTGAAATTTTTGATGGTTTTTTACTCCTCTCAACAGCCCAAACAAGTTTCTAAAAGGATGAGTTTGCAACTACTTTACTTTTGGAGAAAATTCAAAACATTCATTATTCAATAGGGCCCAAACTATCAAAAACCAGCTGTTTCAATGAACACACATTTCTTGGTAGAATCATGCAGGACTGAAATTTTTGATGTTTTTCTACTCCTCTCATGAGCCCAAACAAGTCTCTAAAAGCATGAGTTTGCAACTACTTTACTTTTGGAGAAAATTCAAAACATTCACATTTCTTGGTAGAATCATGCAGGATTGAAATTTTTGATGGTTTTTTACTCCTCTCAACAGCCCAAACAAGTTTCTAAAAGGATGAGTTTGCAACTACTTTACTTTTGGAGAAAATTCAAAACATTCATTATTCAATAGGGCCCAAACTATCAAAAACCAGCGGTTACAATGAACACACATTTCTTGGTAGAATCATGCAGGACTGAAATTTTTGATGTTTTTCTACTCCTCTCATGAGCCCAAACAAGTCTCTAAAAGCATGAGTTTGCAACTACTTTACTTTTGGAGAAAATTCAAAACATTCATTATTCAATAGGGCCCAAACTATCAAAAACCAGCGGTTTCAATGAACACACATTTCTTGGTAGAATCATGCAGGACTGAAATTTTTGATGTTTTTCTACTCCTCTCATGAGCCCAAACAAGTCTCTAAAAGCATGAGTTTGCAACTACTTTACTTTTGGAGAAAATTCAAAACATTCATTATTCAATAGAGCCCAATAGCAAAAACCAGCGTTTTGAATGAAGAATCACATTTCTTGGTAGAATCATGCAGGATTGAAATTTTTGATGGTTTTTTACTCCTCTCAACAGCCCAAACAAGTTTCTAAAAGGATGAGTTTGCAACTATACTTTTGGAGAAAATTCAAAACATTCATTATTCAATAGGGCCCAAACTATCAAAAACCAGCGGTTTGAATGAACACACATTTCTTGGTAGAATCATGCAGGACTGAAATTTTTGATGTTTTTCTACTCCTCTCATGAGCCCAAACAAGTCTCTAAAAGCATGAGTTTGCAACTACTTTACTTTTGGAGAAAATTCAAAACATTCATTATTCAATAGAGCCCAATAGCAAAAATCAGGTTTTGAATGAAGAATCACATTTCTTGGTAAAATCATGCAGGATTGAAATTTTTGATGGTTTTTTACTCCTCTCAACAGCCCAAACAAGTTTCTAAAAGGATGAGTTTGCAACTACTTTACTTTTGGAGAAAATTCAAAACATTCATTATTCAATAGGGCCCAAACTATCAAAAACCAGCGGTTTCAATGAACACACATTTCTTGGTAGAATCATGCAGGACTGAAATTTTTGATGTTTTTCTACTCCTCTCATGAGCCCAAACAAGTCTCTAAAAGCATGAGTTTGCAACTACTTTACTTTTGGAGAAAATTCAAAACATTCATTATTCAATAGAGCCCAATAGCAAAAACCAGCGTTTTGAATGAAGAAACACATTTCTTGGTAGAATCATGCAGGATTGAAATTTTTGATGGTTTTTTACTCCTCTCAACAGCCCAAACAAGTTTCTAAAAGGATGAGTTTGCAACTACTTTACTTTTGGAGAAAATTCAAAACATTCATTATTCAATAGGGCCCAAACTATCAAAAACCAGCGGTTTCAATGAACACACATTTCTTGGTAGAATCATGCAGGACTGAAATTTTTGATGTTTTTCTACTCCTCTCATGAGCCCAAACAAGTCTCTAAAAGCATGAGTTTGCAACTACTTTACTTTTGGAGAAAATTCAAAACATTCATTATTCAATAGAGCCCAATTGCAAAAATCAGGTTTTGAATGAAGAATCACATTTCTTGGTAGAATCATGCAGGATTGAAATTTTTGGTGGGTTTTTACTCCGCTCAACAGCCCAAACAAGTTTCTAAAAGGATAAGTTTGCAACTACTTTACTTTTGGAGAAAATTCAAAACATTCATTATTCAATAGGGCCCAAAATATCAAAAACCAGTGGTTTGAATGAACACACATTTCTTGGTAGAATCGTGCAGGACTGAAATTTTTGATGTTTTTCTACTCCTCTCATGAGCCCAAACAAGTCTCTAAAAGCATGAGTTTGCAACTACTTTACTTTTGGAGAAAATTCAAAACATTCATTATTCAATAGAGCCCAATAGCAAAAATCAGGTTTTTAATGAAGAATCACATTTCTTGGTAGAATCATGCAGGATTGAAATTTTTGATGGTTTTTTACTCCTCTCAACAGCCCAAACAAGTTTCTAAAAGGATGAGTTTGCAACTACTTTACTTTTGGAGAAAATTCAAAACATTCATTATTCAATAGGGCCCAAATTATCAAAAACCAGCGGTTTCAATGAACACACATGTCATGGTAGAATCATGCAGGACTGAAATTTTTGATGTTTTTCTTCTCATATCATGAGCCCAAACAAGTCTCTAAAAGCATGAGTTTGCAACTACTTTACTTTTGGAGAAAATTCAAAACATTCATTATTCAATAGGGCCCAAACTATCAAAAACCAGCGGTTTCAATGAACACACATTTCTTGGTAGAATCATGCAGGACTGAAATTTTCGATGTTTTTCTACTCCTCTCATGAGCCCAAACAAGTCTCTAAAAGCATGAGTTTGCAACTACTTTACTTTTGGAGAAAATTCAAAACATTCATTATTCAATAGAGCCCAATAGCAAAAACCAGCGTTTTGAATGAAGAATCACATTTCTTGGTAGAATCATGCAGGATTGAAATTTTTGATGGTTTTTTACTCCTCTCAACAGCCCAAACAAGTTTCTAAAAGGATGAGTTTGCAACTACTTTACTTTTGGAGAAAATTCAAAACATTCATTATTCAATAGGGCCCAAACTATCAAAAACCAGCGGTTTGAATGAACACATTTCTTGGTAGAATCATGCAGGACTGAAATTTTTGATGTTTTTCTACTCCTCTCATGAGCCCAAACAAGTCTCTAAAAGCATGAGTCTGCAACTACTTTACTTTTGGAGAAAATTCAAAACATTCACTATTCAATAGAGCCCAATAGCAAAAATCAGGTTTTGAATGAAGAATCACATTTCTTGGTAAAATCATGCAGGATTGAAATTTTTGATGGTTTTTTACTCCTCTCAACAGCCCAAACAAGTTTCTAAAAGGATGAGTTTGCAGCTACTTTACTTTTGGAGAAAATTCAAAACATTCATTATTCAATAGGGCCCAAACTATCAAAAAAAGCGGTTTCAATGAACACACATTTCTTGGTAGAATCATGCAGGACTGAAATTTTTGATGTTTTTCTACTCCTCTCATGAGCCCAAACAAGTCTCTAAAAGCATGAGTTTGCAACTACTTTACTTTTGGAGAAAATTCAAAACATTCATTATTCAATAGAGCCCAATAGCAAAAACCAGCGTTTTGAATGAAGAATCACATTTCTTGGTAGAATCATGCAGGATTGAAATTTTTGATGGTTTTTTACTCCTCTCAACAGCCCAAACAAGTTTCTAAAAGGATGAGTTTGCAACTACTTTACTTTTGGAGAAAATTCAAAACATTCATTATTCAATAGAGCCCAATAGCAAAAACCAGCGTTTTGAATGAAGAATCACATTTCTTGGTAGAATCATGCAGGATTGAAATTTTTGATGGTTTTTTACTCCTCTCAACAGCCCAAACAAGTTTCTAAAAGGATGAGTTTGCAACTACTTTACTTTTGGAGAAAATTCAAAACATTCATTATTCAATAGGGCCCAAACTATCAAAAACCAGCGGTTTCAATGAACACACATTTCTTGGTAGAATCATGCAGGACTGAAATTTTTGATGTTTTTCTACTCCTCTCATGAGCCAAAACAAGTCTCTAAAAGCATGAGTTTGCAACTACTTTACTTTTGGAGAAAATTCAAAACATTCATTATTCAATAGAGCCCAATAGCAAAAACCAGCGTTTTGAATGAAGAATCACATTTCTTGGTAGAATCATGCAGGATTGAAATTTTTGATGGTTTTTTACTCCTCTCAACAGCCCAAACAAGTTTCTAAAAGGATGAGTTTGCAACTACTTTACTTTTGGAGAAAATTCAAAACATTCATTATTCAATAGGGCCCAAACTATCAAAAACCAGCGGTTACAATGAACACACATTTCTTGGTAGAATCATGCAGGACTGAAATTTTTGATGTTTTTCTACTCCTCTCATGAGCCCAAACAAGTCTCTAAAAGCATGAGTTTGCAACTACTTTACTTTTGGAGAAAATTCAAAACATTCATTATTCAATAGGGCCCAAACTATCAAAAACCAGCGGTTTGAATGAACACACATTTCTTGGTAGAATCATGGAGGACTGAAATTTTTGATGTTTTTCTACTCCTCTCATGAGCCCAAACAAGTCTCTAAAAGCATGAGTTTGCAACTACTTTACTTTTGGAGAAAATTCAAAACATTCATTATTCAATAGAGCCCAATAGCAAAAACCAGCGTTTTGAATGAAGAATCACATTTCTTGGTAGAATCATGCAGGATTGAAATTTTTGATGGTTTTTTACTCCTCAACAGCCCAAACAAGTTTCTAAAAGGATGAGTTTGCAACTACTTTACTTTTGGAGAAAATTCAAAACATTCATTATTCAATAGGGCCCAAACTATCAAAAACCAGCGGTTTGAATGAACACACATTTCTTGGTAGAATCGTGCAGGACTGAAATTTTTGATGTTTTTCTACTCCTCTCATGAGCCCAAACAAGTCTCTAAAAGCATGAGTTTGCAACTACTTTACTTTTGGAGAAAATTCAAAACATTCATTATTCAATAGAGCCCAATAGCAAAAATCAGTTTTTGAATGAAGAATCACATTTCTTGGTAGAATCATGCAGGATTGAAATTTTTGATGGTTTTTTACTCCTCTCAACAGCCCAAACAAGTTTCTAAAAGGATGAGTTTGCAACTACTTTACTTTTGGAGAAAATTCAAAACATTCATTATTCAATAGGGCCCAAACTATCAAAAAAAGCGGTTTCAATGAACACACATTTCTTGGTAGAATCATGCAGGACTGAAATTTTTGATGTTTTTCTACTCCTCTCATGAGCCCAAACAAGTCTCTAAAAGCATGAGTTTGCAACTACTTTACTTTTGGAGAAAATTCAAAACATTCATTATTCAATAGAGCCCAATAGCAAAAACCAGCGTTTTGAATGAAGAATCACATTTCTTGGTAGAATCATGCAGGATTGAAATTTTTGATGGTTTTTTACTCCTCTCAACAGACCAAACAAGTTTCTAAAAGGATGAGTTTGCAACTACTTTACTTTTGGAGAAAATTCAAAACATTCATTATTCAATAGAGCCCAATAGCAAAAACCAGCGTTTTGAATGAAGAATCACATTTCTTGGTAGAATCATGCAGGATTGAAATTTTTGATGGTTTTTTACTCCTCTCAACAGCCCAAACAAGTTTCTAAAAGGATGAGTTTGCAACTACTTTACTTTTGGAGAAAATTCAAAACATTCATTATTCAATAGGGCCCAAACTATCAAAAACCAGCGGTTTCAATGAACACACATTTCTTGGTAGAATCATGCAGGACTGAAATTTTTGATGTTTTTCTACTCCTCTCATGAGCCCAAACAAGTCTGTAAAAGCATGAGTTTGCAACTACTTTACTTTTGGAGAAAATTCAAAACATTCATTATTCAATAGAGCCCAATAGCAAAAACCAGCGTTTTGAATGAAGAATCACATTTCTTGGTAGAATCATGCAGGATTGAAATTTTTGATGGTTTTTTACTCCTCTCAACAGCCCAAACAAGTTTCTAAAAGGATGAGTTTGCAACTACTTTACTTTTGGAGAAAATTCAAAACATTCATTATTCAATAGGGCCCAAACTATCAAAAACCAGCGGTTACAATGAACACACATTTCTTGGTAGAATCATGCAGGACTGAAATTTTTGATGTTTTTCTACTCCTCTCATGAGCCCAAACAAGTCTCTAAAAGCATGAGTTTGCAACTACTTTACTTTTGGAGAAAATTCAAAACATTCATTATTCAATAGGGCCCAAACTATCAAAAACCAGCGGTTTCAATGAACACACATTTCTTGGTAGAATCATGCAGGACTGAAATTTTTGATGTTTTTCTACTCCTCTCATGAGCCCAAACAAGTCTCTAAAAGCATGAGTTTGTAACTACTTTACTTTTGGAGAAAATTCAAAACTTTCATTATTCAAAAGAGCCCAATAGCAAAAATCAGGTTTTGAATGAAGAATCACATTTCTTGGTAGAATCATGCAGGATTGAAATTTTTGATGGTTTTTTACTCCTCTCAACAGCCCAAACAAGTTTCTAAAAGGATGAGTTTGCAACTACTTTACTTTTGGAGAAAATTCAAAACATTCATTATTCAATAGGGCCCAAAATATCAAAAACCAGCGGTTTGAATGAACACACATTTCTTGGTAGAATCGTGCAGGACTGAAATTTTTGATGTTTTTCTACTTCTCTCATGAGCCCAAACAAGTCTCTAAAAGGAAGAAATTGCAACTACTTTACTTTTGGAGAAAATTCAAAACATTCATTATTCAATAGAGCCCAATAGCAAAAACCAGCGTTTTGAATGAAGAATCACATTTCTTGGTATAATCATGCAGGATTGAAATTTTTGATGGTTTTTTACTCCTCTCAACAGCCCAAACAAGTTTCTAAAAGGATGAGTTTGCAACTACTTTACTTTTGGAGAAAATTCAAAACATTCATTATTCAATAGGGCCCAAACTATCAAAAACCAGCGGTTTCAATGAACACACATTTCTTGGTAGAATCATGCAGGACTGAAATTTTTGATGTTTTTCTACTCCTCTCATGAGCCCAAACAAGTCTCTAAAAGCATGAGTTTGCAACTACTTTACTTTTGGAGAAAATTCAAAACATTCATTATTCAATAGAGCCCAATTGCAAAAATCAGGTTTTGAATGAAGAATCACATTTCTTGGTAGAATCATGCAGGATTGAAATTTTTGATGGTTTTTTACTCCTCAACAGCCCAAACAAGTTTCTAAAAGGATGAGTTTGCAACTACTTTACTTTTGGAGAAAATTCAAAACATTCATTATTCAATAGGGCCCAAACTATCAAAAACCAGCGGTTTGAATGAACACACATTTCTTGGTAGAATCGTGCAGGACTGAAATTTTTGATGTTTTTCTACTCCTCTCATGAGCCCAAACAAGTCTCTAAAAGCATGAGTTTGCAACTACTTTACTTTTGGAGAAAATTCAAAACATTCATTATTCAATAGAGCCCAATAGCAAAAATCAGTTTTTGAATGAAGAATCACATTTCTTGGTAGAATCATGCAGGATTGAAATTTTTGATGGTTTTTTACTCCTCTCAACAGCCCAAACAAGTTTCTAAAAGGATGAGTTTGCAACTACTTTACTTTTGGAGAAAATTCAAAACATTCATTATTCAATAGGGCCCAAACTATCAAAAAAAGCGGTTTCAATGAACACACATTTCTTGGTAGAATCATGCAGGACTGAAATTTTTGATGTTTTTCTACTCCTCTCATGAGCCCAAACAAGTCTCTAAAAGCATGAGTTTGCAACTACTTTACTTTTGGAGAAAATTCAAAACATTCATTATTCAATAGAGCCCAATAGCAAAAACCAGCGTTTTGAATGAAGAATCACATTTCTTGGTAGAATCATGCAGGATTGAAATTTTTGATGGTTTTTTACTCCTCTCAACAGCCCAAACAAGTTTCTAAAAGGATGAGTTTGCAACTACTTTACTTTTGGAGAAAATTCAAAACATTCATTATTCAATAGAGCCCAATAGCAAAAACCAGCGTTTTGAATGAAGAATCACATTTCTTGGTAGAATCATGCAGGATTGAAATTTTTGATGGTTTTTTACTCCTCTCAACAGCCCAAACAAGTTTCTAAAAGGATGAGTTTGCAACTACTTTACTTTTGGAGAAAATTCAAAACATTCATTATTCAATAGGGCCCAAACTATCAAAAACCAGCGGTTTCAATGAACACACATTTCTTGGTAGAATCATGCAGGACTGAAATTTTTGATGTTTTTCTACTCCTCTCATGAGCCAAAACAAGTCTCTAAAAGCATGAGTTTGCAACTACTTTACTTTTGGAGAAAATTCAAAACATTCATTATTCAATAGAGCCCAATAGCAAAAACCAGCGTTTTGAATGAAGAATCACATTTCTTGGTAGAATCATGCAGGATTGAAATTTTTGATGGTTTTTTACTCCTCTCAACAGCCCAAACAAGTTTCTAAAAGGATGAGTTTGCAACTACTTTACTTTTGGAGAAAATTCAAAACATTCATTATTCAATAGGGCCCAAACTATCAAAAACCAGCGGTTACAATGAACACACATTTCTTGGTAGAATCATGCAGGACTGAAATTTTTGATGTTTTTCTACTCCTCTCATGAGCCCAAACAAGTCTCTAAAAGCATGAGTTTGCAACTACTTTACTTTTGGAGAAAATTCAAAACATTCATTATTCAATAGGGCCCAAACTATCAAAAACCAGCGGTTTCAATGAACACACATTTCTTGGTAGAATCATGCAGGACTGAAATTTTTGATGTTTTTCTACTCCTCTCATGAGCCCAAACAAGTCTCTAAAAGCATGAGTTTGCAACTACTTTACTTTTGGAGAAAATTCAAAACATTCATTATTCAATAGAGCCCAATAGCAAAAACCAGCGTTTTGAATGAAGAATCACATTTCTTGGTAGAATCATGCAGGATTGAAATTTTTGATGGTTTTTTACTCCTCTCAACAGCCCAAACAAGTTTGTAAAAGGATGAGTTTGCAACTATACTTTTGGAGAAAATTCAAAACATTCATTATTCAATAGGGCCCAAACTATCAAAAACCAGCGGTTTGAATGAACACACATTTCTTGGTAGAATCATGCAGGACTGACATTTTTGATGTTTTTCTACTCCTCTCATGAGCCCAAACAAGTCTCTAAAAGCATGAGTTTGCAACTACTTTACTTTTGGAGAAAATTCAAAGCATTCATTATTCAATAGAGCCCAATAGCAAAAATCAGGTTTTGAATGAAGAATCACATTTCTTGGTAGAATCATGCAGGATTGAAATTTTTGATGGGTTTTTACTCCTCTCAACAGCCCAAACAAGTTTCTAAAAGGATGAGTTTGCAACTACTTTACTTTTGGAGAAAATTCAAAACATTCATTATTCAATAGGGCCCAAAATATCAAAAACCAGCGGTTTGAATGAACACACATTTCTTGGTAGAATCGTGCAGGACTGGAATTTTTGATGTTTTTCTACTCCTCTCATGAGCCCAAACAAGTCTCTAAAAGCATGAGTTTGCAACTACTTTACTTTTGGAGAAAATTCAAAACATTCATTATTCAATAGAGCCCAATAGCAAAAATCAGTTTTTGAATGAAGAATCACATTTCTTGGTAGAATCATGCAGGATTGAAATTTTTGATGGTTTTTTACTCCTCTCAACAGCCCAAACAAGTTTCTAAAAGGATGAGTTTTCAACTACTTTACTTTTGGAGAAAATTCAAAACATTCATTATTCAATAGGGCCCAAACTATCAAAAAAAGCGGTTTCAATGAACACACATTTCTTGGTAGAATCATGCAGGACTGAAATTTTTGATGTTTTTCTACTCCTCTCATGAGCCCAAACAAGTCTCTAAAAGCATGAGTTTGCAACTACTTTACTTTTGGAGAAAATTCAAAACATTCATTATTCAATAGAGCCCAATAGCAAAAACCAGCGTTTTGAATGAAGAATCACATTTCTTGGTAGAATCATGCAGGATTGAAATTTTTGATAGTTTTTTACTCCTCTCAACAGCCCAAACAAGTTTCTAAAAGGATGAGTTTGCAACTACTTTACTTTTGGAGAAAATTCAAAACATTCATTATTCAATAGAGCCCAATAGCAAAAACCAGCGTTTTGAATGAAGAATCACATTTCTTGGTAGAATCATGCAGGATTGAAATTTTTGATGGTTTTTTACTCCACTCAACAGCCCAAACAAGTTTCTAAAAGGATGAGTTTGCAACTACTTTACTTTTGGAGAAAATTCAAAACATTCATTATTCAATAGGGCCCAAACTATCAAAAACCAGCGGTTTCAATGAACACACATTTCTTGGTAGAATCATGCAGGACTGAAATTTTTGATGTTTTTCTACTCCTCTCATGAGCCAAAACAAGTCTCTAAAAGCATGAGTTTGCAACTACTTTACTTTTGGAGAAAATTCAAAACATTCATTATTCAATAGAGCCCAATAGCAAAAACCAGCGTTTTGAATGAAGAATCACATTTCTTGGTAGAATCATGCAGGATTGAAATTTTTGATGGTTTTTTACTCCTCTCAACAGCCCAAACAAGTTTCTAAAAGGATGAGTTTGCAACTACTTTACTTTTGGAGAAAATTCAAAACATTCATTATTCAATAGGGCCCAAACTATCAAAAACCAGCGGTTACAATGAACACACATTTCTTGGTAGAATCATGCAGGACTGAAATTTTTGATGTTTTTCTACTCCTCTCATGAGCCCAAACAAGTCTCTAAAAGCATGAGTTTGCAACTACTTTACTTTTGGAGAAAATTCAAAACATTCATTATTCAATAGGGCCCAAACTATCAAAAACCAGCGGTTTGAATGAACACACATTTCTTGGTAGAATCATGCAGGACTGAAATTTTTGATGTTTTTCTACTCCTCTCATGAGCCCAAACAAGTCTCTAAAAGCATGAGTTTGCAACTACTTTACTTTTGGAGAAAATTCAAAACATTCATTATTCAATAGAGCCCAATAGCAAAAACCAGTGTTTTGAATGAAGAATCACATTTCTTGGTAGAATCATGCAGGATTGAAATTTTTGATGGTTTTTTACTCCTCTCAACAGCCCAAACAAGTTTCTAAAAGGATGAGTTTGCAACTACTTTACTTTTGGAGAAAATTCAAAACATTCATTATTCAATAGGGCCCAAACTATCAAAAACCAGCGGTTACAATGAACACACATTTCTTGGTAGAATCATGCAGGACTGAAATTTTTGATGTTTTTCTACTCCTCTCATGAGCCCAAACAAGTCTCTAAAAGCATGAGTTTGCAACTACTTTACTTTTGGAGAAAATTCAAAACATTCATTATTCAATAGGGCCCAAACTATCAAAAACCAGCGGTTTCAATGAACACACATTTCTTGGTAGAATCATGCAGGACTGAAATTTTTGATGTTTTTCTACTCCTCTCATGAGCCCAAACAAGTCTCTAAAAGCATGAGTTTGCAACTACTTTACTTTTGGAGAAAATTCAAAACATTCATTATTCAATAGAGCCCAATAGCAAAAACCAGCGTTTTGAATGAAGAATCACATTTCTTGGTAGAATCATGCAGGATTGAAATTTTTGATGGTTTTTTACTCCTCTCAACAGCCCAAACAAGTTTCTAAAAGGATGAGTTTGCAACTATACTTTTGGAGAAAATTCAAAACATTCATTATTCAATAGGGCCCAAACTATCAAAAACCAGCGGTTTGAATGAACACACATTTCTTGGTAGAATCATGCAGGACTGAAATTTTTGATGTTTTTCTACTCCTCTCATGAGCCCAAACAAGTCTCTAAAAGCATGAGTTTGCAACTACTTTACTTTTGGAGAAAATTCAAAACATTCATTATTCAATAGAGCCCAATAGCAAAAATCAGGTTTTGAATGAAGAATCACATTTCTTGGTAAAATCATGCAGGATTGAAATTTTTGATGGTTTTTTACTCCTCTCAACAGCCCAAACAAGTTTCTAAAAGGATGAGTTTGCAACTACTTTACTTTTGGAGAAAATTCAAAACATTCATTATTCAATAGGGCCCAAACTATCAAAAACCAGCGGTTTCAATGAACACACATTTCTTGGTAGAATCATGCAGGACTGAAATTTTTGATGTTTTTCTACTCCTCTCATGAGCCCAAACAAGTCTCTAAAAGCATGAGTTTGCAACTACTTTACTTTTGGAGAAAATTCAAAACATTCATTATTCAATAGAGCCCAATAGCAAAAACCAGCGTTTTGAATGAAGAAACACATTTCTTGGTAGAATCATGCAGGATTGAAATTTTTGATGGTTTTTTACTCCTCTCAACAGCCCAAACAAGTTTCTAAAAGGATGAGTTTGCAACTACTTTACTTTTGGAGAAAATTCAAAACATTCATTATTCAATAGGGCCCAAACTATCAAAAACCAGCGGTTTCAATGAACACACATTTCTTGGTAGAATCATGCAGGACTGAAATTTTTGATGTTTTTCTACTCCTCTCATGAGCCCAAACAAGTCTCTAAAAGCATGAGTTTGCAACTACTTTACTTTTGGAGAAAATTCAAAACATTCATTATTCAATAGAGCCCAATAGCAAAAACCAGCGTTTTGAATGAAGAATCACATTTCTTGGTAGAATCATGCAGGATTGAAATTTTTGATGTTTTTTTACTCCTCTCAACAGCCCAAACAAGTTTCTAAAAGGATGAGTTTGCAACTACTTTACTTTTGGAGATAATTCAAAACATTCATTATTCAATAGGGCCCAAACTATCAAAAACCAGCGGTTTCAATGAACACACATTTCTTGGTAGAATCATGCAGGACTGAAATTTTTGATGTTTTTCTACTCCTCTCATGAGCCCAAACAAGTCTCTAAAAGCATGAGTTTGCAACTACTTTACTTTTGGAGAAAATTCAAAACATTCATTATTCAATAGAGCCCAATTGCAAAAATCAGGTTTTGAATGAAGAATCACATTTCTTGGTAGAATCATGCAGGATTGAAATTTTTGGTGGGTTTTTACTCCGCTCAACAGCCCAAACAAGTTTCTAAAAGGATAAGTTTGCAACTACTTTACTTTTGGAGAAAATTCAAAACATTCATTATTCAATAGGGCCCAAAATATCAAAAACCAGTGGTTTGAATGAACACACATTTCTTGGTAGAATCGTGCAGGACTGAAATTTTTGATGTTTTTCTACTCCTCTCATGAGCCCAAACAAGTCTCTAAAAGCATGAGTTTGCAACTACTTTACTTTTGGAGAAAATTCAAAACATTCATTATTCAATAGAGCCCAATAGCAAAAATCAGGTTTTTAATGAAGAATCACATTTCTTGGTAGAATCATGCAGGATTGAAATTTTTGATGGTTTTTTACTCCTCTCAACAGCCCAAACAAGTTTCTAAAAGGATGAGTTTGCAACTACTTTACTTTTGGAGAAAATTCAAAACATTCATTATTCAATAGGGCCCAAATTATCAAAAACCAGCGGTTTCAATGAACACACATGTCATGGTAGAATCATGCAGGACTGAAATTTTTGATGTTTTTCTACTCATATCATGAGCCCAAACAAGTCTCTAAAAGCATGAGTTTGCAACTACTTTACTTTTGGAGAAAATTCAAAACATTCATTATTCAATAGGGCCCAAACTATCAAAAACCAGCGGTTTCAATGAACACACATTTCTTGGTAGAATCATGCAGGACTGAAATTTTTGATGTTTTTCTACTCCTCTCATGAGCCCAAACAAGTCTCTAAAAGCATGAGTTTGCAACTACTTTACTTTTGGAGAAAATTCAAAACATTCATTATTCAATAGAGCCCAATAGCAAAAACCAGCGTTTTGAATGAAGAATCACATTTCTTGGTAGAATCATGCAGGATTGAAATTTTTGATGGTTTTCTACTCCTCTCAACAGCCCAAACAAGTTTCTAAAAGGATGAGTTTGCAACTACTTTACTTTTGGAGAAAATTCAAAACATTCATTATTCAATAGGGCCCAAACTATCAAAAACCAGCGGTTTGAATGAACACATTTCTTGGTAGAATCATGCAGGACTGAAATTTTTGATGTTTTTCTACTCCTCTCATGAGCCCAAACAAGTCTCTAAAAGCATGAGTCTGCAACTACTTTACTTTTGGAGAAAATTCAAAACATTCACTATTCAATAGAGCCCAATAGCAAAAATCAGGTTTTGAATGAAGAATCACATTTCTTGGTAAAATCATGCAGGATTGAAATTTTTGATGGTTTTTTACTCCTCTCAACAGCCCAAACAAGTTTCTAAAAGGATGAGTTTGCAGCTACTTTACTTTTGGAGAAAATTCAAAACATTCATTATTCAATAGGGCCCAAACTATCAAAAAAAGCGGTTTCAATGAACACACATTTCTTGGTAGAATCATGCAGGACTGAAATTTTTGATGTTTTTCTACTCCTCTCATGAGCCCAAACAAGTCTCTAAAAGCATGAGTTTGCAACTACTTTACTTTTGGAGAAAATTCAAAACATTCATTATTCAATAGAGCCCAATAGCAAAAACCAGCGTTTTGAATGAAGAATCACATTTCTTGGTAGAATCATGCAGGATTGAAATTTTTGATGGTTTTTTACTCCTCTCAACAGCCCAAACAAGTTTCTAAAAGGATGAGTTTGCAACTACTTTACTTTTGGAGAAAATTCAAAACATTCATTATTCAATAGAGCCCAATAGCAAAAACCAGCGTTTTGAATGAAGAATCACATTTCTTGGTAGAATCATGCAGGATTGAAATTTTTGATGGTTTTTTACTCCTCTCAACAGCCCAAACAAGTTTCTAAAAGGATGAGTTTGCAACTACTTTACTTTTGGAGAAAATTCAAAACATTCATTATTCAATAGGGCCCAAACTATCAAAAACCAGCGGTTTCAATGAACACACATTTCTTGGTAGAATCATGCAGGACTGAAATTTTTGATGTTTTTCTACTCCTCTCATGAGCCAAAACAAGTCTCTAAAAGCATGAGTTTGCAACTACTTTACTTTTGGAGAAAATTCAAAACATTCATTATTCAATAGAGCCCAATAGCAAAAACCAGCGTTTTGAATGAAGAATCACATT
The DNA here is from genome assembly GCF_039654945.1 of Dendrobates tinctorius. Taxonomy (NCBI): domain Eukaryota; kingdom Metazoa; phylum Chordata; class Amphibia; order Anura; family Dendrobatidae; genus Dendrobates; species Dendrobates tinctorius. The sequence goes on from NW_027362108.1 coordinate 542,998, forward strand.
TCTTGGTAGAATCATGCAGGATTGAAATTTTTGATGGTTTTTTACTCCTCTCAACAGCCCAAACAAGTTTCTAAAAGGATGAGTTTGCAACTACTTTACTTTTGGAGAAAATTCAAAACATTCATTATTCAATAGGGCCCAAACTATCAAAAACCAGCGGTTACAATGAACACACATTTCTTGGTAGAATCATGCAGGACTGAAATTTTTGATGTTTTTCTACTCCTCTCATGAGCCCAAACAAGTCTCTAAAAGCATGAGTTTGCAACTACTTTACTTTTGGAGAAAATTCAAAACATTCATTATTCAATAGGGCCCAAACTATCAAAAACCAGCGGTTTGAATGAACACACATTTCTTGGTAGAATCATGCAGGACTGAAATTTTTGATGTTTTTCTACTCCTCTCATGAGCCCAAACAAGTCTCTAAAAGCATGAGTTTGCAACTACTTTACTTTTGGAGAAAATTCAAAACATTCATTATTCAATAGAGCCCAATAGCAAAAACCAGCGTTTTGAATGAAGAATCACATTTCTTGGTAGAATCATGCAGGATTGAAATTTTTGATGGTTTTTTACTCCTCAACAGCCCAAACAAGTTTCTAAAAGGATGAGTTTGCAACTACTTTACTTTTGGAGAAAATTCAAAACATTCATTATTCAATAGGGCCCAAACTATCAAAAACCAGCGGTTTGAATGAACACACATTTCTTGGTAGAATCGTGCAGGACTGAAATTTTTGATGTTTTTCTACTCCTCTCATGAGCCCAAACAAGTCTCTAAAAGCATGAGTTTGCAACTACTTTACTTTTGGAGAAAATTCAAAACATTCATTATTCAATAGAGCCCAATAGCAAAAATCAGTTTTTGAATGAAGAATCACATTTCTTGGTAGAATCATGCAGGATTGAAATTTTTGATGGTTTTTTACTCCTCTCAACAGCCCAAACAAGTTTCTAAAAGGATGAGTTTGCAACTACTTTACTTTTGGAGAAAATTCAAAACATTCATTATTCAATAGGGCCCAAACTATCAAAAAAAGCGGTTTCAATGAACACACATTTCTTGGTAGAATCATGCAGGACTGAAATTTTTGATGTTTTTCTACTCCTCTCATGAGCCCAAACAAGTCTCTAAAAGCATGAGTTTGCAACTACTTTACTTTTGGAGAAAATTCAAAACATTCATTATTCAATAGAGCCCAATAGCAAAAACCAGCGTTTTGAATGAAGAATCACATTTCTTGGTAGAATCATGCAGGATTGAAATTTTTGATGGTTTTTTACTCCTCTCAACAGCCCAAACAAGTTTCTAAAAGGATGAGTTTGCAACTACTTTACTTTTGGAGAAAATTCAAAACATTCATTATTCAATAGAGCCCAATAGCAAAAACCAGCGTTTTGAATGAAGAATCACATTTCTTGGTAGAATCATGCAGGATTGAAATTTTTGATGGTTTTTTACTCCTCTCAACAGCCCAAACAAGTTTCTAAAAGGATGAGTTTGCAACTACTTTACTTTTGGAGAAAATTCAAAACATTCATTATTCAATAGGGCCCAAACTATCAAAAACCAGCGGTTTCAATGAACACACATTTCTTGGTAGAATCATGCAGGACTGAAATTTTTGATGTTTTTCTACTCCTCTCATGAGCCCAAACAAGTCTGTAAAAGCATGAGTTTGCAACTACTTTACTTTTGGAGAAAATTCAAAACATTCATTATTCAATAGAGCCCAATAGCAAAAACCAGCGTTTTGAATGAAGAATCACATTTCTTGGTAGAATCATGCAGGATTGAAATTTTTGATGGTTTTTTACTCCTCTCAACAGCCCAAACAAGTTTCTAAAAGGATGAGTTTGCAACTACTTTACTTTTGGAGAAAATTCAAAACATTCATTATTCAATAGGGCCCAAACTATCAAAAACCAGCGGTTACAATGAACACACATTTCTTGGTAGAATCATGCAGGACTGAAATTTTTGATGTTTTTCTACTCCTCTCATGAGCCCAAACAAGTCTCTAAAAGCATGAGTTTGCAACTACTTTACTTTTGGAGAAAATTCAAAACATTCATTATTCAATAGGGCCCAAACTATCAAAAACCAGCGGTTTCAATGAACACACATTTCTTGGTAGAATCATGCAGGACTGAAATTTTTGATGTTTTTCTACTCCTCTCATGAGCCCAAACAAGTCTCTAAAAGCATGAGTTTGTAACTACTTTACTTTTGGAGAAAATTCAAAACTTTCATTATTCAAAAGAGCCCAATAGCAAAAATCAGGTTTTGAATGAAGAATCACATTTCTTGGTAGAATCATGCAAGATTGAAATTTTTGATGGTTTTTTACTCCTCTCAACAGCCCAAACAAGTTTCTAAAAGGATGAGTTTGCAACTACTTTACTTTTGGAGAAAATTCAAAACATTCATTATTCAATAGGGCCCAAAATATCAAAAACCAGCGGTTTGAATGAACACACGTTTCTTGGTAGAATCGTGCAGGACTGAAATTTTTGATGTTTTTCTACTTCTCTCATGAGCCCAAACAAGTCTCTAAAAGGAAGAAATTGCAACTACTTTACTTTTGGAGAAAATTCAAAACATTCATTATTCAATAGAGCCCAATAGCAAAAACCAGCGTTTTGAATGAAGAATCACATTTCTTGGTAGAATCATGCAGGATTGAAATTTTTGATGGTTTTTTACTCCTCTCAACAGCCCAAACAAGTTTCTAAAAGGATGAGTTTGCAACTACTTTACTTTTGGAGAAAATTCAAAACATTCATTATTCAATAGGGCCCAAACTATCAAAAACCAGCGGTTTCAATGAACACACATTTCTTGGTAGAATCATGCAGGACTGAAATTTTTGATGTTTTTCTACTCCTCTCATGAGCCCAAACAAGTCTCTAAAAGCATGAGTTTGCAACTACTTTACTTTTGGAGAAAATTCAAAACATTCATTATTCAATAGAGCCCAATTGCAAAAATCAGGTTTTGAATGAAGAATCACATTTCTTGGTAGAATCATGCAGGATTGAAATTTTTGATGGTTTTTTACTCCTCAACAGCCCAAACAAGTTTCTAAAAGGATGAGTTTGCAACTACTTTACTTTTGGAGAAAATTCAAAACATTCATTATTCAATAGGGCCCAAACTATCAAAAACCAGCGGTTTGAATGAACACACATTTCTTGGTAGAATCGTGCAGGACTGAAATTTTTGATGTTTTTCTACTCCTCTCATGAGCCCAAACAAGTCTCTAAAAGCATGAGTTTGCAACTACTTTACTTTTGGAGAAAATTCAAAACATTCATTATTCAATAGAGCCCAATAGCAAAAATCAGTTTTTGAATGAAGAATCACATTTCTTGGTAGAATCATGCAGGATTGAAATTTTTGATGGTTTTTTACTCCTCTCAACAGCCCAAACAAGTTTCTAAAAGGATGAGTTTGCAACTACTTTACTTTTGGAGAAAATTCAAAACATTCATTATTCAATAGGGCCCAAACTATCAAAAAAAGCGGTTTCAATGAACACACATTTCTTGGTAGAATCATGCAGGACTGAAATTTTTGATGTTTTTCTACTCCTCTCATGAGCCCAAACAAGTCTCTAAAAGCATGAGTTTGCAACTACTTTACTTTTGGAGAAAATTCAAAACATTCATTATTCAATAGAGCCCAATAGCAAAAACCAGCGTTTTGAATGAAGAATCACATTTCTTGGTAGAATCATGCAGGATTGAAATTTTTGATGGTTTTTTACTCCTCTCAACAGCCCAAACAAGTTTCTAAAAGGATGAGTTTGCAACTACTTTACTTTTGGAGAAAATTCAAAACATTCATTATTCAATAGAGCCCAATAGCAAAAACCAGCGTTTTGAATGAAGAATCACATTTCTTGGTAGAATCATGCAGGATTGAAATTTTTGATGGTTTTTTACTCCTCTCAACAGCCCAAACAAGTTTCTAAAAGGATGAGTTTGCAACTACTTTACTTTTGGAGAAAATTCAAAACATTCATTATTCAATAGGGCCCAAACTATCAAAAACCAGCGGTTTCAATGAACACACATTTCTTGGTAGAATCATGCAGGACTGAAATTTTTGATGTTTTTCTACTCCTCTCATGAGCCCAAACAAGTCTGTAAAAGCATGAGTTTGCAACTACTTTACTTTTGGAGAAAATTCAAAACATTCATTATTCAATAGAGCCCAATAGCAAAAACCAGCGTTTTGAATGAAGAATCACATTTCTTGGTAGAATCATGCAGGATTGAAATTTTTGATGGTTTTTTACTCCTCTCAACAGCCCAAACAAGTTTCTAAAAGGATGAGTTTGCAACTACTTTACTTTTGGAGAAAATTCAAAACATTCATTATTCAATAGGGCCCAAACTATCAAAAACCAGCGGTTACAATGAACACACATTTCTTGGTAGAATCATGCAGGACTGAAATTTTTGATGTTTTTCTACTCCTCTCATGAGCCCAAACAAGTCTCTAAAAGCATGAGTTTGCAACTACTTTACTTTTGGAGAAAATTCAAAACATTCATTATTCAATAGGGCCCAAACTATCAAAAACCAGCGGTTTCAATGAACACACATTTCTTGGTAGAATCATGCAGGACTGAAATTTTTGATGTTTTTCTACTCCTCTCATGAGCCCAAACAAGTCTCTAAAAGCATGAGTTTGTAACTACTTTACTTTTGGAGAAAATTCAAAACTTTCATTATTCAAAAGAGCCCAATAGCAAAAATCAGGTTTTGAATGAAGAATCACATTTCTTGGTAGAATCATGCAGGATTGAAATTTTTGATGGTTTTTTACTCCTCTCAACAGCCCAAACAAGTTTCTAAAAGGATGAGTTTGCAACTACTTTACTTTTGGAGAAAATTCAAAACATTCATTATTCAATAGGGCCCAAAATATCAAAAACCAGCGGTTTGAATGAACACACATTTCTTGGTAGAATCGTGCAGGACTGAAATTTTTGATGTTTTTCTACTTCTCTCATGAGCCCAAACAAGTCTCTAAAAGGAAGAAATTGCAACTACTTTACTTTTGGAGAAAATTCAAAACATTCATTATTCAATAGAGCCCAATAGCAAAAACCAGCGTTTTGAATGAAGAATCACATTTCTTGGTAGAATCATGCAGGATTGAAATTTTTGATGGTTTTTTACTCCTCTCAACAGCCCAAACAAGTTTCTAAAAGGATGAGTTTGCAACTACTTTACTTTTGGAGAAAATTCAAAACATTCATTATTCAATAGGGCCCAAACTATCAAAAACCAGCGGTTTCAATGAACACACATTTCTTGGTAGAATCATGCAGGACTGAAATTTTTGATGTTTTTCTACTCCTCTCATGAGCCCAAACAAGTCTCTAAAAGCATGAGTTTGCAACTACTTTACTTTTGGAGAAAATTCAAAACATTCATTATTCAATAGAGCCCAATTGCAAAAATCAGGTTTTGAATGAAGAATCACATTTCTTGGTAGAATCATGCAGGATTGAAATTTTTGATGGTTTTTTACTCCTCAACAGCCCAAACAAGTTTCTAAAAGGATGAGTTTGCAACTACTTTACTTTTGGAGAAAATTCAAAACATTCATTATTCAATAGGGCCCAAACTATCAAAAACCAGCGGTTTGAATGAACACACATTTCTTGGTAGAATCGTGCAGGACTGAAATTTTTGATGTTTTTCTACTCCTCTCATGAGCCCAAACAAGTCTCTAAAAGCATGAGTTTGCAACTACTTTACTTTTGGAGAAAATTCAAAACATTCATTATTCAATAGAGCCCAATAGCAAAAATCAGTTTTTGAATGAAGAATCACATTTCTTGGTAGAATCATGCAGGATTGAAATTTTTGATGGTTTTTTACTCCTCTCAACAGCCCAAACAAGTTTCTAAAAGGATGAGTTTGCAACTACTTTACTTTTGGAGAAAATTCAAAACATTCATTATTCAATAGGGCCCAAACTATCAAAAAAAGCGGTTTCAATGAACACACATTTCTTGGTAGAATCATGCAGGACTGAAATTTTTGATGTTTTTCTACTCCTCTCATGAGCCCAAACAAGTCTCTAAAAGCATGAGTTTGCAACTACTTTACTTTTGGAGAAAATTCAAAACATTCATTATTCAATAGAGCCCAATAGCAAAAACCAGCGTTTTGAATGAAGAATCACATTTCTTGGTAGAATCATGCAGGATTGAAATTTTTGATGGTTTTTTACTCCTCTCAACAGCCCAAACAAGTTTCTAAAAGGATGAGTTTGCAACTACTTTACTTTTGGAGAAAATTCAAAACATTCATTATTCAATAGAGCCCAATAGCAAAAACCAGCGTTTTGAATGAAGAATCACATTTCTTGGTAGAATCATGCAGGATTGAAATTTTTGATGGTTTTTTACTCCTCTCAACAGCCCAAACAAGTTTCTAAAAGGATGAGTTTGCAACTACTTTACTTTTGGAGAAAATTCAAAACATTCATTATTCAATAGGGCCCAAACTATCAAAAACCAGCGGTTTCAATGAACACACATTTCTTGGTAGAATCATGCAGGACTGAAATTTTTGATGTTTTTCTACTCCTCTCATGAGCCCAAACAAGTCTGTAAAAGCATGAGTTTGCAACTACTTTACTTTTGGAGAAAATTCAAAACATTCATTATTCAATAGAGCCCAATAGCAAAAACCAGCGTTTTGAATGAAGAATCACATTTCTTGGTAGAATCATGCAGGATTGAAATTTTTGATGGTTTTTTACTCCTCTCAACAGCCCAAACAAGTTTCTAAAAGGATGAGTTTGCAACTACTTTACTTTTGGAGAAAATTCAAAACATTCATTATTCAATAGGGCCCAAACTATCAAAAACCAGCGGTTTCAATGAACACACATTTCTTGGTAGAATCATGCAGGACTGAAATTTTTGATGTTTTTCTACTCCTCTCATGAGCCCAAACAAGTCTCTAAAAGCATGAGTTTGCAACTACTTTACTTTTGGAGAAAATTCAAAACATTCATTATTCAATAGAGCCCAATTGCAAAAATCAGGTTTTGAATGAAGAATCACATTTCTTGGTAGAATCATGCAGGATTGAAATTTTTGATGGTTTTTTACTCCTCAACAGCCCAAACAAGTTTCTAAAAGGATGAGTTTGCAACTACTTTACTTTTGGAGAAAATTCAAAACATTCATTATTCAATAGGGCCCAAACTATCAAAAACCAGCGGTTTGAATGAACACACATTTCTTGGTAGAATCGTGCAGGACTGAAATTTTTGATGTTTTTCTACTCCTCTCATGAGCCCAAACAAGTCTCTAAAAGCATGAGTTTGCAACTACTTTACTTTTGGAGAAAATTCAAAACATTCATTATTCAATAGAGCCCAATAGCAAAAATCAGTTTTTGAATGAAGAATCACATTTCTTGGTAGAATCATGCAGGATTGAAATTTTTGATGGTTTTTTACTCCTCTCAACAGCCCAAACAAGTTTCTAAAAGGATGAGTTTGCAACTACTTTACTTTTGGAGAAAATTCAAAACATTCATTATTCAATAGGGCCCAAACTATCAAAAAAAGCGGTTTCAATGAACACACATTTCTTGGTAGAATCATGCAGGACTGAAATTTTTGATGTTTTTCTACTCCTCTCATGAGCCCAAACAAGTCTCTAAAAGCATGAGTTTGCAACTACTTTACTTTTGGAGAAAATTCAAAACATTCATTATTCAATAGAGCCCAATAGCAAAAACCAGCGTTTTGAATGAAGAATCACATTTCTTGGTAGAATCATGCAGGATTGAAATTTTTGATGGTTTTTTACTCCTCTCAACAGCCCAAACAAGTTTCTAAAAGGATGAGTTTGCAACTACTTTACTTTTGGAGAAAATTCAAAACATTCATTATTCAATAGAGCCCAATAGCAAAAACCAGCGTTTTGAATGAAGAATCACATTTCTTGGTAGAATCATGCAGGATTGAAATTTTTGATGGTTTTTTACTCCTCTCAACAGCCCAAACAAGTTTCTAAAAGGATGAGTTTGCAACTACTTTACTTTTGGAGAAAATTCAAAACATTCATTATTCAATAGGGCCCAAACTATCAAAAACCAGCGGTTTCAATGAACACACATTTCTTGGTAGAATCATGCAGGACTGAAATTTTTGATGTTTTTCTACTCCTCTCATGAGCCCAAACAAGTCTGTAAAAGCATGAGTTTGCAACTACTTTACTTTTGGAGAAAATTCAAAACATTCATTATTCAATAGAGCCCAATAGCAAAAACCAGCGTTTTGAATGAAGAATCACATTTCTTGGTAGAATCATGCAGGATTGAAATTTTTGATGGTTTTTTACTCCTCTCAACAGCCCAAACAAGTTTCTAAAAGGATGAGTTTGCAACTACTTTACTTTTGGAGAAAATTCAAAACATTCATTATTCAATAGGGCCCAAACTATCAAAAACCAGCGGTTACAATGAACACACATTTCTTGGTAGAATCATGCAGGACTGAAATTTTTGATGTTTTTCTACTCCTCTCATGAGCCCAAACAAGTCTCTAAAAGCATGAGTTTGCAACTACTTTACTTTTGGAGAAAATTCAAAACATTCATTATTCAATAGGGCCCAAACTATCAAAAACCAGCGGTTTCAATGAACACACATTTCTTGGTAGAATCATGCAGGACTGAAATTTTTGATGTTTTTCTACTCCTCTCATGAGCCCAAACAAGTCTCTAAAAGCATGAGTTTGTAACTACTTTACTTTTGGAGAAAATTCAAAACTTTCATTATTCAAAAGAGCCCAATAGCAAAAATCAGGTTTTGAATGAAGAATCACATTTCTTGGTAGAATCATGCAGGATTGAAATTTTTGATGGTTTTTTACTCCTCTCAACAGCCCAAACAAGTTTCTAAAAGGATGAGTTTGCAACTACTTTACTTTTGGAGAAAATTCAAAACATTCATTATTCAATAGGGCCCAAAATATCAAAAACCAGCGGTTTGAATGAACACACATTTCTTGGTAGAATCGTGCAGGACTGAAATTTTTGATGTTTTTCTACTTCTCTCATGAGCCCAAACAAGTCTCTAAAAGGAAGAAATTGCAACTACTTTACTTTTGGAGAAAATTCAAAACATTCATTATTCAATAGAGCCCAATAGCAAAAACCAGCGTTTTGAATGAAGAATCACATTTCTTGGTAGAATCATGCAGGATTGAAATTTTTGATGGTTTTTTACTCCTCTCAACAGCCCAAACAAGTTTCTAAAAGGATGAGTTTGCAACTACTTTACTTTTGGAGAAAATTCAAAACATTCATTATTCAATAGGGCCCAAACTATCAAAAACCAGCGGTTTCAATGAACACACATTTCTTGGTAGAATCATGCAGGACTGAAATTTTTGATGTTTTTCTACTCCTCTCATGAGCCCAAACAAGTCTCTAAAAGCATGAGTTTGCAACTACTTTACTTTTGGAGAAAATTCAAAACATTCATTATTCAATAGAGCCCAATTGCAAAAATCAGGTTTTGAATGAAGAATCACATTTCTTGGTAGAATCATGCAGGATTGAAATTTTTGATGGTTTTTTACTCCTCAACAGCCCAAACAAGTTTCTAAAAGGATGAGTTTGCAACTACTTTACTTTTGGAGAAAATTCAAAACATTCATTATTCAATAGGGCCCAAACTATCAAAAACCAGCGGTTTGAATGAACACACATTTCTTGGTAGAATCGTGCAGGACTGAAATTTTTGATGTTTTTCTACTCCTCTCATGAGCCCAAACAAGTCTCTAAAAGCATGAGTTTGCAACTACTTTACTTTTGGAGAAAATTCAAAACATTCATTATTCAATAGAGCCCAATAGCAAAAATCAGTTTTTGAATGAAGAATCACATTTCTTGGTAGAATCATGCAGGATTGAAATTTTTGATGGTTTTTTACTCCTCTCAACAGCCCAAACAAGTTTCTAAAAGGATGAGTTTGCAACTACTTTACTTTTGGAGAAAATTCAAAACATTCATTATTCAATAGGGCCCAAACTATCAAAAAAAGCGGTTTCAATGAACACACATTTCTTGGTAGAATCATGCAGGACTGAAATTTTTGATGTTTTTCTACTCCTCTCATGAGCCCAAACAAGTCTCTAAAAGCATGAGTTTGCAACTACTTTACTTTTGGAGAAAATTCAAAACATTCATTATTCAATAGAGCCCAATAGCAAAAACCAGCGTTTTGAATGAAGAATCACATTTCTTGGTAGAATCATGCAGGATTGAAATTTTTGATGGTTTTTTACTCCTCTCAACAGCCCAAACAAGTTTCTAAAAGGATGAGTTTGCAACTACTTTACTTTTGGAGAAAATTCAAAACATTCATTATTCAATAGAGCCCAATAGCAAAAACCAGCGTTTTGAATGAAGAATCACATTTCTTGGTAGAATCATGCAGGATTGAAATTTTTGATGGTTTTTTACTCCTCTCAACAGCCCAAACAAGTTTCTAAAAGGATGAGTTTGCAACTACTTTACTTTTGGAGAAAATTCAAAACATTCATTATTCAATAGGGCCCAAACTATCAAAAACCAGCGGTTTCAATGAACACACATTTCTTGGTAGAATCATGCAGGACTGAAATTTTTGATGTTTTTCTACTCCTCTCATGAGCCCAAACAAGTCTGTAAAAGCATGAGTTTGCAACTACTTTACTTTTGGAGAAAATTCAAAACATTCATTATTCAATAGAGCCCAATAGCAAAAACCAGCGTTTTGAATGAAGAATCACATTTCTTGGTAGAATCATGCAGGATTGAAATTTTTGATGGTTTTTTACTCCTCTCAACAGCCCAAACAAGTTTCTAAAAGGATGAGTTTGCAACTACTTTACTTTTGGAGAAAATTCAAAACATTCATTATTCAATAGGGCCCAAACTATCAAAAAAAGCGGTTTCAATGAACACACATTTCTTGGTAGAATCATGCAGGACTGAAATTTTTGATGTTTTTCTACTCCTCTCATGAGCCCAAACAAGTCTCTAAAAGCATGAGTTTGCAACTACTTTACTTTTGGAGAAAATTCAAAACATTCATTATTCAATAGAGCCCAATAGCAAAAACCAGCGTTTTGAATGAAGAATCACATTTCTTGGTAGAATCATGCAGGATTGAAATTTTTGATGGTTTTTTACTCCTCTCAACAGCCCAAACAAGTTTCTAAAAGGATGAGTTTGCAACTACTTTACTTTTGGAGAAAATTCAAAACATTCATTATTCAATAGAGCCCAATAGCAAAAACCAGCGTTTTGAATGAAGAATCACATTTCTTGGTAGAATCATGCAGGATTGAAATTTTTGATGGTTTTTTACTCCTCTCAACAGCCCAAACAAGTTTCTAAAAGGATGAGTTTGCAACTACTTTACTTTTGGAGAAAATTCAAAACATTCATTATTCAATAGGGCCCAAACTATCAAAAACCAGCGGTTACAATGAACACACATTTCTTGGTAGAATCATGCAGGACTGAAATTTTTGATGTTTTTCTACTCCTCTCATGAGCCCAAACAAGTCTCTAAAAGCATGAGTTTGCAACTACTTTACTTTTGGAGAAAATTCAAAACATTCATTATTCAATAGAGCCCAATAGCAAAAACCAGTGTTTTGAATGAAGAATCACATTTCTTGGTAGAATCATGCAGGATTGAAATTTTTGATGGTTTTTTACTCCTCTCAACAGCCCAAACAAGTTTCTAAAAGGATGAGTTTGCAACTACTTTACTTTTGGAGAAAATTCAAAACATTCATTATTCAATAGGGCCCAAACTATCAAAAACCAGCGGTTACAATGAACACACATTTCTTGGTAGAATCATGCAGGACTGAAATTTTTGATGTTTTTCTACTCCTCTCATGAGCCCAAACAAGTCTCTAAAAGCATGAGTTTGCAACTACTTTACTTTTGGAGAAAATTCAAAACATTCATTATTCAATAGGGCCCAAACTATCAAAAACCAGCGGTTTCAATGAACACACATTTCTTGGTAGAATCATGCAGGACTGAAATTTTTGATGTTTTTCTACTCCTCTCATGAGCCCAAACAAGTCTCTAAAAGCATGAGTTTGCAACTACTTTACTTTTGGAGAAAATTCAAAACATTCATTATTCAATAGAGCCCAATAGCAAAAACCAGCGTTTTGAATGAAGAATCACATTTCTTGGTAGAATCATGCAGGATTGAAATTTTTGATGGTTTTTTACTCCTCTCAACAGCCCAAACAAGTTTCTAAAAGGATGAGTTTGCAACTATACTTTTGGAGAAAATTCAAAACATTCATTATTCAATAGGGCCCAAACTATCAAAAACCAGCGGTTTGAATGAACACACATTTCTTGGTAGAATCATGCAGGACTGAAATTTTTGATGTTTTTCTACTCCTCTCATGAGCCCAAACAAGTCTCTAAAAGCATGAGTTTGCAACTACTTTACTTTTGGAGAAAATTCAAAACATTCATTATTCAATAGAGCCCAATAGCAAAAATCAGGTTTTGAATGAAGAATCACATTTCTTGGTAAAATCATGCAGGATTGAAATTTTTGATGGTTTTTTACTCCTCTCAACAGCCCAAACAAGTTTCTAAAAGGATGAGTTTGCAACTACTTTACTTTTGGAGAAAATTCAAAACATTCATTATTCAATAGGGCCCAAACTATCAAAAACCAGCGGTTTCAATGAACACACATTTCTTGGTAGAATCATGCAGGACTGAAATTTTTGATGTTTTTCTACTCCTCTCATGAGCCCAAACAAGTCTCTAAAAGCATGAGTTTGCAACTACTTTACTTTTGGAGAAAATTCAAAACATTCATTATTCAATAGAGCCCAATAGCAAAAACCAGCGTTTTGAATGAAGAAACACATTTCTTGGTAGAATCATGCAGGATTGAAATTTTTGATGGTTTTTTACTCCTCTCAACAGCCCAAACAAGTTTCTAAAAGGATGAGTTTGCAACTACTTTACTTTTGGAGAAAATTCAAAACATTCATTATTCAATAGGGCCCAAACTATCAAAAACCAGCGGTTTCAATGAACACACATTTCTTGGTAGAATCATGCAGGACTGAAATTTTTGATGTTTTTCTACTCCTCTCATGAGCCCAAACAAGTCTCTAAAAGCATGAGTTTGCAACTACTTTACTTTTGGAGAAAATTCAAAACATTCATTATTCAATAGAGCCCAATAGCAAAAATCAGTTTTTGAATGAAGAATCACATTTCTTGGTAGAATCATGCAGGATTGAAATTTTTGATGGTTTTTTACTCCTCTCAACAGCCCAAACAAGTTTCTAAAAGGATGAGTTTGCAACTACTTTACTTTTGGAGAAAATTCAAAACATTCATTATTCAATAGGGCCCAAACTATCAAAAAAAGCGGTTTCAATGAACACACATTTCTTGGTAGAATCATGCAGGACTGAAATTTTTGATGTTTTTCTACTCCTCTCATGAGCCCAAACAAGTCTCTAAAAGCATGAGTTTGCAACTACTTTACTTTTGGAGAAAATTCAAAACATTCATTATTCAATAGAGCCCAATAGCAAAAACCAGCGTTTTGAATGAAGAATCACATTTCTTGGTAGAATCATGCAGGATTGAAATTTTTGATGGTTTTTTACTCCTCTCAACAGCCCAAACAAGTTTCTAAAAGGATGAGTTTGCAACTACTTTACTTTTGGAGAAAATTCAAAACATTCATTATTCAATAGAGCCCAATAGCAAAAACCAGCGTTTTGAATGAAGAATCACATTTCTTGGTAGAATCATGCAGGATTGAAATTTTTGATGGTTTTTTACTCCTCTCAACAGCCCAAACAAGTTTCTAAAAGGATGAGTTTGCAACTACTTTACTTTTGGAGAAAATTCAAAACATTCATTATTCAATAGGGCCCAAACTATCAAAAACCAGCGGTTTCAATGAACACACATTTCTTGGTAGAATCATGCAGGACTGAAATTTTTGATGTTTTTCTACTCCTCTCATGAGCCCAAACAAGTCTGTAAAAGCATGAGTTTGCAACTACTTTACTTTTGGAGAAAATTCAAAACATTCATTATTCAATAGAGCCCAATAGCAAAAACCAGCGTTTTGAATGAAGAATCACATTTCTTGGTAGAATCATGCAGGATTGAAATTTTTGATGGTTTTTTACTCCTCTCAACAGCCCAAACAAGTTTCTAAAAGGATGAGTTTGCAACTACTTTACTTTTGGAGAAAATTCAAAACATTCATTATTCAATAGGGCCCAAACTATCAAAAACCAGCGGTTACAATGAACACACATTTCTTGGTAGAATCATGCAGGACTGAAATTTTTGATGTTTTTCTACTCCTCTCATGAGCCCAAACAAGTCTCTAAAAGCATGAGTTTGCAACTACTTTACTTTTGGAGAAAATTCAAAACATTCATTATTCAATAGGGCCCAAACTATCAAAAACCAGCGGTTTCAATGAACACACATTTCTTGGTAGAATCATGCAGGACTGAAATTTTTGATGTTTTTCTACTCCTCTCATGAGCCCAAACAAGTCTCTAAAAGCATGAGTTTGTAACTACTTTACTTTTGGAGAAAATTCAAAACTTTCATTATTCAAAAGAGCCCAATAGCAAAAATCAGGTTTTGAATGAAGAATCACATTTCTTGGTAGAATCATGCAGGATTGAAATTTTTGATGGTTTTTTACTCCTCTCAACAGCCCAAACAAGTTTCTAAAAGGATGAGTTTGCAACTACTTTACTTTTGGAGAAAATTCAAAACATTCATTATTCAATAGGGCCCAAAATATCAAAAACCAGCGGTTTGAATGAACACACATTTCTTGGTAGAATCGTGCAGGACTGAAATTTTTGATGTTTTTCTACTTCTCTCATGAGCCCAAACAAGTCTCTAAAAGGAAGAAATTGCAACTACTTTACTTTTGGAGAAAATTCAAAACATTCATTATTCAATAGAGCCCAATAGCAAAAACCAGCGTTTTGAATGAAGAATCACATTTCTTGGTAGAATCATGCAGGATTGAAATTTTTGATGGTTTTTTACTCCTCTCAACAGCCCAAACAAGTTTCTAAAAGGATGAGTTTGCAACTACTTTACTTTTGGAGAAAATTCAAAACATTCATTATTCAATAGGGCCCAAACTATCAAAAACCAGCGGTTACAATGAACACACATTTCTTGGTAGAATCATGCAGGACTGAAATTTTTGATGTTTTTCTACTCCTCTCATGAGCCCAAACAAGTCTCTAAAAGCATGAGTTTGCAACTACTTTACTTTTGGAGAAAATTCAAAACATTCATTATTCAATAGGGCCCAAACTATCAAAAACCAGCGGTTTCAATGAACACACATTTCTTGGTAGAATCATGCAGGACTGAAATTTTTGATGTTTTTCTACTCCTCTCATGAGCCCAAACAAGTCTCTAAAAGCATGAGTTTGTAACTACTTTACTTTTGGAGAAAATTCAAAACTTTCATTATTCAAAAGAGCCCAATAGCAAAAATCAGGTTTTGAATGAAGAATCACATTTCTTGGTAGAATCATGCAGGATTGAAATTTTTGATGGTTTTTTACTCCTCTCAACAGCCCAAACAAGTTTCTAAAAGGATGAGTTTGCAACTACTTTACTTTTGGAGAAAATTCAAAACATTCATTATTCAATAGGGCCCAAAATATCAAAAACCAGCGGTTTGAATGAACACACATTTCTTGGTAGAATCGTGCAGGACTGAAATTTTTGATGTTTTTCTACTTCTCTCATGAGCCCAAACAAGTCTCTAAAAGGAAGAAATTGCAACTACTTTACTTTTGGAGAAAATTCAAAACATTCATTATTCAATAGAGCCCAATAGCAAAAACCAGCGTTTTGAATGAAGAATCACATTTCTTGGTAGAATCATGCAGGATTGAAATTTTTGATGGTTTTTTACTCCTCTCAACAGCCCAAACAAGTTTCTAAAAGGATGAGTTTGCAACTACTTTACTTTTGGAGAAAATTCAAAACATTCATTATTCAATAGGGCCCAAACTATCAAAAACCAGCGGTTTCAATGAATACACATTTCTTGGTAGAATCATGCAGGACTGAAATTTTTGATGTTTTTCTACTCCTCTCATGAGCCCAAACAAGTCTCTAAAAGCATGAGTTTGCAACTACTTTACTTTTGGAGAAAATTCAAAACATTCATTATTCAATAGAGCCCAATTGCAAAAATCAGGTTTTGAATGAAGAATCACATTTCTTGGTAGAATCATGCAGGATTGAAATTTTTGATGGTTTTTTACTCCTCAACAGCCCAAACAAGTTTCTAAAAGGATGAGTTTGCAACTACTTTACTTTTGGAGAAAATTCAAAACATTCATTATTCAATAGGGCCCAAACTATCAAAAACCAGCGGTTTGAATGAACACACATTTCTTGGTAGAATCGTGCAGGACTGAAATTTTTGATGTTTTTCTACTCCTCTCATGAGCCCAAACAAGTCTCTAAAAGCATGAGTTTGCAACTACTTTACTTTTGGAGAAAATTCAAAACATTCATTATTCAATAGAGCCCAATAGCAAAAATCAGTTTTTGAATGAAGAATCACATTTCTTGGTAGAATCATGCAGGATTGAAATTTTTGATGGTTTTTTACTCCTCTCAACAGCCCAAACAAGTTTCTAAAAGGATGAGTTTGCAACTACTTTACTTTTGGAGAAAATTCAAAACATTCATTATTCAATAGAGCCCAATAGCAAAAACCAGCGTTTTGAATGAAGAATCACATTTCTTGGTAGAATCATGCAGGATTGAAATTTTTGATGGTTTTTTACTCCTCTCAACAGCCCAAACAAGTTTCTAAAAGGATGAGTTTGCAACTACTTTACTTTTGGAGAAAATTCAAAACATTCATTATTCAATAGGGCCCAAACTATCAAAAACCAGCGGTTTCAATGAACACACATTTCTTGGTAGAATCATGCAGGACTGAAATTTTTGATGTTTTTCTACTCCTCTCATGAGCCCAAACAAGTCTGTAAAAGCATGAGTTTGCAACTACTTTACTTTTGGAGAAAATTCAAAACATTCATTATTCAATAGAGCCCAATAGCAAAAACCAGCGTTTTGAATGAAGAATCACATTTCTTGGTAGAATCATGCAGGATTGAAATTTTTGATGGTTTTTTACTCCTCTCAACAGCCCAAACAAGTTTCTAAAAGGATGAGTTTGCAACTACTTTACTTTTGGAGAAAATTCAAAACATTCATTATTCAATAGGGCCCAAACTATCAAAAAAAGCGGTTTCAATGAACACACATTTCTTGGTAGAATCATGCAGGACTGAAATTTTTGATGTTTTTCTACTCCTCTCATGAGCCCAAACAAGTCTCTAAAAGCATGAGTTTGCAACTACTTTACTTTTGGAGAAAATTCAAAACATTCATTATTCAATAGAGCCCAATAGCAAAAACCAGCGTTTTGAATGAAGAATCACATTTCTTGGTAGAATCATGCAGGATTGAAATTTTTGATGTTTTTCTACTCCTCTCATGAGCCCAAACAAGTCTCTAAAAGCATGAGTTTGCAACTACTTTACTTTTGGAGAAAATTCAAAACATTCATTATTCAATAGAGCCCAATAGCAAAAACCAGCGTTTTGAATGAAGAATCACATTTCTTGGTAGAATCATGCAGGATTGAAATTTTTGATGGTTTTTTACTCCTCTCAACAGCCCAAACAAGTTTCTAAAAGGATGAGTTTGCAACTACTTTACTTTTGGAGAAAATTCAAAACATTCATTATTCAATAGGGCCCAAACTATCAAAAACCAGCGGTTTCAATGAACACACATTTCTTGGTAGAATCATGCAGGACTG
The DNA here is from genome assembly GCF_039654945.1 of Dendrobates tinctorius. NCBI lineage: Eukaryota > Metazoa > Chordata > Amphibia > Anura > Dendrobatidae > Dendrobates > Dendrobates tinctorius. Next base: position 560,959 of record NW_027362108.1, read on the forward strand.
AAATTTTTGATGTTTTTCTACTCCTCTCATGAGCCCAAACAAGTCTCTAAAAGCATGAGTTTGTAACTACTTTACTTTTGGAGAAAATTCAAAACTTTCATTATTCAAAAGAGCCCAATAGCAAAAATCAGGTTTTGAATGAAGAATCACATTTCTTGGTAGAATCATGCAAGATTGAAATTTTTGATGGTTTTTTACTCCTCTCAACAGCCCAAACAAGTTTCTAAAAGGATGAGTTTGCAACTACTTTACTTTTGGAGAAAATTCAAAACATTCATTATTCAATAGGGCCCAAAATATCAAAAACCAGCGGTTTGAATGAACACACATTTCTTGGTAGAATCGTGCAGGACTGAAATTTTTGATGTTTTTCTACTTCTCTCATGAGCCCAAACAAGTCTCTAAAAGGAAGAAATTGCAACTACTTTACTTTTGGAGAAAATTCAAAACATTCATTATTCAATAGAGCCCAATAGCAAAAACCAGCGTTTTGAATGAAGAATCACATTTCTTGGTAGAATCATGCAGGATTGAAATTTTTGATGGTTTTTTACTCCTCTCAACAGCCCAAACAAGTTTCTAAAAGGATGAGTTTGCAACTACTTTACTTTTGGAGAAAATTCAAAACATTCATTATTCAATAGGGCCCAAACTATCAAAAACCAGCGGTTTCAATGAACACACATTTCTTGGTAGAATCATGCAGGACTGAAATTTTTGATGTTTTTCTACTCCTCTCATGAGCCCAAACAAGTCTCTAAAAGCATGAGTTTGCAACTACTTTACTTTTGGAGAAAATTCAAAACATTCATTATTCAATAGAGCCCAATTGCAAAAATCAGGTTTTGAATGAAGAATCACATTTCTTGGTAGAATCATGCAGGATTGAAATTTTTGATGGTTTTTTACTCCTCAACAGCCCAAACAAGTTTCTAAAAGGATGAGTTTGCAACTACTTTACTTTTGGAGAAAATTCAAAACATTCATTATTCAATAGGGCCCAAACTATCAAAAACCAGCGGTTTGAATGAACACACATTTCTTGGTAGAATCGTGCAGGACTGAAATTTTTGATGTTTTTCTACTCCTCTCATGAGCCCAAACAAGTCTCTAAAAGCATGAGTTTGCAACTACTTTACTTTTGGAGAAAATTCAAAACATTCATTATTCAATAGAGCCCAATAGCAAAAATCAGTTTTTGAATGAAGAATCACATTTCTTGGTAGAATCATGCAGGATTGAAATTTTTGATGGTTTTTTACTCCTCTCAACAGCCCAAACAAGTTTCTAAAAGGATGAGTTTGCAACTACTTTACTTTTGGAGAAAATTCAAAACATTCATTATTCAATAGGGCCCAAACTATCAAAAAAAGCGGTTTCAATGAACACACATTTCTTGGTAGAATCATGCAGGACTGAAATTTTTGATGTTTTTCTACTCCTCTCATGAGCCCAAACAAGTCTCTAAAAGCATGAGTTTGCAACTACTTTACTTTTGGAGAAAATTCAAAACATTCATTATTCAATAGAGCCCAATAGCAAAAACCAGCGTTTTGAATGAAGAATCACATTTCTTGGTAGAATCATGCAGGATTGAAATTTTTGATGGTTTTTTACTCCTCTCAACAGCCCAAACAAGTTTCTAAAAGGATGAGTTTGCAACTACTTTACTTTTGGAGAAAATTCAAAACATTCATTATTCAATAGAGCCCAATAGCAAAAACCAGCGTTTTGAATGAAGAATCACATTTCTTGGTAGAATCATGCAGGATTGAAATTTTTGATGGTTTTTTACTCCTCTCAACAGCCCAAACAAGTTTCTAAAAGGATGAGTTTGCAACTACTTTACTTTTGGAGAAAATTCAAAACATTCATTATTCAATAGGGCCCAAACTATCAAAAACCAGCGGTTTCAATGAACACACATTTCTTGGTAGAATCATGCAGGACTGAAATTTTTGATGTTTTTCTACTCCTCTCATGAGCCCAAACAAGTCTGTAAAAGCATGAGTTTGCAACTACTTTACTTTTGGAGAAAATTCAAAACATTCATTATTCAATAGAGCCCAATAGCAAAAACCAGCGTTTTGAATGAAGAATCACATTTCTTGGTAGAATCATGCAGGATTGAAATTTTTGATGGTTTTTTACTCCTCTCAACAGCCCAAACAAGTTTCTAAAAGGATGAGTTTGCAACTACTTTACTTTTGGAGAAAATTCAAAACATTCATTATTCAATAGGGCCCAAACTATCAAAAACCAGCGGTTACAATGAACACACATTTCTTGGTAGAATCATGCAGGACTGAAATTTTTGATGTTTTTCTACTCCTCTCATGAGCCCAAACAAGTCTCTAAAAGCATGAGTTTGCAACTACTTTACTTTTGGAGAAAATTCAAAACATTCATTATTCAATAGGGCCCAAACTATCAAAAACCAGCGGTTTCAATGAACACACATTTCTTGGTAGAATCATGCAGGACTGAAATTTTTGATGTTTTTCTACTCCTCTCATGAGCCCAAACAAGTCTCTAAAAGCATGAGTTTGTAACTACTTTACTTTTGGAGAAAATTCAAAACTTTCATTATTCAAAAGAGCCCAATAGCAAAAATCAGGTTTTGAATGAAGAATCACATTTCTTGGTAGAATCATGCAGGATTGAAATTTTTGATGGTTTTTTACTCCTCTCAACAGCCCAAACAAGTTTCTAAAAGGATGAGTTTGCAACTACTTTACTTTTGGAGAAAATTCAAAACATTCATTATTCAATAGGGCCCAAAATATCAAAAACCAGCGGTTTGAATGAACACACATTTCTTGGTAGAATCGTGCAGGACTGAAATTTTTGATGTTTTTCTACTTCTCTCATGAGCCCAAACAAGTCTCTAAAAGGAAGAAATTGCAACTACTTTACTTTTGGAGAAAATTCAAAACATTCATTATTCAATAGAGCCCAATAGCAAAAACCAGCGTTTTGAATGAAGAATCACATTTCTTGGTAGAATCATGCAGGATTGAAATTTTTGATGGTTTTTTACTCCTCTCAACAGCCCAAACAAGTTTCTAAAAGGATGAGTTTGCAACTACTTTACTTTTGGAGAAAATTCAAAACATTCATTATTCAATAGGGCCCAAACTATCAAAAACCAGCGGTTTCAATGAACACACATTTCTTGGTAGAATCATGCAGGACTGAAATTTTTGATGTTTTTCTACTCCTCTCATGAGCCCAAACAAGTCTCTAAAAGCATGAGTTTGCAACTACTTTACTTTTGGAGAAAATTCAAAACATTCATTATTCAATAGAGCCCAATTGCAAAAATCAGGTTTTGAATGAAGAATCACATTTCTTGGTAGAATCATGCAGGATTGAAATTTTTGATGGTTTTTTACTCCTCAACAGCCCAAACAAGTTTCTAAAAGGATGAGTTTGCAACTACTTTACTTTTGGAGAAAATTCAAAACATTCATTATTCAATAGGGCCCAAACTATCAAAAACCAGCGGTTTGAATGAACACACATTTCTTGGTAGAATCGTGCAGGACTGAAATTTTTGATGTTTTTCTACTCCTCTCATGAGCCCAAACAAGTCTCTAAAAGCATGAGTTTGCAACTACTTTACTTTTGGAGAAAATTCAAAACATTCATTATTCAATAGAGCCCAATAGCAAAAATCAGTTTTTGAATGAAGAATCACATTTCTTGGTAGAATCATGCAGGATTGAAATTTTTGATGGTTTTTTACTCCTCTCAACAGCCCAAACAAGTTTCTAAAAGGATGAGTTTGCAACTACTTTACTTTTGGAGAAAATTCAAAACATTCATTATTCAATAGGGCCCAAACTATCAAAAAAAGCGGTTTCAATGAACACACATTTCTTGGTAGAATCATGCAGGACTGAAATTTTTGATGTTTTTCTACTCCTCTCATGAGCCCAAACAAGTCTCTAAAAGCATGAGTTTGCAACTACTTTACTTTTGGAGAAAATTCAAAACATTCATTATTCAATAGAGCCCAATAGCAAAAACCAGCGTTTTGAATGAAGAATCACATTTCTTGGTAGAATCATGCAGGATTGAAATTTTTGATGGTTTTTTACTCCTCTCAACAGCCCAAACAAGTTTCTAAAAGGATGAGTTTGCAACTACTTTACTTTTGGAGAAAATTCAAAACATTCATTATTCAATAGAGCCCAATAGCAAAAACCAGCGTTTTGAATGAAGAATCACATTTCTTGGTAGAATCATGCAGGATTGAAATTTTTGATGGTTTTTTACTCCTCTCAACAGCCCAAACAAGTTTCTAAAAGGATGAGTTTGCAACTACTTTACTTTTGGAGAAAATTCAAAACATTCATTATTCAATAGGGCCCAAACTATCAAAAACCAGCGGTTTCAATGAACACACATTTCTTGGTAGAATCATGCAGGACTGAAATTTTTGATGTTTTTCTACTCCTCTCATGAGCCCAAACAAGTCTGTAAAAGCATGAGTTTGCAACTACTTTACTTTTGGAGAAAATTCAAAACATTCATTATTCAATAGAGCCCAATAGCAAAAACCAGCGTTTTGAATGAAGAATCACATTTCTTGGTAGAATCATGCAGGATTGAAATTTTTGATGGTTTTTTACTCCTCTCAACAGCCCAAACAAGTTTCTAAAAGGATGAGTTTGCAACTACTTTACTTTTGGAGAAAATTCAAAACATTCATTATTCAATAGGGCCCAAACTATCAAAAAAAGCGGTTTCAATGAACACACATTTCTTGGTAGAATCATGCAGGACTGAAATTTTTGATGTTTTTCTACTCCTCTCATGAGCCCAAACAAGTCTCTAAAAGCATGAGTTTGCAACTACTTTACTTTTGGAGAAAATTCAAAACATTCATTATTCAATAGAGCCCAATAGCAAAAACCAGCGTTTTGAATGAAGAATCACATTTCTTGGTAGAATCATGCAGGATTGAAATTTTTGATGGTTTTTTACTCCTCTCAACAGCCCAAACAAGTTTCTAAAAGGATGAGTTTGCAACTACTTTACTTTTGGAGAAAATTCAAAACATTCATTATTCAATAGAGCCCAATAGCAAAAACCAGCGTTTTGAATGAAGAATCACATTTCTTGGTAGAATCATGCAGGATTGAAATTTTTGATGGTTTTTTACTCCTCTCAACAGCCCAAACAAGTTTCTAAAAGGATGAGTTTGCAACTACTTTACTTTTGGAGAAAATTCAAAACATTCATTATTCAATAGGGCCCAAACTATCAAAAACCAGCGGTTACAATGAACACACATTTCTTGGTAGAATCATGCAGGACTGAAATTTTTGATGTTTTTCTACTCCTCTCATGAGCCCAAACAAGTCTCTAAAAGCATGAGTTTGCAACTACTTTACTTTTGGAGAAAATTCAAAACATTCATTATTCAATAGAGCCCAATAGCAAAAACCAGTGTTTTGAATGAAGAATCACATTTCTTGGTAGAATCATGCAGGATTGAAATTTTTGATGGTTTTTTACTCCTCTCAACAGCCCAAACAAGTTTCTAAAAGGATGAGTTTGCAACTACTTTACTTTTGGAGAAAATTCAAAACATTCATTATTCAATAGGGCCCAAACTATCAAAAACCAGCGGTTACAATGAACACACATTTCTTGGTAGAATCATGCAGGACTGAAATTTTTGATGTTTTTCTACTCCTCTCATGAGCCCAAACAAGTCTCTAAAAGCATGAGTTTGCAACTACTTTACTTTTGGAGAAAATTCAAAACATTCATTATTCAATAGGGCCCAAACTATCAAAAACCAGCGGTTTCAATGAACACACATTTCTTGGTAGAATCATGCAGGACTGAAATTTTTGATGTTTTTCTACTCCTCTCATGAGCCCAAACAAGTCTCTAAAAGCATGAGTTTGCAACTACTTTACTTTTGGAGAAAATTCAAAACATTCATTATTCAATAGAGCCCAATAGCAAAAATCAGGTTTTGAATGAAGAATCACATTTCTTGGTAAAATCATGCAGGATTGAAATTTTTGATGGTTTTTTACTCCTCTCAACAGCCCAAACAAGTTTCTAAAAGGATGAGTTTGCAACTACTTTACTTTTGGAGAAAATTCAAAACATTCATTATTCAATAGGGCCCAAACTATCAAAAACCAGCGGTTTCAATGAACACACATTTCTTGGTAGAATCATGCAGGACTGAAATTTTTGATGTTTTTCTACTCCTCTCATGAGCCCAAACAAGTCTCTAAAAGCATGAGTTTGCAACTACTTTACTTTTGGAGAAAATTCAAAACATTCATTATTCAATAGAGCCCAATAGCAAAAACCAGCGTTTTGAATGAAGAAACACATTTCTTGGTAGAATCATGCAGGATTGAAATTTTTGATGGTTTTTTACTCCTCTCAACAGCCCAAACAAGTTTCTAAAAGGATGAGTTTGCAACTACTTTACTTTTGGAGAAAATTCAAAACATTCATTATTCAATAGGGCCCAAACTATCAAAAACCAGCGGTTTCAATGAACACACATTTCTTGGTAGAATCATGCAGGACTGAAATTTTTGATGTTTTTCTACTCCTCTCATGAGCCCAAACAAGTCTCTAAAAGCATGAGTTTGCAACTACTTTACTTTTGGAGAAAATTCAAAACATTCATTATTCAATAGAGCCCAATAGCAAAAATCAGTTTTTGAATGAAGAATCACATTTCTTGGTAGAATCATGCAGGATTGAAATTTTTGATGGTTTTTTACTCCTCTCAACAGCCCAAACAAGTTTCTAAAAGGATGAGTTTGCAACTACTTTACTTTTGGAGAAAATTCAAAACATTCATTATTCAATAGGGCCCAAACTATCAAAAAAAGCGGTTTCAATGAACACACATTTCTTGGTAGAATCATGCAGGACTGAAATTTTTGATGTTTTTCTACTCCTCTCATGAGCCCAAACAAGTCTCTAAAAGCATGAGTTTGCAACTACTTTACTTTTGGAGAAAATTCAAAACATTCATTATTCAATAGAGCCCAATAGCAAAAACCAGCGTTTTGAATGAAGAATCACATTTCTTGGTAGAATCATGCAGGATTGAAATTTTTGATGGTTTTTTACTCCTCTCAACAGCCCAAACAAGTTTCTAAAAGGATGAGTTTGCAACTACTTTACTTTTGGAGAAAATTCAAAACATTCATTATTCAATAGAGCCCAATAGCAAAAACCAGCGTTTTGAATGAAGAATCACATTTCTTGGTAGAATCATGCAGGATTGAAATTTTTGATGGTTTTTTACTCCTCTCAACAGCCCAAACAAGTTTCTAAAAGGATGAGTTTGCAACTACTTTACTTTTGGAGAAAATTCAAAACATTCATTATTCAATAGGGCCCAAACTATCAAAAACCAGCGGTTTCAATGAACACACATTTCTTGGTAGAATCATGCAGGACTGAAATTTTTGATGTTTTTCTACTCCTCTCATGAGCCCAAACAAGTCTGTAAAAGCATGAGTTTGCAACTACTTTACTTTTGGAGAAAATTCAAAACATTCATTATTCAATAGAGCCCAATAGCAAAAACCAGCGTTTTGAATGAAGAATCACATTTCTTGGTAGAATCATGCAGGATTGAAATTTTTGATGGTTTTTTACTCCTCTCAACAGCCCAAACAAGTTTCTAAAAGGATGAGTTTGCAACTACTTTACTTTTGGAGAAAATTCAAAACATTCATTATTCAATAGGGCCCAAACTATCAAAAACCAGCGGTTACAATGAACACACATTTCTTGGTAGAATCATGCAGGACTGAAATTTTTGATGTTTTTCTACTCCTCTCATGAGCCCAAACAAGTCTCTAAAAGCATGAGTTTGCAACTACTTTACTTTTGGAGAAAATTCAAAACATTCATTATTCAATAGGGCCCAAACTATCAAAAACCAGCGGTTTCAATGAACACACATTTCTTGGTAGAATCATGCAGGACTGAAATTTTTGATGTTTTTCTACTCCTCTCATGAGCCCAAACAAGTCTCTAAAAGCATGAGTTTGCAACTACTTTACTTTTGGAGAAAATTCAAAACATTCATTATTCAATAGAGCCCAATAGCAAAAACCAGCGTTTTGAATGAAGAATCACATTTCTTGGTAGAATCATGCAGGATTGAAATTTTTGATGGTTTTTTACTCCTCTCAACAGCCCAAACAAGTTTCTAAAAGGATGAGTTTGCAACTACTTTACTTTTGGAGAAAATTCAAAACATTCATTATTCAATAGAGCCCAATAGCAAAAACCAGCGTTTTGAATGAAGAATCACATTTCTTGGTAGAATCATGCAGGATTGAAATTTTTGATGGTTTTTTACTCCTCTCAACAGCCCAAACAAGTTTCTAAAAGGATGAGTTTGCAACTACTTTACTTTTGGAGAAAATTCAAAACATTCATTATTCAATAGGGCCCAAACTATCAAAAACCAGCGGTTACAATGAACACACATTTCTTGGTAGAATCATGCAGGACTGAAATTTTTGATGTTTTTCTACTCCTCTCATGAGCCCAAACAAGTCTCTAAAAGCATGAGTTTGCAACTACTTTACTTTTGGAGAAAATTCAAAACATTCATTATTCAATAGAGCCCAATAGCAAAAACCAGTGTTTTGAATGAAGAATCACATTTCTTGGTAGAATCATGCAGGATTGAAATTTTTGATGGTTTTTTACTCCTCTCAACAGCCCAAACAAGTTTCTAAAAGGATGAGTTTGCAACTACTTTACTTTTGGAGAAAATTCAAAACATTCATTATTCAATAGGGCCCAAACTATCAAAAACCAGCGGTTACAATGAACACACATTTCTTGGTAGAATCATGCAGGACTGAAATTTTTGATGTTTTTCTACTCCTCTCATGAGCCCAAACAAGTCTCTAAAAGCATGAGTTTGCAACTACTTTACTTTTGGAGAAAATTCAAAACATTCATTATTCAATAGGGCCCAAACTATCAAAAACCAGCGGTTTCAATGAACACACATTTCTTGGTAGAATCATGCAGGACTGAAATTTTTGATGTTTTTCTACTCCTCTCATGAGCCCAAACAAGTCTCTAAAAGCATGAGTTTGCAACTACTTTACTTTTGGAGAAAATTCAAAACATTCATTATTCAATAGAGCCCAATAGCAAAAACCAGCGTTTTGAATGAAGAATCACATTTCTTGGTAGAATCATGCAGGATTGAAATTTTTGATGGTTTTTTACTCCTCTCAACAGCCCAAACAAGTTTCTAAAAGGATGAGTTTGCAACTATACTTTTGGAGAAAATTCAAAACATTCATTATTCAATAGGGCCCAAACTATCAAAAACCAGCGGTTTGAATGAACACACATTTCTTGGTAGAATCATGCAGGACTGAAATTTTTGATGTTTTTCTACTCCTCTCATGAGCCCAAACAAGTCTCTAAAAGCATGAGTTTGCAACTACTTTACTTTTGGAGAAAATTCAAAACATTCATTATTCAATAGAGCCCAATAGCAAAAATCAGGTTTTGAATGAAGAATCACATTTCTTGGTAAAATCATGCAGGATTGAAATTTTTGATGGTTTTTTACTCCTCTCAACAGCCCAAACAAGTTTCTAAAAGGATGAGTTTGCAACTACTTTACTTTTGGAGAAAATTCAAAACATTCATTATTCAATAGGGCCCAAACTATCAAAAACCAGCGGTTTCAATGAACACACATTTCTTGGTAGAATCATGCAGGACTGAAATTTTTGATGTTTTTCTACTCCTCTCATGAGCCCAAACAAGTCTCTAAAAGCATGAGTTTGCAACTACTTTACTTTTGGAGAAAATTCAAAACATTCATTATTCAATAGAGCCCAATAGCAAAAACCAGCGTTTTGAATGAAGAAACACATTTCTTGGTAGAATCATGCAGGATTGAAATTTTTGATGGTTTTTTACTCCTCTCAACAGCCCAAACAAGTTTCTAAAAGGATGAGTTTGCAACTACTTTACTTTTGGAGAAAATTCAAAACATTCATTATTCAATAGGGCCCAAACTATCAAAAACCAGCGGTTTCAATGAACACACATTTCTTGGTAGAATCATGCAGGACTGAAATTTTTGATGTTTTTCTACTCCTCTCATGAGCCCAAACAAGTCTCTAAAAGCATGAGTTTGCAACTACTTTACTTTTGGAGAAAATTCAAAACATTCATTATTCAATAGAGCCCAATAGCAAAAACCAGCGTTTTGAATGAAGAATCACATTTCTTGGTAGAATCATGCAGGATTGAAATTTTTGATGTTTTTTTACTCCTCTCAACAGCCCAAACAAGTTTCTAAAAGGATGAGTTTGCAACTACTTTACTTTTGGAGATAATTCAAAACATTCATTATTCAATAGGGCCCAAACTATCAAAAACCAGCGGTTTCAATGAACACACATTTCTTGGTAGAATCATGCAGGACTGAAATTTTTGATGTTTTTCTACTCCTCTCATGAGCCCAAACAAGTCTCTAAAAGCATGAGTTTGCAACTACTTTACTTTTGGAGAAAATTCAAAACATTCATTATTCAATAGAGCCCAATTGCAAAAATCAGGTTTTGAATGAAGAATCACATTTCTTGGTAGAATCATGCAGGATTGAAATTTTTGGTGGGTTTTTACTCCGCTCAACAGCCCAAACAAGTTTCTAAAAGGATAAGTTTGCAACTACTTTACTTTTGGAGAAAATTCAAAACATTCATTATTCAATAGGGCCCAAAATATCAAAAACCAGTGGTTTGAATGAACACACATTTCTTGGTAGAATCGTGCAGGACTGAAATTTTTGATGTTTTTCTACTCCTCTCATGAGCCCAAACAAGTCTCTAAAAGCATGAGTTTGCAACTACTTTACTTTTGGAGAAAATTCAAAACATTCATTATTCAATAGAGCCCAATAGCAAAAATCAGGTATTTAATGAAGAATCACATTTCTTGGTAGAATCATGCAGGATTGAAATTTTTGATGGTTTTTTACTCCTCTCAACAGCCCAAACAAGTTTCTAAAAGGATGAGTTTGCAACTACTTTACTTTTGGAGAAAATTCAAAACATTCATTATTCAATAGGGCCCAAATTATCAAAAACCAGCGGTTTCAATGAACACACATGTCATGGTAGAATCATGCAGGACTGAAATTTTTGATGTTTTTCTACTCATATCATGAGCCCAAACAAGTCTCTAAAAGCATGAGTTTGCAACTACTTTACTTTTGGAGAAAATTCAAAACATTCATTATTCAATAGGGCCCAAACTATCAAAAACCAGCGGTTTCAATGAACACACATTTCTTGGTAGAATCATGCAGGACTGAAATTTTTGATGTTTTTCTACTCCTCTCATGAGCCCAAACAAGTCTCTAAAAGCATGAGTTTGCAACTACTTTACTTTTGGAGAAAATTCAAAACATTCATTATTCAATAGAGCCCAATAGCAAAAACCAGCGTTTTGAATGAAGAATCACATTTCTTGGTAGAATCATGCAGGATTGAAATATTTGATGGTTTTTTACTCCTCTCAACAGCCCAAACAAGTTTCTAAAAGGATGAGTTTGCAACTACTTTACTTTTGGAGAAAATTCAAAACATTCATTATTCAATAGGGCCCAAACTATCAAAAACCAGCGGTTTGAATGAACACATTTCTTGGTAGAATCATGCAGGACTGAAATTTTTGATGTTTTTCTACTCCTCTCATGAGCCCAAACAAGTCTCTAAAAGCATGAGTCTGCAACTACTTTACTTTTGGAGAAAATTCAAAACATTCACTATTCAATAGAGCCCAATAGCAAAAATCAGGTTTTGAATGAAGAATCACATTTCTTGGTAAAATCATGCAGGATTGAAATTTTTGATGGTTTTTTACTCCTCTCAACAGCCCAAACAAGTTTCTAAAAGGATGAGTTTGCAGCTACTTTACTTTTGGAGAAAATTCAAAACATTCATTATTCAATAGGGCCCAAACTATCAAAAAAAGCGGTTTCAATGAACACACATTTCTTGGTAGAATCATGCAGGACTGAAATTTTTGATGTTTTTCTACTCCTCTCATGAGCCCAAACAAGTCTCTAAAAGCATGAGTTTGCAACTACTTTACTTTTGGAGAAAATTCAAAACATTCATTATTCAATAGAGCCCAATAGCAAAAACCAGCGTTTTGAATGAAGAATCACATTTCTTGGTAGAATCATGCAGGATTGAAATTTTTGATGGTTTTTTACTCCTCTCAACAGCCCAAACAAGTTTCTAAAAGGATGAGTTTGCAACTACTTTACTTTTGGAGAAAATTCAAAACATTCATTATTCAATAGAGCCCAATAGCAAAAACCAGCGTTTTGAATGAAGAATCACATTTCTTGGTAGAATCATGCAGGATTGAAATTTTTGATGGTTTTTTACTCCTCTCAACAGCCCAAACAAGTTTCTAAAAGGATGAGTTTGCAACTACTTTACTTTTGGAGAAAATTCAAAACATTCATTATTCAATAGGGCCCAAACTATCAAAAACCAGCGGTTTCAATGAACACACATTTCTTGGTAGAATCATGCAGGACTGAAATTTTTGATGTTTTTCTACTCCTCTCATGAGCCAAAACAAGTCTCTAAAAGCATGAGTTTGCAACTACTTTACTTTTGGAGAAAATTCAAAACATTCATTATTCAATAGAGCCCAATAGCAAAAACCAGCGTTTTGAATGAAGAATCACATTTCTTGGTAGAATCATGCAGGATTGAAATTTTTGATGGTTTTTTACTCCTCTCAACAGCCCAAACAAGTTTCTAAAAGGATGAGTTTGCAACTACTTTACTTTTGGAGAAAATTCAAAACATTCATTATTCAATAGGGCCCAAACTATCAAAAACCAGCGGTTACAATGAACACACATTTCTTGGTAGAATCATGCAGGACTGAAATTTTTGATGTTTTTCTACTCCTCTCATGAGCCCAAACAAGTCTCTAAAAGCATGAGTTTGCAACTACTTTACTTTTGGAGAAAATTCAAAACATTCATTATTCAATAGGGCCCAAACTATCAAAAACCAGCGGTTTGAATGAACACACATTTCTTGGTAGAATCATGCAGGACTGAAATTTTTGATGTTTTTCTACTCCTCTCATGAGCCCAAACAAGTCTCTAAAAGCATGAGTTTGCAACTACTTTACTTTTGGAGAAAATTCAAAACATTCATTATTCAATAGAGCCCAATAGCAAAAACCAGCGTTTTGAATGAAGAATCACATTTCTTGGTAGAATCATGCAGGATTGAAATTTTTGATGGTTTTTTACTCCTCAACAGCCCAAACAAGTTTCTAAAAGGATGAGTTTGCAACTACTTTACTTTTGGAGAAAATTCAAAACATTCATTATTCAATAGGGCCCAAACTATCAAAAACCAGCGGTTTGAATGAACACACATTTCTTGGTAGAATCGTGCAGGACTGAAATTTTTGATGTTTTTCTACTCCTCTCATGAGCCCAAACAAGTCTCTAAAAGCATGAGTTTGCAACTACTTTACTTTTGGAGAAAATTCAAAACATTCATTATTCAATAGAGCCCAATAGCAAAAATCAGTTTTTGAATGAAGAATCACATTTCTTGGTAGAATCATGCAGGATTGAAATTTTTGATGGTTTTTTACTCCTCTCAACAGCCCAAACAAGTTTCTAAAAGGATGAGTTTGCAACTACTTTACTTTTGGAGAAAATTCAAAACATTCATTATTCAATAGGGCCCAAACTATCAAAAAAAGCGGTTTCAATGAACACACATTTCTTGGTAGAATCATGCAGGACTGAAATTTTTGATGTTTTTCTACTCCTCTCATGAGCCCAAACAAGTCTCTAAAAGCATGAGTTTGCAACTACTTTACTTTTGGAGAAAATTCAAAACATTCATTATTCAATAGAGCCCAATAGCAAAAACCAGCGTTTTGAATGAAGAATCACATTTCTTGGTAGAATCATGCAGGATTGAAATTTTTGATGGTTTTTTACTCCTCTCAACAGCCCAAACAAGTTTCTAAAAGGATGAGTTTGCAACTACTTTACTTTTGGAGAAAATTCAAAACATTCATTATTCAATAGAGCCCAATAGCAAAAACCAGCGTTTTGAATGAAGAATCACATTTCTTGGTAGAATCATGCAGGATTGAAATTTTTGATGGTTTTTTACTCCTCTCAACAGCCCAAACAAGTTTCTAAAAGGATGAGTTTGCAACTACTTTACTTTTGGAGAAAATTCAAAACATTCATTATTCAATAGGGCCCAAACTATCAAAAACCAGCGGTTTCAATGAACACACATTTCTTGGTAGAATCATGCAGGACTGAAATTTTTGATGTTTTTCTACTCCTCTCATGAGCCCAAACAAGTCTGTAAAAGCATGAGTTTGCAACTACTTTACTTTTGGAGAAAATTCAAAACATTCATTATTCAATAGAGCCCAATAGCAAAAACCAGCGTTTTGAATGAAGAATCACATTTCTTGGTAGAATCATGCAGGATTGAAATTTTTGATGGTTTTTTACTCCTCTCAACAGCCCAAACAAGTTTCTAAAAGGATGAGTTTGCAACTACTTTACTTTTGGAGAAAATTCAAAACATTCATTATTCAATAGGGCCCAAACTATCAAAAACCAGCGGTTACAATGAACACACATTTCTTGGTAGAATCATGCAGGACTGAAATTTTTGATGTTTTTCTACTCCTCTCATGAGCCCAAACAAGTCTCTAAAAGCATGAGTTTGCAACTACTTTACTTTTGGAGAAAATTCAAAACATTCATTATTCAATAGGGCCCAAACTATCAAAAACCAGCGGTTTCAATGAACACACATTTCTTGGTAGAATCATGCAGGACTGAAATTTTTGATGTTTTTCTACTCCTCTCATGAGCCCAAACAAGTCTCTAAAAGCATGAGTTTGTAACTACTTTACTTTTGGAGAAAATTCAAAACTTTCATTATTCAAAAGAGCCCAATAGCAAAAATCAGGTTTTGAATGAAGAATCACATTTCTTGGTAGAATCATGCAGGATTGAAATTTTTGATGGTTTTTTACTCCTCTCAACAGCCCAAACAAGTTTCTAAAAGGATGAGTTTGCAACTACTTTACTTTTGGAGAAAATTCAAAACATTCATTATTCAATAGGGCCCAAAATATCAAAAACCAGCGGTTTGAATGAACACACATTTCTTGGTAGAATCGTGCAGGACTGAAATTTTTGATGTTTTTCTACTTCTCTCATGAGCCCAAACAAGTCTCTAAAAGGAAGAAATTGCAACTACTTTAGTTTTGGAGAAAATTCAAAACATTCATTATTCAATAGAGCCCAATAGCAAAAACCAGCGTTTTGAATGAAGAATCACATTTCTTGGTAGAATCATGCAGGATTGAAATTTTTGATGGTTTTTTACTCCTCTCAACAGCCCAAACAAGTTTCTAAAAGGATGAGTTTGCAACTACTTTACTTTTGGAGAAAATTCAAAACATTCATTATTCAATAGGGCCCAAACTATCAAAAACCAGCGGTTTCAATGAACACACATTTCTTGGTAGAATCATGCAGGACTGAAATTTTTGATGTTTTTCTACTCCTCTCATGAGCCCAAACAAGTCTGTAAAAGCATGAGTTTGCAACTACTTTACTTTTGGAGAAAATTCAAAACATTCATTATTCAATAGAGCCCAATAGCAAAAACCAGCGTTTTGAATGAAGAATCACATTTCTTGGTAGAATCATGCAGGATTGAAATTTTTGATGGTTTTTTACTCCTCTCAACAGCCCAAACAAGTTTCTAAAAGGATGAGTTTGCAACTACTTTACTTTTGGAGAAAATTCAAAACATTCATTATTCAATAGGGCCCAAACTATCAAAAAAAGCGGTTTCAATGAACACACATTTCTTGGTAGAATCATGCAGGACTGAAATTTTTGATGTTTTTCTACTCCTCTCATGAGCCCAAACAAGTCTCTAAAAGCATGAGTTTGCAACTACTTTACTTTTGGAGAAAATTCAAAACATTCATTATTCAATAGGGCCCAAACTATCAAAAACCAGCGGTTTCAATGAACACACATTTCTTGGTAGAATCATGCAGGACTGAAATTTTTGATGTTTTTCTACTCCTCTCATGAGCCCAAACAAGTCTGTAAAAGCATGAGTTTGCAACTACTTTACTTTTGGAGAAAATTCAAAACATTCATTATTCAATAGAGCCCAATAGCAAAAACCAGCGTTTTGAATGAAGAATCACATTTCTTGGTAGAATCATGCAGGATTGAAATTTTTGATGGTTTTTTACTCCTCTCAACAGCCCAAACAAGTTTCTAAAAGGATGAGTTTGCAACTACTTTACTTTTGGAGAAAATTCAAAACATTCATTATTCAATAGGGCCCAAACTATCAAAAAAAGCGGTTTCAATGAACACACATTTCTTGGTAGAATCATGCAGGACTGAAATTTTTGATGTTTTTCTACTCCTCTCATGAGCCCAAACAAGTCTCTAAAAGCATGAGTTTGCAACTACTTTACTTTTGGAGAAAATTCAAAACATTCATTATTCAATAGAGCCCAATAGCAAAAACCAGCGTTTTGAATGAAGAATCACATTTCTTGGTAGAATCATGCAGGATTGAAATTTTTGATGGTTTTTTACTCCTCTCAACAGCCCAAACAAGTTTCTAAAAGGATGAGTTTGCAACTACTTTACTTTTGGAGAAAATTCAAAACATTCATTATTCAATAGAGCCCAATAGCAAAAACCAGCGTTTTGAATGAAGAATCACATTTCTTGGTAGAATCATGCAGGATTGAAATTTTTGATGGTTTTTTACTCCTCTCAACAGCCCAAACAAGTTTCTAAAAGGATGAGTTTGCAACTACTTTACTTTTGGAGAAAATTCAAAACATTCATTATTCAATAGGGCCCAAACTATCAAAAACCAGCGGTTACAATGAACACACATTTCTTGGTAGAATCATGCAGGACTGAAATTTTTGATGTTTTTCTACTCCTCTCATGAGCCCAAACAAGTCTCTAAAAGCATGAGTTTGCAACTACTTTACTTTTGGAGAAAATTCAAAACATTCATTATTCAATAGAGCCCAATAGCAAAAACCAGTGTTTTGAATGAAGAATCACATTTCTTGGTAGAATCATGCAGGATTGAAATTTTTGATGGTTTTTTACTCCTCTCAACAGCCCAAACAAGTTTCTAAAAGGATGAGTTTGCAACTACTTTACTTTTGGAGAAAATTCAAAACATTCATTATTCAATAGGGCCCAAACTATCAAAAACCAGCGGTTACAATGAACACACATTTCTTGGTAGAATCATGCAGGACTGAAATTTTTGATGTTTTTCTACTCCTCTCATGAGCCCAAACAAGTCTCTAAAAGCATGAGTTTGCAACTACTTTACTTTTGGAGAAAATTCAAAACATTCATTATTCAATAGGGCCCAAACTATCAAAAACCAGCGGTTTCAATGAACACACATTTCTTGGTAGAATCATGCAGGACTGAAATTTTTGATGTTTTTCTACTCCTCTCATGAGCCCAAACAAGTCTCTAAAAGCATGAGTTTGCAACTACTTTACTTTTGGAGAAAATTCAAAACATTCATTATTCAATAGAGCCCAATAGCAAAAACCAGCGTTTTGAATGAAGAATCACATTTCTTGGTAGAATCATGCAGGATTGAAATTTTTGATGGTTTTTTACTCCTCTCAACAGCCCAAACAAGTTTCTAAAAGGATGAGTTTGCAACTATACTTTTGGAGAAAATTCAAAACATTCATTATTCAATAGGGCCCAAACTATCAAAAACCAGCGGTTTGAATGAACACACATTTCTTGGTAGAATCATGCAGGACTGAAATTTTTGATGTTTTTCTACTCCTCTCATGAGCCCAAACAAGTCTCTAAAAGCATGAGTTTGCAACTACTTTACTTTTGGAGAAAATTCAAAACATTCATTATTCAATAGAGCCCAATAGCAAAAATCAGGTTTTGAATGAAGAATCACATTTCTTGGTAAAATCATGCAGGATTGAAATTTTTGATGGTTTTTTACTCCTGTCAACAGCCCAAACAAGTTTCTAAAAGGATGAGTTTGCAACTACTTTACTTTTGGAGAAAATTCAAAACATTCATTATTCAATAGGGCCCAAACTATCAAAAACCAGCGGTTTCAATGAACACACATTTCTTGGTAGAATCATGCAGGACTGAAATTTTTGATGTTTTTCTACTCCTCTCATGAGCCCAAACAAGTCTCTAAAAGCATGAGTTTGCAACTACTTTACTTTTGGAGAAAATTCAAAACATTCATTATTCAATAGAGCCCAATAGCAAAAACCAGCGTTTTGAATGAAGAAACACATTTCTTGGTAGAATCATGCAGGATTGAAATTTTTGATGGTTTTTTACTCCTCTCAACAGCCCAAACAAGTTTCTAAAAGGATGAGTTTGCAACTACTTTACTTTTGGAGAAAATTCAAAACATTCATTATTCAATAGGGCCCAAACTATCAAAAACCAGCGGTTTCAATGAACACACATTTCTTGGTAGAATCATGCAGGACTGAAATTTTTGATGTTTTTCTACTCCTCTCATGAGCCCAAACAAGTCTCTAAAAGCATGAGTTTGCAACTACTTTACTTTTGGAGAAAATTCAAAACATTCATTATTCAATAGAGCCCAATAGCAAAAACCAGCGTTTTGAATGAAGAATCACATTTCTTGGTAGAATCATGCAGGATTGAAATTTTTGATGTTTTTTTACTCCTCTCAACAGCCCAAACAAGTTTCTAAAAGGATGAGTTTGCAACTACTTTACTTTTGGAGATAATTCAAAACATTCATTATTCAATAGGGCCCAAACTATCAAAAACCAGCGGTTTCAATGAACACACATTTCTTGGTAGAATCATGCAGGACTGAAATTTTTGATGTTTTTCTACTCCTCTCATGAGCCCAAACAAGTCTCTAAAAGCATGAGTTTGCAACTACTTTACTTTTGGAGAAAATTCAAAACATTCATTATTCAATAGAGCCCAATTGCAAAAATCAGGTTTTGAATGAAGAATCACATTTCTTGGTAGAATCATGCAGGATTGAAATTTTTGGTGGGTTTTTACTCCGCTCAACAGCCCAAACAAGTTTCTAAAAGGATAAGTTTGCAACTACTTTACTTTTGGAGAAAATTCAAAACATTCATTATTCAATAGGGCCCAAAATATCAAAAACCAGTGGTTTGAATGAACACACATTTCTTGGTAGAATCGTGCAGGACTGAAATTTTTGATGTTTTTCTACTCCTCTCATGAGCCCAAACAAGTCTCTAAAAGCATGAGTTTGCAACTACTTTACTTTTGGAGAAAATTCAAAACATTCATTATTCAATAGAGCCCAATAGCAAAAATCAGGTTTTTAATGAAGAATCACATTTCTTGGTAGAATCATGCAGGATTGAAATTTTTGATGGTTTTTTACTCCTCTCAACAGCCCAAACAAGTTTCTAAAAGGATGAGTTTGCAACTACTTTACTTTTGGAGAAAATTGAAAACATTCATTATTCAATAGGGCCCAAATTATCAAAAACCAGCGGTTTCAATGAACACACATGTCATGGTAGAATCATGCAGGACTGAAATTTTTGATGTTTTTCTACTCATATCATGAGCCCAAACAAGTCTCTAAAAGCATGAGTTTGCAACTACTTTACTTTTGGAGAAAATTCAAAACATTCATTATTCAATAGGGCCCAAACTATCAAAAACCAGCGGTTTCAATGAACACACATTTCTTGGTAGAATCATGCAGGACTGAAATTTTTGATGTTTTTCTACTCCTCTCATGAGCCCAAACAAGTCTCTAAAAGCATGAGTTTGCAACTACTTTACTTTTGGAGAAAATTCAAAACATTCATTATTCAATAGAGCCCAATAGCAAAAACCAGCGTTTTGAATGAAGAATCACATTTCTTGGTAGAATCATGCAGGATTGAAATTTTTGATGGTTTTTTACTCCTCTCAACAGCCCAAACAAGTTTCTAAAAGGATGAGTTTGCAACTACTTTACTTTTGGAGAAAATTCAAAACATTCATTATTCAATAGGGCCCAAACTATCAAAAACCAGCGGTTTGAATGAACACATTTCTTGGTAGAATCATGCAGGACTGAAATTTTTGATGTTTTTCTACTCCTCTCATGAGCCCAAACAAGTCTCTAAAAGCATGAGTCTGCAACTACTTTACTTTTGGAGAAAATTCAAAACATTCACTATTCAATAGAGCCCAATAGCAAAAATCAGGTTTTGAATGAAGAATCACATTTCTTGGTAAAATCATGCAGGATTGAAATTTTTGATGGTTTTTTACTCCTCTCAACAGCCCAAACAAGTTTCTAAAAGGATGAGTTTGCAGCTACTTTACTTTTGGAGAAAATTCAAAACATTCATTATTCAATAGGGCCCAAACTATCAAAAAAAGCGGTTTCAATGAACACACATTTCTTGGTAGAATCATGCAGGACTGAAATTTTTGATGTTTTTCTACTCCTCTCATGAGCCCAAACAAGTCTCTAAAAGCATGAGTTTGCAACTACTTTACTTTTGGAGAAAATTCAAAACATTCATTATTCAATAGAGCCCAATAGCAAAAACCAGCGTTTTGAATGAAGAATCACATTTCTTGGTAGAATCATGCAGGATTGAAATTTTTGATGGTTTTTTACTCCTCTCAACAGCCCAAACAAGTTTCTAAAAGGATGAGTTTGCAACTACTTTACTTTTGGAGAAAATTCAAAACATTCATTATTCAATAGAGCCCAATAGCAAAAACCAGCGTTTTGAATGAAGAATCACATTTCTTGGTAGAATCATGCAGGATTGAAATTTTTGATGGTTTTTTACTCCTCTCAACAGCCCAAACAAGTTTCTAAAAGGATGAGTTTGCAACTACTTTACTTTTGGAGAAAATTCAAAACATTCATTATTCAATAGGGCCCAAACTATCAAAAACCAGCGGTTTCAATGAACACACATTTCTTGGTAGAATCATGCAGGACTGAAATTTTTGATGTTTTTCTACTCCTCTCATGAGCCAAAACAAGTCTCTAAAAGCATGAGTTTGCAACTACTTTACTTTTGGAGAAAATTCAAAACATTCATTATTCAATAGAGCCCAATAGCAAAAACCAGCGTTTTGAATGAAGAATCACATTTCTTGGTAGAATCATGCAGGATTGAAATTTTTGATGGTTTTTTACTCCTCTCAACAGCCCAAACAAGTTTCTAAAAGGATGAGTTTGCAACTACTTTACTTTTGGAGAAAATTCAAAACATTCATTATTCAATAGGGCCCAAACTATCAAAAACCAGCGGTTACAATGAACACACATTTCTTGGTAGAATCATGCAGGACTGAAATTTTTGATGTTTTTCTACTCCTCTCATGAGCCCAAACAAGTCTCTAAAAGCATGAGTTTGCAACTACTTTACTTTTGGAGAAAATTCAAAACATTCATTATTCAATAGGGCCCAAACTATCAAAAACCAGCGGTTTGAATGAACACACATTTCTTGGTAGAATCATGCAGGACTGAAATTTTTGATGTTTTTCTACTCCTCTCATGAGCCCAAACAAGTCTCTAAAAGCATGAGTTTGCAACTACTTTACTTTTGGAGAAAATTCAAAACATTCATTATTCAATAGAGCCCAATAGCAAAAACCAGCGTTTTGAATGAAGAATCACATTTCTTGGTAGAATCATGCAGGATTGAAATTTTTGATGGTTTTTTACTCCTCAACAGCCCAAACAAGTTTCTAAAAGGATGAGTTTGCAACTACTTTACTTTTGGAGAAAATTCAAAACATTCATTATTCAATAGGGCCCAAACTATCAAAAACCAGCGGTTTGAATGAACACACATTTCTTGGTAGAATCGTGCAGGACTGAAATTTTTGATGTTTTTCTACTCCTCTCATGAGCCCAAACAAGTCTCTAAAAGCATGAGTTTGCAACTACTTTACTTTTGGAGAAAATTCAAAACATTCATTATTCAATAGAGCCCAATAGCAAAAATCAGTTTTTGAATGAAGAATCACATTTCTTGGTAGAATCATGCAGGATTGAAATTTTTGATGGTTTTTTACTCCTCTCAACAGCCCAAACAAGTTTCTAAAAGGATGAGTTTGCAACTACTTTACTTTTGGAGAAAATTCAAAACATTCATTATTCAATAGGGCCCAAACTATCAAAAAAAGCGGTTTCAATGAACACACATTTCTTGGTAGAATCATGCAGGACTGAAATTTTTGATGTTTTTCTACTCCTCTCATGAGCCCAAACAAGTCTCTAAAAGCATGAGTTTGCAACTACTTTACTTTTGGAGAAAATTCAAAACATTCATTATTCAATAGAGCCCAATAGCAAAAACCAGCGTTTTGAATGAAGAATCACATTTCTTGGTAGAATCATGCAGGATTGAAATTTTTGATGGTTTTTTACTCCTCTCAACAGCCCAAACAAGTTTCTAAAAGGATGAGTTTGCAACTACTTTACTTTTGGAGAAAATTCAAAACATTCATTATTCAATAGAGCCCAATAGCAAAAACCAGCGTTTTGAATGAAGAATCACATTTCTTGGTAGAATCATGCAGGATTGAAATTTTTGATGGTTTTTTACTCCTCTCAACAGCCCAAACAAGTTTCTAAAAGGATGAGTTTGCAACTACTTTACTTTTGGAGAAAATTCAAAACATTCATTATTCAATAGGGCCCAAACTATCAAAAACCAGCGGTTTCAATGAACACACATTTCTTGGTAGAATCATGCAGGACTGAAATTTTTGATGTTTTTCTACTCCTCTCATGAGCCCAAACAAGTCTGTAAAAGCATGAGTTTGCAACTACTTTACTTTTGGAGAAAATTCAAAACATTCATTATTCAATAGAGCCCAATAGCAAAAACCAGCGTTTTGAATGAAGAATCACATTTCTTGGTAGAATCATGCAGGATTGAAATTTTTGATGGTTTTTTACTCCTCTCAACAGCCCAAACAAGTTTCTAAAAGGATGAGTTTGCAACTACTTTACTTTTGGAGAAAATTCAAAACATTCATTATTCAATAGGGCCCAAACTATCAAAAACCAGCGGTTACAATGAACACACATTTCTTGGTAGAATCATGCAGGACTGAAATTTTTGATGTTTTTCTACTCCTCTCATGAGCCCAAACAAGTCTCTAAAAGCATGAGTTTGCAACTACTTTACTTTTGGAGAAAATTCAAAACATTCATTATTCAATAGGGCCCAAACTATCAAAAACCAGCGGTTTCAATGAACACACATTTCTTGGTAGAATCATGCAGGACTGAAATTTTTGATGTTTTTCTACTCCTCTCATGAGCCCAAACAAGTCTCTAAAAGCATGAGTTTGTAACTACTTTACTTTTGGAGAAAATTCAAAACTTTCATTATTCAAAAGAGCCCAATAGCAAAAATCAGGTTTTGAATGAAGAATCACATTTCTTGGTAGAATCATGCAGGATTGAAATTTTTGATGGTTTTTTACTCCTCTCAACAGCCCAAACAAGTTTCTAAAAGGATGAGTTTGCAACTACTTTACTTTTGGAGAAAATTCAAAACATTCATTATTCAATAGGGCCCAAAATATCAAAAACCAGCGGTTTGAATGAACACACATTTCTTGGTAGAATCGTGCAGGACTGAAATTTTTGATGTTTTTCTACTTCTCTCATGAGCCCAAACAAGTCTCTAAAAGGAAGAAATTGCAACTACTTTAGTTTTGGAGAAAATTCAAAACATTCATTATTCAATAGAGCCCAATAGCAAAAACCAGCGTTTTGAATGAAGAATCACATTTCTTGGTAGAATCATGCAGGATTGAAATTTTTGATGGTTTTTTACTCCTCTCAACAGCCCAAACAAGTTTCTAAAAGGATGAGTTTGCAACTACTTTACTTTTGGAGAAAATTCAAAACATTCATTATTCAATAGGGCCCAAACTATCAAAAACCAGCGGTTTCAATGAACACACATTTCTTGGTAGAATCATGCAGGACTGAAATTTTTGATGTTTTTCTACTCCTCTCATGAGCCCAAACAAGTCTGTAAAAGCATGAGTTTGCAACTACTTTACTTTTGGAGAAAATTCAAAACATTCATTATTCAATAGAGCCCAATAGCAAAAACCAGCGTTTTGAATGAAGAATCACATTTCTTGGTAGAATCATGCAGGATTGAAATTTTTGATGGTTTTTTACTCCTCTCAACAGCCCAAACAAGTTTCTAAAAGGATGAGTTTGCAACTACTTTACTTTTGGAGAAAATTCAAAACATTCATTATTCAATAGGGCCCAAACTATCAAAAAAAGCGGTTTCAATGAACACACATTTCTTGGTAGAATCATGCAGGACTGAAATTTTTGATGTTTTTCTACTCCTCTCATGAGCCCAAACAAGTCTCTAAAAGCATGAGTTTGCAACTACTTTACTTTTGGAGAAAATTCAAAACATTCATTATTCAATAGAGCCCAATAGCAAAAACCAGCGTTTTGAATGAAGAATCACATTTCTTGGTAGAATCATGCAGGATTGAAATTTTTGATGGTTTTTTACTCCTCTCAACAGCCCAAACAAGTTTCTAAAAGGATGAGTTTGCAACTACTTTACTTTTGGAGAAAATTCAAAACATTCATTATTCAATAGAGCCCAATAGCAAAAACCAGCGTTTTGAATGAAGAATCACATTTCTTGGTAGAATCATGCAGGATTGAAATTTTTGATGGTTTTTTACTCCTCTCAACAGCCCAAACAAGTTTCTAAAAGGATGAGTTTGCAACTACTTTACTTTTGGAGAAAATTCAAAACATTCATTATTCAATAGGGCCCAAACTATCAAAAACCAGCGGTTTCAATGAACACACATTTCTTGGTAGAATCATGCAGGACTGAAATTTTTGATGTTTTTCTACTCCTCTCATGAGCCCAAACAAGTCTGTAAAAGCATGAGTTTGCAACTACTTTACTTTTGGAGAAAATTCAAAACATTCATTATTCAATAGAGCCCAATAGCAAAAACCAGCGTTTTGAATGAAGAATCACATTTCTTGGTAGAATCATGCAGGATTGAAATTTTTGATGGTTTTTTACTCCTCTCAACAGCCCAAACAAGTTTCTAAAAGGATGAGTTTGCAACTACTTTACTTTTGGAGAAAATTCAAAACATTCATTATTCAATAGGGCCCAAACTATCAAAAACCAGCGGTTACAATGAACACACATTTCTTGGTAGAATCATGCAGGACTGAAATTTTTGATGTTTTTCTACTCCTCTCATGAGCCCAAACAAGTCTCTAAAAGCATGAGTTTGCAACTACTTTACTTTTGGAGAAAATTCAAAACATTCATTATTCAATAGGGCCCAAACTATCAAAAACCAGCGGTTTCAATGAACACACATTTCTTGGTAGAATCATGCAGGACTGAAATTTTTGATGTTTTTCTACTCCTCTCATGAGCCCAAACAAGTCTCTAAAAGCATGAGTTTGTAACTACTTTACTTTTGGAGAAAATTCAAAACTTTCATTATTCAAAAGAGCCCAATAGCAAAAATCAGGTTTTGAATGAAGAATCACATTTCTTGGTAGAATCATGCAGGATTGAAATTTTTGATGGTTTTTTACTCCTCTCAACAGCCCAAACAAGTTTCTAAAAGGATGAGTTTGCAACTACTTTACTTTTGGAGAAAATTCAAAACATTCATTATTCAATAGGGCCCAAAATATCAAAAACCAGCGGTTTGAATGAACACACATTTCTTGGTAGAATCGTGCAGGACTGAAATTTTTGATGTTTTTCTACTTCTCTCATGAGCCCAAACAAGTCTCTAAAAGGAAGAAATTGCAACTACTTTACTTTTGGAGAAAATTCAAAACATTCATTATTCAATAGAGCCCAATAGCAAAAACCAGCGTTTTGAATGAAGAATCACATTTCTTGGTAGAATCATGCAGGATTGAAATTTTTGATGGTTTTTTACTCCTCTCAACAGCCCAAACAAGTTTCTAAAAGGATGAGTTTGCAACTACTTTACTTTTGGAGAAAATTCAAAACATTCATTATTCAATAGGGCCCAAACTATCAAAAACCAGCGGTTTCAATGAACACACATTTCTTGGTAGAATCATGCAGGACTGAAATTTTTGATGTTTTTCTACTCCTCTCATGAGCCCAAACAAGTCTCTAAAAGCATGAGTTTGCAACTACTTTACTTTTGGAGAAAATTCAAAACATTCATTATTCAATAGAGCCCAATTGCAAAAATCAGGTTTTGAATGAAGAATCACATTTCTTGGTAGAATCATGCAGGATTGAAATTTTTGATGGTTTTTTACTCCTCAACAGCCCAAACAAGTTTCTAAAAGGATGAGTTTGCAACTACTTTACTTTTGGAGAAAATTCAAAACATTCATTATTCAATAGGGCCCAAACTATCAAAAACCAGCGGTTTGAATGAACACACATTTCTTGGTAGAATCGTGCAGGACTGAAATTTTTGATGTTTTTCTACTCCTCTCATGAGCCCAAACAAGTCTCTAAAAGCATGAGTTTGCAACTACTTTACTTTTGGAGAAAATTCAAAACATTCATTATTCAATAGAGCCCAATAGCAAAAATCAGTTTTTGAATGAAGAATCACATTTCTTGGTAGAATCATGCAGGATTGAAATTTTTGATGGTTTTTTACTCCTCTCAACAGCCCAAACATGTTTCTAAAAGGATGAGTTTGCAACTACTTTACTTTTGGAGAAAATTCAAAACATTCATTATTCAATAGGGCCCAAACTATCAAAAAAAGCGGTTTCAATGAACACACATTTCTTGGTAGAATCATGCAGGACTGAAATTTTTGATGTTTTTCTACTCCTCTCATGAGCCCAAACAAGTCTCTAAAAGCATGAGTTTGCAACTACTTTACTTTTGGAGAAAATTCAAAACATTCATTATTCAATAGAGCCCAATAGCAAAAACCAGCGTTTTGAATGAAGAATCACATTTCTTGGTAGAATCATGCAGGATTGAAATTTTTGATGGTTTTTTACTCCTCTCAACAGCCCAAACAAGTTTCTAAAAGGATGAGTTTGCAACTACTTTACTTTTGGAGAAAATTCAAAACATTCATTATTCAATAGAGCCCAATAGCAAAAACCAGCGTTTTGAATGAAGAATCACATTTCTTGGTAGAATCATGCAGGATTGAAATTTTTGATGGTTTTTTACTCCTCTCAACAGCCCAAACAAGTTTCTAAAAGGATGAGTTTGCAACTACTTTACTTTTGGAGAAAATTCAAAACATTCATTATTCAATAGGGCCCAAACTATCAAAAACCAGCGGTTTCAATGAACACACATTTCTTGGTAGAATCATGCAGGACTGAAATTTTTGATGTTTTTCTACTCCTCTCATGAGCCCAAACAAGTCTCTAAAAGCATGAGTTTGCAACTACTTTACTTTTGGAGAAAATTCAAAACATTCATTATTCAATAGAGCCCAATAGCAAAAACCAGCGTTTTGAATGAAGAATCACATTTCTTGGTAGAATCATGCAGGATTGAAATTTTTGATGGTTTTTTACTCCTCTCAACAGCCCAAACAAGTTTCTAAAAGGATGAGTTTGCAACTACTTTACTTTTGGAGAAAATTCAAAACATTCATTATTCAATAGGGCCCAAACTATCAAAAACCAGCGGTTACAATGAACACACATTTCTTGGTAGAATCATGCAGGACTGAAATTTTTGATGTTTTTCTACTCCTCTCATGAGCCCAAACAAGTCTCTAAAAGCATGAGTTTGCAACTACTTTACTTTTGGAGAAAATTCAAAACATTCATTATTCAATAGGGCCCAAACTATCAAAAACCAGCGGTTTCAATGAACACACATTTCTTGGTAGAATCATGCAGGACTGAAATTTTTGATGTTTTTCTACTCCTCTCATGAGCCCAAACAAGTCTCTAAAAGCATGAGTTTGTAACTACTTTACTTTTGGAGAAAATTCAAAACATTCATTATTCAAAAGAGCCCAATAGCAAAAATCAGGTTTTGAATGAAGAATCACATTTCTTGGTAGAATCATGCAGGATTGAAATTTTTGATGGTTTTTTACTCCTCTCAACAGCCCAAACAAGTTTCTAAAAGGATGAGTTTGCAACTACTTTACTTTTGGAGAAAATTCAAAACATTCATTATTCAATAGGGCCCAAAATATCAAAAACCAGCGGTTTGAATGAACACACATTTCTTGGTAGAATCGTGCAGGACTGAAATTTTTGATGTTTTTCTACTTCTCTCATGAGCCCAAACAAGTCTCTAAAAGGAAGAAATTGCAACTACTTTACTTTTGGAGAAAATTCAAAACATTCATTATTCAATAGAGCCCAATAGCAAAAACCAGCGTTTTGAATGAAGAATCACATTTCTTGGTAGAATCATGCAGGATTGAAATTTTTGATGGTTTTTTACTCCTCTCAACAGCCCAAACAAGTTTCTAAAAGGATGAGTTTGCAACTACTTTACTTTTGGAGAAAATTCAAAACATTCATTATTCAATAGGGCCCAAACTATCAAAAACCAGCGGTTTCAATGAACACACATTTCTTGGTAGAATCATGCAGGACTGAAATTTTTGATGTTTTTCTACTCCTCTCATGAGCCCAAACAAGTCTCTAAAAGCATGAGTTTGCAACTACTTTACTTTTGGAGAAAATTCAAAACATTCATTATTCAATAGAGCCCAATTGCAAAAATCAGGTTTTGAATGAAGAATCACATTTCTTGGTAGAATCATGCAGGATTGAAATTTTTGGTGGGTTTTTACTCCTCTCAACAGCCCAAACAAGTTTCTAAAAGGATGAGTTTGCAGCTACTTTACTTTTGGAGAAAATTCAAAACATTCATTATTCAATAGGGCCCAAAATATCAAAAACCAGCGGTTTGAATGAACACACATTTCTTGGTAGAATCGTGCAGGACTGAAATTTTTGATGTTTTTCTACTCCTCTCATGAGCCCAAACAAGTCTCTAAAAGCATGAGTTTGCAACTACTTTACTTTTGGAGAAAATTCAAAACATTAATTATTCAATAGAGCCCAATAGCAAAAATCAGGTTTTGAATGAAGAATCACATTTCTTGGTAGAATCATGCAGGATTGAAATTTTTGATGGTTTTTTACTCCTCTCAACAGCCCAAACAAGTTTCTAAAAGGATGAGTTTGCAACTACTTTACTTTTGGAGAAAATTCAAAACATTCATTATTCAATAGGGCCCAAATTATCAAAAACCAGCGGTTTCAATGAACACACATTTCTTGGTAGAATCATGCAGGACTGAAATTTTTGATGTTTTTCTACTCCTCTCATGAGCCCAAACAAGTCTCTAAAAGCATGAGTTTGCAACTACTTTACTTTTGGAGAAAATTCAAAACATTCATTATTCAATATCGCCCAAACTATCAAAAACCAGCGGTTTCAATGAACACACATTTCTTGGTAGAATCATGCAGGACTGAAATTTTTGATGTTTTTCTACTCCTCTCATGAGCCCAAACAAGTCTCTAAAAGCATGAGTTTGCAACTACTTTACTTTTGGAGAAAATTCAAAACATTCATTATTCAATAGAGCCCAATATCAAAAATCAGGTTTTGAATGAAGAATCACATTTCTTGGTAAAATCATGCAGGATTGAAATTTTTGATGGTTTTTTACTCCTCTCAACAGCCCAAACAAGTTTCTAAAAGGATGAGTTTGCAACTACTTTACTTTTGGAGAAAATTCAAAACATTCATTATTCAATAGGGCCCAAACTATCAAAAACCAGCGGTTTCAATGAACACACATTTCTTGGTAGAATCATGCAGGACTGAAATTTTTGATGTTTTTCTACTCCTCTCATGAGCCCAAACAAGTCTCTAAAAGCATGAGTTTGCAACTACTTTACTTTTGGAGAAAATTCAAAACATTCATTATTCAATAGAGCCCAATAGCAAAAACCAGCGTTTTGAATGAAGAAACACATTTCTTGGTAGAATCATGCAGGATTGAAATTTTTGATGGTTTTTTACTCCTCTCAACAGCCCAAACAAGTTTCTAAAAGGATAAGTTTGCAACTACTTTACTTTTGGAGAAAATTCAAAACATTCATTATTCAATAGGGCCCAAACTATCAAAAACCAGCGGTTTCAATGAACACACATTTCTTGGTAGAATCATGCAGGACTGAAATTTTTGATGTTTTTCTACTCCTCTCATGAGCCCAAACAAGTCTCTAAAAGCATGAGTTTGCAACTACTTTACTTTTGGAGAAAATTCAAAACATTCATTATTCAATAGAGCCCAATAGCAAAAACCAGCGTTTTGAATGAAGAATCACATTTCTTGGTAGAATCATGCAGGATTGAAATTTTTGATGTTTTTTTACTCCTCTCAACAGCCCAAACAAGTTTCTAAAAGGATGAGTTTGCAACTACTTTACTTTTGGAGATAATTCAAAACATTCATTATTCAATAGGGCCCAAACTATCAAAAACCAGCGGTTTCAATGAACACACATTTCTTGGTAGAATCATGCAGGACTGAAATTTTTGATGTTTTTCTACTCCTCTCATGAGCCCAAACAAGTCTCTAAAAGCATGAGTTTGCAACTACTTTACTTTTGGAGAAAATTCAAAACATTCATTATTCAATAGAGCCCAATTGCAAAAATCAGGTTTTGAATGAAGAATCACATTTCTTGGTAGAATCATGCAGGATTGAAATTTTTGGTGGGTTTTTACTCCTCTCAACAGCCCAAACAAGTTTCTAAAAGGATAAGTTTGCAACTACTTTACTTTTGGAGAAAATTCAAAACATTCATTATTCAATAGGGCCCAAAATATCAAAAACCAGCGGTTTGAATGAACACACATTTCTTGGTAGAATCGTGCAGGACTGAAATTTTTGATGTTTTTCTACTCCTCTCATGAGCCCAAACAAGTCTCTAAAAGCATGAGTTTGCAACTACTTTACTTTTGGAGAAAATTCAAAACATTCATTATTCAATAGAGCCCAATAGCAAAAATCAGGTTTTGAATGAAGAATCACATTTTTTGGTAGAATCATGCAGGATTGAAATTTTTGATGGTTTTTTACTCCTCTCAACAGCCCAAACAAGTTTCTAAAAGGATGAGTTTGCAACTACTTTACTTTTGGAGAAAATTCAAAACATTCATTATTCAATAGGGCCCAAATTATCAAAAACCAGCGGTTTCAATGAACACACATGTCATGGTAGAATCATGCAGGACTGAAATTTTTGATGTTTTTCTACTCATATCATGAGCCCAAACAAGTCTCTAAAAGCATGAGTTTGCAACTACTTTACTTTTGGAGAAAATTCAAAACATTCATTATTCAATAGGGCCCAAACTATCAAAAACCAGCGGTTTCAATGAACACACATTTCTTGGTAGAATCATGCAGGACTGAAATTTTTGATGTTTTTCTACTCCTCTCATGAGCCCAAACAAGTCTCTAAAGGCATGAGTTTGCAACTACTTTACTTTTGGAGAAAATTCAAAACATTCATTATTCAATAGAGCCCAATAGCAAAAACCAGCGTTTTGAATGAAGAATCACATTTCTTGGTAGAATCATGCAGGATTGAAATTTTTGATGGTTTTTTACTCCTCTCAACAGCCCAAACAAGTTTCTAAAAGGATGAGTTTGCATCTACTTTACTTTTGGAGAAAATTCAAAACATTCATTATTCAATAGGGCCCAAACTATCAAAAACCAGCGGTTTGAATGAACACATTTCTTGGTAGAATCATGCAGGACTGAAATTTTTGATGTTTTTCTACTCCTCTCATGAGCCCAAACAAGTCTCTAAAAGCATGAGTTTGCAACTACTTTACTTTTGGAGAAAATTCAAAACATTCACTATTCAATAGAGCCCAATAGCAAAAATCAGGTTTTGAATGAAGAATCACATTTCTTGGTAAAATCATGCAGGATTGAAATTTTTGATGGTTTTTTACTCCTCTCAACAGCCCAAACAAGTTTCTAAAAGGATGAGTTTGCAGCTACTTTACTTTTGGAGAAAATTCAAAACATTCATTATTCAATAGGGCCCAAACTATCAAAAAAAGCGGTTTCAATGAACACACATTTCTTGGTAGAATCATGCAGGACTGAAATTTTTGATGTTTTTCTACTCCTCTCATGAGCCCAAACAAGTCTCTAAAAGCATGAGTTTGCAACTACTTTACTTTTGGAGAAAATTCAAAACATTCATTATTCAATAGAGCCCAATAGCAAACACCAGCGTTTTGAATGAAGAATCACATTTCTTGGTAGAATCATGCAGGATTGAAATTTTTGATGGTTTTTTACTCCTCTCAACAGCCCAAACAAGTTTCTAAAAGGATGAGTTTGCAACTACTTTACTTTTGGAGAAAATTCAAAACATTCATTATTCAATAGAGCCCAATAGCAAAAACCAGCGTTTTGAATGAAGAATCACATTTCTTGGTAGAATCATGCAGGATTGAAATTTTTGATGGTTTTTTACTCCTCTCAACAGCCCAAACAAGTTTCTAAAAGGATGAGTTTGCAACTACTTTACTTTTGGAGAAAATTCAAAACATTCATTATTCAATAGGGCCCAAACTATCAAAAACCAGCGGTTTCAATGAACACACATTTCTTGGTAGAATCATGCAGGACTGAAATTTTTGATGTTTTTCTACTCCTCTCATGAGCCAAAACAAGTCTCTAAAAGCATGAGTTTGCAACTACTTTACTTTTGGAGAAAATTCAAAACATTCATTATTCAATAGAGCCCAATAGCAAAAACCAGCGTTTTGAATGAAGAATCACATTTCTTGGTAGAATCATGCAGGATTGAAATTTTTGATGGTTTTTTACTCCTCTCAACAGCCCAAACAAGTTTCTAAAAGGATGAGTTTGCAACTACTTTACTTTTGGAGAAAATTCAAAACATTCATTATTCAATAGGGCCCAAACTATCAAAAACCAGCGGTTACAATGAACACACATTTCTTGGTAGAATCATGCAGGACTAAAATTTTTGATGTTTTTCTACTCCTCTCATGAGCCCAAACAAGTCTCTAAAAGCATGAGTTTGCAACTACTTTACTTTTGGAGAAAATTCAAAACATTCATTATTCAATAGGGCCCAAACTATCAAAAACCAGCGGTTTCAATGAACACACATTTCTTGGTAGAATCATGCAGGACTGAAATTTTTGATGTTTTTCTACTCCTCTCATGAGCCCAAACAAGTCTCTAAAAGCATGAGTTTGCAACTACTTTACTTTTGGAGAAAATTCAAAACATTCATTATTCAATAGAGCCCAATAGCAAAAACCAGCGTTTTGAATGAAGAATCACATTTCTTGGTAGAATCATGCAGGATTGAAATTTTTGATGGTTTTTTACTCCTCTCAACAGCCCAAACAAGTTTCTAAAAGGATGAGTTTGCAACTACTTTACTTTTGGAGAAAATTCAAAACATTCATTATTCAATAGGGCCCAAACTATCAAAAACCAGCGGTTTGAATGAACACACATTTCTTGGTAGAATCGTGCAGGACTGAAATTTTTGATGTTTTTCTACTCCTCTCATGAGCCCAAACAAGTCTCTAAAAGCATGAGTTTGCAACTACTTTACTTTTGGAGAAAATTCAAAACATTCATTATTCAATAGAGCCCAATAGCAAAAATCAGTTTTTGAATGAAGAATCACATTTCTTGGTAGAATCATGCAGGATTGAAATTTTTGATGGTTTTTTACTCCTCTCAACAGCCCAAACAAGTTTCTAAAAGGATGAGTTTGCAACTACTTTACTTTTGGAGAAAATTCAAAACATTCATTATTCAATAGGGCCCAAACTATCAAAAAAAGCGGTTTCAATGAACACACATTTCTTGGTAGAATCATGCAGGACTGAAATTTTTGATGTTTTTCTACTCCTCTCATGAGCCCAAACAAGTCTCTAAAAGCATGAGTTTGCAACTACTTTACTTTTGGAGAAAATTCAAAACATTCATTATTCAATAGAGCCCAATAGCAAAAACCAGCGTTTTGAATGAAGAATCACATTTCTTGGTAGAATCATGCAGGATTGAAATTTTTGATGGTTTTTTACTCCTCTCAACAGCCCAAACAAGTTTCTAAAAGGATGAGTTTGCAACTACTTTACTTTTGGAGAAAATTCAAAACATTCATTATTCAATAGAGCCCAATAGCAAAAACCAGCGTTTTGAATGAAGAATCACATTTCTTGGTAGAATCATGCAGGATTGAAATTTTTGATGGTTTTTTACTCCTCTCAACAGCCCAAACAAGTTTCTAAAAGGATGAGTTTGCAACTACTTTACTTTTGGAGAAAATTCAAAACATTCATTATTCAATAGGGCCCAAACTATCAAAAACCAGCGGTTTCAATGAACACACATTTCTTGGTAGAATCATGCAGGACTGAAATTTTTGATGTTTTTCTACTCCTCTCATGAGCCCAAACAAGTCTCTAAAAGCATGAGTTTGCAACTACTTTACTTTTGGAGAAAATTCAAAACATTCATTATTCAATTGAGCCCAATAGCAAAAACCAGCGTTTTGAATGAAGAATCACATTTCTTGGTAGAATCATGCAGGATTGAAATTTTTGATGGTTTTTTACTCCTCTCAACAGCCCAAACAAGTTTCTAAAAGGATGAGTTTGCAACTACTTTACTTTTGGAGAAAATTCAAAACATTCATTATTCAATAGGGCCCAAACTATCAAAAACCAGCGGTTACAATGAACACACATTTCTTGGTAGAATCATGCAGGACTAAAATTTTTGATGTTTTTCTACTCCTCTCATGAGCCCAAACAAGTCTCTAAAAGCATGAGTTTGCAACTACTTTACTTTTGGAGAAAATTCAAAACATTCATTATTCAATAGGGCCCAAACTATCAAAAACCAGCGGTTTCAATGAACACACATTTCTTGGTAGAATCATGCAGGACTGAAATTTTTGATGTTTTTCTACTCCTCTCATGAGCCCAAACAAGTCTCTAAAAGCATGAGTTTGCAACTACTTTACTTTTGGAGAAAATTCAAAACATTCATTATTCAATAGAGCCCAATAGCAAAAACCAGCGTTTTGAATGAAGAATCACATTTCTTGGTAGAATCATGCAGGATTGAAATTTTTGATGGTTTTTTACTCCTCTCAACAGCCCAAACAAGTTTCTAAAAGGATGAGTTTGCAACTACTTTACTTTTGGAGAAAATTCAAAACATTCATTATTCAATAGGGCCCAAACTATCAAAAACCAGCGGTTTGAATGAACACACATTTCTTGGTAGAATCGTGCAGGACTGAAATTTTTGATGTTTTTCTACTCCTCTCATGAGCCCAAACAAGTCTCTAAAAGCATGAGTTTGCAACTACTTTACTTTTGGAGAAAATTCAAAACATTCATTATTCAATAGAGCCCAATAGCAAAAATCAGTTTTTGAATGAAGAATCACATTTCTTGGTAGAATCATGCAGGATTGAAATTTTTGATGGTTTTTTACTCCTCTCAACAGCCCAAACAAGTTTCTAAAAGGATGAGTTTGCAACTACTTTACTTTTGGAGAAAATTCAAAACATTCATTATTCAATAGGGCCCAAACTATCAAAAAAAGCGGTTTCAATGAACACACATTTCTTGGTAGAATCATGCAGGACTGAAATTTTTGATGTTTTTCTACTCCTCTCATGAGCCCAAACAAGTCTCTAAAAGCATGAGTTTGCAACTACTTTACTTTTGGAGAAAATTCAAAACATTCATTATTCAATAGAGCCCAATAGCAAAAACCAGCGTTTTGAATGAAGAATCACATTTCTTGGTAGAATCATGCAGGATTGAAATTTTTGATGGTTTTTTACTCCTCTCAACAGCCCAAACAAGTTTCTAAAAGGATGAGTTTGCAACTACTTTACTTTTGGAGAAAATTCAAAACATTCATTATTCAATAGAGCCCAATAGCAAAAACCAGCGTTTTGAATGAAGAATCACATTTCTTGGTAGAATCATGCAGGATTGAAATTTTTGATGGTTTTTTACTCCTCTCAACAGCCCAAACAAGTTTCTAAAAGGATGAGTTTGCAACTACTTTACTTTTGGAGAAAATTCAAAACATTCATTATTCAATAGGGCCCAAACTATCAAAAACCAGCGGTTTCAATGAACACACATTTCTTGGTAGAATCATGCAGGACTGAAATTTTTGATGTTTTTCTACTCCTCTCATGAGCCCAAACAAGTCTCTAAAAGCATGAGTTTGCAACTACTTTACTTTTGGAGAAAATTCAAAACATTCATTATTCAATTGAGCCCAATAGCAAAAACCAGCGTTTTGAATGAAGAATCACATTTCTTGGTAGAATCATGCAGGATTGAAATTTTTGATGGTTTTTTACTCCTCTCAACAGCCCAAACAAGTTTCTAAAAGGATGAGTTTGCAACTACTTTACTTTTGGAGAAAATTCAAAACATTCATTATTCAATAGGGCCCAAACTATCAAAAACCAGCGGTTACAATGAACACACATTTCTTGGTAGAATCATGCAGGACTGAAATTTTTGATGTTTTTCTACTCCTCTCATGAGCCCAAACAAGTCTCTAAAAGCATGAGTTTGCAACTACTTTACTTTTGGAGAAAATTCAAAACATTCATTATTCAATAGGGCCCAAACTATCAAAAACCAGCGGTTTCAATGAACACACATTTCTTGGTAGAATCATGCAGGACTGAAATTTTTGATGTTTTTCTACTCCTCTCATGAGCCCAAACAAGTCTCTAAAAGCATGAGTTTGCAACTACTTTACTTTTGGAGAAAATTCAAAACATTCATTATTCAATAGAGCCCAATAGCAAAAACCAGCGTTTTGAATGAAGAATCACATTTCTTGGTAGAATCATGCAGGATTGAAATTTTTGATGATTTTTTACTCCTCTCAACAGCCCAAACAAGTTTCTAAAAGGATGAGTTTGCAACTATACTTTTGGAGAAAATTCAAAACATTCATTATTCAATAGGGCCCAAACTATCAAAAACCAGCGGTTTGAATGAACACACATTTCTTGGTAGAATCATGCAGGACTGAAATTTTTGATGTTTTTCTACTCTTCTCATGAGCCCAAACAAGTCTCTAAAAGCATGAGTTTGCAACTACTTTACTTTT
Source organism: Dendrobates tinctorius (assembly GCF_039654945.1). NCBI lineage: Eukaryota > Metazoa > Chordata > Amphibia > Anura > Dendrobatidae > Dendrobates > Dendrobates tinctorius. The sequence continues at coordinate 598,346 of NW_027362108.1, forward strand.
GGAGAAAATTCAAAACATTCACTATTCAATAGAGCCCAATAGCAAAAATCAGGTTTTGAATGAAGAATCACATTTCTTGGTAAAATCATGCAGGATTGAAATTTTTGATGGTTTTTTACTCCTCTCAACAGCCCAAACAAGTTTCTAAAAGGATGAGTTTGCAACTACTTTACTTTTGGAGAAAATTCAAAACATTCCTTATTCAATAGGGCCCAAACTATCAAAAACCAGCGGTTTCAATGAACACACATTTCTTGGTAGAATCATGCAGGACTGAAATTTTTGATGTTTTTCTACTCCTCTCATGAGCCCAAACAAGTCTCTAAAAGCATGAGTTTGCAACTACTTTACTTTTGGAGAAAATTCAAAACATTCGTTATTCAATAGAGCCCAATAGCAAAAACCAGCGTTTTGAATGAAGAATCACATTTCTTGGTAGAATCATGCAGGATTGAAATTTTTGATGATTTTTTACTCCTCTCAACAGCCCAAACAAGTTTCTAAAAGGATGAGTTTGCAACTACTATACTTTTGGAGAAAATTCAAAACATTCATTATTCAATAGGGCCCAAACTATCAAAAACCAGCGGTTTCAAAGAACACACATTTCTTGGTAGAATCATGCAGGACTGAAATTTTTGATGTTTTTCTACTCCTCTCATGAGCCCAAACAAGTCTCTAAAAGCATGAGTTTGTAACTACTTTACTTTTGGAGAAAATTCAAAACATTCATTATTCAAAAGAGCCCAATAGCAAAAATCAGGTTTTGAATGAAGAATCACATTTCTTGGTAGAATCATGCAGGATTGAAATTTTTGATGGTTTTTTACTCCTCTCAACAGCCCAAACAAGTTTCTAAAAGGATGAGTTTGCAACTACTTTACTTTTGGAGAAAATTCAAAACATTCATTATTCAATAGGGCCCAAAATATCAAAAACCAGCGGTTTGAATGAACACACATTTCTTGGTAGAATCGTGCAGGACTGAAATTTTTGATGTTTTTCTACTTCTCTCATGAGCCCAAACAAGTCTCTAAAAGGATGAAATTGCAACTACTTTACTTTTGGAGAAAATTCAAAACATTCATTATTCAATAGAGCCCAATAGCAAAAACCAGCGTTTTGAATGAAGAATCACATTTCTTGGTAGAATCATGCAGGATTGAAATTTTTGATGGTTTTTTACTCCTCTCAACAGCCCAAACAAGTTTCTAAAAGGATGAGTTTGCAACTACTTTACTTTTGGAGAAAATTCAAAACATTCATTATTCAATAGGGCCCAAACTATCAAAAACCAGCGGTTTCAATGAACACACATTTCTTGGTAGAATCATGCAGGACTGAAATTTTTGATGTTTTTCTACTCCTCTCATGAGCCCAAACAAGTCTCTAAAAGCATGAGTTTGCAACTACTTTACTTTTGGAGAAAATTCAAAACATTCATTATTCAATAGAGCCCAATTGCAAAAATCAGGTTTTGAATGAAGAATCACATTTCTTGGTAGAATCATGCAGGATTGAAATTTTTGGTGGGTTTTTACTCCTCTCAACAGCCCAAACAAGTTTCTAAAAGGATGAGTTTGCAGCTACTTTACTTTTGGAGAAAATTCAAAACATTCATTATTCAATAGGGCCCAAAATATCAAAAACCAGCGGTTTGAATGAACACACATTTCTTGGTAGAATCGTGCAGGACTGAAATTTTTGATGTTTTTCTACTCCTCTCATGAACCCAAACAAGTCTCTAAAAGCATGAGTTTGCAACTACTTTACTTTTGGAGAAAATTCAAAACATTCATTATTCAATAGAGCCCAATAGCAAAAATCAGGTTTTGAATGAAGAATCACATTTCTTGGTAGAATCATGCAGGATTGAAATTTTTGATGGTTTTTTACTCCTCTCAACAGCCCAAACAAGTTTCTAAAAGGATGAGTTTGCAACTACTTTACTTTTGGAGAAAATTCAAAACATTCATTATTCAATAGGGCCCAAATTATCAAAAACCAGCGGTTTCAATGAACACACATTTCTTGGTAGAATCATGCAGGACTGAAATTTTTGATGTTTTTCTACTCCTCTCATGAGCCCAAACAAGTCTCTAAAAGCATGAGTTTGCAACTACTTTACTTTTGGAGAAAATTCAAAACATTCATTATTCAATAGAGCCCAACAGCAAAAACCAGCGTTTTGAATGAAGAATCACATTTCTTGGTAGAATCATGCAGGATTGAAATTTTTGATGGTTTTTTACTCCTCTCAACAGCCCAAACAAGTTTCTAAAAGGATGAGTTTGCAACTACTTTACTTTTGGAGAAAATTCAAAACATTCATTATTCAATAGGGCCCAAACTATCAAAAACCAGCGGTTTCAATGAACACACATGTCTTGGTAGAATCATGCAGGACTGAAATTTTTGATGTTTTTCTACTCATCTCATGAGCCCAAACAAGTCTCTAAAAGCATGAGTTTGCAACTACTTTACTTTTTTAGAAAATTCAAAACATTCATTATTCAATAGGGCCCAAACTATCAAAAACCAGCGGTTTCAATGAACACACATTTCTTGGTAGAATCATGCAGGACTGAAATTTTTGATGTTTTTCTACTCCTCTCATGAGCCCAAACAAGTCTCTAAAAGCATGAGTTTGCAACTACTTTACTTTTGGAGAAAATTCAAAACATTCATTATTCAATAGAGCCCAATAGCAAAAATCAGGTTTTGAATGAAGAATCACATTTCTTGGTAAAATCATGCAGGATTGAAATTTTTGATGGTTTTTTACTCCTCTCAACAGCCCAAACAAGTTTCTAAAAGGATGAGTTTGCAACTACTTTACTTTTGGAGAAAATTCAAAACATTCATTATTCAATAGGGCCCAAACTATCAAAAACCAGCGGTTTCAATGAACACACATTTCTTGGTAGAATCATGCAGGACTGAAATTTTTGATGTTTTTCTACTCCTCTCATGAGCCCAAACAAGTCTCTAAAAGCATGAGTTTGCAACTACTTTACTTTTGGAGAAAATTCAAAACATTCATTATTCAATAGAGCCCAATAGCAAAAACCAGCGTTTTGAATGAAGAAACACATTTCTTGGTAGAATCATGCAGGATTGAAATTTTTGATGGTTTTTTACTCCTCTCAACAGCCCAAACAAGTTTCTAAAAGGATGAGTTTGCAACTACTTTACTTTTGGAGAAAATTCAAAACATTCATTATTCAATAGGGCCCAAACTATCAAAAACCAGCGGTTTCAATGAACACACATTTCTTGGTAGAATCATGCAGGACTGAAATTTTTGATGTTTTTCTACTCCTCTCATGAGCCCAAACAAGTCTCTAAAAGCATGAGTTTGCAACTACTTTACTTTTGGAGAAAATTCAAAACATTCATTATTCAATAGAGCCCAATAGCAAAAACCAGCGTTTTGAATGAAGAATCACATTTCTTGGTAGAATCATGCAGGATTGAAATTTTTGATGTTTTTTTACTCCTCTCAACAGCCCAAACAAGTTTCTAAAAGGATGAGTTTGCAACTACTTTACTTTTGGAGATAATTCAAAACATTCATTATTCAATAGGGCCCAAACTATCAAAAAACAGCGGTTTCAATGAACACACATTTCTTGGTAGAATCATGCAGGACTGAAATTTTTGATGTTTTTCTACTCCTCTCATGAGCCCAAACAAGTCTCTAAAAGCATGAGTTTGCAACTACTTTACTTTTGGAGAAAATTCAAAACATTCATTATTCAATAGAGCCCAATTGCAAAAATCAGGTTTTGAATGAAGAATCACATTTCTTGGTAGAATCATGCAGGATTGAAATTTTTGGTGGGTTTTTACTCCTCTCAACAGCCCAAACAAGTTTCTAAAAGGATAAGTTTGCAACTACTTTACTTTTGGAGAAAATTCAAAACATTCATTATTCAATAGGGCCCAAATTATCAAAAACCAGCGGTTTCAATGAACACACATGTCATGGTAGAATCATGCAGGACTGAAATTTTTGATGTTTTTCTACTCATATCATGAGCCCAAACAAGTCTCTAAAAGCATGAGTTTGCAACTACTTTACTTTTGGAGAAAATTCAAAACATTCATTATTCAATAGGGCCCAAACTATCAAAAACCAGCGGTTTCAATGAACACACATTTCTTGGTAGAATCATGCAGGACTGAAATTTTTGATGTTTTTCTACTCCTCTCATGAGCCCAAACAAGTCTCTAAAAGCATGAGTTTGCAACTACTTTACTTTTGGAGAAAATTCAAAACATTCATTATTCAATAGAGCCCAATAGCAAAAACCAGCGTTTTGAATGAAGAATCACATTTCTTGGTAGAATCATGCAGGATTGAAATTTTTGATGGTTTTTTACTCCTCTCAACAGCCCAAACAAGTTTCTAAAAGGATGTTTGCAACTACTTTACTTTTGGAGAAAATTCAAAACATTCATTATTCAATAGGGCCCAAACTATCAAAAACCAGAGGTTTGAATGAACACATTTCTTGGTAGAATCATGCAGGACTGAAATTTTTGATGTTTTTCTACTCCTCTCATGAGCCCAAACAAGTCTCTAAAAGCATGAGTTTGCAACTACTTTACTTTTGGAGAAAATTCAAAACATTCACTATTCAATAGAGCCCAATAGCAAAAATCAGGTTTTGAATGAAGAATCACATTTCTTGGTAAAATCATGCAGGATTGAAATTTTTGATGGTTTTTTACTCCTCTCAACAGCCCAAACAAGTTTCTAAAAGGATGAGTTTGCAGCTACTTTACTTTTGGAGAAAATTCAAAACATTCATTATTCAATAGGGCCCAAACTATCAAAAAAAGCGGTTTCAATGAACACACATTTCTTGGTAGAATCATGCAGGACTGAAATTTTTGATGTTTTTCTACTCCTCTCATGAGCCCAAACAAGTCTCTAAAAGCATGAGTTTGCAACTACTTTACTTTTGGAGAAAATTCAAAACATTCATTATTCAATAGTGCCCAATAGCAAAAACCAGCGTTTTGAATGAAGAATCACATTTCTTGGTAGAATCATGCAGGATTGAAATTTTTGATGGTTTTTTACTCCTCTCAACAGCCCAAACAAGTTTCTAAAAGGATGAGTTTGCAACTACTTTACTTTTGGAGAAAATTCAAAACATTCATTATTCAATAGAGCCCAATAGCAAAAACCAGCGTTTTGAATGAAGAATCACATTTCTTGGTAGAATCATGCAGGATTGTAATTTTTGATGGTTTTTTACTCCTCTCAACAGCCCAAACAAGTTTCTAAAAGGATGAGTTTGCAACTACTTTACTTTTGGAGAAAATTCAAAACATTCATTATTCAATAGGGCCCAAACTATCAAAAACCAGCGGTTTCAATGAACACACATTTCTTGGTAGAATCATGCAGGACTGAAATTTTTGATGTTTTTTTACTCCTCTCATGAGCCAAAACAAGTCTCTAAAAGCATGAGTTTGCAACTACTTTACTTTTGGAGAAAATTCAAAACATTCATTATTCAATAGAGCCCAATAGCAAAAACCAGCGTTTTGAATGAAGAATCACATTTCTTGGTAGAATCATGCAGGATTGAAATTTTTGATGGTTTTTTACTCCTCTCAACAGCCCAAACAAGTTTCTAAAAGGATGATTTTGCAACTACTTTACTTTTGGAGAAAATTCAAAACATTCATTATTCAATAGGGCCCAAACTATCAAAAACCAGCGGTTTGAATGAACACACATTTCTTGGTAGAATCATGCAGGACTGAAATTTTTGATGTTTTTCTACTCCTCTCATGAGCCCAAACAAGTCTCTAAAAGCATGAGTTTGCAACTACTTTACTTTTGGAGAAAATTCAAAACATTCATTATTCAATAGAGCCCAATAGCAAAAACCAGCGTTTTGAATGAAGAATCACATTTCTTGGTAGAATCATGCAGGATTGAAATTTTTGATGGTTTTTTACTCCTCTCAACAGCCCAAACAAGTTTCTAAAAGGATGAGTTTGCAACTACTTTACTTTTGGAGAAAATTCAAAACATTCATTATTCAATAGGGCCCAAACTATCAAAAACCAGCGGTTTGAATGAACACACATTTCTTGGTAGAATCGTGCAGGACTGAAATTTTTGATGTTTTTCTACTCCTCTCATGAGCCCAAACAAGTCTCTAAAAGCATGAGTTTGCAACTACTTTACTTTTGGAGAAAATTCAAAACATTCATTATTCAATAGAGCCCAATAGCAAAAATCAGTTTTTGAATGAAGAATCACATTTCTTGGTAGAATCATGCAGGATTGAAATTTTTGATGGTTTTTTACTCCTCTCAACAGCCCAAACAAGTTTCTAAAAGGATGAGTTTGCAACTACTTTACTTTTGGAGAAAATTCAAAACATTCATTATTCAATAGGGCCCAAACTATCAAAAAAAGCGGTTTCAATGAACACACATTTCTTGGTAGAATCATGCAGGACTGAAATTTTTGATGTTTTTCTACTCCTCTCATGAGCCCAAACAAGTCTCTAAAAGCATGAGTTTGCAACTACTTTACTTTTGGAGAAAATTCAAAACATTCATTATTCAATAGAGCCCAATAGCAAAAACCAGCGTTTTGAATGAAGAATCACATTTCTTGGTAGAATCATGCAGGATTGAAATTTTTGATGGTTTTTTTACTCCTCTCAACAGCCCAAACAAGTTTCTAAAAGGATGAGTTTGCAACTACTTTACTTTTGGAGAAAATTCAAAACATTCATTATTCAATAGAGCCCAATAGCAAAAACCAGCGTTTTGAATGAAGAATCACATTTCTTGGTAGAATCATGCAGGATTGAAATTTTTGATGGTTTTTTACTCCTCTCAACAGCCCAAACAAGTTTCTAAAAGGATGAGTTTGCAACTACTTTACTTTTGGAGAAAATTCAAAACATTCATTATTCAATAGGGCCCAAACTATCAAAAACCAGCTGTTTCAATGAACACACATTTCTTGGTAGAATCATGCAGGACTGAAATTTTTGATGTTTTTCTACTCCTCTCATGAGCCAAAACAAGTCTCTAAAAGCATGAGTTTGCAACTACTTTACTTTTGGAGAAAATTCAAAACATTCATTATTCAATTGAGCCCAATAGCAAAAACCAGCGTTTTGAATGAAGAATCACATTTCTTGGTAGAATCATGCAGGATTGAAATTTTTGATGGTTTTTTACTCCTCTCAACAGCCCAAACAAGTTTCTAAAAGGATGAGTTTGCAACTACTTTACTTTTGGAGAAAATTCAAAACATTCATTATTCAATAGGGCCCAAACTATCAAAAACCAGCAGTTACAATGAACACACATTTCTTGGTAGAATCATGCAGGACTGAAATTTTTGATGTTTTTCTACTCCTCTCATGAGCCCAAACAAGTCTCTAAAAGCATGAGTTTGCAACTACTTTACTTTTGGAGAAAATTCAAAACATTCATTATTCAATAGGGCCCAAACTATCAAAAACCAGCGGTTTCAATGAACACACATTTCTTGGTAGAATCATGCAGGACTGAAATTTTTGATGTTTTTCTACTCCTCTCATGAGCCCAAACAAGTCTCTAAAAGCATGAGTTTGCAACTACTTTACTTTTGGAGAAAATTCAAAACATTCATTATTCAATAGAGCCCAATAGCAAAAACCAGCGTTTTGAATGAAGAATCACATTTCTTGGTAGAATCATGCAGGATTGAAATTTTTGATGATTTTTTACTCCTCTCAACAGCCCAAACAAGTTTCTAAAAGGATGAGTTTGCAACTATACTTTTGGAGAAAATTCAAAACATTCATTATTCAATAGGGCCCAAACTATCAAAAACCAGCGGTTTGAATGAACACACATTTCTTGGTAGAATCATGCAGGACTGAAATTTTTGATGTTTTTCTACTCCTCTCATGAGCCCAAACAAGTCTCTAAAAGCATGAGTTTCCAACTACTTTACTTTTGGAGAAAATTCAAAACATTCACTATTCAATAGAGCCCAATAGCAAAAATCAGGTTTTGAATGAAGAATCACATTTCTTGGTAAAATCATGCAGGATTGAAATTTTTGATGGTTTTTTACTCCTCTCAACAGCCCAAACAAGTTTCTAAAAGGATGTTTGCAACTACTTTACTTTTGGAGAAAATTCAAAACATTCCTTATTCAATAGGGCCCAAACTATCAAAAACCAGCGGTTTCAATGAACACACATTTCTTGGTAGAATCATGCAGGACTGAAATTTTTGATGTTTTTCTACTCCTCTCATGAGCCCAAACAAGTCTCTAAAAGCATGAGTTTGCAACTACTTTACTTTTGAAGAAAATTCAAAACATTCGTTATTCAATAGAGCCCAATAGCAAAAACCAGCGTTTTGAATGAAGAATCACATTTCTTGGTAGAATCATGCAGGATTGAAATTTTTGATGATTTTTTACTCCTCTCAACAGCCCAAACAAGTTTCTAAAAGGATGAGTTTGCAACTACTATACTTTTGGAGAAAATTCAAAACATTCATTATTCAAAAGAGCCCAATAGCAAAAATCAGGTTTTGAATGAAGAATCACATTTCTTGGTAGAATCATGCAGGATTGAAATTTTTGATGGTTTTTTACTCCTCTCAACAGCCCAAACAAGTTTCTAAAAGGATGAGTTTGCAACTACTTTACTTTTGGAGAAAATTCAAAACATTCATTATTCAATAGGGCCCAAAATATCAAAAACCAGCGGTTTGAATGAACACACATTTCTTGGTAGAATCGTGCAGGACTGAAATTTTTGATGTTTTTCTACTTCTCTCATGAGCCCAAACAAGTCTCTAAAAGGATGAAATTGCAACTACTTTACTTTTGGAGAAAATTCAAAACATTCATTATTCAATAGAGCCCAATAGCAAAAACCAGCGTTTTGAATGAAGAATCACATTTCTTGGTAGAATCATGCAGGATTGAAATTTTTGATGGTTTTTTACTCCTCTCAACAGCCCAAACAAGTTTCTAAAAGGATGAGTTTGCAACTACTTTACTTTTGGAGAAAATTCAAAACATTCATTATTCAATAGGGCCCAAACTATCAAAAACCAGCGGTTTCAATGAACACACATTTCTTGGTAGAATCATGCAGGACTGAAATTTTTGATGTTTTTCTACTCCTCTCATGAGCCCAAACAAGTCTCTAAAAGCATGAGTTTGCAACTACTTTACTTTTGGAGAAAATTCAAAACATTCATTATTCAATAGAGCCCAATTGCAAAAATCAGGTTTTGAATGAAGAATCACATTTCTTGGTAGAATCATGCAGGATTGAAATTTTTGGTGAGTTTTTACTCCTCTCAACAGCCCAAACAAGTTTCTAAAAGGATGAGTTTGCAGCTACTTTACTTTTGGAGAAAACTCAAAACATTCATTATTCAATAGGGCCCAAAATATCAAAAACCAGCGGTTTGAATGAACACACATTTCTTGGTAGAATCGTGCAGGACTGAAATTTTTGATGTTTTTCTACTCCTCTCATGAGCCCAAACAAGTCTCTAAAAGCATGAGTTTGCAACTACTTTACTTTTGGAGAAAATTCAAAACATTCATTATTCAATAGAGCCCAATAGCAAAAATCAGGTTTTGAATGAAGAATCACATTTCTTGGTAGAATCATGCAGGATTGAAATTTTTGATGGTTTTTTACTCCTCTCAACAGCCCAAACAAGTTTCTAAAAGGATGAGTTTGCAACTACTTTACTTTTGGAGAAAATTCAAAACATTCATTATTCAATAGGGCCCAAACTATCAAAAACCAGCGGTTTCAATGAACACACATGTCTTGGTAGAATCATGCAGGACTGAAATTTTTGATGTTTTTCTACTCATCTCATGAGCCCAAACAAGTCTCTAAAAGCATGAGTTTGCAACTACTTTGCTTTTGGAGAAAATTCAAAACATTCATTATTCAATAGGGCCCAAACTATCAAAAACCAGCGGTTTCAATGAACACACATTTCTTGGTAGAATCATGCAGGACTGAAATTTTTGATGTTTTTCTACTCCTCTCATGAGCCCAAACAAGTCTCTAAAAGCATGAGTTTGCAACTACTTTACTTTTGGAGAAAATTCAAAACATTCATTATTCAATAGAGCCCAATAGCAAAAATCAGGTTTTGAATGAAGAATCACATTTCTTGGTAAAATCATGCAGGATTGAAATTTTTGATGGTTTTTTACTCCTCTCAACAGCCCAAACAAGTTTCTAAAAGGATGAGTTTGCAACTACTTTACTTTTGGAGAAAATTCAAAACATTCATTATTCAGTAGGGCCCAAACTATCAAAAACCAGCGGTTTCAATGAACACACATTTCTTGGTAGAATCATGCAGGACTGAAATTTTTGATGTTTTTCTACTCCTCTCATGAGCCCAAACAAGTCTCTAAAAGCATGAGTTTGCAACTACTTTACTTTTGGAGAAAATTCAAAACATTCATTATTCAATAGAGCCCAATAGCAAAAACCAGCGTTTTGAATGAAGAATCACATTTCTTGGTAGAATCATGCAGGATTGAAATTTTTGATGTTTTTTTACTCCTCTCAACAGCCCAAACAAGTTTCTAAAAGGATGAGTTTGCAACTACTTTACTTTTGGAGATAATTCAAAACATTCATTATTCAATAGGGCCCAAACTATCAAAAACCAGCGGTTTCAATGAACACACATTTCTTGGTAGAATCATGCAGGACTGAAATTTTTGATGTTTTTCTACTCCTCTCATGAGCCCAAACAAGTCTCTAAAAGCATGAGTTTGCAACTACTTTACTTTTGGAGAAAATTCAAAACATTCATTATTCAATAGAGCCCAATTGCAAAAATCAGGTTTTGAATGAAGAATCACATTTCTTGGTAGAATCATGCAGGATTGAAATTTTTGATGGTTTTTTACTCCTCTCAACAGCCCAAACAAGTTTCTAAAAGGATGAGTTTGCAACTACTTTACTTTTGGAGAAAATTCAAAACATTCATTATTCAATAGGGCCCAAACTATCAAAAACCAGCAGTTACAATGAACACACATTTCTTGGTAGAATCATGCAGGACTGAAATTTTTGATGTTTTTCTACTCCTCTCATGAGCCCAAACAAGTCTCTAAAAGCATGAGTTTGCAACTACTTTACTTTTGGAGAAAATTCAAAACATTCATTATTCAATAGGGCCCAAACTATCAAAAACCAGCGGTTTCAATGAACACACATTTCTTGGTAGAATCATGCAGGACTGAAATTTTTGATGTTTTTCTACTCCTCTCATGAGCCCAAACAAGTCTCTAAAAGCATGAGTTTGCAACTACTTTACTTTTGGAGAAAATTCAAAACATTCATTATTCAATAGAGCCCAATAGCAAAAACCAGCGTTTTGAATGAAGAATCACATTTCTTGGTAGAATCATGCAGGATTGAAATTTTTGATGATTTTTTACTCCTCTCAACAGCCCAAACAAGTTTCTAAAAGGATGAGTTTGCAACTATACTTTTGGAGAAAATTCAAAACATTCATTATTCAATAGGGCCCAAACTATCAAAAACCAGCGGTTTGAATGAACACACATTTCTTGGTAGAATCATGCAGGACTGAAATTTTTGATGTTTTTCTACTCCTCCCTTGAGCCCAAACAAGTCTCTAAAAGCATGAGTTTGCAACTACTTTACTTTTGGAGAAAATTCAAAACATTCACTATTCAATAGAGCCCAATAGCAAAAATCAGGTTTTGAATGAAGAATCACATTTCTTGGTAAAATCATGCAGGATTGAAATTTTTGATGGTTTTTTACTCCTCTCAACAGCCCAAACAAGTTTCTAAAAGGATGAGTTTGCAACTACTTTACTTTTGGAGAAAATTCAAAACATTCCTTATTCAATAGGGCCCAAACTATCAAAAACCAGCGGTTTCAATGAACACACATTTCTTGGTAGAATCATGCAGGACTGAAATTTTTGATGTTTTTCTACTCCTCTCATGAGCCCAAACAAGTCTCTAAAAGCATGAGTTTGCAACTACTTTACTTTTGGAGAAAATTCAAAACATTCGTTATTCAATAGAGCCCAATAGCAAAAACCAGCGTTTTGAATGAAGAATCACATTTCTTGGTAGAATCATGCAGGATTGAAATTTTTGATGATTTTTTACTCCTCTCAACAGCCCAAACAAGTTTCTAAAAGGATGAGTTTGCAACTACTTTACTTTTGGAGAAAATTCAAAACATTCATTATTCAATAGGGCCCAAAATATCAAAAACCAGCGGTTTGAATGAACACACATTTCTTGGTAGAATCGTGCAGGACTGAAATTTTTGATGTTTTTCTACTTCTCTCATGAGCCCAAACAAGTCTCTAAAAGGATGAAATTGCAACTACTTTACTTTTGGAGAAAATTCAAAACATTCATTATTCAATAGAGCCCAATAGCAAAAACCAGCGTTTTGAATGAAGAATCACATTTCTTGGTAGAATCATGCAGGATTGAAATTTTTGATGGTTTTTTACTCCTCTCAACAGCCCAAACAAGTTTCTAAAAGGATGAGTTTGCAACTACTTTACTTTTGGAGAAAATTCAAAACATTCATTATTCAATAGGGCCCAAACTATCAAAAACCAGCGGTTTCAATGAACACACATTTCTTGGTAGAATCATGCAGGACTGAAATTTTTGATGTTTTTCTACTCCTCTCATGAGCCCAAACAAGTCTCTAAAAGCATGAGTTTGCAACTACTTTACTTTTGGAGAAAATTCAAAACATTCATTATTCAATAGAGCCCAATTGCAAAAATCAGGTTTTGAATGAAGAATCACATTTCTTGGTAGAATCATGCAGGATTGAAATTTTTGGTGAGTTTTTACTCCTCTCAACAGCCCAAACAAGTTTCTAAAAGGATGAGTTTGCAGCTACTTTACTTTTGGAGAAAACTCAAAACATTCATTATTCAATAGGGCCCAAAATATCAAAAACCAGCGGTTTGAATGAACACACATTTCTTGGTAGAATCGTGTAGGACTGAAATTTTTGATGTTTTTCTACTCCTCTCATGAGCCCAAACAAGTCTCTAAAAGCATGAGTTTGCAACTACTTTACTTTTGGAGAAAATTCAAAACATTCATTATTCAATAGAGCCCAATAGCAAAAATCAGGTTTTGAATGAAGAATCACATTTCTTGGTAGAATCATGCAGGATTGAAATTTTTGATGGTTTTTTACTCCTCTCAACAGCCCAAATAAGTTTCTAAAAGGATGAGTTTGCAACTACTTTACTTTTGGAGAAAATTCAAAACATTCATTATTCAATAGGGCCCAAACTATCAAAAACCAGCGGTTTCAATGAACACACATGTCTTGGTAGAATCATGCAGGACTGAAATTTTTGATGTTTTTCTACTCATCTCATGAGCCCAAACAAGTCTCTAAAAGCATGAGTTTGCAACTACTTTACTTTTGGAGAAAATTCAAAACATTCATTATTCAATAGGGCCCAAACTATCAAAAACCAGCGGTTTCAATGAACACACATTTCTTGGTAGAATCATGCAGGACTGAAATTTTTGATGTTTTTCTACTCCTCTCATGAGCCCAAACAAGTCTCTAAAAGCATGAGTTTGCAACTACTTTACTTTTGGAGAAAATTCAAAACATTCATTATTCAATAGAGCCCAATAGCAAAAATCAGGTTTTGAATGAAGAATCACATTTCTTGGTAAAATCATGCAGGATTGAAATTTTTGATGGTTTTTTACTCCTCTCAACAGCCCAAACAAGTTTCTAAAAGGATGAGTTTGCAACTACTTTACTTTTGGAGAAAATTCAAAACATTCATTATTCAATAGGGCCCAAACTATCAAAAACCAGCGGTTTCAATGAACACACATTTCTTGGTAGAATCATGCAGGACTGAAATTTTTGATGTTTTTCTACTCCTCTCATGAGCCCAAACAAGTCTCTAAAAGCATGAGTTTGCAACTACTTTACTTTTGGAGAAAATTCAAAACATTCATTATTCAATAGAGCCCAATAGCAAAAACCAGCGTTTTGAATGAAGAATCACATTTCTTGGTAGAATCATGCAGGATTGAAATTTTTGATGTTTTTTTACTCCTCTCAACAGCCCAAACAAGTTTCTAAAAGGATGAGTTTGCAACTACTTTACTTTTGGAGATAATTCAAAACATTCATTATTCAATAGGGCCCAAACTATCAAAAACCAGCGGTTTCAATGAACACACATTTCTTGGTAGAATCATGCAGGACTGAAATTTTTGATGTTTTTCTACTCCTCTCATGAGCCCAAACAAGTCTCTAAAAGCATGAGTTTGCAACTACTTTACTTTTGGAGAAAATTCAAAACATTCATTATTCAATAGAGCCCAATTGCAAAAATCAGGTTTTGAATGAAGAATCACATTTCTTGGTAGAATCATGCAGGATTGAAATTTTTGGTGGGTTTTTACTCCTCTCAACAGCCCAAACAAGTTTCTAAAAGGATGAGTTTGCAGCTACTTTACTTTTGGAGAAAATTCAAAACATTCATTATTCAATAGGGCCCAAAATATCAAAAACCAGCGGTTTGAATGAACACACATTTCTTGGTAGAATCGTGCAGGACTGAAATTTTTGATGTTTTTCTACTCCTCTCATGAGCCCAAACAAGTCTATAAAAGCATGAGTTTGCAACTACTTTACTTTTGGAGAAAATTCAAAACATTCATTATTCAATAGAGCCCAATAGCAAAAATCAGGTTTTGAATGAAGAATCACATTTCTTGGTAGAATCATGCAGGATTGAAATTTTTGATGGTTTTTTACTCCTCTCAACAGCCCAAACAAGTTTCTAAAAGGATGAGTTTGCAACTACTTTACTTTTGGAGAAAATTCAAAACATTCATTATTCAATAGGGCCCAAAATATCAAAAACCAGCGGTTTGAATGAACACACATTTCTTGGTAGAATCGTGCAGGACTGAAATTTTTGATGTTTTTCTACTTCTCTCATGAGCCCAAACAAGTCTCTAAAAGGATGAAATTGCAACTACTTTACTTTTGGAGAAAATTCAAAACATTCATTATTCAATAGAGCCCAACAGCAAAAACCAGCGTTTTGAATGAAGAATCACATTTCTTGGTAGAATCATGCAGGATTGAAATTTTTGATGGTTTTTTACTCCTCTCAACAGCCCAAACAAGTTTCTAAAAGGATGAGTTTGCAACTACTTTACTTTTGGAGAAAATTCAAAACATTCATTATTCAATAGGGCCCAAACTATCAAAAACCAGCGGTTTCAATGAACACACATGTCTTGGTAGAATCATGCAGGACTGAAATTGTTGATGTTTTTCTACTCATCTCATGAGCCCAAACAAGTCTCTAAAAGCATGAGTTTGCAACTACTTTACTTTTGGAGAAAATTCAAAACATTCATTATTCAATAGGGCCCAAACTATCAAAAACCAGCGGTTTCAATGAACACACATTTCTTGGTAGAATCATGCAGGACTGAAATTTTTGATGTTTTTCTACTCCTCTCATGAGCCCAAACAAGTCTCTAAAAGCATGAGTTTGCAACTACTTTACTTTTGGAGAAAATTCAAAACATTCATTATTCAATAGAGCCCAATAGCAAAAATCAGGTTTTGAATGAAGAATCACATTTCTTGGTAAAATCATGCAGGATTGAAATTTTTGATGGTTTTTTACTCCTCTCAACAGCCCAAACAAGTTTCTAAAAGGATGAGTTTGCAACTACTTTACTTTTGGAGAAAATTCAAAACATTCATTATTCAATAGGGCCCAAACTATCAAAAACCAGCGGTTTCAATGAACACACATTTCTTGGTAGAATCATGCAGGACTGAAATTTTTGATGTTTTTCTACTCCTCTCATGAGCCCAAACAAGTCTCTAAAAGCATGAGTTTGCAACTACTTTACTTTTGGAGAAAATTCAAAACATTCATTATTCAATAGAGCCCAATAGCAAAAACCAGCGTTTTGAATGAAGAAACACATTTCTTGGTAGAATCATGCAGGATTGAAATTTTTGATGGTTTTTTACTCCTCTCAACAGCCCAAACAAGTTTCTAAAAGGATGAGTTTGCAACTACTTTACTTTTGGAGAAAATTCAAAACATTCATTATTCAGTAGGGCCCAAACTATCAAAAACCAGCGGTTTCAATGAACACACATTTCTTGGTAGAATCATGCAGGACTGAAATTTTTGATGTTTTTCTACTCCTCTCATGAGCCCAAACAAGTCTCTAAAAGCATGAGTTTGCAACTACTTTACTTTTGGAGAAAATTCAAAACATTCATTATTCAATAGAGCCCAATAGCAAAAACCAGCGTTTTGAATGAAGAATCACATTTCTTGGTAGAATCATGCAGGATTGAAATTTTTGATGTTTTTTTACTCCTCTCAACAGCCCAAACAAGTTTCTAAAAGGATGAGTTTGCAACTACTTTACTTTTGGAGATAATTCAAAACATTCATTATTCAATAGGGCCCAAACTATCAAAAACCAGCGGTTTCAATGAACACACATTTCTTGGTAGAATCATGCAGGACTGAAATTTTTGATGTTTTTCTACTCCTCTCATGAGCCCAAACAAGTCTCTAAAAGCATGAGTTTGCAACTACTTTACTTTTGGAGAAAATTCAAAACATTCATTATTCAATAGAGCCCAATTGCAAAAATCAGGTTTTGAATGAAGAATCACATTTCTTGGTAGAATCATGCAGGATTGAAATTTTTGGTGGGTTTTTACTCCTCTCAACAGCCCAAACAAGTTTCTAAAAGGATGAGTTTGCAGCTACTTTACTTTTGGAGAAAATTCAAAACATTCATTATTCAATAGGGCCCAAAATATCAAAAACCAGCGGTTTGAATGAACACACATTTCTTGGTAGAATCGTGCAGGACTGAAATTTTTGATGTTTTTCTACTCCTCTCATGAGCCCAAACAAGTCTCTAAAAGCATGAGTTTGCAACTACTTTACTTTTGGAGAAAATTCAAAACATTCATTATTCAATAGAGCCCAATAGCAAAAATCAGGTTTTGAATGAAGAATCACATTTCTTGGTAGAATCATGCAGGATTGAAATTTTTGATGGTTTTTTACTCCTCTCAACAGCCCAAACAAGTTTCTAAAAGGATGAGTTTGCAACTACTTTACTTTTGGAGAAAATTCAAAACATTCATTATTCAATAGGGCCCAAACTATCAAAAACCAGCGGTTTCAATGAACACACATTTCTTGGTAGAATCATGCAGGACTGAAATTTTTGATGTTTTTCTACTCCTCTCATGAGCCCAAACAAGTCTCTAAAAGCATGAGTTTGCAACTACTTTACTTTTGGAGAAAATTCAAAACATTCATTATTCAATAGAGCCCAATTGCAAAAATCAGGTTTTGAATGAAGAATCACATTTCTTGGTAGAATCATGCAGGATTGAAATTTTTGGTGGGTTTTTACTCCTCTCAACAGCCCAAACAAGTTTCTAAAAGGATGAGTTTGCAGCTACTTTACTTTTGGAGAAAATTCAAAACATTCATTATTCAATAGGGCCCAAAGTATCAAAAACCAGCGGTTTGAATGAACACACATTTCTTGGTAGAATCGTGCAGGACTGAAATTTTTGATGTTTTTCTACTCCTCTCATGAGCCCAAACAAGTCTCTAAAAGCATGAGTTTGCAACTACTTTACTTTTGGAGAAAATTCAAAACATTCATTATTCAATAGAGCCCAATAGCAAAAACCAGCGTTTTGAATGAAGAATCACATTTCTTGGTAGAATCATGCAGGATTGAAATTTTTGATGGTTTTTTACTCCTCTCAACAGCCCAAACAAGTTTCTAAAAGGATGAGTTTGCAACTACTTTACTTTTGGAGATAATTCAAAACATTCATTATTCAATAGGGCCCAAACTATCAAAAACCAGCGGTTTCAATGAACACACATTTCTTGGTAGAATCATGCAGGACTGAATTTTTTGATGTTTTTCTACTCATCTCATGAGCCCAAACAAGTCTCTAAAAGCATGAGTTTGCAACTACTTTACTTTTGGAGAAAATTCAAAACATTCATTATTCAATAGGGCCCAAACTATCAAAAACCAGCGGTTTCAATGAACACACATTTCTTGGTAGAATCATGCAGGACTGAAATTTTTGATGTTTTTCTACTCCTCTCATGAGCCCAAACAAGTCTCTAAAAGCATGAGTTTGCAACTACTTTACTTTTGGAGAAAATTCAAAACATTCATTATTCAATAGAGCCCAATTGCAAAAATCAGGTTTTGAATGAAGAATCACATTTCTTGGTAGAATCATGCAGGATTGAAATTTTTGGTGGGTTTTTACTCCTCTCAACAGCCCAAACAAGTTTCTAAAAGGATGAGTTTGCAACTACTTTACTTTTGGAGATAATTCAAAACATTCATTATTCAATAGGGCCCAAACTATCAAAAACCAGCGGTTTCAATGAACACACATTTCTTGGTAGAATCATGCAGGACTGAAATTTTTGATGTTTTTCTACTCCTCTCATGAGCCCAAACAAGTCTCTAAAAGCATGAGTTTGCAACTACTTTACTTTTGGAGAAAATTCAAAACATTCATTATTCAATAGAGCCCAATTGCAAAAATCAGGTTTTGAATGAAGAATCACATTTCTTGGTAGAATCATGCAGGATTGAAATTTTTGGTGGGTTTTTACTCCTCTCAACAGCCCAAACAAGTTTCTAAAAGGATGAGTTTGCAGCTACTTTACTTTTGGAGAAAATTCAAAACATTCATTATTCAATAGGGCCCAAAATATCAAAAACCAGCGGTTTGAATGAACACACATTTCTTGGTAGAATCGTGCAGGACTGAAATTTTTGATGTTTTTCTACTCCTCTCATGAGCCCAAACAAGTCTCTAAAAGCATGAGTTTGCAACTACTTTACTTTGGGAGAAAATTCAAAACATTCATTATTCAATAGAGCCCAATAGCAAAAATCAGGTTTTGAATGAAGAATCACATTTCTTGGTAGAATCATGCAGGATTGAAATTTTTGATGGTTTTTTACTCCTCTCAACAGCCCAAACAAGTTTCTAAAAGGATGAGTTTGCAACTACTTTACTTTTGGAGAAAATTCAAAACATTCATTATTCAATAGGGCCCAAAATATCAAAAACCAGCGGTTTGAATGAACACACATTTCTTGGTAGAATCGTGCAGGACTGAAATTTTTGATGTTTTTCTACTTCTCTCATGAGCCCAAACAAGTCTCTAAAAGGATGAAATTGCAACTACTTTACTTTTGGAGAAAATTCAAAACATTCATTATTCAATAGAGCCCAATAGCAAAAACCAGCGTTTTGAATGAAGAATCACATTTCTTGGTAGAATCATGCAGGATTGAAATTTTTGATGGTTTTTTACTCCTCTCAACAGCCCAAACAAGTTTCTAAAAGGATGAGTTTGCAACTACTTTACTTTTGGAGAAAATTCAAAACATTCATTATTCAATAGGGCCCAAACTATCAAAAACCAGCGGTTTCAATGAACACACATTTCTTGGTAGAATCATGCAGGACTGAAATTTTTGATGTTTTTCTACTCCTCTCATGAGCCCAAACAAGTCTCTAAAAGCATGAGTTTGCAACTACTTTACTTTTGGAGAAAATTCAAAACATTCATTATTCAATAGAGCCCAATTGCAAAAATCAGGTTTTGAATGAAGAATCACATTTCTTGGTAGAATCATGCAGGATTGAAATTTTTGGTGGGTTTTTACTCCTCTCAACAGCCCAAACAAGTTTCTAAAAGGATGAGTTTGCAGCTACTTTACTTTTGGAGAAAATTCAAAACATTCATTATTCAATAGGGCCCAAAATATCAAAAACCAGCGGTTTGAATGAACACACATTTCTTGGTAGAATCGTGCAGGACTGAAATTTTTGATGTTTTTCTACTCCTCTCATGAGCCCAAACAAGTCTCTAAAAGCATGAGTTTGCAACTACTTTACTTTTGGAGAAAATTCAAAACATTCATTATTCAATAGAGCCCAATAGCAAAAATCAGGTTTTGAATGAAGAATCACATTTCTTGGTAGAATCATGCAGGATTGAAATTTTTGATGGTTTTTTACTCCTCTCAACAGCCCAAACAAGTTTCTAAAAGGATGAGTTTGCAACTACTTTACTTTTGGAGAAAATTCAAAACATTCATTATTCAATAGGGCCCAAATTATCAAAAACCAGCGGTTTCAATGAACACACATTTCTTGGTAGAATCATGCAGGACTGAAATTTTTGATGTTTTTCTACTCCTCTCATGAGCCCAAACAAGTCTCTAAAAGCATGAGTTTGCAACTACTTTACTTTTGGAGAAAATTCAAAACATTCATTATTCAATAGAGCCCAACAGCAAAAACCAGCGTTTTGAATGAAGAATCACATTTCTTGGTAGAATCATGCAGGATTGAAATTTTTGATGGTTTTTTACTCCTCTCAACAGCCCAAACAAGTTTCTAAAAGGATGAGTTTGCAACTACTTTACTTTTGGAGAAAATTCAAAACATTCATTATTCAATAGGGCCCAAACTATCAAAAACCAGCCGATTCAATGAACACACATGTCTTGGTAGAATCATGCAGGACTGAAATTTTTGATGTTTTTCTACTCATCTCATGAGCCCAAACAAGTCTCTAAAAGCATGAGTTTGCAACTACTTTACTTTTGGAGAAAATTCAAAACATTCATTATTCAATAGGGCCCAAACTATCAAAAACCAGCGGTTTCAATGAACACACATTTCTTGGTAGAATCATGCAGGACTGAAATTTTTGATGTTTTTCTACTCCTCTCATGAGCCCAAACAAGTCTCTAAAAGCATGAGTTTGCAACTACTTTACTTTTGGAGAAAATTCAAAATATTCATTATTCAATAGAGCCCAATAGCAAAAATCAGGTTTTGAATGAAGAATCACATTTCTTGGTAAAATCATGCAGGATTGAAATTTTTGATGGTTTTTTACTCCTCTCAACAGCCCAAACAAGTTTCTAAAAGGATGAGTTTGCAACTACTTTACTTTTGGAGAAAATTCAAAACATTCATTATTCAATAGGGCCCAAACTATCAAAAACCAGCGGTTTCAATGAACACACATTTCTTGGTAGAATCATGCAGGACTGAAATTTTTGATGTTTTTCTACTCCTCTCATGAGCCCAAACAAGTCTCTAAAAGCATGAGTTTGCAACTACTTTACTTTTGGAGAAAATTCAAAACATTCATTATTCAATAGAGCCCAATAGCAAAAACCAGCGTTTTGAATGAAGAAACACATTTCTTGGTAGAATCATGCAGGATTGAAATTTTTGATGGTTTTTTACTCCTCTCAACAGCCCAAACAAGTTTCTAAAAGGATGAGTTTGCAACTACTTTACTTTTGGAGAAAATTCAAAACATTCATTATTCAATAGGGCCCAAACTATCAAAAACCAGCGGTTTCAATGAACACACATTTCTTGGTAGAATCATGCAGGACTGAAATTTTTGATGTTTTTCTACTCCTCTCATGAACCCAAACAAGTCTCTAAAAGCATGAGTTTGCAACTACTTTACTTTTGGAGAAAATTCAAAACATTCATTATTCAATAGAGCCCAATAGCAAAAACCAGCGTTTTGAATGAAGAATCACATTTCTTGGTAGAATCATGCAGGATTGAAATTTTTGATGTTTTTTTACTCCTCTCAACAGCCCAAACAAGTTTCTAAAAGGATGAGTTTGCAACTACTTTACTTTTGGAGATAATTCAAAACATTCATTATTCAATAGGGCCCAAACTATCAAAAACCAGCGGTTTCAATGAACACACATTTCTTGGTAGAATCATGCAGGACTGAAATTTTTGATGTTTTTCTACTCCTCTCATGAGCCCAAACAAGTCTCTAAAAGCATGAGTTTGCAACTACTTTACTTTTGGAGAAAATTCAAAACATTCATTATTCAATAGAGCCCAATTGCAAAAATCAGGTTTTGAATGAAGAATCACATTTCTTGGTAGAATCATGCAGGATTGAAATTTTTGGTGGGTTTTTACTCCTCTCAACAGCCCAAACAAGTTTCTAAAAGGATAAGTTTGCAACTACTTTACTTTTGGAGAAAATTCAAAACATTCATTATTCAATAGGGCCCAAAATATCAAAAACCAGAGGTTTGAATGAACACACATTTCTTGGTAGAATCGTGCAGGACTGAAATTTTTGATGTTTTTCTACTCCTCTCATGAGCCCAAACAAGTCTCTAAAAGCATGAGTTTGCAACTACTTTACTTTTGGAGAAAATTCAAAACATTCATTATTCAATAGAGCCCAATAGCAAAAATCAGGTTTTGAATGAAGAATCACATTTCTTGGTAGAATCATGCAGGATTGAAATTTTTGATGGTTTTTTACTCCTCTCAACAGCCCAAACAAGTTTCTAAAAGGATGAGTTTGCAACTACTTTACTTTTGGAGAAAATTCAAAACATTCATTATTCAATAGGGCCCAAATTATCAAAAACCAGCGGTTTCAATGAACACACATGTCTTGGTAGAATCATGCAGGACTGAAATTTTTGATGTTTTTCTACTCATATCATGAGCCCAAACAAGTCTCTAAAAGCATGAGTTTGCAACTACTTTACTTTTGGAGAAAATTCAAAACATTCATTATTCAATAGGGCCCAAACTATCAAAAACCAGCGGTTTCAATGAACACACATTTCTTGGTAGAATCATGCAGGACTGAAATTTTTGATGTTTTTCTACTCCTCTCATGAGCCCAAACAAGTCTCTAAAAGCATGAGTTTGTAACTACTTTACTTTTGGAGAAAATTCAAAACATTCATTATTCAATAGAGCCCAATAGCAAAAACCAGCGTTTTGAATGAAGAATCACATTTCTTGGTAGAATCATGCAGGATTGAAATTTTTGATGGTTTTTTACTCCTCTCAACAGCCCAAACAAGTTTCTAAAAGGATGAGTTTGCAACTACTTTACTTTTGGAGAAAATTCAAAACATTCATTATTCAATAGGGCCCAAACTATCAAAAACCAGCGGTTTGAATGAACACATTTCTTGGTAAAATCATGCAGGACTGAAATTTTTGATGTTTTTCTACTCCTCTCATGAGCCCAAACAAGTCTCTAAAAGCATGAGTTTGCAACTACTTTACTTTTGGAGAAAATTCAAAACATTCACTATTCAATAGAGCCCAATAGCAAAAATCAGGTTTTGAATGAAGAATCACATTTCTTGGTAAAATCATGCAGGATTGAAATTTTTGATGGTTTTTTACTCCTCTCAACAGCCCAAACAAGTTTCTAAAAGGATGAGTTTGCAACTACTTTACTTTTGGAGAAAATTCAAAACATTCATTATTCAATAGGGCCCAAACTATCAAAAAAAGCGGTTTCAATGAACACACATTTCTTGGTAGAATCATGCAGGACTGAAATTTTTGATGTTTTTCTACTCCTCTCATGAGCCCAAACAAGTCTCTAAAAGCATGAGTTTGCAACTACTTTACTTTTGGAGAAAATTCAAAACATTCATTATTCAATAGAGCCCAATAGCAAAAACCAGAGTTTTGAATGAAGAATCACATTTCTTGGTAGAATCATGCAGGATTGAAATTTTTGATGGTTTTTTACTCCTCTCAACAGCCCAAACAAGTTTCTAAAAGGATGAGTTTGCAACTACTTTACTTTTGGAGAAAATTCAAAACATTCATTATTCAATAGAGCCCAATAGCAAAAACCAGCGTTTTGAATGAAGAATCACATTTCTTGGTAGAATCATGCAGGATTGAAATTTTTGATGGTTTTTTACTCCTCTCAACAGCCCAAACAAGTTTCTAAAAGGATGAGTTTGCAACTACTTTACTTTTGGAGAAAATTCAAAACATTCATTATTCAATAGGGCCCAAACTATCAAAAACCAGCGGTTTCAATGAACACACATTTCTTGGTAGAATCATGCAGGACTGAAATTTTTGATGTTTTTCTACTCCTCTCATGAGCCAAAACAAGTCTCTAAAAGCATGAGTTTGCAACTACTTTACTTTTGGAGAAAATTCCAAACATTCATTATTCAATAGAGCCCAATAGCAAAAACCAGCGTTTTGAATGAAGAATCACATTTCTTGGTAGAATCATGCAGGATTGAAATTTTTGATGGTTTTTTACTCCTCTCAACAGCCCAAACAAGTTTCTAAAAGGATGAGTTTGCAACTACTTTACTTTTGGAGAAAATTCAAAACATTCATTATTCAATAGGGCCCAAACTATCAAAAACCAGCGGTTACAATGAACACACATTTCTTGGTAGAATCATGCAGGACTGAATTTTTTGATGTTTTTCTACTCCTCTCATGAGCCCAAACAAGTCTCTAAAAGCATGAGTTTGCAACTACTTTACTTTTGGAGAAAATTCAAAACATTCATTATTCAATAGGGCCCAAACTATCAAAAACCAGCGGTTTCAATGAACACACATTTCTTGGTAGAATCATGCAGGACTGAAATTTTTGATGTTTTTCTACTCCTCTCATGAGCCCAAACAAGTCTCTAAAAGCATGAGTTTGCAACTACTTTACTTTTGGAGAAAATTCAAAACATTCATTATTCAATAGAGCCCAATAGCAAAAACCAGCGTTTTGAATGAAGAATCACATTTCTTGGTAGAATCATGCAGGATTGAAATTTTTGATGGTTTTTTACTCCTCTCAACAGCCCAAACAAGTTTCTAAAAGGATGAGTTTGCAGCTACTTTACTTTTGGAGAAAATTCAAAACATTCATTATTCAATAGGGCCCAAAATATCAAAAACCAGCGGTTTGAATGAACACACATTTCTTGGTAGAATCGTGCAGGACTGAAATTTTTGATGTTTTTCTACTCCTCTCATGAGCCCAAACAAGTCTCTAAAAGCATGAGTTTGCAACTACTTTACTTTTGGAGAAAATTCAAAACATTCATTATTCAATAGAGCCCAATAGCAAAAATCAGGTTTTGAATGAAGAATCACATTTCTTGGTAGAATCATGCAGGATTGAAATTTTTGATGGTTTTTTACTCCTCTCAACAGCCCAAACAAGTTTCTAAAAGGATGAGTTTGCAACTACTTTACTTTTGGAGAAAATTCAAAACATTCATTATTCAATAGGGCCCAAATTATCAAAAACCAGCGGTTTCAATGAACACACATTTCTTGGTAGAATCATGCAGGACTGAAATTTTTGATGTTTTTCTACTCCTCTCATGAGCCCAAACAAGTCTCTAAAAGCATGAGTTTGCAACTACTTTACTTTTGGAGAAAATTCAAAACATTCATTATTCAATAGAGCCCAACAGCAAAAACCAGCGTTTTGAATGAAGAATCACATTTCTTGGTAGAATCATGCAGGATTGAAATTTTTTATGGTTTTTTACTCCTCTCAACAGCCCAAACAAGTTTCTAAAAGGATGAGTTTGCAACTACTTTACTTTTGGAGAAAATTCAAAACATTCATTATTCAATAGGGCCCAAACTATCAAAAACCAGCCGATTCAATGAACACACATGTCTTGGTAGAATCATGCAGGACTGAAATTTTTGATGTTTTTCTACTCATCTCATGAGCCCAAACAAGTCTCTAAAAGCATGAGTTTGCAACTACTTTACTTTTGGAGAAAATTCAAAACATTCATTATTCAATAGTGCCCAAACTATCAAAAACCAGCGGTTTCAATGAACACACATTTCTTGGTAGAATCATGCAGGACTGAAATTTTTGATGTTTTTCTACTCCTCTCATGAGCCCAAACAAGTCTCTAAAAGCATGAGTTTGCAACTACTTTACTTTTGGAGAAAATTCAAAACATTCATTATTCAATAGAGCCCAATAGCAAAAATCAGGTTTTGAATGAAGAATCACATTTCTTGGTAAAATCATGCAGGATTGAAATTTTTGATGGTTTTTTACTCCTCTCAACAGCCCAAACAAGTTTCTAAAAGGATGAGTTTGCAACTACTTTACTTTTGGAGAAAATTCAAAACATTCATTATTCAATAGGGCCCAAACTATCAAAAACCAGCGGTTTCAATGAACACACATTTCTTGGTAGAATCATGCAGGACTGAAATTGTTGATGTTTTTCTACTCCTCTCATGAGCCCAAACAAGTCTCTAAAAGCATGAGTTTGCAACTACTTTACTTTTGGAGAAAATTCAAAACATTCATTATTCAATAGAGCCCAATAGCAAAAACCAGCGTTTTGAATGAAGAAACACATTTCTTGGTAGAATCATGCAGGATTGAAATTTTTGATGGTTTTTTACTCCTCTCAACAGCCCAAACAAGTTTCTAAAAGGATGAGTTTGCAACTACTTTACTTTTGGAGAAAATTCAAAACATTCATTATTCAATAGGGCCCAAACTATCAAAAACCAGCGGTTTCAATGAACACACATTTCTTGGTAGAATCATGCAGGACTGAAATTTTTGATGTTTTTCTACTCCTCTCATGAGCCCAAACAAGTCTCTAAAAGCATGAGTTTGCAACTACTTTACTTTTGGAGAAAATTCAAAACATTCATTATTCAATAGAGCCCAATAGCAAAAACCAGCGTTTTGAATGAAGAATCACATTTCTTGGTAGAATCATGCAGGATTGAAATTTTTGATGTTTTTTTACTCCTCTCAACAGCCCAAACAAGTTTCTAAAAGGATGAGTTTGCAACTACTTTACTTTTGGAGATAATTCAAAACATTCATTATTCAATAGGGCCCAAACTATCAAAAACCAGCGGTTTCAATGAACACACATTTCTTGGTAGAATCATGCAGGACTGAAATTTTTGATGTTTTTCTACTCCTCTCATGAGCCCAAACAAGTCTCTAAAAGCATGAGTTTGCAACTACTTTACTTTTGGAGAAAATTCAAAACATTCATTATTCAATAGAGCCCAATTGCAAAAATCAGGTTTTGAATGAAGAATCACATTTCTTGGTAGAATCATGCAGGATTGAAATTTTTGGTGGGTTTTTACTCCTCTCAACAGCCCAAACAAGTTTCTAAAAGGATAAGTTTGCAACTACTTTACTTTTGGAGAAAATTCAAAACATTCATTATTCAATAGGGCCCAAAATATCAAAAACCAGCGGTTTGAATGAACACACATTTCTTGGTAGAATCGTGCAGGACTGAAATTTTTGATGTTTTTCTACTCCTCTCATGAGCCCAAACAAGTCTCTAAAAGCATGAGTTTGCAACTACTTTACTTTTGGAGAAAATTCAAAACATTCATTATTCAATAGAGCCCAATAGCAAAAATCAGGTTTTGAATGAAGAATCACATTTTTTGGTAGAATCATGCAGGATTGAAATTTTTGATGGTTTTTTACTCCTCTCAACAGCCCAAACAAGTTTCTAAAAGGATGAGTTTGCAACTACTTTACTTTTGGAGAAAATTCAAAACATTCATTATTCAATAGGGCCCAAATTATCAAAAACCAGCGGTTTCAATGAACACACATGTCTTGGTAGAATCATGCAGGACTGAAATTTTTGATGTTTTTCTACTCATATCATGAGCCCAAACAAGTCTCTAAAAGCATGAGTTTGCAACTACTTTACTTTTGGAGAAAATTCAAAACATTCATTATTCAATAGGGCCCAAACTATCAAAAACCAGCGGTTTCAATGAACACACATTTCTTGGTAGAATCATGCAGGACTGAAATTTTTGATGTTTTTCTACTCCTCTCATGAGCCCAAACAAGTCTCTAAAAGCATGAGTTTGCAACTACTTTACTTTTGGAGAAAATTCAAAACATTCATTATTCAATAGAGCCCAATAGCAAAAACCAGCGTTTTGAATGAAGAATCACATTTCTTGGTAGAATCATGCAGGATTGAAATTTTTGATGGTTTTTTACTCCTCTCAACAGCCCAAACAAGTTTCTAAAAGGATGAGTTTGCAACTACTTTACTTTTGGAGAAAATTCAAAACATTCATTATTCAATAGGGCCCAAACTATCAAAAACCAGCGGTTTGAATGAACACATTTCTTGGTAGAATCATGCAGGACTGAAATTTTTGATGTTTTTCTACTCCTCTCATGAGCCCAAACAAGTCTCTAAAAGCATGAGTTTGCAACTACTTTACTTTTGGAGAAAATTCAAAACATTCACTATTCAATAGAGCCCAATAGCAAAAATCAGGTTTTGAATGAAGAATCACATTTCTTGGTAAAATCATGCAGGATTGAAATTTTTGATGGTTTTTTACTCCTCTCAACAGCCCAAACAAGTTTCTAAAAGGATGAGTTTGCAACTACTTTACTTTTGGAGAAAATTCAAAACATTCATTATTCAATAGGGCCCAAACTATCAAAAAAAGCGGTTTCAATGAACACACATTTCTTGGTAGAATCATGCAGGACTGAAATTTTTGATGTTTTTCTACTCCTCTCATGAGCCCAAACAAGTCTCTAAAAGCATGAGTTTGCAACTACTTTACTTTTGGAGAAAATTCAAAACATTCATTATTCAATAGAGCCCAATAGCAAAAACCAGCGTTTTGAATGAAGAATCACATTTCTTGGTAGAATCATGCAGGATTGAAATTTTTGATGGTTTTTTACTCCTCTCAACAGCCCAAACAAGTTTCTAAAAGGATGAGTTTGCAACTACTTTACTTTTGGAGAAAATTCAAAACATTCATTATTCAATAGAGCCCAATAGCAAAAACCAGCGTTTTGAATGAAGAATCACATTTCTTGGTAGAATCATGCAGGATTGAAATTTTTGATGGTTTTTTACTCCTCTCAACAGCCCAAACAAGTTTCTAAAAGGATGAGTTTGCAACTACTTTACTTTTGGAGAAAATTCAAAACATTCATTATTCAATAGGGCCCAAACTATCAAAAACCAGCGGTTTCAATGAACACACATTTCTTGGTAGAATCATGCAGGACTGAAATTTTTGATGTTTTTCTACTCCTCTCATGAGCCAAAACAAGTCTCTAAAAGCATGAGTTTGCAACTACTTTACTTTTGGAGAAAATTGAAAACATTCATTATTCAATAGAGCCCAATAGCAAAAACCAGCGTTTTGAATGAAGAATCACATTTCTTGGTAGAATCATGCAGGATTGAAATTTTTGATGGTTTTTTACTCCTCTCAACAGCCCAAACAAGTTTCTAAAAGGATGAGTTTGCAACTACTTTACTTTTGGAGAAAATTCAAAACATTCATTATTCAATAGGGCCCAAACTATCAAAAACCAGCGGTTACAATGAACACACATTTCTTGGTAGAATCATGCAGGACTGAAATTTTTGATGTTTTTCTACTCCTCTCATGAGCCCAAACAAGTCTCTAAAAGCATGAGTTTGCAACTACTTTACTTTTGGAGAAAATTCAAAACATTCATTATTCAATAGGGCCCAAACTATCAAAAACCAGCGGTTTCAATGAACACACATTTCTTGGTAGAATCATGCAGGACTGAAATTTTTGATGTTTTTCTACTCCTCTCATGAGCCCAAACAAGTCTCTAAAAGCATGAGTTTGCAACTACTTTACTTTTGGAGAAAATTCAAAACATTCATTATTCAATAGAGCCCAATAGCAAAAACCAGCGTTTTGAATGAAGAATCACATTTCTTGGTAGAATCATGCAGGATTGAAATTTTTGATGGTTTTTTACTCCTCTCAACAGCCCAAACAAGTTTCTAAAAGGATGAGTTTGCAACTACTTTACTTTTGGAGAAAATTCAAAACATTCATTATTCAATAGGGCCCAAACTATCAAAAACCAGCGGTTTGAATGAACACACATTTCTTGGTAGAATCGTGCAGGACTGAAATTTTTGATGTTTTTCTACTCCTCTCATGAGCCCAAACAAGTCTCTAAAAGCATGAGTTTGCAACTACTTTACTTTTGGAGAAAATTCAAAACATTCATTATTCAATAGAGCCCAATAGCAAAAATCAGTTTTTGAATGAAGAATCACATTTCTTGGTAGAATCATGCAGGATTGAAATTTTTGATGGTTTTTTACTCCTCTCAACAGCCCAAACAAGTTTCTAAAAGGATGAGTTTGCAACTACTTTACTTTTGGAGAAAATTCAAAACATTCATTATTCAATAGGGCCCAAACTATCAAAAAAAGCGGTTTCAATGAACACACATTTCTTGGTAGAATCATGCAGGACTGAAATTTTTGATGTTTTTCTACTCCTCTCATGAGCCCAAACAAGTCTCTAAAAGCATGAGTTTGCAACTACTTTACTTTTGGAGAAAATTCAAAACATTCATTATTCAATAGAGCCCAATAGCAAAAACCAGCGTTTTGAATGAAGAATCACATTTCTTGGTAGAATCATGCAGGATTGAAATTTTTGATGGTTTTTTACTCCTCTCAACAGCCCAAACAAGTTTCTAAAAGGATGAGTTTGCAACTACTTTACTTTTGGAGAAAATTCAAAACATTCATTATTCAATAGAGCCCAATAGCAAAAACCAGCGTTTTGAATGAAGAATCACATTTCTTGGTAGAATCATGCAGGATTGAAATTTTTGATGGTTTTTTACTCCTCTCAACTAGTGTTGAGCATTCCGATACCGCAAGTATCGGGTATCGGCCGATACTTGCTGTATCGGAATTCCGATACCGACTTCCGATATTTTTTCAATATCGGAATTCGGCATCGGAATCGGAAGTTCAGTTGATTGACGGCCTGACGTCATCATGATGCGCGGTGTGTGCGCATCATGATGCGCCGTCATTTCGGGCCTTCCGGGGGTCTCTGCCGGCCTGCCGGGGGGCTGTGCCGGCCTGCCGGGGGGCTGTGTGGACTGCCCGGGGTCTCTGCCGGCCTGCCGGGGGGCTGTGCCGGCCTGCCGGGGGGCTGTGCACCCTGTGGGGGTCTGTACCGGCCTGCCGGGGGGCTGTGCCGGCCTGCCGGGGGGCTGTGCTGATGTCCGGGGGTCTGTGCAAGCATCGTCCGATGGGACTACAAGTCCCATCGGGCGATGCCTGCTACCATGACAGTGATTGACACATTAGCCAATGATGGGACAGTAGTAGTCCCATCATCCGGCTAATGTGTTAAATGTAAAAAAAAAAAAAAAAAAAAAAAAAAATACTACATACATACTACATATATACTACATACATACTACATGCATGCTACATACATACTACATGCATGCTACATACATACTACATGCATGCTACATACATACTACATGCATGCTACATACATACTACATGCATGCTACATACATACTACATATATACTACATACATACTACATACATACTGCATGCTACATACATACTACATACATACTACATACATACTACATGCATGCTACATATATACTACATGCTACATACATACCACATACATACTACATGCATGCTACATATATACTACATGCATGCTACATACATACTACATATATACTACATGCATGCTACATACATACTACATGCTACATGCATGCTACATACATACTACATACATGCTACATATATACTACATACATACTACATATATACTACATGCATGCTACATATATACTACATACATACTACATATATACTACATACATACTACATATATACTACATGCATGCTACATATATACTACATACATACTACATATATACTACATACATGCTACATATATACTACATACATACTACATATATACTACATACATGCTACATACATACTACATACATACTACATACATACTACATATATACTACATGCATGCTACATATATACTACATGCTACATACATACCACATACATACTACATACATGCTACATATATACTACATGCATGCTACATACATACTACATATATACTACATGCATGCTACATACATACTACATGCTACATGCATGCTACATACATACTACATACATACTACATGCTACATACATACCACATATATACTACATACATACAATACATTCATACAATACATACATAGACATACAGTACATATAACATAGAGTAACATACTTACCAATACTTGTCACATTGTTCCCCGAAGCCATTGTCTTTCCGGAATAAATATTAACATAACAAACCACAAAAATACTCACCCACGATCCGAAGCAGTCCACGAGTGTGTCCCACGACGATCTTGGGTAGAGAACGGCAGCATCAGATGATGCTGCCGTTCTCTACGGGCTGCAGGAATCCAATGACGGAAGGTAGGTATCCTTCCGCACTGTATTCCTCCGCCACTTAAAAAAAAAAAAGTCCCTAGTCTCACTTTATGCCATTGCTGTGTGGGAAATTCCCACACAGCAATGGCATAAAGTGAGACTAGGGACTTTTTTTTTTTTTTAAGTGGCGGAGGAATACAGTGCGGAAGGATACCTACCTTCCGTCATTGGATTCCTGCAGCCCATAGAGAACGGCAGCATCAGCTGATGCTGCAGTTCTCTACCCAAGATCGTCGTGGGACACACTCGTGGACTGCTTCGGATCGTGGGTGAGTATTTTTGTGGTTTGTTATGTTAATATTTATTCCGTAGACGACAATGGCTTCGGGGAACAATGTGACAAGTATTGGTAAGTATGTTACTCTATGTTATATGTACTGTATGTCTATGTATGTATTGTATGAATGTATTGTATGTATGTAGTATATATGTGGTATGTATGTAGCATGTAGTATGTATGTAGCATGCATGTAGCATGTAGTATGTATGTAGCATGCATGTAGTATATATGTAGTATGTATGTAGCATGCATGTAGTATATATGTAGCATGCATGTAGTATGTATGTGGTATGTATGTAGTATATATGTAGTATGTATGTAGTATATATGTAGCATGTATGTAGTATGTATGTAGCATGCATGTAGCATGTAGTATGTATGTAGCATGCATGTAGTATATATGTAGTATGTATGTAGCATGCATGTAGTATATATGTAGTATGTATGTTGTATATATGTAGCATGTATGTAGTATATATGTAGCATGCATGTAGCATGTAGTATGTATGTAGCATGCATGTAGTATATATGTAGTATGTATGTAGCATGCATGTAGTATATATGTAGCATGCATGTAGTATATATGTAG
This sequence comes from Dendrobates tinctorius, assembly GCF_039654945.1. Taxonomy (NCBI): domain Eukaryota; kingdom Metazoa; phylum Chordata; class Amphibia; order Anura; family Dendrobatidae; genus Dendrobates; species Dendrobates tinctorius. The sequence goes on from NW_027362108.1 coordinate 631,548, forward strand.
TATGTATGTAGCATGCATGTAGTATATATGTAGTATGTATGTAGTATATATGTAGCATGTATGTAGTATATATGTAGCATGCATGTAGCATGTAGTATGTATGTAGCATGCATGTAGTATATATGTAGTATGTATGTAGCATGCATGTAGTATATATGTAGTATGTATCATGTAGTATGTATGTAGCATGCATGTAGTATGTATGTAGCATGCATGTAGTATATATGTAGTATGTATGTTGCATGTAGTATGAATGTAGCATGTATGTAGTATGTAGTATGAATGTAGCATGTATGTAGTATGTAGTATGAATGTAGCATGTAATTTTTTTTTTTTTTTTTTTTTACATTTAACACATTAGCCGGATGATGGGACTACTACTGTCCCATCATTGGCTAATGTGTCAATCACTGTCATGGTAGCAGGCATCGCCAGATGGGACTTGTAGTCCCATCGGACGATGCCTGCACAGACCCCCGGAGCCTGCACAGACCACCGGCAGGCCGGCACAGCCCCCCGGCAGGCCGGCACAGCCCCCCGGCAGGCCGGCACAGCCCCCCGGCAGGCCGGCACAGCCCCCCGGAGCCTGCACAGACCACCGGCAGGCCGGCACAGACCACCGGAGCCTGCACAGACCCCCTGGCAGGCCGGCACAGCCCCCCGGCAGGCCGGCACAGCCCCCCGGAGCCTGCACAGACCACCGGCAGGCCGGCACAGACCACCGGAGCCTGCACAGACCCCCTGGCAGGCCGGCACAGCCCCCCGAAAGGCCCGTACAGACCCCAGAGAGGCTGTACAAGGGCAGGAAAGGGTTTTTCTTATTCCGATACCGGAAGTCCCATAGACTTGAATGGGACTTCCGGTATCGGAATCGGCGATACCGATACTTTTTTTAAAGATCGGCCGATACCATCCGATACGATACTTTGAAGTATCGGATGGTATCGCTCAACTCTACTCTCAACAGCCCAAACAAGTTTCTAAAAGGATGAGTTTGCAACTACTTTACTTTTGGAGAAAATTCAAAACATTCATTATTCAATAGGGCCCAAACTATCAAAAACCAGCGGTTTCAATGAACACACATTTCTTGGTAGAATCATGCAGGACTGAAATTTTTGATGTTTTTCTACTCCTCTCATGAGCCCAAACAAGTCTCTAAAAGCATGAGTTTGCAACTACTTTACTTTTGGAGAAAATTCAAAACATTCATTATTCAATAGAGCCCAATAGCAAAAACCAGCGTTTTGAATGAAGAATCACATTTCTTGGTAGAATCATGCAGGATTGAAATTTTTGATGGTTTTTTACTCCTCTCAACAGCCCAAACAAGTTTCTAAAAGGATGAGTTTGCAACTATACTTTTGGAGAAAATTCAAAACATTCATTATTCAATAGGGCCCAAACTATCAAAAACCAGCGGTTTGAATGAACACACATTTCTTGGTAGAATCATGCAGGACTGAAATTTTTGATGTTTTTCTACTCCTCTCATGAGCCCAAACAAGTCTCTAAAAGCATGAGTTTGCAACTACTTTACTTTTGGAGAAAATTCAAAACATTCACTATTCAATAGAGCCCAATAGCAAAAATCAGGTTTTGAATGAAGAATCACATTTCTTGGTAAAATCATGCAGGATTGAAATTTTTGATGGTTTTTTACTCCTCTCAACAGCCCAAACAAGTTTCTAAAAGGATGAGTTTGCAACTACTTTACTTTTGGAGAAAATTCAAAACATTCCTTATTCAATAGGGCCCAAACTATCAAAAACCAGCGGTTTCAATGAACACACATTTCTTGGTAGAATCATGCAGGACTGAAATTTTTGATGTTTTTCTACTCCTCTCATGAGCCCAAACAAGTCTCTAAAAGCATGAGTTTGCAACTACTTTACTTTTGGAGAAAATTCAAAACATTCATTATTCAATAGAGCCCAATAGCAAAAACCAGCGTTTTGAATGAAGAATCACATTTCTTGGTAGAATCATGCAGGATTGAAATTTTTGATGATTTTTTACTCCTCTCAACAGCCCAAACAAGTTTCTAAAAGGATGAGTTTGCAACTACTATACTTTTGGAGAAAATTCAAAACATTCATTATTCAATAGGGCCCAAACTATCAAAAACCAGCGGTTTCAAAGAACACACATTTCTTGGTAGAATCATGCAGGACTGAAATTTTTGATGTTTTTCTACTCCTCTCATGAGCCCAAACAAGTCTCTAAAAGCATGAGTTTGTAACTACTTTACTTTTGGAGAAAATTCAAAACATTCATTATTCAAAAGAGCCCAATAGCAAAAATCAGGTTTTGAATGAAGAATCACATTTCTTGGTAGAATCATGCAGGATTGAAATTTTTGATGGTTTTTTACTCCTCTCAACAGCCCAAACAAGTTTCTAAAAGGATGAGTTTGCAACTACTTTACTTTTGGAGAAAATTCAAAACATTCATTATTCAATAGGGCCCAAACTATCAAAAACCAGCGGTTTCAATGAACACACATTTCTTGGTAGAATCATGCAGGACTGAAATTTTTGATGTTTTTCTACTCCTCTCATGAGCCCAAACAAGTCTCTAAAAGCATGAGTTTGCAACTACTTTACTTTTGGAGAAAATTCAAAACATTCATTATTCAATAGGGCCCAAACTATCAAAAACCAGCGGTTTCAATGAACACACATTTCTTGGTAGAATCATGCAGGACTGAAATTTTTGATGTTTTTCTACTCCTCTCATGAGCCCAAACAAGTCTCTAAAAGCATGAGTTTGCAACTACTTTACTTTTGGAGAAAATTCAAAACATTCATTATTCAATAGAGCCCAATAGCAAAAACCAGCGTTTTGAATGAAGAATCACATTTCTTGGTAGAATCATGCAGGATTGAAATTTTTGATGGTTTTTTACTCCTCTCAACAGCCCAAACAAGTTTCTAAAAGGATGAGTTTGCAACTACTTTACTTTTGGAGAAAATTCAAAACATTCATTATTCAATAGGGCCCAAACTATCAAAAACCAGCGGTTTGAATGAACACACATTTCTTGGTAGAATCGTGCAGGACTGAAATTTTTGATGTTTTTCTACTCCTCTCATGAGCCCAAACAAGTCTCTAAAAGCATGAGTTTGCAACTACTTTACTTTTGGAGAAAATTCAAAACATTCATTATTCAATAGAGCCCAATAGCAAAAATCAGTTTTTGAATGAAAAATCACATTTCTTGGTAGAATCATGCAGGATTGAAATTTTTGATGGTTTTTTACTCCCCTCAACAGCCCAAACAAGTTTCTAAAAGGATGAGTTTGCAACTACTTTACTTTTGGAGAAAATTCAAAACATTCATTATTCAATAGGGCCCAAACTATCAAAAAAAGCGGTTTCAATGAACACACATTTCTTGGTAGAATCATGCAGGACTGAAATTTTTGATGTTTTTCTACTCCTCTCATGAGCCCAAACAAGTCTCTAAAAGCATGAGTTTGCAACTACTTTACTTTTGGAGAAAATTCAAAACATTCATTATTCAATAGAGCCCAATAGCAAAAACCAGCGTTTTGAATGAAGAATCACATTTCTTGGTAGAATCATGCAGGATTGAAATTTTTGATGGTTTTTTACTCCTCTCAACAGCCCAAACAAGTTTCTAAAAGGATGAGTTTGCAACTACTTTACTTTTGGAGAAAATTCAAAACATTCATTATTCAATAGAGCCCAATAGCAAAAACCAGCGTTTTGAATGAAGAATCACATTTCTTGGTAGAATCATGCAGGATTGAAATTTTTGATGGTTTTTTACTCCTCTCAACAGCCCAAACAAGTTTCTAAAAGGATGAGTTTGCAACTACTTTACTTTTGGAGAAAATTCAAAACATTCATTATTCAATAGGGCCCAAACTATCAAAAACCAGCGGTTACAATGAACACACATTTCTTGGTAGAATCATGCAGGACTGAAATTTTTGATGTTTTTCTACTCCTCTCATGAGCCCAAACAAGTCTCTAAAAGCATGAGTTTGCAACTACTTTACTTTTGGAGAAAATTCAAAACATTCATTATTCAATAGGGCCCAAACTATCAAAAACCAGCGGTTTCAATGAACACACATTTCTTGGTAGAATCATGCAGGACTGAAATTTTTGATGTTTTTCTACTCCTCTCATGAGCCCAAACAAGTCTCTAAAAGCATGAGTTTGCAACTACTTTACTTTTGGAGAAAATTCAAAACATTCATTATTCAATAGAGCCCAATAGCAAAAACCAGCGTTTTGAATGAAGAATCACATTTCTTGGTAGAATCATGCAGGATTGAAATTTTTGATGATTTTTTACTCCTCTCAACAGCACAAACAAGTTTCTAAAAGGATGAGTTTGCAACTACTATACTTTTGGAGAAAATTCAAAACATTCATTATTCAATAGGGCCCAAACTATCAAAAACCAGCGGTTTCAAAGAACACACATTTCTTGGTAGAATCATGCAGGACTGAAATTTTTGATGTTTTTCTACTCCTCTCATGAGCCCAAACAAGTCTCTAAAAGCATGAGTTTGTAACTACTTTACTTTTGGAGAAAATTCAAAACATTCATTATTCAAAAGAGCCCAATAGCAAAAATCAGGTTTTGAATGAAGAATCACATTTCTTGGTAGAATCATGCAGGATTGAAATTTTTGATGGTTTTTTACTCCTCTCAACAGCCCAAACAAGTTTCTAAAAGGATGAGTTTGCAACTACTTTACTTTTGGAGAAAATTCAAAACATTCATTATTCAATAGGGCCCAAAATATCAAAAACCAGCGGTTTGAATGCACACATTTCTTGGTAGAATCGTGCAGGACTGAAATTTTTGATGTTTTTCTACTTCTCTCATGAGCCCAAACAAGTCTCTAAAAGGATGAAATTGCAACTACTTTACTTTTGGAGAAAATTCAAAACATTCATTATTCAATAGAGCCCAATAGCAAAAACCAGCGTTTTGAATGAAGAATCACATTTCTTGGTAGAATCATGCAGGATTGAAATTTTTGATGGTTTTTTACTCCTCTCAACAGCCCAAACAAGTTTCTAAAAGGATGAGTTTGCAACTACTTTACTTTTGGAGAAAATTCAAAACATTCATTATTCAATAGGGCCCAAAATATCAAAAACCAGCGGTTTCAATGAACACACATTTCTTGGTAGAATCATGCAGGATTGAAATTTTTGATGTTTTTCTACTCCTCTCATGAGCCCAAACAAGTCTCTAAAAGCATGAGTTTGCAACTACTTTACTTTTGGAGAAAATTCAAAACATTCATTATTCAATAGAGCCCAATAGCAAAAACCAGCGTTTTGAATGAAGAATCACATTTCTTGGTAGAATCATGCAGGATTGAAATTTTTGATGGTTTTTTACTCCTCTCAACAGCCCAAACAAGTTTCTAAAAGGATGAGTTTGCAACTACTTTACTTTTGGAGAAAATTCAAAACATTCATTATTCAATAGGGCCCAAACTATCAAAAACCAGCGGTTTCAATGAACACACATTTCTTGGTAGAATCATGCAGGACTGAAATTTTTGATGTTTTTCTACTCCTCTCATGAGCCCAAACAAGTCTCTAAAAGCATGAGTTTGCAACTACTTTACTTTTGGAGAAAATTCAAAACATTCACTATTCAATAGAGCCCAATAGCAAAAATCAGGTTTTGAATGAAGAATCACATTTCTTGGTAAAATCATGCAGGATTGAAATTTTTGATGTTTTTTTACTCCTCTCAACAGCCCAAACAAGTCTCTAAAAGCATGAGTTTGCAACTACTTTACTTTTGGAGAAAATTCAAAACATTCATTATTCAATAGGGCCCAAACTATCAAAAACCAGCGGTTTCAATGAACACACATTTCTTGGTAGAATCATGCAGGACTGAAATTTTTGATGTTTTTCTACTCCTCTCATGAGCCCAAACAAGTCTCTAAAAGCATGAGTTTGCAACTACTTTACTTTTGGAGAAAATTCAAAACATTCATTATTCAATAGAGCCCAATAGCAAAAACCAGCGTTTTGAATGAAGAATCACATTTCTTGGTAGAATCATGCAGGATTGAAATTTTTGATGATTTTTTACTCCTCTCAACAGCCCAAACAAGTTTCTAAAAGGATGAGTTTGCAACTACTTTACTTTTGGAGAAAATTCAAAACATTCATTATTCAATAGGGCCCAAACTATCAAAAACCAGCGGTTTGAATGAACACATTTCTTGGTAGAATCATGCAGGACTGAAATTTTTGATGTTTTTCTACTCCTCTCATGAGCCCAAACAAGTCTCTAAAAGCATGAGTTTGCAACTACTTTACTTTTGGAGAAAATTCAAAACATTCACTATTCAATAGAGCCCAATAGCAAAAATCAGGTTTTGAATGAAGAATCACATTTCTTGGTAAAATCATGCAGGATTGAAATTTTTGATGGTTTTTTACTCCTCTCAACAGCCCAAACAAGTTTCTAAAAGGATGAGTTTGCAACTACTTTACTTTTGGAGAAAATTCAAAACATTCATTATTCAATAGGGCCCAAACTATCAAAAACCAGCGGTTTCAATGAACACACATTTCTTGGTAGAATCATGCAGGACTGAAATTTTTGATGTTTTTCTACTCCTCTCATGAGCCCAAACAAGTCTCTAAAAGCATGAGTTTGCAACTACTTTACTTTTGGAGAAAATTCAAAACATTCATTATTCAATAGAGCCCAATAGCAAAAACCAGCGTTTTGAATGAAGAATCACTTTTCTTGGTAGAATCATGCAGGATTGAAATTTTTGATGGTTTTTTACTCCTCTCAACAGCCCAAACAAGTTTCTAAAAGGATGAGTTTGCAACTACTTTACTTTTGGAGAAAATTCAAAACATTCATTATTCAATAGGGCCCAAACTATCAAAAACCAGCCGTTTCAGTGAACACACATGTCTTGGTAGAATCATGCAGGACTGAAATTTTTGATGTTTTTCTTCTCCTCTCATGAGCCCAAACAAGTCTCTAAAAGCATGAGTTTGCAACTACTTTACTTTTGGAGAAAATTCAAAACATTCATTATTCAATAGAGCCCAATAGCAAAAACCAGCGTTTTGAATGAAGAATCACATTTCTTGGTAGAATCATGCAGGATTGAAATTTTTGATGGTTTTTTACTCCTCTCAACAGCCCAAACAAGTTTCTAAAAGGATGAGTTTGCAACTACTTTACTTTTGGAGAAAACTCAAAACATTCATTATTCAATAGGGCCCAAACTATCAAAAACCAGCGGTTTCAATGAACACACATTTCTTGGTAGAATCATGCAGGACTGAAATTTTTGATGTTTTTCTACTCCTCTCATGAGCCCAAACAAGTCTCTAAAAGCATGAGTTTGCAACTACTTCACTTTTGGAGAAAATTCAAAACATTCATTATTCAATAGAGCCCAATAGCAAAAATCAGGTTTTGAATGAAGAATCACATTTCTTGGTAGAATCATGCAGGACTGAAATTTTTGATGTTTTTCTACTCCTCTCATGAGCCCAAACAAGTATCTAAAAGCATGAGTTTGCAACTACTTTACTTTTGGAGAAAATTCAAAACATTCACTATTCAATAGAGCCCAATAGCAAAAATCAGGTTTTGAATGAAGAATCACATTTCTTGGTAAAATCATGCAGAATTGAAATTTTTGATGGTTTTTTACTCCTCTCAACAGCCCAAACAAGTTTCTAAAAGGATGAGTTTGCAACTACTTTACTTTTGGAGAAAATTCAAAACATTCATTATTCAATAGGGCCCAAACTATCAAAAACCAGCGGTTTCAATGAACACACATTTCTTGGTAGAATCATGCAGGATTGAAATTTTTGATGTTTTTCTACTCCTCTCATGAGCCCAAACAAGTCTCTAAAAGCATGAGTTTGCAACTACTTTACTTTTGGAGAAAATTCAAAACATTCATTATTCATTAGAGCCCAATAGCAAAAACCAGCGTTTTGAATGAAGAATCACATTTCTTGGTAGAATCATGCAGGATTGAAATTTTTGATGGTTGTTTACTCCTCTCAACAGCCCAAACAAGTTTCTAAAAGGATGAGTTTGCAAATACTTTACTTTTGGAGAAAATTCAAAACATTCATTATTCATTAGGGCCCAAACTATCAAAAACCAGCGGTTTCAATGAACACACATTTCTTGGTAGAATCATGCAGGACTGAAATTTTTGATGTTTTTCTACTCCTCTCATGAGCTCAAACAAGTCTCTAAAAGCATGAGTTTGCAACTACTTTACTTTTGGAGAAAATTCAAAACATTCATTATTCAATAGAGCCCAATAGCAAAAACCAGCATTTTGAATGAAGAATCACATTTCTTGGTAGAATCATGCAGGATTGAAATTTTTGATGGTTTTTTACTCCACTCAACAGCCCAAACAAGTTTCTAAAAGGATGAGTTTGCAACTACTTTACTTTTGGAGAAAATTCAAAACATTCATTATTCAATAGGGCCCAAACTATCAAAAACCAGCGGTTTCAATGAACACACATTTCTTGGTAGAATCATGCAGGACTGAAATTTTTGATGTTTTTCTACTCCTCTCATGAGCCCAAACAAGTCTCTAAAAGCATGAGTTTGCAACTACTTTACTTTTGGAGAAAATTCAAATCATTCATTATTCAATAGAGCCCAATAGCAAAAACCAGCGTTATGAATGAAGAATCACATTTCTTGGTAGAATCATGCAGGATTGACATTTTTGATGTTTTTTTACTCCTCTCAACAGCCCAAACAAGTCTCTAAAAGCATGAATTTGCAACTACTTTACTTTTGGAGAAAATTCAAAACATTCATTATTCAATAGGGCCCAAACTATCAAAAACCAGCGGTTTCAATGAACACACATTTCTTGGTAGAATCATGCAGGACTGAAATTTTTGATGTTTTTCTACTCCTCTCATGAGCCCAAACAAGTCTCTAAAAGCATGAGTTTGCAACTACTTTACTTTTGGAGAAAATTCAAAACATTCATTATTCAATAGAGCCCAATAGCAAAAACCAGCGTTTTGAATGAAGAATCACATTTCTTGGTAGAATCATGCAGGATTGAAATTTTTGATGATTTTTTACTCCTCTCAACAGCCCAAACAAGTTTCTAAAAGGATGAGTTTGCAACTACTTTACTTTTGGAGAAAATTCAAAACATTCATTATTCAATAGGGCCCAAACTATCAAAAACCAGCGGTTTGAATGAACACATTTCTTGGTAGAATCATGCAGGACTGAAATTTTTGATGTTTTTCTACTCCTCTCATGAGCCCAAACAAGTCTCTAAAAGCATGAGTTTGTAACTACTTTACTTTTGGAGAAAATTCAAAACATTCACTATTCAATAGAGCCCAATAGCAAAAATCAGGTTTTGAATGAAGAATCACATTTCTTGGTAAAATCATGCAGGATTGAAATTTTTGATGGTTTTTTACTCCTCTCAACAGCCCAAACAAGTTTCTAAAAGGATGAGTTTGCAACTACTTTACTTTTGGAGAAAATTCAAAACATTCATTATTCAATAGGGCCCAAACTATCAAAAACCAGCGGTTTCAATGAACACACATTTCTTGGTAGAATCATGCAGGACTGAAATTTTTGATGTTTTTCTACTCCTCTCATGAGCCCAAACAAGTCTCTAAAAGCATGAGTTTGCAACTACTTTACTTTTGGAGAAAATTCAAAACATTCATTATTCAATAGAGCCCAATAGCAAAAACCAGCGTTTTGAATGAAGAATCACTTTTCTTGGTAGAATCATGCAGGATTGAAATTTTTGATGGTTTTTTACTCCTCTCAACAGCCCAAACAAGTTTCTAAAAGGATGAGTTTGCAACTACTTTACTTTTGGAGAAAATTCAAAACATTCATTATTCAATAGGGCCCAAACTATCAAAAACCAGCCGTTTCAGTGAACACACATGTCTTGGTAGAATCATGCAGGACTGAAATTTTTGATGTTTTTCTTCTCCTCTCATGAGCCCAAACAAGTCTCTAAAAGCATGAGTTTGCAACTACTTTACTTTTGGAGAAAATTCAAAACATTCATTATTCAATAGAGCCCAATAGCAAAAACCAGCGTTTTGAATGAAGAATCACATTTCTTGGTAGAATCATGCAGGATTGAAATTTTTGATGGTTTTTTACTCCTCTCAACAGCCCAAACAAGTTTCTAAAAGGATGAGTTTGCAACTACTTTACTTTTGGAGAAAATTCAAAACATTCATTATTCAATAGGGCCCAAACTATCAAAAACCAGCGGTTTCAATGAACACACATTTCTTGGTAGAATCATGCAGGACTGAAATTTTTGATGTTTTTCTACTCCTCTCATGAGCCCAAACAAGTCTCTAAAAGCATGAGTTTGCAACTACTTCACTTTTGGAGAAAATTCAAAACATTCATTATTCAATAGAGCCCAATAGCAAAAATCAGGTTTTGAATGAAGAATCACATTTCTTGGTAGAATCATGCAGGACTGAAATTTTTGATGTTTTTCTACTCCTCTCATGAGCCCAAACAAGTATCTAAAAGCATGAGTTTGCAACTACTTTACTTTTGGAGAAAATTCAAAACATTCACTATTCAATAGAGCCCAATAGCAAAAATCAGGTTTTGAATGAAGAATCACATTTCTTGGTAAAATCATGCAGAATTGAAATTTTTGATGGTTTTTTACTCCTCTCAACAGCCCAAACAAGTTTCTAAAAGGATGAGTTTGCAACTACTTTACTTTTGGAGAAAATTCAAAACATTCATTATTCAATAGGGCCCAAACTATCAAAAACCAGCGGTTTCAATGAACACACATTTCTTGGTAGAATCATGCAGGATTGAAATTTTTGATGTTTTTCTACTCCTCTCATGAGCCCAAACAAGTCTCTAAAAGCATGAGTTTGCAACTACTTTACTTTTGGAGAAAATTCAAAACATTCATTATTCATTAGAGCCCAATAGCAAAAACCAGCGTTTTGAATGAAGAATCACATTTCTTGGTAGAATCATGCAGGATTGAAATTTTTGATGGTTTTTTACTCCTCTCAACAGCCCAAACAAGTTTCTAAAAGGATGAGTTTGCAACTACTTTACTTTTGGAGAAAATTCAAAACATTCATTATTCAATAGGGCCCAAACTATCAAAAACCAGCGGTTTCAATGAACACACATTTCTTGGTAGAATCATGCAGGACTGAAATTTTTGATGTTTTTCTACTCCTCTCATGAGCCCAAACAAGTCTCTAAAAGCATGAGTTTGCAACTACTTTACTTTTGGAGAAAATTCAAAACATTCATTATTCAATAGAGCCCAATAGCAAAAACCAGCGTTTTGAATGAAGAATCACATTTCTTGGTAGAATCATGCAGGATTGAAATTTTTGATGGTTTTTTACTCCTCTCAACAGCCCAAACAAGTTTCTAAAAGGATGAGTTTGCAAATACTTTACTTTTGGAGAAAATTCAAAACATTCATTATTCATTAGGGCCCAAACTATCAAAAACCAGCGGTTTCAATGAACACACATTTCTTGGTAGAATCATGCAGGACTGAAATTTTTGATGTTTTTCTACTCCTCTCATGAGCTCAAACAAGTCTCTAAAAGCATGAGTTTGCAACTACTTTACTTTTGGAGAAAATTCCTTATTCAATAGAGCCCAATAGCAAAAACCAGCGTTTTGAATGAAGAATCACATTTCTTGGTAGAATCATGCAGGATTGAAATTTTTGATGGTTTTTTACTCCACTCAACAGCCCAAACAAGTTTCTAAAAGGATGAGTTTGCAACTACTTTACTTTTGGAGAAAATTCAAAACATTCATTATTCAATAGGGCCCAAACTATCAAAAAACAGCGGTTTCAATGAACACACATTTCTTGGTAGAATCATGCAGGACTGAAATTTTTGATGTTTTTCTACTCCTCTCATGAGCCCAAACAAGTCTCTAAAAGCATGAGTTTGCAACTACTTTACTTTTGGAGAAAATTCAAAACATTCATTATTCAATAGAGCCCAATAGCAAAAATCATGTTTTGAATGAAGAATCACATTTCTTGGTAGAATCATGCAGGATTGAAATTTTTGATGTTTTTTTACTCCTCAACAGCCCAAACAAGTTTCTTAAAGGATGAGTTTGCAACTACTTTACTTTTGGAGAAAATTCAAAACATTCATTATTCAATAGGGCCCAAACTATCAAAAACCAGCGGTTTCAATGAACACACATTTCTTGGTAGAATCATGCAGGACTGAAATTTTTGATGTTTTTCTACTCCTCTCATGAGCCCAAACAAGTCTCTAAAAGCATGAGTTTGCAACTACTTTACTTTTGGAGAAAATTCAAAACATTCATTATTCAATAGAGCCCAATAGCAAAAACCAGCGTTTTGAATGAAGAATCACATTTCTTGGTAGAATCATGCAGGATTGAAATTTTTGATGGTTTTTTACTCCTCTCAACAGCCCAAACAAGTTTCTAAAAGGATGAGTTTGCAACTACTTTACTTTTGGAGAAAATTCAAAACATTCATTATTCAATAGGGCCCAAACTATCAAAAACCAGCGGTTTCAATGAACACACATTTCTTGGTAGAATCATGCAGGACTGAAATTTTTGATGTTTTTCTACTCCTCTCATGAGCCCAAACAAGTCTCTAAAAGCATGAGTTTGCAACTACTTTACTTTTGGAGAAAATTCAAAACATTAACTATTCAATAGAGCCCAATAGCAAAAATCAGGTTTTGAATGAAGAATCACATTTCTTGGTAAAATCATGCAGGATTGAAATTTTTGATGGTTTTTTACTCCTCTCAACAGCCCAAACAAGTTTCTAAAAGGATGAGTTTGCAACTACTTTACTTTTGGAGAAAATTCAAAACATTCCTTATTCAATAGGGCCCAAACTATCAAAAACCAGCGGTTTCAATGAACACACATTTCTTGGTAGAATCATGCAGGACTGAAATTTTTGATGTTTTTCTACTCCTCTCATGAGCCCAAACAAGTCTCTAAAAGCATGAGTTTGCAACTACTTTACTTTTGGAGAAAATTCAAAACATTCATTATTCAATAGAGCCCAATAGCAAAAACCAGCGTTTTGAATGAAGAATCACATTTCTTGGTAGAATCATGCAGGATTGAAATTTTTGATGATTTTTTACTCCTCTCAACAGCCCAAACAAGTTTCTAAAAGGATGAGTTTGCAACTACTTTACTTTTGGAGAAAATTCAAAACATTCATTATTCAATAGGGCCCAAAATATCAAAAACCAGCGGTTTGAATGAACACACATTTCTTGGTAGAATCGTGCAGGACTGAAATTTTTGATGTTTTTCTACTTCTCTCATGAGCCCAAACAAGTCTCTAAAAGGATGAGTTTGCAACTACTTTACTTTTGGAGAAAATTCAAAACATTCATTATTCAATAGAGCCCAATAGCAAAAACCAGCGTTTTGAATGAAGGATCACATTTCTTGGTAGAATCATGCAGGATTGAAATTTTTGATGGTTTTTTACTCCTCTCAACATCCCAAACAAGTTTCTAAAAGGATGAGTTTGCAACTACTTTACTTTTGGAGAAAATTCAAAACATTCATTAATCAATAGGGCCCAAACTATCAAAAACCAGCGGTTTCAATGAACACACATTTCTTGGTAGAATCATGCAGGACTGAAATTTTTGATGTTTTTCTACTCCTCTCATGAGCCCAAACAAGTCTCTAAAAGCATGAGTTTGCAACTACTTTACTTTTGGAGAAAATTCAAAACATTCATTATTCAATAGAGCCCAGTAGCAAAAATCAGGTTTTGAATGAAGAATCACATTTCTTGGTAGAATCATGCAGGATTGAAATTTTTGATGGTTTTTTACTCCTCAACAGCCCAAACAAGTTTCTAAAAGGATGAGTTTGCAACTACTTTACTTTTGGAGAAAATTCAAAACATTCATTATTCAATAGGGCCCAAACTATCAAAAACCAGCGGTTTCAATGAACACACATTTCTTGGTAGAATCATGCAGGACTGAAATTTTTGATGTTTTTCTACTCCTCTCATGAGCCCAAACAAGTCTCTAAAAGCATGAGTTTGCAACTACTTTACTTTTGGAGAAAATTCAAAACATTCATTATTCAATAGAGCCCAATAGCAAAAACCAGCGTTTTGAATGAAGAATCACATTTCTTGGTAGAATCATGCAGGATTGAAATTTTTGATGGTTTTTTACTCCTCTCAACAGCCCAAACAAGTTTCTAAAAGGATGAGTTTGCAACTACTTTACTTTTGGAGAAAATTCAAAACATTCATTATTCAATAGGGCCCAAACTATCAAAAACCAGCGGTTTGAATGAACACATTTCTTGGTAGAATCATGCAGGACTGAAATTTTTGATGTTTTTCTACTCCTCTCATGAGCCCAAACAAGTCTCTAAAAGCATGAGTTTGCAACTACTTTACTTTTGGAGAAAATTCAAAACATTCACTATTCAATAGAGCCCAATAGCAAAAATCAGGTTTTGAATGAAGAATCACATTTCTTGGTAAAATCATGTAGGATTGAAATTTTTGATGGTTTTTTACTCCTCTCAACAGCCCAAACAAGTTTCTAAAAGGATGAGTTTGCAACTACTTTACTTTTGGAGAAAATTCAAAACATTCATTATTCAATAGGGCCCAAACTATCAAAAACCAGCGGTTTCAATGAACACACATTTCTTGGTAGAATCATGCAGGACTGAAATTTTTGATGTTTTTCTACTCCTCTCATGAGCCCAAACAAGTCTCTAAAAGCATGAGTTTGCAACTACTTTACTTTTGGAGAAAATTCAAAACATTCATTATTCAATAGAGCCCAATAGCAAAAACCAGCGTTTTGAATGAAGAATCACATTTCTTGGTAGAATCATGCAGGATTGAAATTTTTGATGGTTTTTTACTCCTCTCAACAGCCCAAACAAGTTTCTAAAAGGATGAGTTTGCAACTACTTTACTTTTGGAGAAAATTCAAAACATTCATTATTCAATAGGGTCCAAACTATCAAAAACCAGCGGTTTCAATGAACACACATTTCTTGGTAGAATCATGCAGGACTGAAATTTTTGATGTTTTTCTACTCCTCTCATGAGCCCAAACAAGTATCTAAAAGCATGAGTTTGCAACTACTTTACTTTTGGAGAAAATTCAAAACATTCATTATTCAATAGGGCCCAAACTATCAAAAACCAGCGGTTTGAATGAACACACATTTCTTGGTAGAATCATGCAGGACTGAAATTTTTGATGTTTTTCTACTCCTCTCATGAGCCCAAACAAGTCTCTTAAAGCATGAGTTTGCAACTACTTTAATTTTGGAGAAAATTCAAAACATTCATTATTCAATAGAGCCCAATAGCAAAAACCAGCGTTTTGAATGAAGAATCACATTTCTTGGTAGAATCATGCAGGATTGAAATTTTTGATGGCTTTTTACTCCTCTCAACAGCCCAAACAAGTTTCTAAAAGGATGAGTTTGCAACTACTTTACTTTTGGAGAAAATTCAAAACATTCATTATTCAATAGGGCCCAAACTATCAAAAACCAGCGGTTTCAATGAACACATTTCTTGGTAGAATCATGCAGGACTGAAATTTTTGATGTTTTTCTACTCCTCTCATGAGCCCAAACAAGTCTCTAAAAGCATGAGTTTGCAACTACTTTACTTTTGGAGAAAATTCAAAACATTCACTATTCAATAGAGCCCAATAGCAAAAATCAGGTTTTGAATGAAGAATCACATTTCTTGGTAAAATCATGCAGGATTGAAATATTTGATGGTTTTTTACTCCTCTCAACAGCCCAAACAAGTTTCTAAAAGGATGAGTTTGCAACTACTTTACTTTTGGAGAAAATTCAAAACATTCATTATTCAATAGGGCCCAAACTATCAAAAACCAGCGGTTTGAATGAACACACATTTCTTGGTAGAATCATGCAGGACTGAAATTTTTGATGTTTTTCTACTCCTCTCATGAGCCCAAACAAGTCTCTAAAAGCATGAGTTTGCAACTACTTTACTTTTGGAGAAAATTCAAAACATTCATTATTCAATAGAGCCCAATAGCAAAAACCAGCGTTTTGAATGAAGAATCACATTTCTTGGTAGAATCATGCAGGATTGAAATTTTTGATGGTTTTTTACTCCTCTCAACAGCCCAAACAAGTTTCTAAAAGGATGAGTTTGCAACTACTTTACTTTTGGAGAAAATTCAAAACATTCATTATTCAATAGGGCCCAAACTATCAAAAACCAGCCGTTTCAGTGAACACACATGTCTTGGTAGAATCATGCAGGACTGAAATTTTTGATGTTTTTCTTCTCCTCTCATGAGCCCAAACAAGTCTCTAACAGCATGAGTTTGCAACTACTTTACTTTTGGAGAAAATTCAAAACATTCATTATTCAATAGAGCCCAATAGCAAAAACCAGCGTTTTGAATGAAGAATCACATTTCTTGGTAGAATCATGCAGGATTGAAATTTTTGATGGTTTTTTACTCCTCTCAACAGCCCAAACAAGTTTCTAAAAGGATGAGTTTGCAACTACTTTACTTTTGGAGAAAATTCAAAACATTCATTATTCAATAGGGCCCAAAATATCAAAAACCAGCGGTTTGAATGAACACACATTTCTTGGTAGAATCGTGCAGGACTGAAATTTTTGATGTTTTTCTATTCCTCTCATGAGCCCAAACAAGTCTCTAAAAGCATGAGTTTGCAACTACTTTACTTTTGGAGAAAATTCAAAACATTCATTATTCAATAGAGCCCAATAGCAAAAACCAGCGTTTTGAATGAAGAATCACATTTCTTGGTAGAATCATGCAGGATTGAAATTTTTGATGGTTTTTTACTCCTCTCAACAGCCCAAACAAGTTTCTAAAAGGATGAGTTTGCAACTACTTTACTTTTGGAGAAAATTCAAAACATTCATTATTCAATAGGGCCCAAACTATCAAAAACCAGCGGTTTCAATGAACACACATTTCTTGGTAGAATCATGCAGGACTGAAATTTTTGATGTTTTTCTACTCCTCTCATGAGCCCAAACAAGTCTCTAAAAGCATGAGTTTGCAACTACTTTACTTTTGGAGAAAATTCAAAACATTCATTATTCAATAGAGCCCAATAGCAAAAACCAGCGTTTTGAATGAAGAATCACATTTCTTGGTAGAATCATGCAGGATTGAAATTTTTGATGGTTTTTTACTCCTCTCAACAGCCCAAACAAGTTTCTAAAAGGATGAGTTTGCAACTACTTTACTTTTGGAGAAAATTCAAAACATTCATTATTCAATAGGGCCCAAACTATCAAAAACCAGCGGTTTCAATGAACACACATTTCTTGGTAGAATCATGCAGGACTGAAATTTTTGATGTTTTTCTACTCCTCTCATGAGCCCAAACAAGTCTCTAAAAGCATGAGTTTGCAACTACTTTACTTTTGGAGAAAATTCAAAACATTAACTATTCAATAGAGCCCAATAGCAAAAATCAGGTTTTGAATGAAGAATCACATTTCTTGGTAAAATCATGCAGGATTGAAATTTTTGATGGTTTTTTACTCCTCTCAACAGCCCAAACAAGTTTCTAAAAGGATGAGTTTGCAACTACTTTACTTTTGGAGAAAATTCAAAACATTCCTTATTCAATAGGGCCCAAACTATCAAAAACCAGCGGTTTCAATGAACACACATTTCTTGGTAGAATCATGCAGGACTGAAATTTTTGATGTTTTTCTACTCCTCTCATGAGCCCAAACAAGTCTCTAAAAGCATGAGTTTGCAACTACTTTACTTTTGGAGAAAATTCAAAACATTCATTATTCAATAGAGCCCAATAGCAAAAACCAGCGTTTTGAATGAAGAATCACATTTCTTGGTAGAATCATGCAGGATTGAAATTTTTGATGATTTTTTACTCCTCTCAACAGCCCAAACAAGTTTCTAAAAGGATGAGTTTGCAACTACTTTACTTTTGGAGAAAATTCAAAACATTCATTATTCAATAGGGCCCAAACTATCAAAAACCAGCGGTTTCAATGAACACACATTTCTTGGTAGAATCATGCAGGACTGAAATTTTTGATGTTTTTCTACTCCTCTCATGAGCCCAAACAAGTCTCTAAAAGCATGAGTTTGCAACTACTTTACTTTTGGAGAAAATTCAAAACATTCATTATTCAATAGAGCCCAATAGCAAAAATCAGGTTTTGAATGAAGAATCACATTTCTTGGTAGAATCATGCAGGATTGAAATTTTTGATGGTTTTTTTACTCCTCTCAACAGCCCAAACAAGTTTCTAAAAGGATGAGTTTGCAACTACTTTACTTTTGGAGAAAATTCAAAACATTCATTATTCAATAGGGCCCAAAATATCAAAAACCAGCGGTTTGAATGAACACACATTTCTTGGTAGAATCGTGCAGGACTGAAATTTTTGATGTTTTTCTACTTCTCTCATGAGCCCAAACAAGTCTCTAAAAGGATGAGTTTGCAACTACTTTACTTTTGGAGAAAATTCAAAACATTCATTATTCAATAGAGCCCAATAGCAAAAACCAGCGTTTTGAATGAAGGATCACATTTCTTGGTAGAATCATGCAGGATTGAAATTTTTGATGGTTTTTTACTCCTCTCAACATCCCAAACAAGTTTCTAAAAGGATGAGTTTGCAACTACTTTACTTTTGGAGAAAATTCAAAACATTCATTAATCAATATGGCCCAAACTATCAAAAACCAGCGGTTTCAATGAACACACATTTCTTGGTAGAATCATGCAGGACTGAAATTTTTGATGTTTTTCTACTCCTCTCATGAGCCCAAACAAGTCTCTAAAAGCATGAGTTTGCAACTACTTTACTTTTGGAGAAAATTCAAAACATTCATTATTCAATAGAGCCCAGTAGCAAAAATCAGGTTTTGAATGAAGAATCACATTTCTTGGTAGAATCATGCAGGATTGAAATTTTTGATGTTTTTTTACTCCTCAACAGCCCAAACAAGTTTCTAAAAGGATGAGTTTGCAACTACTTTACTTTTGGAGAAAATTCAAAACATTCATTATTCAATAGGGCCCAAACTATCAAAAACCAGCGGTTTCAATGAACACACATTTCTTGGTAGAATCATGCAGGACTGAAATTTTTGATGTTTTTCTACTCCTCTCATGAGCCCAAACAAGTCTCTAAAAGCATGAGTTTGCAACTACTTTACTTTTGGAGAAAATTCAAAACATTCATTATTCAATAGAGCCCAATAGCAAAAACCAGCGTTTTGAATGAAGAATCACATTTCTTGGTAGAATCATGCAGGATTGAAATTTTTGATGGTTTTTTACTCCTCTCAACAGCCCAAACAAGTTTCTAAAAGGATGAGTTTGCAACTACTTTACTTTTGGAGAAAATTCAAAACATTCATTATTCAATAGGGCCCAAACTATCAAAAACCATCGGTTTGAATGAACACATTTCTTGGTAGAATCATGCAGGACTGAAATTTTTGATGTTTTTCTACTCCTCTCATGAGCCCAAACAAGTCTCTAAAAGCATGAGTTTGCAACTACTTTACTTTTGGAGAAAATTCAAAACATTCACTATTCAATAGAGCCCAATAGCAAAAATCAGGTTTTGAATGAAGAATCACATTTCTTGGTAAAATCATGTAGGATTGAAATTTTTGATGGTTTTTTACTCCTCTCAACAGCCCAAACAAGTTTCTAAAAGGATGAGTTTGCAACTACTTTACTTTTGGAGAAAATTCAAAACATTCATTATTCAATAGGGCCCAAACTATCAAAAACCAGCGGTTTCAATGAACACACATTTCTTGGTAGAATCATGCAGGACTGAAATTTTTGATGTTTTTCTACTCCTCTCATGAGCCCAAACAAGTCTCTAAAAGCATGAGTTTGCAACTACTTTACTTGTGGAGAAAATTCAAAACATTCATTATTCAATAGAGCCCAATAGCAAAAACCAGCGTTTTGAATGAAGAATCACATTTCTTGGTAGAATCATGCAGGATTGAAATTTTTGATGGTTTTTTACTCCTCTCAACAGCCCAAACAAGTTTCTAAAAGGATGAGTTTGCAACTACTTTACTTTTGGAGAAAATTCAAAACATTCATTATTCAATAGGGTCCAAACTATCAAAAACCAGCGGTTTCAATGAACACACATTTCTTGGTAGAATCATGCAGGACTGAAATTTTTGATGTTTTTCTACTCCTCTCATGAGCCCAAACAAGTCTCTAAAAGCATGAGTTTGCAACTACTTTACTTTTGGAGAAAATTCAAAACATTCATTATTCAATAGGGCCCAAACTATCAAAAACCAGCGGTTTGAATGAACACACATTTCTTGGTAGAATCATGCAGGACTGAAATTTTTGATGTTTTTCTACTCCTCTCATGAGCCCAAACAAGTCTCTTAAAGCATGAGTTTGCAACTACTTTAATTTTGGAGAAAATTCAAAACATTCATTATTCAATAGAGCCCAATAGCAAAAACCAGCGTTTTGAATGAAGAATCACATTTCTTGGTAGAATCATGCAGGATTGAAATTTTTGATGGCTTTTTACTCCTCTCAACAGCCCAAACAAGTTTCTAAAAGGATGAGTTTGCAACTACTTTACTTTTGGAGAAAATTCAAAACATTCATTATTCAATAGGGCCCAAACTATCAAAAACCAGCGGTTTCAATGAACACATTTCTTGGTAGAATCATGCAGGACTGAAATTTTTGATGTTTTTCTACTCCTCTCATGAGCCCAAACAAGTCTCTAAAAGCATGAGTTTGCAACTACTTTACTTTTTGAGAAAATTCAAAACATTCACTATTCAATAGAGCCCAATAGCAAAAATCAGGTTTTGAATGAAGAATCACATTTCTTGGTAAAATCATGCAGGATTGAAATATTTGATGGTTTTTTACTCCTCTCAACAGCCCAAACAAGTTTCTAAAAGGATGAGTTTGCAACTACTTTACTTTTGGAGAAAATTCAAAACATTCATTATTCAATAGGGCCCAAACTATCAAAAACCAGCGGTTTGAATGAACACACATTTCTTGGTAGAATCATGCAGGACTGAAATTTTTGATGTTTTTCTACTCCTCTCATGAGCCCAAACAAGTCTCTAAAAGCATGAGTTTGCAACTACTTTACTTTTGGAGAAAATTCAAAACATTCATTATTCAATAGAGCCCAATAGCAAAAACCAGCGTTTTGAATGAAGAATCACATTTCTTGGTAGAATCATGCAGGATTGAAATTTTTGATGTTTTTTTACTCCTCTCAACAGCCCAAACAAGTTTCTAAAAGGATGAGTTTGCAACTACTTTACTTTTGGAGAAAATTCAAAACATTCATTATTCAATAGGGCCCAAACTATCAAAAACCAGCCGTTTCAGTGAACACACATGTCTTGGTAGAATCATGCAGGACTGAAATTTTTGATGTTTTTCTTCTCCTCTCATGAGCCCAAACAAGTCTCTAAAAGCATGAGTTTGCAACTACTTTACTTTTGGAGAAAATTCAAAACATTCATTATTCAATAGAGCCCAATAGCAAAAACCAGCGTTTTGAATGAAGAATCACATTTCTTGGTAGAATCATGCAGGATTGAAATTTTTGATGGTTTTTTACTCCTCTCAACAGCCCAAACAAGTTTCTAAAAGGATGAGTTTGCAACTACTTTACTTTTGGAGAAAATTCAAAACATTCATTATTCAATAGGGCCCAAACTATCAAAAACCAGCGGTTTGAATGAACACACATTTCTTGGTAGAATCATGCAGGACTGAAATTTTTGATGTTTTTCTACTCCTCTCATGAGCCCAAACAAGTCTCTAAAAGCATGAGTTTGCAACTACTTTACTTTTGGAGAAAATTCAAAACATTCATTATTCAATAGAGCCCAATAGCAAAAACCAGCGTTTTGAATGAAGAATCACATTTCTTGGTAGAATCATGCAGGTTTGAAATTTTTGATGGTTTTTTACTCCTCTCAACAGCCCAAACAAGTTTCTAAAAGGATGAGTTTGCAACTACTTTACTTTTGGAGAAAATTCAAAACATTCATTATTCAATAGGGCCCAAACTATCAAAAACCAGCGGTTTCAATGAACACACATTTCTTGGTAGAATCATGCAGGACTGAAATTTTTGATGTTTTTCTACTCCTCTCATGAGCCCAAACAAGTCTCTAAAAGCATGAGTTTGCAACTACTTTACTTTTGGAGAAAATTCAAAACATTAACTATTCAATAGAGCCCAATAGCAAAAATCAGGTTTTGAATGAAGAATCACATTTCTTGGTAAAATCATGCAGGATTGAAATTTTTGATGGTTTTTTACTCCTCTCAACAGCCCAAACAAGTTTCTAAAAGGATGAGTTTGCAACTACTTTACTTTTGGAGAAAATTCAAAACATTCCTTATTCAATAGGGCCCAAACTATCAAAAACCAGCGGTTTCAATGAACACACATTTCTTGGTAGAATCATGCAGGACTGAAATTTTTGATGTTTTTCTACTCCTCTCATGAGCCCAAACAAGTCTCTAAAAGCATGAGTTTGCAACTACTTTACTTTTGGAGAAAATTCAAAACATTCATTATTCAATAGAGCCCAATAGCAAAAACCAGCGTTTTGAATGAAGAATCACATTTCTTGGTAGAATCATGCAGGATTGAAATTTTTGATGATTTTTTACTCCTCTCAACAGCCCAAACAAGTTTCTAAAAGGATGAGTTTGCAACTACTTTACTTTTGGAGAAAATTCAAAACATTCATTATTCAATAGGGCCCAAAATATCAAAAACCAGCGGTTTGAATGAACACACATTTCTTGGTAGAATCGTGCAGGACTGAAATTTTTGATGTTTTTCTACTTCTCTCATGAGCCCAAACAAGTCTCTAAAAGGATGAGTTTGCAACTACTTTACTTTTGGAGAAAATTCAAAACATTCATTATTCAATAGAGCCCAATAGCAAAAACCAGCGTTTTGAATGATCACATTTCTTGGTAGAATCATGCAGGATTGAAATTTTTGATGGTTTTTTACTCCTCTCAACATCCCAAACAAGTTTCTAAAAGGATGAGTTTGCAACTACTTTACTTTTGGAGAAAATTCAAAACATTCATTAATCAATAGGGCCCAAACTATCAAAAACCAGCGGTTTCAATGAACACACATTTCTTGGTAGAATCATGCAGGACTGAAATTTTTGATGTTTTTCTACTCCTCTCATGAGCCCAAACAAGTCTCTAAAAGCATGAGTTTGCAACTACTTTACTTTTGGAGAAAATTCAAAACATTCATTATTCAATAGAGCCCAATAGCAAAAATCAGGTTTTGAATGAAGAATCACATTTCTTGGTAGAATCATGCAGGATTGAAATTTTTGATGTTTTTTTACTCCTCAACAGCCCAAACAAGTTTCTAAAAGGATGAGTTTGCAACTACTTTACTTTTGGAGAAAATTCAAAACATTCATTATTCAATAGGGCCCAAACTATCAAAAACCAGCGGTTTCAATGAACACACATTTCTTGGTAGAATCATGCAGGACTGAAATTTTTGATGTTTTTCTACTCCTCTCATGAGCCCAAACAAGTCTCTAAAAGCATGAGTTTGCAACTACTTTACTTTTGGAGAAAATTCAAAACATTCATTATTCAATAGAGCCCAATAGCAAAAACCAGCGTTTTGAATGAAGAATCACATTTCTTGGTAGAATCATGCAGGATTGAAATTTTTGATGGTTTTTTACTCCTCTCAACAGCCCAAACAAGTTTCTAAAAGGATGAGTTTGCAACTACTTTACTTTTGGAGAAAATTCAAAACATTCATTATTCAATAGGGCCCAAACTATCAAAAACCAGCGGTTTCAATGAACACACATGTCTTGGTAGAATCATGCAGGACTGAAATTTTTGATGTTTTTCTACTCATCTCATGAGCCCAAACAAGTCTCTAAAAGCATGAGTTTGCAACTACTTTACTTTTGGAGAAAATTCAAAACATTCATTATTCAATAGGGCCCAAACTATCAAAAACCAGCGGTTTCAATGAACACACATTTCTTGGTAGAATCATGCAGGACTGAAATTTTTGATGTTTTTCTTCTCCTCTCATGAGCCCAAACAAGTCTCTAAAAGCATGAGTTTGCAACTACTTTACTTTTGGAGAAAATTCAAAACATTCATTATTCAATAGAGCCCAATAGCAAAAACCAGCGTTTTGAATGAAGAATCACATTTCTTGGTAGAATCATGCAGG
The DNA here is from genome assembly GCF_039654945.1 of Dendrobates tinctorius. Lineage (NCBI taxonomy): Eukaryota > Metazoa > Chordata > Amphibia > Anura > Dendrobatidae > Dendrobates > Dendrobates tinctorius. Next base: position 655,913 of record NW_027362108.1, read on the forward strand.
ATTGAAATTTTTGATGGTTTTTTACTCCTCTCAACAGCCCAAACAAGTTTCTAAAAGGATGAGTTTGCAACTACTTTACTTTTGGAGAAAATTCAAAACATTCATTATTCAATAGGGCCCAAACTATCAAAAACCAGCGGTTTCAATGAACACACATTTCTTGGTAGAATCATGCAGGACTGAAATTTTTGATGTTTTTCTACTCCTCTCATGAGCCCAAACAAGTCTCTAAAAGAATGAGTTTGCAACTACTTTACTTTTGGAGAAAATTCAAAACATTCACTATTCAATAGAGCCCAATAGCAAAAATCAGGTTTTGAATGAAGAATCACATTTCTTGGTAAAATCATGCAGGATTGAAATTTTTGATGGTTTTTTACTCCTCTCAACAGCCCAAACAAGTCTCTAAAAGCATGAGTTTGCAACTACTTTACTTTTGGAGAAAATTCAAAACATTCATTATTCAATAGGGCCCAAACTATCAAAAACCAGCGGTTTCAATGAACACACATTTCTTGGTAGAATCATGCAGGACTGAAATTTTTGATGTTTTTCTACTCCTCTCATGAGCCCAAACAAGTCTCTAAAAGCATGAGTTTGCAACTACTTTACTTTTGGAGAAAATTCAAATCATTCATTATTCAATAGAGCCCAATAGCAAAAACCAGCGTTTTGAATGAAGAATCACATTTCTTGGTAGAATCATGCAGGATTGAAATTTTTGATGATTTTTTACTCCTCTCAACAGCCCAAACAAGTTTCTGAGTTTGCAACTACTTTACTTTTGGAGAAAATTCAAAACATTCATTATTCAATAGAGCCCAATAGCAAAAATCAGGTTTTGAATGAAGAATCACATTTCTTGGTAGAATCATGCAGGATTGAAATTTTTGATGTTTTTTTACTCCTCAACAGCCCAAACAAGTTTCTAAAAGGATGAGTTTGCAACTACTTTACTTTTGGAGAAAATTCAAAACATTCATTATTCAATAGGGCCCAAACTATCAAAAACCAGCGGTTTCAATGAACACACATTTCTTGGTAGAATCATGCAGGACTGAAATTTTTGATGTTTTTCTACTCCTCTCATGAGCCCAAACAAGTCTCTAAAAGCATGAGTTTGCAACTACTTTACTTTTGGAGAAAATTCAAAACATTCATTATTCAATAGAGCCCAATAGCAAAAACCAGCGTTTTGAATGAAGAATCACATTTCTTGGTAGAATCATGCAGGATTGAAATTTTTGATGGTTTTTTACTCCTCTCAACAGCCCAAACAAGTTTCTAAAAGGATGAGTTTGCAACTACTTTACTTTTGGAGAAAATTCAAAACATTCATTATTCAATAGGGCCCAAACTATCAAAAACCAGCGGTTTCAATGAACACACATGTCTTGGTAGAATCATGCAGGACTGAAATTTTTGATGTTTTTCTACTCATCTCATGAGCCAAAACAAGTCTTTAAAAGCATGAGTTTGCAACTACTTTACTTTTGGAGAAAATTCAAAACATTCATTATTCAATAGGGCCCAAACTATCAAAAACCAGCGGTTTCAATGAACACACATTTCTTGGTAGAATCATGCAGGACTGAAATTTTTGATGTTTTTCTTCTCCTCTCATGAGCCCAAACAAGTCTCTAAAAGCATGAGTTTGCAACTACTTTACTTTTGGAGAAAATTCAAAACATTCATTATTCAATAGAGCCCAATAGCAAAAACCAGCGTTTTGAATGAAGAATCACATTTCTTGGTAGAATCATGCAGGATTGAAATTTTTGATGGTTTTTTACTCCTCTCAACAGCCCAAACAAGTTTCTAAAAGGATGAGTTTGCAACTACTTTACTTTTGGAGAAAATTCAAAACATTCATTATTCAATAGGGCCCAAACTATCAAAAACCAGCGGTTTGAATGAACACACATTTCTTGGTAGAATCATGCAGGACTGAAATTTTTGATGTTTTTCTACTCCTCTCATGAGCCCAAACAAGTCTCTAAAAGCATGAGTTTGCAACTACTTTACTTTTGGAGAAAATTCAAAACATTCATTATTCAATAGAGCCCAATAGCAAAAACCAGCGTTTTGAATGAAGAATCACATTTCTTGGTAGAATCATGCAGGATTGAAATTTTTGATGGTTTTTTACTCCTCTCAACAGCCCAAACAAGTTTCTAAAAGGATGAGTTTGCAACTACTTTACTTTTGGAGAAAATTCAAAACATTCATTATTCAATAGGGCCCAAAATATCAAAAACCAGCGGTTTGAATGAACACACATTTCTTGGTAGAATCGTGCAGGACTGAAATTTTTGATGTTTTTCTATTCCTCTCATGAGCCCAAACAAGTCTCTAAAAGCATGAGTTTGCAACTACTTTACTTTTGGAGAAAATTCAAAACATTCATTATTCAATAGAGCCCAATAGCAAAAACCAGCGTTTTGAATGAAGAATCACATTTCTTGGTAGAATCATGCAGGATTGAAATTTTTGATGGTTTTTTACTCCTCTCAACAGCCCAAACAAGTTTCTAAAAGGATGAGTTTGCAACTACTTTACTTTTGGAGAAAATTCAAAACATTCATTATTCAATAGGGCCCAAACTATCAAAAACCAGCGGTTTCAATGAACACACATTTCTTGGTAGAATCATGCAGGACTGAAATTTTTGATGTTTTTCTACTCCTCTCATGAGCCCAAACAAGTCTCTAAAAGCATGAGTTTGCAACTACTTTACTTTTGGAGAAAATTGAAAACATTCATTATTCAATAGAGCCCAATAGCAAAAACCAGCGTTTTGAATGAAGAATCACATTTCTTGGTAGAATCATGCAGGATTGAAATTTTTGATGGTTTTTTACTCCTCTCAACAGCCCAAACAAGTTTCTAAAAGGATGAGTTTGCAACTACTTTACTTTTGGAGAAAATTCAAAACATTCATTATTCAATAGGGCCCAAACTATCAAAAACCAGCGGTTTCAATGAACACACATTTCTTGGTAGAATCATGCAGGACTGAAATTTTTGATGTTTTTCTACTCCTCTCATGAGCCCAAACAAGTCTCTAAAAGCATGAGTTTGCAACTACTTTACTTTTGGAGAAAATTCAAAACATTAACTATTCAATAGAGCCCAATAGCAAAAATCAGGTTTTGAATGAAGAATCACATTTCTTGGTAAAATCATGCAGGATTGAAATTTTTGATGGTTTTTTACTCCTCTCAACAGCCCAAACAAGTTTCTAAAAGGATGAGTTTGCAACTACTTTACTTTTGGAGAAAATTCAAAACATTCCTTATTCAATAGGGCCCAAACTATCAAAAACCAGCGGTTTCAATGAACACACATTTCTTGGTAGAATCATGCAGGACTGAAATTTTTGATGTTTTTCTACTCCTCTCATGAGCCCAAACAAGTCTCTAAAAGCATGAGTTTGCAACTACTTTACTTTTGGAGAAAATTCAAAACATTCATTATTCAATAGAGCCCAATAGCAAAAACCAGCGTTTTGAATGAAGAATCACATTTCTTGGTAGAATCATGCAGGATTGAAATTTTTGATGATTTTTTACTCCTCTCAACAGCCCAAACAAGTTTCTAAAAGGATGAGTTTGCAACTACTTTACTTTTGGAGAAAATTCAAAACATTCATTATTCAATAGGGCCCAAACTATCAAAAACCAGCGGTTTCAATGAACACACATTTCTTGGTAGAATCATGCAGGACTGAAATTTTTGATGTTTTTCTACTCCTCTCATGAGCCCAAACAAGTCTCTAAAAGCATGAGTTTGCAACTACTTTACTTTTGGAGAAAATTCAAAACATTCATTATTCAGTAGAGCCCAATAGCAAAAATCAGGTTTTGAATGAAGAATCACATTTCTTGGTAGAATCATGCAGGATTGAAATTTTTTTTGGTTTTTTTACTCCTCTCAACAGCCCAAACAAGTTTCTAAAAGGATGAGTTTGCAACTACTTTACTTTTGGAGAAAATTCAAAACATTCATTATTCAATAGGGCCCAAAATATCAAAAACCAGCGGTTTGAATGAACACACATTTCTTGGTAGAATCGTGCAGGACTGAAATTTTTGATGTTTTTCTACTTCTCTCATGAGCCCAAACAAGTCTCTAAAAGGATGAGTTTGCAACTACTTTACTTTTGGAGAAAATTCAAAACATTCATTATTCAATAGAGCCCAATAGCAAAAACCAGCGTTTTGAATGAAGGATCACATTTCTTGGTAGAATCATGCAGGATTGAAATTTTTGATGGTTTTTTACTCCTCTCAACATCCCAAACAAGTTTCTAAAAGGATGAGTTTGCAACTACTTTACTTTTGGAGAAAATTCAAAACATTCATTAATCAATAGGGCCCAAACTATCAAAAACCAGCGGTTTCAATGAACACACATTTCTTGGTAGAATCATGCAGGACTGAAATTTTTGATGTTTTTCTACTCCTCTCATGAGCCCAAACAAGTCTCTAAAAGCATGAGTTTGCAACTACTTTACTTTTGGAGAAAATTCAAAACATTCATTATTCAATAGAGCCCAGTAGCAAAAATCAGGTTTTGAATGAAGAATCACATTTCTTGGTAGAATCATGCAGGATTGAAATTTTTGATGTTTTTTTACTCCTCAACAGCCCAAACAAGTTTCTAAAAGGATGAGTTTGCAACTACTTTACTTTTGGAGAAAATTCAAAACATTCATTATTCAATAGGGCCCAAACTATCAAAAACCAGCGGTTTCAATGAACACACATTTCTTGGTAGAATCATGCAGGACTGAAATTTTTGATGTTTTTCTACTCCTCTCATGAGCCCAAACAAGTCTCTAAAAGCATGAGTTTGCAACTACTTTACTTTTGGAGAAAATTCAAAACATTCATTATTCAATAGAGCCCAATAGCAAAAACCAGCGTTTTGAATGAAGAATCACATTTCTTGGTAGAATCATGCAGGATTGAAATTTTTGATGGTTTTTTACTCCTCTCAACAGCCCAAACAAGTTTCTAAAAGGATGAGTTTGCAACTACTTTACTTTTGGAGAAAATTCAAAACATTCATTATTCAATAGGGCCCAAACTATCAAAAACCATCGGTTTGAATGAACACATTTCTTGGTAGAATCATGCAGGACTGAAATTTTTGATGTTTTTCTACTCCTCTCATGAGCCCAAACAAGTCTCTAAAAGCATGAGTTTGCAACTACTTTACTTTTGGAGAAAATTCAAAACATTCACTATTCAATAGAGCCCAATAGCAAAAATCAGGTTTTGAATGAAGAATCACATTTCTTGGTAAAATCATGTAGGATTGAAATTTTTGATGGTTTTTTACTCCTCTCAACAGCCCAAACAAGTTTCTAAAAGGATGAGTTTGCAACTACTTTACTTTTGGAGAAAATTCAAAACATTCATTATTCAATAGGGCCCAAACTATCAAAAACCAGCGGTTTCAATGAACACACATTTCTTGGTAGAATCATGCAGGACTGAAATTTTTGATGTTTTTCTACTCCTCTCATGAGCCCAAACAAGTCTCTAAAAGCATGAGTTTGCAACTACTTTACTTGTGGAGAAAATTCAAAACATTCATTATTCAATAGAGCCCAATAGCAAAAACCAGCGTTTTGAATGAAGAATCACATTTCTTGGTAGAATCATGCAGGATTGAAATTTTTGATGGTTTTTTACTCCTCTCAACAGCCCAAACAAGTTTCTAAAAGGATGAGTTTGCAACTACTTTACTTTTGGAGAAAATTCAAAACATTCATTATTCAATAGGGTCCAAACTATCAAAAACCAGCGGTTTCAATGAACACACATTTCTTGGTAGAATCATGCAGGACTGAAATTTTTGATGTTTTTCTACTCCTCTCATGAGCCCAAACAAGTCTCTAAAAGCATGAGTTTGCAACTACTTTACTTTTGGAGAAAATTCAAAACATTCATTATTCAATAGGGCCCAAACTATCAAAAACCAGCGGTTTGAATGAACACACATTTCTTGGTAGAATCATGCAGGACTGAAATTTTTGATGTTTTTCTACTCCTCTCATGAGCCCAAACAAGTCTCTTAAAGCATGAGTTTGCAACTACTTTAATTTTGGAGAAAATTCAAAACATTCATTATTCAATAGAGCCCAATAGCAAAAACCAGCGTTTTGAATGAAGAATCACATTTCTTGGTAGAATCATGCAGGATTGAAATTTTTGATGGCTTTTTACTCCTCTCAACAGCCCAAACAAGTTTCTAAAAGGATGAGTTTGCAACTACTTTACTTTTGGAGAAAATTCAAAACATTCATTATTCAATAGGGCCCAAACTATCAAAAACCAGCGGTTTCAATGAACACATTTCTTGGTAGAATCATGCAGGACTGAAATTTTTGATGTTTTTCTACTCCTCTCATGAGCCCAAACAAGTCTCTAAAAGCATGAGTTTGCAACTACTTTACTTTTGGAGAAAATTCAAAACATTCACTATTCAATAGAGCCCAATAGCAAAAATCAGGTTTTGAATGAAGAATCACATTTCTTGGTAAAATCATGCAGGATTGAAATATTTGATGTTTTTTTACTCCTCTCAACAGCCCAAACAAGTTTCTAAAAGGATGAGTTTGCAACTACTTTACTTTTGGAGAAAATTCAAAACATTCCTTATTCAATAGGGCCCAAACTATCAAAAACCAGCGGTTTCAATGAACACACATTTCTTGGTAGAATCATGCAGGACTGAAATTTTTGATGCTTTTCTACTCCTCTCATGAGCCCAAACAAGTCTCTAAAAGCATGAGTTTGCAACTACTTTACTTTTGGAGAAAATTCAAAACATTCATTATTCAATAGAGCCCAATAGCAAAAACCAGCGTTTTGAATGAAGAATCACATTTCTTGGTAGAATCATGCAGGATTGAAATTTTTGATGATTTTTTACTCCTCTCAACAGCCCAAACAAGTTTCTAAAAGGATGAGTTTGCAACTACTTTACTTTTGGAGAAAATTCAAAACATTCATTATTCAATAGGGCCCAAACTATCAAAAACCAGCGGTTTCAATGAACACACATTTCTTGGTAGAATCATGCAGGACTGAAATTTTTGATGTTTTTCTACTCCTCTCATGAGCCCAAACAAGTCTCTAAAAGCATGAGTTTGCAACTACTTTACTTTTGGAGAAAATTCAAAACATTCATTATTCAATAGAGCCCAATAGCAAAAATCAGGTTTTGAATGAAGAATCACATTTCTTGGTAGAATCATGCAGGATTGAAATTTTTGATGGTTTTTTTACTCCTCTCAACAGCCCAAACAAGTTTCTAAAAGGATGAGTTTGCAACTACTTTACTTTTGGAGAAAATTCAAAACATTCATTATTCAATAGGGCCCAAAATATCAAAAACCAGCGGTTTGAATGAACACACATTTCTTGGTAGAATCGTGCAGGACTGAAATTTTTGATGTTTTTCTACTTCTCTCATGAGCCCAAACAAGTCTCTAAAAGGATGAGTTTGCAACTACTTTACTTTTGGAGAAAATTCAAAACATTCATTATTCAATAGAGCCCAATAGCAAAAACCAGCGTTTTGAATGAAGGATCACATTTCTTGGTAGAATCATGCAGGATTGAAATTTTTGATGGTTTTTTACTCCTCTCAACATCCCAAACAAGTTTCTAAAAGGATGAGTTTGCAACTACTTTACTTTTGGAGAAAATTCAAAACATTCATTAATCAATAGGGCCCAAACTATCAAAAACCAGCGGTTTCAATGAACACACATTTCTTGGTAGAATCATGCAGGACTGAAATTTTTGATGTTTTTCTACTCCTCTCATGAGCCCAAACAAGTCTCTAAAAGCATGAGTTTGCAACTACTTTACTTTTGGAGAAAATTCAAAACATTCATTATTCAATAGAGCCCAGTAGCAAAAATCAGGTTTTGAATGAAGAATCACATTTCTTGGTAGAATCATGCAGGATTGAAATTTTTGATGTTTTTTTACTCCTCAACAGCCCAAACAAGTTTCTAAAAGGATGAGTTTGCAACTACTTTACTTTTGGAGAAAATTCAAAACATTCATTATTCAATAGGGCCCAAACTATCAAAAACCAGCGGTTTCAATGAACACACATTTCTTGGTAGAATCATGCAGGACTGAAATTTTTGATGTTTTTCTACTCCTCTCATGAGCCCAAACAAGTCTCTAAAAGCATGAGTTTGCAACTACTTTACTTTTGGAGAAAATTCAAAACATTCATTATTCAATAGAGCCCAATAGCAAAAACCAGCGTTTTGAATGAAGAATCACATTTCTTGGTAGAATCATGCAGGATTGAAATTTTTGATGGTTTTTTACTCCTCTCAACAGCCCAAACAAGTTTCTAAAAGGATGAGTTTGCAACTACTTTACTTTTGGAGAAAATTCAAAACATTCATTATTCAATAGGGCCCAAACTATCAAAAACCATCGGTTTGAATGAACACATTTCTTGGTAGAATCATGCAGGACTGAAATTTTTGATGTTTTTCTACTCCTCTCATGAGCCCAAACAAGTCTCTAAAAGCATGAGTTTGCAACTACTTTACTTTTGGAGAAAATTCAAAACATTCACTATTCAATAGAGCCCAATAGCAAAAATCAGGTTTTGAATGAAGAATCACATTTCTTGGTAAAATCATGTAGGATTGAAATTTTTGATGGTTTTTTACTCCTCTCAACAGCCCAAACAAGTTTCTAAAAGGATGAGTTTGCAACTACTTTACTTTTGGAGAAAATTCAAAACATTCATTATTCAATAGGGCCCAAACTATCAAAAACCAGCGGTTTCAATGAACACACATTTCTTGGTAGAATCATGCAGGACTGAAATTTTTGATGTTTTTCTACTCCTCTCATGAGCCCAAACAAGTCTCTAAAAGCATGAGTTTGCAACTACTTTACTTGTGGAGAAAATTCAAAACATTCATTATTCAATAGAGCCCAATAGCAAAAACCAGCGTTTTGAATGAAGAATCACATTTCTTGGTAGAATCATGCAGGATTGAAATTTTTGATGGTTTTTTACTCCTCTCAACAGCCCAAACAAGTTTCTAAAAGGATGAGTTTGCAACTACTTTACTTTTGGAGAAAATTCAAAACATTCATTATTCAATAGGGTCCAAACTATCAAAAACCAGCGGTTTCAATGAACACACATTTCTTGGTAGAATCATGCAGGACTGAAATTTTTGATGTTTTTCTACTCCTCTCATGAGCCCAAACAAGTCTCTAAAAGCATGAGTTTGCAACTACTTTACTTTTGGAGAAAATTCAAAACATTCATTATTCAATAGGGCCCAAACTATCAAAAACCAGCGGTTTGAATGAACACACATTTCTTGGTAGAATCATGCAGGACTGAAATTTTTGATGTTTTTCTACTCCTCTCATGAGCCCAAACAAGTCTCTTAAAGCATGAGTTTGCAACTACTTTAATTTTGGAGAAAATTCAAAACATTCATTATTCAATAGAGCCCAATAGCAAAAACCAGCGTTTTGAATGAAGAATCACATTTCTTGGTAGAATCATGCAGGATTGAAATTTTTGATGGCTTTTTACTCCTCTCAACAGCCCAAACAAGTTTCTAAAAGGATGAGTTTGCAACTACTTTACTTTTGGAGAAAATTCAAAACATTCATTATTCAATAGGGCCCAAACTATCAAAAACCAGCGGTTTCAATGAACACATTTCTTGGTAGAATCATGCAGGACTGAAATTTTTGATGTTTTTCTACTCCTCTCATGAGCCCAAACAAGTCTCTAAAAGCATGAGTTTGCAACTACTTTACTTTTTGAGAAAATTCAAAACATTCACTATTCAATAGAGCCCAATAGCAAAAATCAGGTTTTGAATGAAGAATCACATTTCTTGGTAAAATCATGCAGGATTGAAATATTTGATGGTTTTTTACTCCTCTCAACAGCCCAAACAAGTTTCTAAAAGGATGAGTTTGCAACTACTTTACTTTTGGAGAAAATTCAAAACATTCATTATTCAATAGGGCCCAAACTATCAAAAACCAGCGGTTTGAATGAACACACATTTCTTGGTAGAATCATGCAGGACTGAAATTTTTGATGTTTTTCTACTCCTCTCATGAGCCCAAACAAGTCTCTAAAAGCATGAGTTTGCAACTACTTTACTTTTGGAGAAAATTCAAAACATTCATTATTCAATAGAGCCCAATAGCAAAAACCAGCGTTTTGAATGAAGAATCACATTTCTTGGTAGAATCATGCAGGATTGAAATTTTTGATGGTTTTTTACTCCTCTCAACAGCCCAAACAAGTTTCTAAAAGGATGAGTTTGCAACTACTTTACTTTTGGAGAAAATTCAAAACATTCATTATTCAATAGGGCCCAAACTATCAAAAACCAGCCGTTTCAGTGAACACACATGTCTTGGTAGAATCATGCAGGACTGAAATTTTTGATGTTTTTCTTCTCCTCTCATGAGCCCAAACAAGTCTCTAAAAGCATGAGTTTGCAACTACTTTACTTTTGGAGAAAATTCAAAACATTCATTATTCAATAGAGCCCAATAGCAAAAACCAGCGTTTTGAATGAAGAATCACATTTCTTGGTAGAATCATGCAGGATTGAAATTTTTGATGGTTTTTTACTCCTCTCAACAGCCCAAACAAGTTTCTAAAAGGATGAGTTTGCAACTACTTTACTTTTGGAGAAAATTCAAAACATTCATTATTCAATAGGGCCCAAACTATCAAAAACCAGCGGTTTGAATGAACACACATTTCTTGGTAGAATCATGCAGGACTGAAATTTTTGATGTTTTTCTACTCCTCTCATGAGCCCAAACAAGTCTCTAAAAGCATGAGTTTGCAACTACTTTACTTTTGGAGAAAATTCAAAACATTCATTATTCAATAGAGCCCAATAGCAAAAACCAGCGTTTTGAATGAAGAATCACATTTCTTGGTAGAATCATGCAGGTTTGAAATTTTTGATGGTTTTTTACTCCTCTCAACAGCCCAAACAAGTTTCTAAAAGGATGAGTTTGCAACTACTTTACTTTTGGAGAAAATTCAAAACATTCATTATTCAATAGGGCCCAAACTATCAAAAACCAGCGGTTTCAATGAACACACATTTCTTGGTAGAATCATGCAGGACTGAAATTTTTGATGTTTTTCTACTCCTCTCATGAGCCCAAACAAGTCTCTAAAAGCATGAGTTTGCAACTACTTTACTTTTGGAGAAAATTCAAAACATTAACTATTCAATAGAGCCCAATAGCAAAAATCAGGTTTTGAATGAAGAATCACATTTCTTGGTAAAATCATGCAGGATTGAAATTTTTGATGGTTTTTTACTCCTCTCAACAGCCCAAACAAGTTTCTAAAAGGATGAGTTTGCAACTACTTTACTTTTGGAGAAAATTCAAAACATTCCTTATTCAATAGGGCCCAAACTATCAAAAACCAGCGGTTTCAATGAACACACATTTCTTGGTAGAATCATGCAGGACTGAAATTTTTGATGTTTTTCTACTCCTCTCATGAGCCCAAACAAGTCTCTAAAAGCATGAGTTTGCAACTACTTTACTTTTGGAGAAAATTCAAAACATTCATTATTCAATAGAGCCCAATAGCAAAAACCAGCGTTTTGAATGAAGAATCACATTTCTTGGTAGAATCATGCAGGATTGAAATTTTTGATGATTTTTTACTCCTCTCAACAGCCCAAACAAGTTTCTAAAAGGATGAGTTTGCAACTACTTTACTTTTGGAGAAAATTCAAAACATTCATTATTCAATAGGGCCCAAACTATCAAAAACCAGCGGTTTCAATGAACACACATTTCTTGGTAGAATCATGCAGGACTGAAATTTTTGATGTTTTTCTACTCCTCTCATGAGCCCAAACAAGTCTCTAAAAGCATGAGTTTGCAACTACTTTACTTTTGGAGAAAATTCAAAACATTCATTATTCAATAGAGCCCAATAGCAAAAACCAGCGTTTTGAATGAAGAATCACATTTCTTGGTAGAATCATGCAGGATTGAAATTTTTGATGATTTTTTACTCCTCTCAACAGCCCAAACAAGTTTCTAAAAGGATGAGTTTGCAACTACTTTACTTTTGGAGAAAATTCAAAACATTCATTATTCAATAGGGCCCAAACTATCAAACACCAGCGGTTTCAATGAACACACATTTCTTGGTAGAATCATGCAGGACTGAAATTTTTGATGTTTTTCTACTCCTCTCATGAGCCCAAACAAGTCTCTAAAAGCATGAGTTTGCAACTACTTTACTTTTGGAGAAAATTCAAAACATTCATTATTCAATGGAGCCCAATAGCAAAAATCAGGTTTTGAATGAAGAATCACATTTCTTGGTAGAATCATGCAGGATTGAAATTTTTGATGGTTTTTTTACTCCTCTCAACAGCCCAAACAAGTTTCTAAAAGGATGAGTTTGCAACTACTTTACTTTTGGAGAAAATTCAAAACATTCATTATTCAATAGGGCCCAAAATATCAAAAACCAGCGGTTTGAATGAACACACATTTCTTGGTAGAATCGTGCAGGACTGAAATTTTTGATGTTTTTCTACTTCTCTCATGAGCCCAAACAAGTCTCTAAAAGGATGAGTTTGCAACTACTTTACTTTTGGAGAAAATTCAAAACATTCATTATTCAATAGAGCCCAATAGCAAAAACCAGCGTTTTGAATGAAGGATCACATTTCTTGGTAGAATCATGCAGGATTGAAATTTTTGATGGTTTTTTACTCCTCTCAACATCCCAAACAAGTTTCTAAAAGGATGAGTTTGCAACTACTTTACTTTTGGAGAAAATTCAAAACATTCATTAATCAATAGGGCCCAAACTATCAAAAACCAGCGGTTTCAATGAACACACATTTCTTGGTAGAATCATGCAGGACTGAAATTTTTGATGTTTTTCTACTCCTCTCATGAGCCCAAACAAGTCTCTAAAAGCATGAGTTTGCAACTACTTTACTTTTGGAGAAAATTCAAAACATTCATTATTCAATAGAGCCCAATAGCAAAAATCAGGTTTTGAATGAAGAATCACATTTCTTGGTAGAATCATGCAGGATTGAAATTTTTGATGTTTTTTTACTCCTCAACAGCCCAAACAAGTTTCTAAAAGGATGAGTTTGCAACTACTTTACTTTTGGAGAAAATTCAAAACATTCATTATTCAATAGGGCCCAAACTATCAAAAACCAGCGGTTTCAATGAACACACATTTCTTGGTAGAATCATGCAGGACTGAAATTTTTGATGTTTTTCTACTCCTCTCATGAGCCCAAACAAGTCTCTAAAAGCATGAGTTTGCAACTACTTTACTTTTGGAGAAAATTCAAAACATTCATTATTCAATAGAGCCCAATAGCAAAAACCAGCGTTTTGAATGAAGAATCACATTTCTTGGTAGAATCATGCAGGATTGAAATTTTTGATGGTTTTTTACTCCTCTCAACAGCCCAAACAAGTTTCTAAAAGGATGAGTTTGCAACTACTTTACTTTTGGAGAAAATTCAAAACATTCATTATTCAATAGGGCCCAAACTATCAAAAACCAGCGGTTTCAATGAACACACATGTCTTGGTAGAATCATGCAGGACTGAAATTTTTGATGTTTTTCTACTCATCTCATGAGCCCAAACAAGTCTCTAAAAGCATGAGTTTGCAACTACTTTACTTTTGGAGAAAATTCAAAACATTCATTATTCAATAGGGCCCAAACTATCAAAAACCAGCGGTTTCAATGAACACACATTTCTTGGTAGAATCATGCAGGACTGAAATTTTTGATGTTTTTCTTCTCCTCTCATGAGCCCAAACAAGTCTCTAAAAGCATGAGTTTGCAACTACTTTACTTTTGGAGAAAATTCAAAACATTCATTATTCAATAGAGCCCAATAGCAAAAACCAGCGTTTTGAATGAAGAATCACATTTCTTGGTAGAATCATGCAGGATTGAAATTTTTGATGGTTTTTTACTCCTCTCAACAGCCCAAACAAGTTTCTAAAAGGATGAGTTTGCAACTACTTTACTTTTGGAGAAAATTCAAAACATTCATTATTCAATAGGGCCCAAACTATCAAAAACCAGCGGTTTCAATGAACACACATTTCTTGGTAGAATCATGCAGGACTGAAATTTTTGATGTTTTTCTACTCCTCTCATGAGCCCAAACAAGTCTCTAAAAGAATGAGTTTGCAACTACTTTACTTTTGGAGAAAATTCAAAACATTCACTATTCAATAGAGCCCAATAGCAAAAATCAGGTTTTGAATGAAGAATCACATTTCTTGGTAAAATCATGCAGGATTGAAATTTTTGATGGTTTTTTACTCCTCTCAACAGCCCAAACAAGTCTCTAAAAGCATGAGTTTGCAACTACTTTACTTTTGGAGAAAATTCAAAACATTCATTATTCAATAGGGCCCAAACTATCAAAAACCAGCGGTTTCAATGAACACACATTTCTTGGTAGAATCATGCAGGACTGAAATTTTTGATGTTTTTCTACTCCTCTCATGAGCCCAAACAAGTCTCTAAAAGCATGAGTTTGCAACTACTTTACTTTTGGAGAAAATTCAAAGCATTCATTATTCAATAGAGCCCAATAGCAAAAACCAGCGTTTTGAATGAAGAATCACATTTCTTGGTAGAATCATGCAGGATTGAAATTTTTGATGATTTTTTACTCCTCTCAACAGCCCAAACAAGTTTCTGAGTTTGCAACTACTTTACTTTTGGAGAAAATTCAAAACATTCATTATTCAATAGAGCCCAATAGCAAAAATCAGGTTTTGAATGAAGAATCACATTTCTTGGTAGAATCATGCAGGATTGAAATTTTTGATGTTTTTTTACTCCTCAACAGCCCAAACAAGTTTCTAAAAGGATGAGTTTGCAACTACTTTACTTTTGGAGAAAATTCAAAACATTCATTATTCAATAGGGCCCAAACTATCAAAAACCAGCGGTTTCAATGAACACACATTTCTTGGTAGAATCATGCAGGACTGAAATTTTTGATGTTTTTCTACTCCTCTCATGAGCCCAAACAAGTCTCTAAAAGCATGAGTTTGCAACTACTTTACTTTTGGAGAAAATTCAAAACATTCATTATTCAATAGAGCCCAATAGCAAAAACCAGCGTTTTGAATGAAGAATCACATTTCTTGGTAGAATCATGCAGGATTGAAATTTTTGATGGTTTTTTACTCCTCTCAACAGCCCAAACAAGTTTCTAAAAGGATGAGTTTGCAACTACTTTACTTTTGGAGAAAATTCAAAACATTCATTATTCAATAGGGCCCAAACTATCAAAAACCAGCGGTTTCAATGAACACACATGTCTTGGTAGAATCATGCAGGACTGAAATTTTTGATGTTTTTCTACTCATCTCATGAGCCAAAACAAGTCTTTAAAAGCATGAGTTTGCAACTACTTTACTTTTGGAGAAAATTCAAAACATTCATTATTCAATAGGGCCCAAACTATCAAAAACCAGCGGTTTCAATGAACACACATTTCTTGGTAGAATCATGCAGGACTGAAATTTTTGATGTTTTTCTTCTCCTCTCATGAGCCCAAACAAGTCTCTAAAAGCATGAGTTTGCAACTACTTTACTTTTGGAGAAAATTCAAAACATTCATTATTCAATAGAGCCCAATAGCAAAAACCAGCGTTTTGAATGAAGAATCACATTTCTTGGTAGAATCATGCAGGATTGAAATTTTTGATGGTTTTTTACTCCTCTCAACAGCCCAAACAAGTTTCTAAAAGGATGAGTTTGCAACTACTTTACTTTTGGAGAAAATTCAAAACATTCATTATTCAATAGGGCCCAAACTATCAAAAACCAGCGGTTTGAATGAACACACATTTCTTGGTAGAATCATGCAGGACTGAAATTTTTGATGTTTTTCTACTCCTCTCATGAGCCCAAACAAGTCTCTAAAAGCATGAGTTTGCAACTACTTTACTTTTGGAGAAAATTCAAAACATTCATTATTCAATAGAGCCCAATAGCAAAAACCAGCGTTTTGAATGAAGAATCACATTTCTTGGTAGAATCATGCAGGATTGAAATTTTTGATGGTTTTTTACTCCTCTCAACAGCCCAAACAAGTTTCTAAAAGGATGAGTTTGCAACTACTTTACTTTTGGAGAAAATTCAAAACATTCATTATTCAATAGGGCCCAAAATATCAAAAACCAGCGGTTTGAATGAACACACATTTCTTGGTAGAATCGTGCAGGACTGAAATTTTTGATGTTTTTCTATTCCTCTCATGAGCCCAAACAAGTCTCTAAAAGCATGAGTTTGCAACTACTTTACTTTTGGAGAAAATTCAAAACATTCATTATTCAATAGAGCCCAATAGCAAAAACCAGCGTTTTGAATGAAGAATCACATTTCTTGGTAGAATCATGCAGGATTGAAATTTTTGATGGTTTTTTACTCCTCTCAACAGCCCAAACAAGTTTCTAAAAGGATGAGTTTGCAACTACTTTACTTTTGGAGAAAATTCAAAACATTCATTATTCAATAGGGCCCAAACTATCAAAAACCAGCGGTTTCAATGAACACACATTTCTTGGTAGAATCATGCAGGACTGAAATTTTTGATGTTTTTCTACTCCTCTCATGAGCCCAAACAAGTCTCTAAAAGCATGAGTTTGCAACTACTTTACTTTTGGAGAAAATTGAAAACATTCATTATTCAATAGAGCCCAATAGCAAAAACCAGCGTTTTGAATGAAGAATCACATTTCTTGGTAGAATCATGCAGGATTGAAATTTTTGATGGTTTTTTACTCCTCTCAACAGCCCAAACAAGTTTCTAAAAGGATGAGTTTGCAACTACTTTACTTTTGGAGAAAATTCAAAACATTCATTATTCAATAGGGCCCAAACTATCAAAAACCAGCGGTTTCAATGAACACACATTTCTTGGTAGAATCATGCAGGACTGAAATTTTTGATGTTTTTCTACTCCTCTCATGAGCCCAAACAAGTCTCTAAAAGCATGAGTTTGCAACTACTTTACTTTTGGAGAAAATTCAAAACATTAACTATTCAATAGAGCCCAATAGCAAAAATCAGGTTTTGAATGAAGAATCACATTTCTTGGTAAAATCATGCAGGATTGAAATTTTTGATGGTTTTTTACTCCTCTCAACAGCCCAAACAAGTTTCTAAAAGGATGAGTTTGCAACTACTTTACTTTTGGAGAAAATTCAAAACATTCCTTATTCAATAGGGCCCAAACTATCAAAAACCAGCGGTTTCAATGAACACACATTTCTTGGTAGAATCATGCAGGACTGAAATTTTTGATGTTTTTCTACTCCTCTCATGAGCCCAAACAAGTCTCTAAAAGCATGAGTTTGCAACTACTTTACTTTTGGAGAAAATTCAAAACATTCATTATTCAATAGAGCCCAATAGCAAAAACCAGCGTTTTGAATGAAGAATCACATTTCTTGGTAGAATCATGCAGGATTGAAATTTTTGATGATTTTTTACTCCTCTCAACAGCCCAAACAAGTTTCTAAAAGGATGAGTTTGCAACTACTTTACTTTTGGAGAAAATTCAAAACATTCGTTATTCAATAGGGCCCAAACTATCAAAAACCAGCGGTTTCAATGAACACACATTTCTTGGTAGAATCATGCAGGACTGAAATTTTTGATGTTTTTCTACTCCTCTCATGAGCCCAAACAAGTCTCTAAAAGCATGAGTTTGCAACTACTTTACTTTTGGAGAAAATTCAAAACATTCATTATTCAATAGAGCCCAATAGCAAAAATCAGGTTTTGAATGAAGAATCACATTTCTTGGTAGAATCATGCAGGATTGAAATTTTTTTTGGTTTTTTTACTCCTCTCAACAGCCCAAACAAGTTTCTAAAAGGATGAGTTTGCAACTACTTTACTTTTGGAGAAAATTCAAAACATTCATTATTCAATAGGGCCCAAAATATCAAAAACCAGCGGTTTGAATGAACACACATTTCTTGGTAGAATCATGCAGGACTGAAATTTTTGATGTTTTTCTACTCCTCTCATGAGCCCAAACAAGTCTCTAAAAGCATGAGTTTGCAACTACTTTACTTTTGGAGAAAATTCAAAACATTCATTATTCAATAGAGCCCAATAGCAAAAACCAGCGTTTTGAATGAAGAATCACATTTCTTGGTAGAATCATGCAGGATTGAAATTTTTGATGGTTTTTTACTCCTCTCAACAGCCCAAACAAGTTTCTAAAAGGATGAGTTTGCAACTACTTTACTTTTGGAGAAAATTCAAAACATTCATTATTCAATAGGGCCCAAACTATCAAAAACCATCGGTTTGAATGAACACATTTCTTGGTAGAATCATGCAGGACTGAAATTTTTGATGTTTTTCTACTCCTCTCATGAGCCCAAACAAGTCTCTAAAAGCATGAGTTTGCAACTACTTTACTTTTGGAGAAAATTCAAAACATTCACTATTCAATAGAGCCCAATAGCAAAAATCAGGTTTTGAATGAAGAATCACATTTCTTGGTAAAATCATGTAGGATTGAAATTTTTGATGGTTTTTTACTCCTCTCAACAGCCCAAACAAGTTTCTAAAAGGATGAGTTTGCAACTACTTTACTTTTGGAGAAAATTCAAAACATTCATTATTCAATAGGGCCCAAACTATCAAAAACCAGCGGTTTCAATGAACACACATTTCTTGGTAGAATCATGCAGGACTGAAATTTTTGATGTTTTTCTACTCCTCTCATGAGCCCAAACAAGTCTCTAAAAGCATGAGTTTGCAACTACTTTACTTGTGGAGAAAATTCAAAACATTCATTATTCAATAGAGCCCAATAGCAAAAACCAGCGTTTTGAATGAAGAATCACATTTCTTGGTAGAATCATGCAGGATTGAAATTTTTGATGGTTTTTTACTCCTCTCAACAGCCCAAACAAGTTTCTAAAAGGATGAGTTTGCAACTACTTTACTTTTGGAGAAAATTCAAAACATTCATTATTCAATAGGGTCCAAACTATCAAAAACCAGCGGTTTCAATGAACACACATTTCTTGGTAGAATCATGCAGGACTGAAATTTTTGATGTTTTTCTACTCCTCTCATGAGCCCAAACAAGTCTCTAAAAGCATGAGTTTGCAACTACTTTACTTTTGGAGAAAATTCAAAACATTCATTATTCAATAGGGCCCAAACTATCAAAAACCAGCGGTTTGAATGAACACACATTTCTTGGTAGAATCATGCAGGACTGAAATTTTTGATGTTTTTCTACTCCTCTCATGAGCCCAAACAAGTCTCTTAAAGCATGAGTTTGCAACTACTTTAATTTTGGAGAAAATTCAAAACATTCATTATTCAATAGAGCCCAATAGCAAAAACCAGCGTTTTGAATGAAGAATCACATTTCTTGGTAGAATCATGCAGGATTGAAATTTTTGATGGCTTTTTACTCCTCTCAACAGCCCAAACAAGTTTCTAAAAGGATGAGTTTGCAACTACTTTACTTTTGGAGAAAATTCAAAACATTCATTATTCAATAGGGCCCAAACTATCAAAAACCAGCGGTTTCAATGAACACATTTCTTGGTAGAATCATGCAGGACTGAAATTTTTGATGTTTTTCTACTCCTCTCATGAGCCCAAACAAGTCTCTAAAAGCATGAGTTTGCAACTACTTTACTTTTGGAGAAAATTCAAAACATTCACTATTCAATAGAGCCCAATAGCAAAAATCAGGTTTTGAATGAAGAATCACATTTCTTGGTAAAATCATGCAGGATTGAAATATTTGATGGTTTTTTACTCCTCTCAACAGCCCAAACAAGTTTCTAAAAGGATGAGTTTGCAACTACTTTACTTTTGGAGAAAATTCAAAACATTCATTATTCAATAGGGCCCAAACTATCAAAAACCAGCGGTTTGAATGAACACACATTTCTTGGTAGAATCATGCAGGACTGAAATTTTTGATGTTTTTCTACTCCTCTCATGAGCCCAAACAAGTCTCTAAAAGCATGAGTTTGCAACTACTTTACTTTTGGAGAAAATTCAAAACATTCATTATTCAATAGAGCCCAATAGCAAAAACCAGCGTTTTGAATGAAGAATCACATTTCTTGGTAGAATCATGCAGGATTGAAATTTTTGATGGTTTTTTACTCCTCTCAACAGCCCAAACAAGTTTCTAAAAGGATGAGTTTGCAACTACTTTACTTTTGGAGAAAATTCAAAACATTCATTATTCAATAGGGCCCAAACTATCAAAAACCAGCCGTTTCAGTGAACACACATGTCTTGGTAGAATCATGCAGGACTGAAATTTTTGATGTTTTTCTTCTCCTCTCATGAGCCCAAACAAGTCTCTAAAAGCATGAGTTTGCAACTACTTTACTTTTGGAGAAAATTCAAAACATTCATTATTCAATAGAGCCCAATAGCAAAAACCAGCGTTTTGAATGAAGAATCACATTTCTTGGTAGAATCATGCAGGATTGAAATTTTTGATGGTTTTTTACTCCTCTCAACAGCCCAAACAAGTTTCTAAAAGGATGAGTTTGCAACTACTTTACTTTTGGAGAAAATTCAAAACATTCATTATTCAATAGGGCCCAAACTATCAAAAACCAGCGGTTTGAATGAACACACATTTCTTGGTAGAATCATGCAGGACTGAAATTTTTGATGTTTTTCTACTCCTCTCATGAGCCCAAACAAGTCTCTAAAAGCATGAGTTTGCAACTACTTTACTTTTGGAGAAAATTCAAAACATTCATTATTCAATAGAGCCCAATAGCAAAAACCAGCGTTTTGAATGAAGAATCACATTTCTTGGTAGAATCATGCAGGTTTGAAATTTTTGATGGTTTTTTACTCCTCTCAACAGCCCAAACAAGTTTCTAAAAGGATGAGTTTGCAACTACTTTACTTTTGGAGAAAATTCAAAACATTCATTATTCAATAGGGCCCAAACTATCAAAAACCAGCGGTTTCAATGAACACACATTTCTTGGTAGAATCATGCAGGACTGAAATTTTTGATGTTTTTCTACTCCTCTCATGAGCCCAAACAAGTCTCTAAAAGCATGAGTTTGCAACTACTTTACTTTTGGAGAAAATTCAAAACATTAACTATTCAATAGAGCCCAATAGCAAAAATCAGGTTTTGAATGAAGAATCACATTTCTTGGTAAAATCATGCAGGATTGAAATTTTTGATGGTTTTTTACTCCTCTCAACAGCCCAAACAAGTTTCTAAAAGGATGAGTTTGCAACTACTTTACTTTTGGAGAAAATTCAAAACATTCCTTATTCAATAGGGCCCAAACTATCAAAAACCAGCGGTTTCAATGAACACACATTTCTTGGTAGAATCATGCAGGACTGAAATTTTTGATGTTTTTCTACTCCTCTCATGAGCCCAAACAAGTCTCTAAAAGCATGAGTTTGCAACTACTTTACTTTTGGAGAAAATTCAAAACATTCATTATTCAATAGAGCCCAATAGCAAAAACCAGCGTTTTGAATGAAGAATCACATTTCTTGGTAGAATCATGCAGGATTGAAATTTTTGATGATTTTTTACTCCTCTCAACAGCCCAAACAAGTTTCTAAAAGGATGAGTTTGCAACTACTTTACTTTTGGAGAAAATTCAAAACATTCATTATTCAATAGGGCCCAAACTATCAAAAACCAGCGGTTTCAATGAACACACATTTCTTGGTAGAATCATGCAGGACTGAAATTTTTGATGTTTTTCTACTCCTCTCATGAGCCCAAACAAGTCTCTAAAAGCATGAGTTTGCAACTACTTTACTTTTGGAGAAAATTCAAAACATTCATTATTCAATAGAGCCCAATAGCAAAAACCAGCGTTTTGAATGAAGAATCACATTTCTTGGTAGAATCATGCAGGATTGAAATTTTTGATGATTTTTTACTCCTCTCAACAGCCCAAACAAGTTTCTAAAAGGATGAGTTTGCAACTACTTTACTTTTGGAGAAAATTCAAAACATTCATTATTCAATAGGGCCCAAACTATCAAAAACCAGCGGTTTCAATGAACACACATTTCTTGGTAGAATCATGCAGGACTGAAATTTTTGATGTTTTTCTACTCCTCTCATGAGCCCAAACAAGTCTCTAAAAGCATGAGTTTGCAACTACTTTACTTTTGGAGAAAATTCAAAACATTCATTATTCAATGGAGCCCAATAGCAAAAATCAGGTTTTGAATGAAGAATCACATTTCTTGGTAGAATCATGCAGGATTGAAATTTTTGATGGTTTTTTTACTCCTCTCAACAGCCCAAACAAGTTTCTAAAAGGATGAGTTTGCAACTACTTTACTTTTGGAGAAAATTCAAAACATTCATTATTCAATAGGGCCCAAAATATCAAAAACCAGCGGTTTGAATGAACACACATTTCTTGGTAGAATCGTGCAGGACTGAAATTTTTGATGTTTTTCTACTTCTCTCATGAGCCCAAACAAGTCTCTAAAAGGATGAGTTTGCAACTACTTTACTTTTGGAGAAAATTCAAAACATTCATTATTCAATAGAGCCCAATAGCAAAAACCAGCGTTTTGAATGAAGGATCACATTTCTTGGTAGAATCATGCAGGATTGAAATTTTTGATGGTTTTTTACTCCTCTCAACATCCCAAACAAGTTTCTAAAAGGATGAGTTTGCAACTACTTTACTTTTGGAGAAAATTCAAAACATTCATTAATCAATAGGGCCCAAACTATCAAAAACCAGCGGTTTCAATGAACACACATTTCTTGGTAGAATCATGCAGGACTGAAATTTTTGATGTTTTTCTACTCCTCTCATGAGCCCAAACAAGTCTCTAAAAGCATGAGTTTGCAACTACTTTACTTTTGGAGAAAATTCAAAACATTCATTATTCAATAGAGCCCAATAGCAAAAATCAGGTTTTGAATGAAGAATCACATTTCTTGGTAGAATCATGCAGGATTGAAATTTTTGATGTTTTTTTACTCCTCAACAGCCCAAACAAGTTTCTAAAAGGATGAGTTTGCAACTACTTTACTTTTGGAGAAAATTCAAAACATTCATTATTCAATAGGGCCCAAACTATCAAAAACCAGCGGTTTCAATGAACACACATTTCTTGGTAGAATCATGCAGGACTGAAATTTTTGATGTTTTTCTACTCCTCTCATGAGCCCAAACAAGTCTCTAAAAGCATGAGTTTGCAACTACTTTACTTTTGGAGAAAATTCAAAACATTCATTATTCAATAGAGCCCAATAGCAAAAACCAGCGTTTTGAATGAAGAATCACATTTCTTGGTAGAATCATGCAGGATTGAAATTTTTGATGGTTTTTTACTCCTCTCAACAGCCCAAACAAGTTTCTAAAAGGATGAGTTTGCAACTACTTTACTTTTGGAGAAAATTCAAAACATTCATTATTCAATAGGGCCCAAACTATCAAAAACCAGCGGTTTCAATGAACACACATGTCTTGGTAGAATCATGCAGGACTGAAATTTTTGATGTTTTTCTACTCATCTCATGAGCCCAAACAAGTCTCTAAAAGCATGAGTTTGCAACTACTTTACTTTTGGAGAAAATTCAAAACATTCATTATTCAATAGGGCCCAAACTATCAAAAACCAGCGGTTTCAATGAACACACATTTCTTGGTAGAATCATGCAGGACTGAAATTTTTGATGTTTTTCTTCTCCTCTCATGAGCCCAAACAAGTCTCTAAAAGCATGAGTTTGCAACTACTTTACTTTTGGAGAAAATTCAAAACATTCATTATTCAATAGAGCCCAATAGCAAAAACCAGCGTTTTGAATGAAGAATCACATTTCTTGGTAGAATCATGCAGGATTGAAATTTTTGATGGTTTTTTACTCCTCTCAACAGCCCAAACAAGTTTCTAAAAGGATGAGTTTGCAACTACTTTACTTTTGGAGAAAATTCAAAACATTCATTATTCAATAGGGCCCAAACTATCAAAAACCAGCGGTTTCAATGAACACACATTTCTTGGTAGAATCATGCAGGACTGAAATTTTTGATGTTTTTCTACTCCTCTCATGAGCCCAAACAAGTCTCTAAAAGCATGAGTTTGCAACTACTTTACTTTTGGAGAAAATTCAAAGCATTCATTATTCAATAGAGCCCAATAGCAAAAACCAGCGTTTTGAATGAAGAATCACATTTCTTGGTAGAATCATGCAGGATTGAAATTTTTGATGATTTTTTACTCCTCTCAACAGCCCAAACAAGTTTCTAAAAGGATGAGTTTGCAACTACTTTACTTTTGAAGAAAATTCAAAACATTCATTATTCAATAGGGCCCAAACTATCAAAAACCAGCGGTTTCAATGAACACATTTCTTGGTAGAATCATGCAGGACTGAAATTTTTGATGTTTTTCTACTCCTCTCATGAGCCCAAACAAGTCTCTAAAAGCATGAGTTTGCAACTACTTTACTTTTGGAGAAAAGTCAAAACTTTCACTGTTCAATAGAGCGCAATAGCAAAAATGAGGTTTTGAATGAAGAATCACATTTCTTGGTAAAATCATGCAGGATTGAAATTTTTGATGGTTTTTTACTCCTCTCAACAGCCCAAACAAGTTTCTAAAAGGATGAGTTTGCAACTACTTTACTTTTAGAGAAAATTCAAAACATTCATTATTCAATAGGGCCCAAACTATCAAAAACCAGCGGTTTCAATGAACACACATTTCTTGGTAGAATCATGCAGGACTGAAATTTTTCATGTTTTTCTACTCTCATGAGCCCAAACAAGTCTCTAAAAGCATGAGTTTGCAACTACTTTACTTTTGGAGAAAATTCAAAACATTCATTATTCAATAGAGCCCAATAGCAAAAACCAGCGTTTTGAATGAAGAATCACATTTCTTGGTAGAATCATGCAGGATTGAAATTTTTGATGGTTTTTTACTCCTCTCAACAGCCCAAACAAGTTTCTAAAAGGATGAGTTTGCAACTACTTTACTTTTGGAGAAAATTCAAAACATTTATTATTCAATAGGGCCCAAACTATCAAAAACCAGCGGTTTCAATGAACACACATTTCTTGGTAGAATCATGCAGGACTGAAATTTTTGATGTTTTTCTACTCCTCTCATGAGCCCAAACAAGTCTCTAAAAGCATGAGTTTGCAACTACTTTACTTTTGGAGAAAATTCAAAACATTCATTATTCAATAGAGCCCAATAGCAAAAACCAGCGTTTTGAATGAAGAATCACATTTCTTGGTAGAATCATGCAGGATTGAAATTTTTGATGGTTTTTTACTCCTCTCAACAGCCCAAACAAGTTTCTAAAAGGATGAGTTTGCAACTACTTTACTTTTGGAGAAAATTCAAAACATTCATTATTCAATAGGGCCCAAACTATCAAAAACCAGCGGTTTCAATGAACACACATTTCTTGGTAGAATCATGCAGGACTGAAATTTTTGATGTTTTTCTACTCCTCTCATGAGCCCAAACAAGTCTCTAAAAGCATGAGTTTGCAACTACTTTACTTTTGGAGAAAATTCAAAACATTCATTATTCAATAGAGCCCAATAGCAAAAATCAGGTTTTGAATGAAGAATCACATTTCTTGGTAGAATCATGCAGGATTGAAATTTTTGATGGTTTTTTACTCCTCTCAACAGCCCAAACAAGTTTCTAAAAGGATGAGTTTGCAACTACTTTACTTTTGGAGAAAATTCAAAACATTCATTATTCAATAGGGCCCAAAATATCAAAAACCAGCGGTTTGAATGAACACACATTTCTTGGTAGAATCGTGCAGGACTGAAATTTTTGATGTTTTTCTACTCCTCTCATGAGCCCAAACAAGTCTCTAAAAGGATGAGTTTGCAACTACTTTACTTTTGGAGAAAATTCAAAACATTCATTATTCAATAGAGCCCAATAGCAAAAAACAGCGTTTTGAATGAAGAATTACATTTCTTGGTAGAATCATGCAGGATTGAAATTTTTGATGGTTTTTTACTCCTCTCAACAGCCCAAACAAGTTTCTAAAAGGATGAGTTTGCAACTACTTTACTTTTGGAGAAAATTCAAAACATTCATTATTCAATAGAGCCCAATAGCAAAAACCAGCGTTTTGAATGAAGAATCACATTTCTTGGTAGAATCATGCAGGATTGAAATTTTTGATGGTTTTTTACTCCTCTCAACAGCCCAAACAAGTTTCTAAAAGGATGAGTTTGCAACTACTTTACTTTTGGAGAAAATTCAAAACATTCATTATTCAATAGGGTCCAAACTATCAAAAACCAGCGGTTTGAATGAACACACATTTCTTGGTAGAATCATGCAGGACTGAAATTTTTGATGTTTTTCTACTCCTCTCATGAGCCCAAACAAGTCTCTAAAAGCATGAGTTTGCAACTACTTTACTTTTGGAGAAAATTCAAAACATTCATTATTCAATAGAGCCCAATAGCAAAAACCAGCATTTTGAATGAAGAGTCACATTTCTTGGTAGAATCATGCAGGATTGAAATTTTTGATGGTTTTTTACTCCTCTCAACAGCCCAAACAAGTTTCTAAAAGGATGAGTTTGCAACTACTTTACTTTTGGAGAAAATTCAAAACATTCATTATTCAATAGGGACCAAACTATCAAAAACCAGCCGTTTCAATGAACACACATGTCTTGGTAGAATCATGCAGGACTGAAATTTTTGATGTTTTTCTACTCATCTCATGAGCCCAAACAAGTCTCTAAAAGCATGAGTTTGCAACTACTTTACTTTTGGAGAAAATTCAAAACATTCATTATTCAATAGAGCCCAATAGCAAAAACCAGCGTTTTGAATGAAGAATCACATTTCTTGGTAGAATCATGCAGGATTGAAATTTTTGATGGTTTTTTACTCCTTTCAACAGCCCAAACAAGTTTCTAAAAGGATGAGTTTGTAACTACTTTACTTTTGGAGAAAATTCAAAACATTCATTATTCAATAGGGCCCAAACTATCAAAAACCAGCGGTTTCAATGAACACATTTCTTGGTAGAATCATGCAGGACTGAAATTTTTGATGTTTTTCTACTCCTCTCATGAGCCCAAACAAGTCTCTAAAAGCATGAGTTTGCAACTACTTTACTTTTGGAGAAAATTCAAAACATTCACTATTCAATAGAGCCCTATAGCAAAAATCAGGTTTTGAATGAAGAATCACATTTCTTGGTAAAATCATGCAGGATTGAATTTTTTGATGGTTTTTTACTCCTCTCAACAGCCCAAACAAGTTTCTAAAAGGATGAGTTTGCAACTACTTTACTTTTGGAGAAAATTCAAAACATTCATTATTCAATAGGGCCCAAACTATCAAAAACCAGCGGTTTCAATGAACACACATTTCTTGGTAGAATCAAGCAGGACTGAAATTTTTGATGTTTTTCTACTCCTCTCATGAGCCCAAACAAGTCTCTAAAAGCATGAGTTTGCAACTACTTTACTTTTGGAGAAAATTCAAAACATTCATTATTCAATAGAGCCCAATAGCAAAAACCAGCGTTTTGAATGAAGAATCACATTTCTTGGTAGAATCATGCAGGATTGAAATTTTTGATGGTTTTTTACTCCTCTCAACAGCCCAAACAAGTTTCTAAAAGGATGAGTTTGCAACTACTTTACTTTTGGAGAAAATTCAAAACATTCATTATTCAATAGGGCCCAAACTATCAAAAACCAGCGGTTTCAATGAACACACATTTCTTGGTAGAATCATGCAGGACTGAAATTTTTGATGTTTTTCTACTCCTCTCATGAGCCCAAACAAGTCTCTAAAAGCATGAGTTTGCAACTACTTTACTTTTGGAGAAAATTCAAAACATTCATTATTCAATAGGGCCCAAACTATCAAAAACCAGCGGTTTGAATGAACACACATTTCTTGGTAGAATCATGCAGGACTGAAATTTTTGATGTTTTTCTACTCCTCTCATGAGCCCAAACAAGTCTCTAAAAGCATGAGTTTGCAACTACTTTACTTTTGGAGAAAATTCAAAACATTCATTATTCAATAGAGCCCAATAGCAAAAACCAGCGTTTTGAATGAAGAATCACATTTCTTGGTAGAATCATGCAGGATTGAAATTTTTGATGGTTTTTTACTCCTCTCAACAGCCCAAACAAGTTTCTAAAAGGATGAGTTTGCAACTACTTTACTTTTGGAGAAAATTCAAAACATTCATTATTCAATAAGGGCCCAAACTATCAAAAACCAGCGGTTTGAATGAACACACATTTCTTGGTAGAATCATGCAGGACTGAAATTTTTGATGTTTTTCTACTCCTCTCATGAGCCCAAACAAGTCTCTAAAAGCATGAGTTTGCAACTACTTTACTTTTGGAGAAAATTCAAAACATTCATTATTCAATAGAGCCCAATAGCAAAAACCAGCGTTTTGAATGAAGAATCACATTTCTTGGTAGAATCATGCAGGATTGAAATTTTTGATGGTCTTTTACTCCTCTCAACAGCCCAAACAAGTTTCTAAAAGGATGAGTTTGCAACTACTTTACTTTTGGAGAAAATTCAAAACATTCATTATTCAATAGGGCCCAAACTATCAAAAACCAGCCGTTTCAATGAACACACATGTCTTGGTAGAATCATGCAGGACTGAAATTTTTGATGTTTTTCTACTCATCTCATGAGCCCAAACAAGTCTCTAAAAGCATGAGTTTGCAACTACTTTACTTTTGGAGAAAATTCAAAACATTCATTATTCAATAGAGCCCAATAGCAAAAACCAGCGTTTTGAATGAAGAATCACATTTCTTGGTAGAATCATGCAGGATTGAAATTTTTGATGGTTTTTTACTCCTCTCAACAGCCCAAACAAGTTTCTAAAAGGATGAGTTTGCAACTACTTTACTTTTGGAGAAAATTCAAAACATTCATTATTCAATAGGGCCCAAACTATCAAAAACCAGCGGTTTCAATGAACACACATTTCTTGGTAGAATCATGCAGGACTGAAATTTTTGATGTTTTTCTACTCCTCTCATGAGCCCAAACAAGTCTCTAAAAGCATGAGTTTGCAACTACTTTACTTTTGGAGAAAATTCAAAACATTCATTATTCAATAGGGCCCAAACTATCAAAAACCAGCGGTTTGAATGAACACACATTTCTTGGTAGAATCATGCAGGACTGAAATTTTTGATGTTTTTCTACTCCTCTCATGAGCCCAAACAAGTCTCTAAAAGCATGAGTTTGCAACTACTTTACTTTTGGAGAAAATTCAAAACATTCATTATTCAATAGAGCCCAATAGCAAAAACCAGCGTTTTGAATGAAGAATCACATTTCTTGGTAGAATCATGCAGGATTGAAATTTTTGATGGTTTTTTACTCCTCTCAACAGCCCAAACAAGTTTCTAAAAGGATGAGTTTGCAACTACTTTACTTTTGGAGAAAATTCAAAACATTCATTATTCAATAAGGGCCCAAACTATCAAAAACCAGCGGTTTGAATGAACACACATTTCTTGGTAGAATCATGCAGGACTGAAATTTTTGATGTTTTTCTACTCCTCTCATGAGCCCAAACAAGTCTCTAAAAGCATGAGTTTGCAACTACTTTACTTTTGGAGAAAATTCAAAACATTCATTATTCAATAGAGCCCAATAGCAAAAACCAGCGTTTTGAATGAAGAATCACATTTCTTGGTAGAATCATGCAGGATTGAAATTTTTGATGGTCTTTTACTCCTCTCAACAGCCCAAACAAGTTTCTAAAAGGATGAGTTTGCAACTACTTTACTTTTGGAGAAAATTCAAAACATTCATTATTCAATAGGGCCCAAACTATCAAAAACCAGCCGTTTCAATGAACACACATGTCTTGGTAGAATCATGCAGGACTGAAATTTTTGATGTTTTTCTACTCATCTCATGAGCCCAAACAAGTCTCTAAAAGCATGAGTTTGCAACTACTTTACTTTTGGAGAAAATTCAAAACATTCATTATTCAATAGAGCCCAATAGCAAAAACCAGCGTTTTGAATGAAGAATCACATTTCTTGGTAGAATCATGCAGGATTGAAATTTTTGATGGTTTTTTACTCCTCTCAACAGCCCAAACAAGTT
The DNA here is from genome assembly GCF_039654945.1 of Dendrobates tinctorius. Lineage (NCBI taxonomy): Eukaryota > Metazoa > Chordata > Amphibia > Anura > Dendrobatidae > Dendrobates > Dendrobates tinctorius. The sequence continues at coordinate 686,156 of NW_027362108.1, forward strand.
TCTAAAAGGATGAGTTTGCAACTACTTTACTTTTGGAGAAAATTCAAAACATTCATTATTCAATAGGGCCCAAACTATCAAAAACCAGCGGTTTCAATGAACACACATTTCTTGGTAGAATCATGCAGGACTGAAATTTTTGATGTTTTTCTACTCCTCTCATGAGCCCAAACAAGTCTCTAAAAGCATGAGTTTGCAACTACTTTACTTTTGGAGAAAATTCAAAACATTCATTATTCAATAGGGCCCAAACTATCAAAAACCAGCGGTTTCAATGAACACACATTTCTTGGTAGAATTATGCAGGACTGAAATTTTTGATGTTTTTCTACTCCTCTCATGAGCCCAAACTTTACTTTTGGAGAAAATTCAAAACATTCATTATTCAATAGGGCCCAAACTATCAAAAACCAGCGGTTTCAATGAACACACATTTCTTGGTAGAATCATGCAGGACTGAAATTTTTGATGTTTTTCTACTCCTCTCATGAGCCCAAACAAGTCTCTAAAAGCATGAGTTTGCAACTACTTTACTTTTGGAGAAAATTCAAAACATTCATTATTCAATAGAGCCCAATAGCAAAAACCAGCGTTTTGAATGAAGAATCACATTTCTTGGTAGAATCATGCAGGATTGAAATTTTTGATGGTTTTTTACTCCTCTCAACAGCCCAAACAAGTTTCTAAAAGGATGAGTTTGCAACTACTTTACTTTTGGAGAAAATTCAAAACATTCATTATTCAATAAGGGCCCAAACTATCAAAAACCAGCGGTTTGAATGAACACACATTTCTTGGTAGAATCATGCAGGACTGAAATTTTTGATGTTTTTCTACTCCTCTCATGAGCCCAAACAAGTCTCTAAAAGCATGAGTTTGCAACTACTTTACTTTTGGAGAAAATTCAAAACATTCATTATTCAATAGAGCCCAATAGCAAAAACCAGCGTTTTGAATGAAGAATCACATTTCTTGGTAGAATCATGCAGGATTGAAATTTTTGATGGTTTTTTACTCCTCTCAACAGCCCAAACAAGTTTCTAAAAGGATGAGTTTGCAACTACTTTACTTTTGGAGAAAATTCAAAACATTCATTATTCAATAGGGCCCAAACTATCAAAAACCAGCGGTTTCAATGAACACACATTTCTTGGTAGAATCATGCAGGACTGAAATTTTTGATGTTTTTCTACTCCTCTCATGAGCCCAAACAAGTCTCTAAAAGCATGAGTTTGCAACTATACTTTTGGAGAAAATTCAAAACATTCATTATTCAATAGAGCCCAATAGCAAAAACCAGCGTTTTGAATGAAGAATCACATTTCTTGGTAGAATCATGCAGGATTGAAATTTTTGATGGTTTTTTACTCCTCTCAACAGCCCAAACAAGTTTCTAAAAGGATGAGTTTGCAACTACTTTACTTTTGGAGAAAATTCAAAACATTCATTATTCAATAGGGCCCAAACTATCAAAAACCAGCGGTTTCAATGAACACATTTCTTGGTAGAATCATGCAGGACTGAAATTTTTGATGTTTTTCTACTCCTCTCATGAGCCCAAACAAGTCTCTAAAAGCATGAGTTTGCAACTACTTTACTTTTGGAGAAAATTCAAAACTTTCACTGTTCAATAGAGCGCAATAGCAAAAATGAGGTTTTGAATGAAGAATCACATTTCTTGGTAAAATCATGCAGAATTGAAATTTTTGATGGTTTTTTACTCCTCTCAACAGCCCAAACAAGTTTCTAAAAGGATGAGTTTGCAACTACTTTACTTTTGGAGAAAATTCAAAACATTCATTATTCAATAGGGCCCAAACTATCAAAAACAAGCGGTTTCAATGAACACACATTTCTTGGTAGAATCATGCAGGGCTGAAATTTTTGATGTTTTTCTACTCCTCTCATGAGCCCAAACAAGTCTCTAAAAGCATGAGTTTGCAACTACTTTACTTTTGGAGAAAATTCAAAACATTCATTATTCAATAGAGCCCAATAGCAAAAACCAGCGTTTTGAATGAAGAATCACATTTCTTGGTAGAATCATGCAGGATTGAAATTTTTGATGGTTTTTTACTCCTCTCAACAGCCCAAACAAGTTTCTAAAAGGATGAGTTTGCAACTACTTTACTTTTGGAGAAAATTCAAAACATTTATTATTCAATAGGGCCCAAACTATCAAAAACCAGCGGTTTAAATGAACACACATTTCTTGGTAGAATCATGCAGGACTGAAATTTTTGATGTTTTTCTACTCCTCTCATGAGCCCAAACAAGTCTCTAAAAGCATGAGTTTGCAACTACTTTACTTTTGGAGAAAATTCAAAACATTCATTATTCAATAGAGCCCAATAGCAAAAACCAGCGTTTTGAATGAAGAATCACATTTCTTGGTAGAATCATGCAGGATTGAAATTTTTGATGGTTTTTTACTCCTCTCAACAGCCCAAACAAGTTTCTAAAAGGATGAGTTTGCAACTACTTTACTTTTGGAGAAAATTCAAAACATTCATTATTCAATAGGGACCAAACTATCAAAAACCAGCCGTTTCAATGAACACACATGTCTTGGTAGAATCATGCAGGACTGAAATTTTTGATGTTTTTCTACTCATCTCATGAGCCCAAACAAGTCTCTAAAAGCATGAGTTTGCAACTACTTTACTTTTGGAGAAAATTCAAAACATTCATTATTCAATAGAGCCCAATAGCAAAAACCAGCGTTTTGAATGAAGAATCACATTTCTTGGTAGAATCATGCAGGATTGAAATTTTTGATGGTTTTTTACTCCTCTCAACAGCCCAAACAAGTTTCTAAAAGGATGAGTTTGCAACTACTTTACTTTTGGAGAAAATTCAAAACATTCATTATTCAATAGGGCCCAAACTATCAAAAACCAGCGGTTTCAATGAACACACATTTCTTGGTAGAATCATGCAGGACTGAAATTTTTGATGTTTTTCTACTCCTCTCATGAGCCCAAACAAGTCTCTAAAAGCATGAGTTTGCAACTAAACTTTTGGAGAAAATTCAAAACATTCATTATTCAATAGAGCCCAATAGCAAAAACCAGCGTTTTGAATGAAGAATCACATTTCTTGGTAGAATCATGCAGGATTGAAATTTTTGATGGTTTTTTACTCCTCTCAACAGCCCAAACAAGTTTCTAAAAGGATGAGTTTGCAACTACTTTACTTTTGGAGAAAATTCAAAACATTCATTATTCAATAGGGCCCAAACTATCAAAAACCAGCGGTTTCAATGAACACATTTCTTGGTAGAATCATGCAGGACTGAAATTTTTGATGTTTTTCTACTCCTCTCATGAGCCCAAACAAGACTCTAAAAGCATGAGTTTGCAACTACTTTACTTTTGGAGAAAATTCAAAACTTTCACTGTTCAATAGAGCGCAATAGCAAAAATGAGGTTTTGAATGAAGAATCACATTTCTTGGTAAAATCATGCAGAATTGAAATTTTTGATGGTTTTTTACTCCTCTCAACAGCCCAAACAAGTTTCTAAAAGGATGAGTTTGCAACTACTTTACTTTTGGAGAAAATTCAAAACATTCATTATTCAATAGGGCCCAAACTATCAAAAACCAGCGGTTTCAATGAACACACATTTCTTGGTAGAATCAAGCAGGACTGAAATTTTTGATGTTTTTCTACTCCTCTCATGAGCCCAAACAAGTCTCTAAAAGCATGAGTTTGCAACTACTTTACTTTTGGAGAAAATTCAAAACATTCATTATTCAATAGAGCCCAATAGCAAAAACCAGCGTTTTGAATGAAGAATCACATTTCTTGGTAGAATCATGCAGGATTGAAATTTTTGATGGTTTTTTACTCCTCTCAACAGCCCAAACAAGTTTCTAAAAGGATGAGTTTGCAACTACTTTACTTTTGGAGAAAATTCAAAACATTCATTATTCAATAGGGCCCAAACTATCAAAAACCAGCGGTTTCAATGAACACACATTTCTTGGTAGAATCATGCAGGACTGAAATTTTTGATGTTTTTCTACTCCTCTCATGAGCCCAAACAAGTCTCTAAAAGCATGAGTTTGCAACTACTTTACTTTTGGAGAAAATTCAAAACATTCATTATTCAATAGGGCCCAAACTATCAAAAACCAGCGGTTTGAATGAACACACATTTCTTGGTAGAATCATGCAGGACTGAAATTTTTGATGTTTTTCTACTCCTCTCATGAGCCCAAACAAGTCTCTAAAAGCATGAGTTTGCAACTACTTTACTTTTGGAGAAAATTCAAACATTCATTATTCAATAGAGCCCAATAGCAAAAACCAGCGTTTTGAATGAAGAATCACATTTCTTGGTAGAATCATGCAGGATTGAAATTTTTGATGGTTTTTTACTCCTCTCAACAGCCCAAACAAGTTTCTAAAAGGATGAGTTTGCAACTACTTTACTTTTGGAGAAAATTCAAAACATTCATTATTCAATAAGGGCCCAAACTATCAAAAACCAGCGGTTTGAATGAACACACATTTCTTGGTAGAATCATGCAGGACTGAAATTTTTGATGTTTTTCTACTCCTCTCATGAGCCCAAACAAGTCTCTAAAAGCATGAGTTTGCAACTACTTTACTTTTGGAGAAAATTCAAAACATTCATTATTCAATAGAGCCCAATAGCAAAAACCAGCGTTTTGAATGAAGAATCACATTTCTTGGTAGAATCATGCAGGATTGAAATTTTTGATGGTTTTTTACTCCTCTCAACAGCCCAAACAAGTTTCTAAAAGGATGAGTTTGCAACTACTTTACTTTTGGAGAAAATTCAAAACATTCATTATTCAATAGGGCCCAAACTATCAAAAACCAGCGGTTTCAATGAACACACATTTCTTGGTAGAATCATGCAGGACTGAAATTTTTGATGTTTTTCTACTCCTCTCATGAGCCCAAACAAGTCTCTAAAAGCATGAGTTTGCAACTATACTTTTGGAGAAAATTCAAAACATTCATTATTCAATAGAGCCCAATAGCAAAAACCAGCGTTTTGAATGAAGAATCACATTTCTTGGTAGAATCATGCAGGATTGAAATTTTTGATGGTTTTTTACTCCTCTCAACAGCCCAAACAAGTTTCTAAAAGGATGAGTTTGCAACTACTTTACTTTTGGAGAAAATTCAAAACATTCATTATTCAATAGGGCCCAAACTATCAAAAACCAGCGGTTTCAATGAACACATTTCTTGGTAGAATCATGCAGGACTGAAATTTTTGATGTTTTTCTACTCCTCTCATGAGCCCAAACAAGTCTCTAAAAGCATGAGTTTGCAACTACTTTACTTTTGGAGAAAATTCAAAACTTTCACTGTTCAATAGAGCGCAATAGCAAAAATGAGGTTTTGAATGAAGAATCACATTTCTTGGTAAAATCATGCAGAATTGAAATTTTTGATGGTTTTTTACTCCTCTCAACAGCCCAAACAAGTTTCTAAAAGGATGAGTTTGCAACTACTTTACTTTTGGAGAAAATTCAAAACATTCATTATTCAATAGGGCCCAAACTATCAAAAACAAGCGGTTTCAATGAACACACATTTCTTGGTAGAATCATGCAGGACTGAAATTTTTGATGTTTTTCTACTCCTCTCATGAGCCCAAACAAGTCTCTAAAAGCATGAGTTTGCAACTACTTTACTTTTGGAGAAAATTCAAAACATTCATTATTCAATAGAGCCCAATAGCAAAAACCAGCGTTTTGAATGAAGAATCACATTTCTTGGTAGAATCATGCAGGATTGAAATTTTTGATGGTTTTTTACTCCTCTCAACAGCCCAAACAAGTTTCTAAAAGGATGAGTTTGCAACTACTTTACTTTTGGAGAAAATTCAAAACATTTATTATTCAATAGGGCCCAAACTATCAAAAACCAGCGGTTTAAATGAACACACATTTCTTGGTAGAATCATGCAGGACTGAAATTTTTGATGTTTTTCTACTCCTCTCATGAGCCCAAACAAGTCTCTAAAAGCATGAGTTTGCAACTACTTTACTTTTGGAGAAAATTCAAAACATTCATTATTCAATAGAGCCCAATAGCAAAAACCAGCGTTTTGAATGAAGAATCACATTTCTTGGTAGAATCATGCAGGATTGAAATTTTTGATGGTTTTTTACTCCTCTCAACAGCCCAAACAAGTTTCTAAAAGGATGAGTTTGCAACTACTTTACTTTTGGAGAAAATTCAAAACATTCATTATTCAATAGGGACCAAACTATCAAAAACCAGCCGTTTCAATGAACACACATGTCTTGGTAGAATCATGCAGGACTGAAATTTTTGATGTTTTTCTACTCATCTCATGAGCCCAAACAAGTCTCTAAAAGCATGAGTTTGCAACTACTTTACTTTTGGAGAAAATTCAAAACATTCATTATTCAATAGAGCCCAATAGCAAAAACCAGCGTTTTGAATGAAGAATCACATTTCTTGGTAGAATCATGCAGGATTGAAATTTTTGATGGTTTTTTACTCCTCTCAACAGCCCAAACAAGTTTCTAAAAGGATGAGTTTGCAACTACTTTACTTTTGGAGAAAATTCAAAACATTCATTATTCAATAGGGCCCAAACTATCAAAAACCAGCGGTTTCAATGAACACACATTTCTTGGTAGAATCATGCAGGACTGAAATTTTTGATGTTTTTCTACTCCTCTCATGAGCCCAAACAAGTCTCTAAAAGCATGAGTTTGCAACTAAACTTTTGGAGAAAATTCAAAACATTCATTATTCAATAGAGCCCAATAGCAAAAACCAGCGTTTTGAATGAAGAATCACATTTCTTGGTAGAATCATGCAGGATTGAAATTTTTGATGGTTTTTTACTCCTCTCAACAGCCCAAACAAGTTTCTAAAAGGATGAGTTTGCAACTACTTTACTTTTGGAGAAAATTCAAAACATTCTTTATTCAATAGGGCCCAAACTATCAAAAACCAGCGGTTTCAATGAACACACATTTCTTGGTAGAATCATGCAGGACTGAAATTTTTGATGTTTTTCTACTCCTCTCATGAGCCCAAACAAGTCTCTAAAAGCATGAGTTTGCAACTACTTTACTTTTGGAGAAAATTCAAAACATTCATTATTCAATAGGGCCCAAACTATCAAAAACCAGCGGTTTGAATGAACACACATTTCTTGGTAGAATCATGCAGGACTGAAATTTTTGATGTTTTTCTACTCCTCTCATGAGCCCAAACAAGTCTCTAAAAGCATGAGTTTGCAACTACTTTACTTTTGGAGAAAATTCAAACATTCATTATTCAATAGAGCCCAATAGCAAAAACCAGCGTTTTGAATGAAGAATCACATTTCTTGGTAGAATCATGCAGGATTGAAATTTTTGATGGTTTTTTACTCCTCTCAACAGCCCAAACAAGTTTCTAAAAGGATGAGTTTGCAACTACTTTACTTTTGGAGAAAATTCAAAACATTCATTATTCAATAAGGGCCCAAACTATCAAAAACCAGCGGTTTGAATGAACACACATTTCTTGGTAGAATCATGCAGGACTGAAATTTTTGATGTTTTTCTACTCCTCTCATGAGCCCAAACAAGTCTCTAAAAGCATGAGTTTGCAACTACTTTACTTTTGGAGAAAATTCAAAACATTCATTATTCAATAGAGCCCAATAGCAAAAACCAGCGTTTTGAATGAAGAATCACATTTCTTGGTAGAATCATGCAGGATTGAAATTTTTGATGGTTTTTTACTCCTCTCAACAGCCCAAACAAGTTTCTAAAAGGATGAGTTTGCAACTACTTTACTTTTGGAGAAAATTCAAAACATTCATTATTCAATAGGGCCCAAACTATCAAAAACCAGCGGTTTCAATGAACACACATTTCTTGGTAGAATCATGCAGGACTGAAATTTTTGATGTTTTTCTACTCCTCTCATGAGCCCAAACAAGTCTCTAAAAGCATGAGTTTGCAACTATACTTTTGGAGAAAATTCAAAACATTCATTATTCAATAGAGCCCAATAGCAAAAACCAGCGTTTTGAATGAAGAATCACATTTCTTGGTAGAATCATGCAGGATTGAAATTTTTGATGGTTTTTTACTCCTCTCAACAGCCCAAACAAGTTTCTAAAAGGATGAGTTTGCAACTACTTTACTTTTGGAGAAAATTCAAAACATTCATTATTCAATAGGGCCCAAACTATCAAAAACCAGCGGTTTCAATGAACACATTTCTTGGTAGAATCATGCAGGACTGAAATTTTTGATGTTTTTCTACTCCTCTCATGAGCCCAAACAAGTCTCTAAAAGCATGAGTTTGCAACTACTTTACTTTTGGAGAAAATTCAAAACTTTCACTGTTCAATAGAGCGCAATAGCAAAAATGAGGTTTTGAATGAAGAATCACATTTCTTGGTAAAATCATGCAGAATTGAAATTTTTGATGGTTTTTTACTCCTCTCAACAGCCCAAACAAGTTTCTAAAAGGATGAGTTTGCAACTACTTTACTTTTGGAGAAAATTCAAAACATTCATTATTCAATAGGGCCCAAACTATCAAAAACAAGCGGTTTCAATGAACACACATTTCTTGGTAGAATCATGCAGGACTGAAATTTTTGATGTTTTTCTACTCCTCTCATGAGCCCAAACAAGTCTCTAAAAGCATGAGTTTGCAACTACTTTACTTTTGGAGAAAATTCAAAACATTCATTATTCAATAGAGCCCAATAGCAAAAACCAGCGTTTTGAATGAAGAATCACATTTCTTGGTAGAATCATGCAGGATTGAAATTTTTGATGGTTTTTTACTCCTCTCAACAGCCCAAACAAGTTTCTAAAAGGATGAGTTTGCAACTACTTTACTTTTGGAGAAAATTCAAAACATTTATTATTCAATAGGGCCCAAACTATCAAAAACCAGCGGTTTAAATGAACACACATTTCTTGGTAGAATCATGCAGGACTGAAATTTTTGATGTTTTTCTACTCCTCTCATGAGCCCAAACAAGTCTCTAAAAGCATGAGTTTGCAACTACTTTACTTTTGGAGAAAATTCAAAACATTCATTATTCAATAGAGCCCAATAGCAAAAATCAGGTTTTGACTGAAGAATCACATTTCTTGGTAGAATCATGCAGGATTGAAATTTTTGATGGTTTTTTACTCCTCTCAACAGCCCAAACAAGTTTCTAAAAGGATGAGTTTGCAACTACTTTACTTTTGGAGAAAATTCAAAACATTCATTATTCAATAGGGCCCAAAATATCAAAAACCAGCGGTTTGAATGAACACACATTTCTTGGTAGAATCGTGCAGGACTGAAATTTTTGATGTTTTTCTACTCCTCTCATGAGCCCAAACAAGTCTCTAAAAGGATGAGTTTGCAACTACTTTACTTTTGGAGAAAATTCAAAACATTCATTATTCAATAGAGCCCAATAGCAAAAAACAGCGTTTTGAATGAAGAATTACATTTCTTGGTAGAATCATGCAGGATTGAAATTTTTGATGGTTTTTTACTCCTCTCAACAGCCCAAACAAGTTTCTAAAAGGATGAGTTTGCAACTACTTTACTTTTGGAGAAAATTCAAAACATTCATTATTCAATAGAGCCCAATAGCAAAAACCAGCGTTTTGAATGAAGAATCACATTTCTTGGTAGAATCATGCAGGATTGAAATTTTTGATGGTTTTTTACTCCTCTCAACAGCCCAAACAAGTTTCTAAAAGGATGAGTTTGCAACTACTTTACTTTTGGAGAAAATTCAAAACATTCATTATTCAATAGGGCCCAAACTATCAAAAAGCAGCGGTTTGAATGAACACACATTTCTTGGTAGAATAATGCAGGACTGAAATTTTTGATGTTTTTCTACTCCTCTCATGAGCCCAAACAAGTCTCTAAAAGCATGAGTTTGCAACTACTTTACTTTTGGAGAAAATTCAAAACATTCATTATTCAATAGAGCCCAATAGCAAAAACCAGCGTTTTGAATGAAGAATCACATTTCTTGGTAGAATCATGCAGGATTGAAATTTTTGATGGTTTTTTACTCCTCTCAACAGCCCAAACAAGTTTCTAAAAGGATGAGTTTGCAACTACTTTACTTTTGGAGAAAATTCAAAACATTCATTATTCAATAGGGCCCAAACTATCAAAAACCAGCGGTTTCAATGAACACATTTCTTGGTAGAATCATGCAGGACTGAAATTTTTGATGTTTTTCTACTCCTCTCATGAGCCCAAACAAGTCTCTAAAAGCATGAGTTTGCAACTACTTTACTTTTGGAGAAAATTCAAAACATTCACTATTCAATAGAGCCCTATAGCAAAAATCAGGTTTTGAATGAAGAATCACATTTCTTGGTAAAATCATGCAGGATTGAAATTTTTGATGGTTTTTTACTCCTCTCAACAGCCCAAACAAGTTTCTAAAAGGATGAGTTTGCAACTACTTTACTTTTGGAGAAAATTCAAAACATTCATTATTCAATAGGGCCCAAACTATCAAAAACCAGCGGTTTCAATGAACACACATTTCTTGGTAGAATCAAGCAGGACTGAAATTTTTGATGTTTTTCTACTCCTCTCATGAGCCCAAACAAGTCTCTAAAAGCATGAGTTTGCAACTACTTTACTTTTGGAGAAAATTCAAAACATTCATTATTCAATAGAGCCCAATAGCAAAAACCAGCGTTTTGAATGAAGAATCACATTTCTTGGTAGAATCATGCAGGATTGAAATTTTTGATGGTTTTTTACTACTCTCAACAGCCCAAACAAGTTTCTAAAAGGATGAGTTTGCAACTACTTTACTTTTGGAGAAAATTCAAAACATTCATTATTCAATAGGGCCCAAACTATCAAAAACCAGCGGTTTCAATGAACACACATTTCTTGGTAGAATCATGCAGGACTGAAATTTTTGATGTTTTTCTACTCCTCTCATGAGCCCAAACAAGTCTCTAAAAGCATGAGTTTGCAACTACTTTACTTTTGGAGAAAATTCAAAACATTCATTATTCAATAGGGCCCAAACTATCAAAAACCAGCGGTTTGAATGAACACACATTTCTTGGTAGAATCATGCAGGACTGAAATTTTTGATGTTTTTCTACTCCTCTCATGAGCCCAAACAAGTCTCTAAAAGCATGAGTTTGCAACTACTTTACTTTTGGAGAAAATTCAAAACATTCATTATTCAATAGAGCCCAATAGCAAAAACCAGCGTTTTGAATGAAGAATCACATTTCTTGGTAGAATCATGCAGGATTGAAATTTTTGATGGTTTTTTACTCCTCTCAACAGCCCAAACAAGTTTCTAAAAGGATGAGTTTGCAACTACTTTACTTTTGGAGAAAATTCAAAACATTCATTATTCAATAGGGCCCAAACTATCAAAAACCAGCCGTTTCAATGAACACACATGTCTTGGTAGAATCATGCAGGACTGAAATTTTTGATGTTTTTCTACTCATCTCATGAGCCCAAACAAGTCTCTAAAAGCATGAGTTTGCAACTACTTTACTTTTGGAGAAAATTCAAAACATTCATTATTCAATAGAGCCCAATAGCAAAAACCAGCGTTTTGAATGAAGAATCACATTTCTTGGTAGAATCATGCAGGATTGAAATTTTTGATGGTTTTTTACTCCTCTCAACAGCCCAAACAAGTTTCTAAAAGGATGAGTTTGCAACTAATTTACTTTTGGAGAAAATTCAAAACATTCATTATTCAATAGGGCCCAAACTATCAAAAACCAGCGGTTTCAATGAACACACATTTCTTGGTAGAATCATGCAGGACTGAAATTTTTGATGTTTTTCTACTCCTCTCATGAGCCCAAACAAGTCTCTAAAAGCATGAGTTTGCAACTACTTTACTTTTGGAGAAAATTCAAAACATTCACTATTCAATAGAGCCCTATAGCAAAAATCAGGTTTTGAATGAAGAATCACATTTCTTGGTAAAATCATGCAGGATTGAAATTTTTGATGGTTTTTTACTCCTCTCAACAGCCCAAACAAGTTTCTAAAAGGATGAGTTTGCAACTACTTTACTTTTGGAGAAAATTCAAAACATTCATTATTCAATAGGGCCCAAACTATCAAAAACCAGCCGTTTCAATGAACACACATGTCTTGGTAGAATCATGCAGGACTGAAATTTTTGATGGTTTTTTACTCCTCTCAACAGCCCAAACAAGTTTCTAAAAGGATGAGTTTGCAACTACTTTACTTTTGGAGAAAATTCAAAACATTCATTATTCAATAGGGCCCAAACTATCAAAAACCAGCCGTTTCAATGAACACACATGTCTTGGTAGAATCATGCAGGACTGAAATTTTTGATGTTTTTCTACTCATCTCATGAGCCCAAACAAGTCTCTAAAAGCATGAGTTTGCAACTACTTTACTTTTGGAGAAAATTCAAAACATTCATTATTCAATAGAGCCCAATAGCAAAAACCAGCGTTTTGAATGAAGAATCACATTTCTTGGTAGAATCATGCAGGATTGAAATTTTTGATGGTTTTTTACTCCTCTCAACAGCCCAAACAAGTTTCTAAAAGGATGAGTTTGCAACTAATTTACTTTTGGAGAAAATTCAAAACATTCATTATTCAATAGGGCCCAAACTATCAAAAACCAGCGGTTTCAATGAACACACATTTCTTGGTAGAATCATGCAGGACTGAAATTTTTGATGTTTTTCTACTCCTCTCATGAGCCCAAACAAGTCTCTAAAAGCATGAGTTTGCAACTACTTTACTTTTGGAGAAAATTCAAAACATTCATTATTCAATAGAGCCCAATAGCAAAAACCAGCGTTTTGAATGAAGAATCACATTTCTTGGTAGAATCATGCAGGATTGAAATTTTTGATGGTTTTTTACTCCTCTCAACAGCCCAAACAAGTTTCTAAAAGGATGAGTTTGCTACTACTTTACTTTTGGAGAAAATTCAAAACATTCATTATTCAATAGGGCCCAAACTATCAAAAACCAGCGGTTTGAATGAACACATTTCTTGGTAGAATCATGCAGGACTGAAATTTTTGATGTTTTTCTACTCCTCTCATGAGCCCAAACAAGTCTCTAAAAGCATGAGTTTGCAACTACTTTACTTTTGGAGAAAATTCAAAACATTCACTATTCAATAGAGCCCTATAGCAAAAATCAGGTTTTGAATGAAGAATCACATTTCTTGGTAAAATCATGCAGGATTGAAATTTTTGATGGTTTTTTACTCCTCTCAACAGCCCAAACAAGTTTCTAAAAGGATGAGTTTGCAACTACTTTACTTTTGGAGAAAATTCAAAACATTCATTATTCAATAGGGCCCAAACTATCAAAAACCAGCGGTTTCAATGAACACACATTTCTTGGTAGAATCATGCAGGACTGAAATTTTTGATGTTTTTCTACTCCTCTCATGAGCCCAAACAAGTCTCTAAAAGCATGAGTTTGCAAGTATTTTACTTTTGGAGAAAATTCAAAACATTCATTATTCAATAGAGCCCAATAGCAAAAACCAGCGTTTTGAATGAAGAATCACATTTCTTGGTAGAATCATGTAGGATTGAAATTTTGTATGGTTTTTTACTCCTCTCAACAGCCCAAACAAGTTTCTAAAAGGATGAGTTTGCAACTACTTTACTTTTGGAGAAAATTCAAAACATTCATTATTCAATAGGGCCCAAACTATCAAAAACCAGCGGTTTCAATGAACACATTTCTTGGTAGAATCATGCAGGACTGAAATTTTTGATGTTTTTCTACTCCTCTCATGAGCCCAAACAAGTCTCTAAAAGCATGAGTTTGCAACTACTTTACTTTTGGAGAAAATTCAAAACATTCACTATTCAATAGAGCCCTATAGCAAAAATCAGGTTTTGAATGAAGAATCACATTTCTTGGTAAAATCATGCAGGATTGAAATTTTTGATGGTTTTTTACTCCTCTCAACAGCCCAAACAAGTTTCTAAAAGGATGAGTTTGCAACTACTTTACTTTTGGAGAAAATTCAAAACATTCATTATTCAATAGGGCCCAAACTATCAAAAACCAGCGGTTTCAATGAACACACATTTCTTGGTAGAATCAAGCAGGACTGAAATTTTTGATGTTTTTCTACTCCTCTCATGAGCCCAAACAAGTCTCTAAAATTATGAGTTTGCAACTACTTTACTTTTGGAGAAAATTCAAAACATTCATTATTCAATAGAGCCCAATAGCAAAAACCAGCGTTTTGAATGAAGAATCACATTTCTTGGTAGAATCATGCAGGATTGAAATTTTTGATGGTTTTTTACTCCTCTCAACAGCCCAAACAAGTTTCTAAAAGGATGAGTTTGCAACTACTTTACTTTTGGAGAAAATTCAAAACATTCATTATTCAATAGGGCCCAAACTATCAAAAACCAGCGGTTTCAATGAACACACATTTCTTGGTAGAATCATGCAGGACTGAAATTTTTGATGTTTTTCTACTCCTCTCATGAGCCCAAACAAGTCTCTAAAAGCATGAGTTTGCAACTACTTTACTTTTGGAGAAAATTCAAAACATTCATTATTCAATAGGGCCCAAACTATCAAAAACCAGCGGTTTGAATGAACACACATTTCTTGGTAGAATCATGCAGGACTGAAATTTTTGATGTTTTTCTACTCCTCTCATGAGCCCAAACAAGTCTCTAAAAGCATGAGTTTGCAACTACTTTACTTTTGGAGAAAATTCAAAACATTCATTATTCAATAGAGCCCAATAGCAAAAACCAGCGTTTTGAATGAAGAATCACATTTCTTGGTAGAATCATGCAGGATTGAAATTTTTGATGGTTTTTTACTCCTCTCAACAGCCCAAACAAGTTTCTAAAAGGATGAGTTTGCAACTACTTTACTTTTGGAGAAAATTCAAAACATTCATTATTCAATAGGGCCCAAACTATCAAAAACCAGCCGTTTCAATGAACACACATGTCTTGGTAGAATCATGCAGGACTGAAATTTTTGATGTTTTTCTACTCATCTCATGAGCCCAAACAAGTCTCTAAAAGCATGAGTTTGCAACTACTTTACTTTTGGAGAAAATTCAAAACATTCATTATTCAATAGAGCCCAATAGCAAAAACCAGCGTTTTGAATGAAGAATCACATTTCTTGGTAGAATCATGCAGGATTGAAATTTTTGATGGTTTTTTACTCCTCTCAACAGCCCAAACAAGTTTCTAAAAGGATGAGTTTGCAACTAATTTACTTTTGGAGAAAATTCAAAACATTCATTATTCAATAGGGCCCAAACTATCAAAAACCAGCGGTTTCAATGAACACACATTTCTTGGTAGAATCATGCAGGACTGAAATTTTTGATGTTTTTCTACTCCTCTCATGAGCCCAAACAAGTCTCTAAAAGCATGAGTTTGCAACTACTTTACTTTTGGAGAAAATTCAAAACATTCACTATTCAATAGAGCCCTATAGCAAAAATCAGGTTTTGAATGAAGAATCACATTTCTTGGTAAAATCATGCAGGATTGAAATTTTTGATGGTTTTTTACTCCTCTCAACAGCCCAAACAAGTTTCTAAAAGGATGAGTTTGCAACTACTTTACTTTTGGAGAAAATTCAAAACATTCATTATTCAATAGGGCCCAAACTATCAAAAACCAGACGTTTCAATGAACACACATGTCTTGGTAGAATCATGCAGGACTGAAATTTTTGATGGTTTTTTACTCCTCTCAACAGCCCAAACAAGTTTCTAAAAGGATGAGTTTGCAACTACTTTACTTTTGGAGAAAATTCAAAACATTCATTATTCAATAGGGCCCAAACTATCAAAAACCAGCCGTTTCAATGAACACACATGTCTTGGTAGAATCATGCAGGACTGAAATTTTTGATGTTTTTCTACTCATCTCATGAGCCCAAACAAGTCTCTAAAAGCATGAGTTTGCAACTACTTTACTTTTGGAGAAAATTCAAAACATTCATTATTCAATAGAGCCCAATAGCAAAAACCAGCGTTTTGAATGAAGAATCACATTTCTTGGTAGAATCATGCAGGATTGAAATTTTTGATGGTTTTTTACTCCTCTCAACAGCCCAAACAAGTTTCTAAAAGGATGAGTTTGCAACTAATTTACTTTTGGAGAAAATTCAAAACATTCATTATTCAATAGGGCCCAAACTATCAAAAACCAGCGGTTTCAATGAACACACATTTCTTGGTAGAATCATGCAGGACTGAAATTTTTGATGTTTTTCTACTCCTCTCATGAGCCCAAACAAGTCTCTAAAAGCATGAGTTTGCAACTACTTTACTTTTGGAGAAAATTCAAAACATTCATTATTCAATAGAGCCCAATAGCAAAAACCAGCGTTTTGAATGAAGAATCACATTTCTTGGTAGAATCATGCAGGATTGAAATTTTTGATGGTTTTTTACTCCTCTCAACAGCCCAAACAAGTTTCTAAAAGGATGAGTTTGCTACTACTTTACTTTTGGAGAAAATTCAAAACATTCATTATTCAATAGGGCCCAAACTATCAAAAACCAGCGGTTTGAATGAACACATTTCTTGGTAGAATCATGCAGGACTGAAATTTTTGATGTTTTTCTACTCCTCTCATGAGCCCAAACAAGTCTCTAAAAGCATGAGTTTGCAACTACTTTACTTTTGGAGAAAATTCAAAACATTCACTATTCAATAGAGCCCTATAGCAAAAATCAGGTTTTGAATGAAGAATCACATTTCTTGGTAAAATCATGCAGGATTGAAATTTTTGATGGTTTTTTACTCCTCTCAACAGCCCAAACAAGTTTCTAAAAGGATGAGTTTGCAACTACTTTACTTTTGGAGAAAATTCAAAACATTCATTATTCAATAGGGCCCAAACTATCAAAAACCAGCGGTTTCAATGAACACACATTTCTTGGTAGAATCATGCAGGACTGAAATTTTTGATGTTTTTCTACTCCTCTCATGAGCCCAAACAAGTCTCTAAAAGCATGAGTTTGCAAGTATTTTACTTTTGGAGAAAATTCAAAACATTCATTATTCAATAGAGCCCAATAGCAAAAACCAGCGTTTTGAATGAAGAATCACATTTCTTGGTAGAATCATGTAGGATTGAAATTTTTGATGGTTTTTTACTCCTCTCAACAGCCCAAACAAGTTTCTAAAAGGATGAGTTTGCAACTACTTTACTTTTGGAGAAAATTCAAAACATTCATTATTCAATAGGGCCCAAACTATCAAAAACCAGCGGTTTCAATGAACACACATTTCTTGGTAGAATCATGCAGGACTGAAATTTTTGATGTTTTTCTACTCCTCTCATGAGCCCAAACAAGTCTCTAAAAGCATGAGTTTGCAACTACTTTACTTTTGGAGAAAATTCAAAACATTCATTATTCAATAGAGCCCAATAGCAAAAAACAGCGTTTTGAATGAAGAATCACATTTCTTGGTAGAATCATGCAGGATTGAAATTTTTGATGGTTTTTTACTCCTCTCAACAGCCCAAACAAGTTTCTAAAAGGATGAGTTTGCAACTACTTTACTTTTGGAGAAAATTCAAAACATTCATTATTCAATAGGGCCCAAACTATCAAAAACCAGCGGTTTCAATGAACACACATTTCTTGGTAGAATCATGCAGGACTGAAATTTTTGATGTTTTTCTACTCCTCTCATGAGCCCAAACAAGTCTCTAAAAGCATGAGTTTGCAAATACTTTACTTTTGGAGAAAATTCAAAACATTCATTATTCAATAGAGCCCAATAGCAAAAACCAGCGTTTTGAATGAAGAATCACATTTCTTGGTAGAATCATGCAGGATTGAAATTTTTGATGGTTTTTTACTCCTCTCAACAGCCCAAACAAGTTTCTAAAAGGATGAGTTTGCAACTACTTTACTTTTGGAGAAAATTCAAAACATTCATTATTCAATAGGGCCCAAACTATCAAAAACCAGCGGTTTCAATGAACACACATTTCTTGGTAGAATCATGCAGGACTGAAATTTTTGATGTTTTTCTACTCCTCTCATGAGCCCAAACAAGTCTCTAAAAGCATGAGTTTGCAACTACTTTACTTTTGGAGAAAATTCAAAACATTCATTATTCAATAGGGCCCAAACTATCAACAACCAGCGGTTTGAATGAACACACATTTCTTGGTAGAATCATGCAGGACTGAAATTTTTGATGTTTTTCTACTCCTCTCATGAGCCCAAACAAGTCTCTAAAAGCATGAGTTTGCAACTACTTTACTTTTGGAGAAAATTCAAAACATTCATTATTCAATAGGGCCCAAACTATCAACAACCAGCGGTTTGAATGAACACACATTTCTTGGTAGAATCATGCAGGACTGAAATTTTTGATGTTTTTCTACTCCTCTCATGAGCCCAAACAAGTCTCTAAAAGCATGAGTTTGCAACTACTTTACTTTTGGAGAAAATTCAAAACATTCATTATTCAATAGAGCCCAATAGCAAAAAACAGCGTTTTGAATGAAGAATTACATTTCTTGGTAGAATCATGCAGGATTGAAATTTTTGATGGTTTTTTACTCCTCTCAACAGCCCAAACAAGTTTCTAAAAGCATGAGTTTGCAACTACTTTACTTTTGGAGAAAATTCAAAACATTCATTATTCAATAGAGCCCAATAGCAAAAACCAGCGTTTTGAATGAAGAATCACATTTCTTGGTAGAATCATGCAGGATTGAAATTTTTGATGGTTTTTTACTCCTCTCAACAGCCCAAACAAGTTTCTAAAAGGATGAGTTTGCAACTACTTTACTTTTGGAGAAAATTCAAAACATTCATTATTCAATAGGGCCCAAACTATCAAAAAGCAGCGGTTTGAATGAACACACATTTCTTGGTAGAATCATGCAGGACTGAAATTTTTGATGTTTTTCTACTCCTCTCATGAGCCCAAACAAGTCTCTAAAAGCATGAGTTTGCAACTACTTTACTTTTGGAGAAAATTCAAAACATTCATTATTCAATAGAGCCCAATAGCAAAAACCAGCGTTTTGAATGAAGAATCACATTTCTTGGTAGAATCATGCAGGATTGAAATTTTTGATGGTTTTTTACTCCTCTCAACAGCCCAAACAAGTTTCTAAAAGGATGAGTTTGCAACTACTTTACTTTTGGAGAAAATTCAAAACATTCATTATTCAATAGGGACCAAACTATCAAAAACCAGCCGTTTCAATGAACACACATGTCTTGGTAGAATCATGCAGGACTGAAATTTTTGATGTTCTTCTACTCATCTCATGAGCCCAAACAAGTCTCTAAAAGCATGAGTTTGCAACTACTTTACTTTTGGAGAAAATTCAAAACATTCATTATTCAATAGAGCCCAATAGCAAAAACCAGCGTTTTGAATGAAGAATCACATTTCTTGGTAGAATCATGCAGGATTGAAATTTTTGATGGTTTTTTACTCCTCTCAACAGCCCAAACAAGTTTCTAAAAGGATGAGTTTGCAACTACTTTACTTTTGGAGAAAATTCAAAACATTCATTATTCAATAGGGCCCAAACTATCAAAAACCAGCGGTTTCAATGAACACATTTCTTGGTAGAATCATGCAGGACTGAAATTTTTGATGTTTTTCTACTCCTCTCATGAGCCCAAACAAGTCTCTAAAAGCATGAGTTTGCAACTACTTTACTTTTGGAGAAAATTCAAAACATTCACTATTCAATAGAGCCCTATAGCAAAAATCAGGTTTTGAATGAAGAATCACATTTCTTGGTAAAATCATGCAGGATTGAAATTTTTGATGGTTTTTTACTCCTCTCAACAGCCCAAACAAGTTTCTAAAAGGATGAGTTTGCAACTACTTTACTTTTGGAGAAAATTCAAAACATTCATTATTCAATAGGGCCCAAACTATCAAAAACCAGCGGTTTCAATGAACACACATTTCTTGGTAGAATCAAGCAGGACTGAAATTTTTGATGTTTTTCTACTCCTCTCATGAGCCCAAACAAGTCTCTAAAAGCATGAGTTTGCAACTACTTTACTTTTGGAGAAAATTCAAAACATTCATTATTCAATAGAGCCCAATAGCAAAAACCAGCGTTTTGAATGAAGAATCACATTTCTTGGTAGAATCATGCAGGATTGAAATTTTTGATGGTTTTTTACTCCTCTCAACAGCCCAAACAAGTTTCTAAAAGGATGAGTTTGCAACTACTTTACTTTTGGAGAAAATTCAAAACATTCATTATTCAATAGGGCCCAAACTATCAAAAACCAGCGGTTTCAATGAACACACATTTCTTGGTAGAATCATGCAGGACTGAAATTTTTGATGTTTTTCTACTCCTCTCATGAGCCCAAACAAGTCTCTAAAAGCATGAGTTTGCAACTACTTTACTTTTGGAGAAAATTCAAAACATTCATTATTCAATAGGGCCCAAACTATCAAAAACCAGCGGTTTGAATGAACACACATTTCTTGGTAGAATCATGCAGGACTGAAATTTTTGATGTTTTTCTACTCCTCTCATGAGCCCAAACAAGTCTCTAAAAGCATGAGTTTGCAACTACTTTACTTTTGGAGAAAATTCAAAACATTCATTATTCAATAGAGCCCAATAGCAAAAACCAGCGTTTTGAATGAAGAATCACATTTCTTGGTAGAATCATGCAGGATTGAAATTTTTGATGGTTTTTTACTCCTCTCAACAGCCCAAACAAGTTTCTAAAAGGATGAGTTTGCAACTACTTTACTTTTGGAGAAAATTCAAAACATTCATTATTCAATAGGGCCCAAACTATCAAAAACCAGCCGTTTCAATGAACACACATGTCTTGGTAGAATCATGCAGGACTGAAATTTTTGATGTTTTTCTACTCATCTCATGAGCCCAAACAAGTCTCTAAAAGCATGAGTTTGCAACTACTTTACTTTTGGAGAAAATTCAAAACATTCACTATTCAATAGAGCCCTATAGCAAAAATCAGGTTTTGAATGAAGAATCACATTTCTTGGTAAAATCATGCAGGATTGAAATTTTTGATGGTTTTTTACTCCTCTCAACAGCCCAAACAAGTTTCTAAAAGGATGAGTTTGCAACTACTTTACTTTTGGAGAAAATTCAAAACATTCATTATTCAATAGGGCCCAAACTATCAAAAACCAGCGGTTTCAATGAACACACATTTCTTGGTAGAATCATGCAGGACTGAAATTTTTGATGTTTTTCTACTCCTCTCATGAGCCCAAACAAGTCTCTAAAAGCATGAGTTTGCAAGTATTTTACTTTTGGAGAAAATTCAAAACATTCATTATTCAATAGAGCCCAATAGCAAAAACCAGCGTTTTGAATGAAGAATCACATTTCTTGGTAGAATCATGTAGGATTGAAATTTTTGATGGTTTTTTACTCCTCTCAACAGCCCAAACAAGTTTCTAAAAGGATGAGTTTGCAACTACTTTACTTTTGGAGAAAATTCAAAACATTCATTATTCAATAGGGCCCAAACTATCAAAAACCAGCGGTTTCAATGAACACACATTTCTTGGTAGAATCATGCAGGACTGAAATTTTTGATGTTTTTCTACTCCTCTCATGAGCCCAAACAAGTCTCTAAAAGCATGAGTTTGCAACTACTTTACTTTTGGAGAAAATTCAAAACATTCATTATTCAATAGAGCCCAATAGCAAAAAACAGCGTTTTGAATGAAGAATCACATTTCTTGGTAGAATCATGCAGGATTGAAATTTTTGATGGTTTTTTACTCCTCTCAACAGCCCAAACAAGTTTCTAAAAGGATGAGTTTGCAACTACTTTACTTTTGGAGAAAATTCAAAACATTCATTATTCAATAGGGCCCAAACTATCAAAAACCAGCGGTTTCAATGAACACACATTTCTTGGTAGAATCATGCAGGACTGAAATTTTTGATGTTTTTCTACTCCTCTCATGAGCCCAAACAAGTCTCTAAAAGCATGAGTTTGCAAATACTTTACTTTTGGAGAAAATTCAAAACATTCATTATTCAATAGAGCCCAATAGCAAAAACCAGCGTTTTGAATCAAGAATCACATTTCTTGGTAGAATCATGCAGGATTGAAATTTTTGATGGTTTTTTACTCCTCTCAACAGCCCAAACAAGTTTCTAAAAGGATGAGTTTGCAACTACTTTACTTTTGGAGAAAATTCAAAACATTCATTATTCAATAGGGCCCAAACTATCAAAAACCAGCGGTTTCAATGAACACACATTTCTTGGTAGAATCATGCAGGACTGAAATTTTTGATGTTTTTCTACTCCTCTCATGAGCCCAAACAAGTCTCTAAAAGCATGAGTTTGCAACTACTTTACTTTTGGAGAAAATTCAAAACATTCATTATTCAATAGGGCCCAAACTATCAACAACCAGCGGTTTGAATGAACACACATTTCTTGGTAGAATCATGCAGGACTGAAATTTTTGATGTTTTTCTACTCCTCTCATGAGCCCAAACAAGTCTCTAAAAGCATGAGTTTGCAACTACTTTACTTTTGGAGAAAATTCAAAACATTCATTATTCAATAGGGCCCAAACTATCAACAACCAGCGGTTTGAATGAACACACATTTCTTGGTAGAATCATGCAGGACTGAAATTTTTGATGTTTTTCTACTCCTCTCATGAGCCCAAACAAGTCTCTAAAAGCATGAGTTTGCAACTACTTTACTTTTGGAGAAAATTCAAAACATTCATTATTCAATAGAGCCCAATAGCAAAAAACAGCGTTTTGAATGAAGAATTACATTTCTTGGTAGAATCATGCAGGATTGAAATTTTTGATGGTTTTTTACTCCTCTCAACAGCCCAAACAAGTTTCTAAAAGGATGAGTTTGCAACTACTTTACTTTTGGAGAAAATTCAAAACATTCATTATTCAATAGAGCCCAATAGCAAAAACCAGCGTTTTGAATGAAGAATCACATTTCTTGGTAGAATCATGCAGGATTGAAATTTTTGATGGTTTTTTACTCCTCTCAACAGCCCAAACAAGTTTCTAAAAGGATGAGTTTGCAACTACTTTACTTTTGGAGAAAATTCAAAACATTCATTATTCAATAGGGCCCAAACTATCAAAAAGCAGCGGTTTGAATGAACACACATTTCTTGGTAGAATCATGCAGGACTGAAATTTTTGATGTTTTTCTACTCCTCTCATGAGCCCAAACAAGTCTCTAAAAGCATGAGTTTGCAACTACTTTACTTTTGGAGAAAATTCAAAACATTCATTATTCAATAGAGCCCAATAGCAAAAACCAGCGTTTTGAATGAAGAATCACATTTCTTGGTAGAATCATGCAGGATTGAAATTTTTGATGGTTTTTTACTCCTCTCAACAGCCCAAACAAGTTTCTAAAAGGATGAGTTTGCAACTACTTTACTTTTGGAGAAAATTCAAAACATTCATTATTCAATAGGGACCAAACTATCAAAAACCAGCCGTTTCAATGAACACACATGTCTTGGTAGAATCATGCAGGACTGAAATTTTTGATGTTCTTCTACTCATCTCATGAGCCCAAACAAGTCTCTAAAAGCATGAGTTTGCAACTACTTTACTTTTGGAGAAAATTCAAAACATTCATTATTCAATAGAGCCCAATAGCAAAAACCAGCGTTTTGAATGAAGAATCACATTTCTTGGTAGAATCATGCAGGATTGAAATTTTTGATGGTTTTTTACTCCTCTCAACAGCCCAAACAAGTTTCTAAAAGGATGAGTTTGCAACTACTTTACTTTTGGAGAAAATTCAAAACATTCATTATTCAATAGGGCCCAAACTATCAAAAACCAGCGGTTTCAATGAACACATTTCTTGGTAGAATCATGCAGGACTGAAATTTTTGATGTTTTTCTACTCCTCTCATGAGCCCAAACAAGTCTCTAAAAGCATGAGTTTGCAACTACTTTACTTTTGGAGAAAATTCAAAACATTCACTATTCAATAGAGCCCTATAGCAAAAATCAGGTTTTGAATGAAGAATCACATTTCTTGGTAAAATCATGCAGGATTGAAATTTTTGATGGTTTTTTACTCCTCTCAACAGCCCAAACAAGTTTCTAAAAGGATGAGTTTGCAACTACTTTACTTTTGGAGAAAATTCAAAACATTCATTATTCAATAGGGCCCAAACTATCAAAAACCAGCGGTTTCAATGAACACACATTTCTTGGTAGAATCAAGCAGGACTGAAATTTTTGATGTTTTTCTACTCCTCTCATGAGCCCAAACAAGTCTCTAAAAGCATGAGTTTGCAACTACTTTACTTTTGGAGAAAATTCAAAACATTCATTATTCAATAGAGCCCAATAGCAAAAACCAGCGTTTTGAATGAAGAATCACATTTCTTGGTAGAATCATGCAGGATTGAAATTTTTGATGGTTTTTTACTCCTCTCAACAGCCCAAACAAGTTTCTAAAAGGATGAGTTTGCAACTACTTTACTTTTGGAGAAAATTCAAAACATTCATTATTCAATAGGGCCCAAACTATCAAAAACCAGCGGTTTCAATGAACACACATTTCTTGGTAGAATCATGCAGGACTGAAATTTTTGATGTTTTTCTACTCCTCTCATGAGCCCAAACAAGTCTCTAAAAGCATGAGTTTGCAACTACTTTACTTTTGGAGAAAATTCAAAACATTCATTATTCAATAGGGCCCAAACTATCAAAAACCAGCGGTTTGAATGAACACACATTTCTTGGTAGAATCATGCAGGACTGAAATTTTTGATGTTTTTCTACTCCTCTCATGAGCCCAAACAAGTCTCTAAAAGCATGAGTTTGCAACTACTTTACTTTTGGAGAAAATTCAAAACATTCATTATTCAATAGAGCCCAATAGCAAAAACCAGCGTTTTGAATGAAGAATCACATTTCTTGGTAGAATCATGCAGGATTGAAATTTTTGATGGTTTTTTACTCCTCTCAACAGCCCAAACAAGTTTCTAAAAGGATGAGTTTGCAACTACTTTACTTTTGGAGAAAATTCAAAACATTCATTATTCAATAGGGCCCAAACTATCAAAAACCAGCCGTTTCAATGAACACACATGTTTTGGTAGAATCATGCAGGACTGAAATTTTTGATGTTTTTCTACTCATCTCATGAGCCCAAACAAGTCTCTAAAAGCATGAGTTTGCAACTACTTTACTTTTGGAGAAAATTCAAAACATTCATTATTCAATAGAGCCCAATAGCAAAAACCAGCGTTTTGAATGAAGAATCACATTTCTTGGTAGAATCATGCAGGATTGAAATTTTTGATGGTTTTTTACTCCTCTCAACAGCCCAAACAAGTTTCTAAAAGGATGAGTTTGCAACTAATTTACTTTTGGAGAAAATTCAAAACATTCATTATTCAATAGGGCCCAAACTATCAAAAACCAGCGGTTTCAATGAACACACATTTCTTGGTAGAATCATGCAGGACTGAAATTTTTGATGTTTTTCTACTCCTCTCATGAGCCCAAACAAGTCTCTAAAAGCATGAGTTTGCAACTACTTTACTTTTGGAGAAAATTCAAAACATTCACTATTCAATAGAGCCCTATAGCAAAAATCAGGTTTTGAATGAAGAATCACATTTCTTGGTAAAATCATGCAGGATTGAAATTTTTGATGGTTTTTTACTCCTCTCAACAGCCCAAACAAGTTTCTAAAAGGATGAGTTTGCAACTACTTTACTTTTGGAGAAAATTCAAAACATTCATTATTCAATAGGGCCCAAACTATCAAAAACCAGCGGTTTCAATGAACACACATTTCTTGGTAGAATCATGCAGGACTGAAATTTTTGATGTTTTTCTACTCCTCTCATGAGCCCAAACAAGTCTCTAAAAGCATGAGTTTGCAACTACTTTACTTTTGGAGAAAATTCAAAACATTCATTATTCAATAGAGCCCAATAGCAAAAAACAGCGTTTTGAATGAAGAATCACATTTCTTGGTAGAATCATGCAGGATTGAAATTTTTGATGGTTTTTTACTCCTCTCAACAGCCCAAACAAGTTTCTAAAAGGATGAGTTTGCAACTACTTTACTTTTGGAGAAAATTCAAAACATTCATTATTCAATAGGGCCCAAACTATCAAAAACCAGCGGTTTCAATGAACACACATTTCTTGGTAGAATCATGCAGGACTGAAATTTTTGATGTTTTTCTACTCCTCTCATGAGCCCAAACAAGTCTGTAAAAGCATGAGTTTGCAACTACTTTACT
Organism: Dendrobates tinctorius; assembly: GCF_039654945.1. Lineage (NCBI taxonomy): Eukaryota > Metazoa > Chordata > Amphibia > Anura > Dendrobatidae > Dendrobates > Dendrobates tinctorius. The sequence goes on from NW_027362108.1 coordinate 712,452, forward strand.
TTTGGAGAAAATTCAAAACATTCATTATTCAATAGAGCCCAATAGCAAAAACCAGCGTTTTGAATGAAGAATCACATTTCTTGGTAGAATCATGCAGGATTGAAATTTTTGATGGTTTTTTACTCCTCTCAACAGCCCAAACAAGTTTCTAAAAGGATGAGTTTGCAACTACTTTACTTTTGGAGAAAATTCAAAACATTCATTATTCAATAGGGCCCAAACTATCAAAAACCAGCGGTTTCAATGAACACACATTTCTTGGTAGAATCATGCAGGACTGAAATTTTTGATGTTTTTCTACTCCTCTCATGAGCCCAAACAAGTCTCTAAAAGCATGAGTTTGCAACTACTTTACTTTTGGAGAAAATTCAAAACATTCATTATTCAATAGGGCCCAAACTATCAACAACCAGCGGTTTGAATGAACACACATTTCTTGGTAGAATCATGCAGGACTGAAATTTTTGATGTTTTTCTACTCCTCTCATGAGCCCAAACAAGTCTCTAAAAGCATGAGTTTGCAACTACTTTACTTTTGGAGAAAATTCAAAACATTCATTATTCAATAGGGCCCAAACTATCAACAACCAGCGGTTTGAATGAACACACATTTCTTGGTAGAATCATGCAGGACTGAAATTTTTGATGTTTTTCTACTCCTCTCATGAGCCCAAACAAGTCTCTAAAAGCATGAGTTTGCAACTACTTTACTTTTGGAGAAAATTCAAAACATTCATTATTCAATAGGGCCCAAACTATCAACAACCAGCGGTTTGAATGAACACACATTTCTTGGTAGAATCATGCAGGACTGAAATTTTTGATGTTTTTCTACTCCTCTCATGAGCCCAAACAAGTCTCTAAAAGCATGAGTTTGCAACTACTTTACTTTTGGAGAAAATTCAAAACATTCATTATTCAATAGGGCCCAAACTATCAACAACCAGCGGTTTGAATGAACACACATTTCTTGGTAGAATCATGCAGGACTGAAATTTTTGATGTTTTTCTACTCCTCTCATGAGCCCAAACAAGTCTCTAAAAGCATGAGTTTGCAACTACTTTACTTTTGGAGAAAATTCAAAACATTCATTATTCAATAGGGCCCAAACTATCAACAACCAGCGGTTTGAATGAACACACATTTCTTGGTAGAATCATGCAGGATTGAAATTTTTGATGGTTTTTTACTCCTCTCAACAGCCCAAACAAGTTTCTAAAAGGATGAGTTTGCAACTACTTTACTTTTGGAGAAAATTCAAAACATTCATTATTCAATAGGGACCAAACTATCAAAAACCAGCCGTTTCAATGAACACACATGTCTTGGTAGAATCATGCAGGACTGAAATTTTTGATGTTTTTCTACTCATCTCATGAGCCCAAACAAGTCTCTAAAAGCATGAGTTTGCAACTACTTTACTTTTGGAGAAAATTCAAAACATTCATTATTCAATAGAGCCCAATAGCAAAAACCAGCGTTTTGAATGAAGAATCACATTTCTTGGTAGAATCATGCAGGATTGAAATTTTTGATGGTTTTTTACTCCTCTCAACAGCCCAAACAAGTTTCTAAAAGGATGAGTTTGCAACTACTTTACTTTTGGAGAAAATTCAAAACATTCATTATTCAATAGGGCCCAAACTATCAAAAACCAGCGGTTTCAATGAACACACATTTCTTGGTAGAATCATGCAGGACTGAAATTTTTGATGTTTTTCTACTCCTCTCATGAGCCCAAACAAGTCTCTAAAAGCATGAGTTTGCAACTACTTTACTTTTGGAGAAAATTCAAAACATTCATTATTCAATAGGGCCCAAACTATCAAAAACCAGCGGTTTGAATGAACACACATTTCTTGGTAGAATCATGCAGGACTGAAATTTTTGATGTTTTTCTACTCCTCTCATGAGCCCAAACAAGTCTCTAAAAGCATGAGTTTGCAACTACTTTACTTTTGGAGAAAATTCAAAACATTGGGGGGCGTGGCCAGCGTCTGAGCTGAATGGAAGCCTGAGCTCTGAGCTCCTCCACAGGGCAGCCTACCAAGCGCTGTTAACAAGCGAAATATAAGCCAGGACTGGCTGAAAAGTTGTGGGAACCTCCATAGATACTAGCGGTGCCCCCACACTATGGATCTGCTCAATAAAAAAGCAGAAAAAGGAAAGAAACCAGAGCGCTCTCCCCTCATGCTGAGGAGCCAAGATGGCGCCCGCCTCACAGCAGCAGCCACAGCCTGCAGCCCCAGCCTGAGCGGTACACAGCGGCAAAGGACGCCACAGCGGCTGAAGCACGCAGCATTCAAGTCAGGGGGTAAGTCTACCCCTGCCTCAGCTAAAACCGCCGCTCTGCAGGCTAATAGAAGCACTAATTTACACATTAATAGTAGCGCTGAGGTGAAAGGAGCGAGATCTCGCGAGAGTGACCGGGGGACAAGCGAGACTACGCAACAGATACGCAATTTGCGTAACTTAAGCAAAAATACAGCGCAGCTTGTGAACTATGGTGCAGCAGCACCGCTGACCGCTGATATGGAGGAGACAAATGTATTAAGGGGTTCCTCATCCTGTCCTGACATCTCCAATGTGTCAGATACTCCTCTAACGCCATTACAGAGGGAAATGTCTCCTTTCTCAGTGACTAGCCGCAGATTTAGCAGCAGCTCAGCTGAGCTGCAACAGGAATTACAAATTGAGGACTCCTGTCCTTCTGATAATCCCATACCGGAGAACATTTTACATGTTTTAACAGAGGTGGAGGCTACCAGTAATACAGCCTCAGAAATATTTATTAAGAACATGCTATGCCTTCTAGCAAAGACATTTCAGAAACAACTGGAGGGCTATAATACAAATCTCCAAAATAACAGACGGTCTGGGCCAGAGAGTGGACCATCTTGAATCCAAAATGGAAGAATTGGTTAAATCCCATAATAATTTGATAGATGAACACTATGCCCTAGAAAAAGAGGTTGTCTTCTTAAAATCAAGGTTGATAGAGCAAGAAGACAGAAGTAGAAGGAACAACCTTAAATTCAGGGGAATACCTGAAAATGTCAAAGACAGAGACCTTAATGCATATGTGCAAAAGATGCTTCATACAATACTTCCAGGGGCTTCTAAAGGGGACCTATTGATGGAACGTATACACAGACTCCCCAAGTCCAAATATGCCCCAGACAGAGCCCCAAGAGATGTCATTGCATATTTTCATTATTTCCTGACAAAGGAGGACATTCTGAGGAGAAGTAAACAATCACCTATATTACCAAGGCCATACGAGGATATCAAGATTTTTGCAGACTTCTCAAAAGCTACCTTGCAGAAAAGGAGAGACTTCTTTCCAATCACTGCACATCTGAGAAAACACAAGATTTTATACAGATGGGGTTTCCCTACAAAAATTCTAGTCATGAAAGAGAATACCACTTTTGCCTTGTCTAATATTGATAACTGTAATAGTTTTTTCCAAGATTTAGGTATCCCTCCACTGGAGACTCCATCATCATCATCATTCTACAATCAAGAAAGGAATATCCCCTTGCAGCAGCAAAGACGCCTTTCCCAGTCCTGGAATACGCAAAAGAAAAGAAAATAGACTTGGTGGGTACTGACCCTGGCTTTAGGCCTGAACTTTCTCTTTTTCACTCCCCACGTGATAACTGAGAGACATTCTCTCGGTACCATTTCTTTTGAGAAATCTAAATTTATCTAGTTCATAAGTTTTGTTCTGTTCTAGGTTGTAACATGTTTTTGTTTACAGGCACACCAGGCACTAACAAAAAATCACTAAGGAAACCCACTGTCTTTTGGATGTATTTTCGGGTGAAATGTTCTGTTTCAGTGAATCATCTAATGCTTTTTTTCCTTCCTGACACATTATGGAATTGAGGGTACTGTCATTTAATGTAAATGGGCTCAATAGCCCATTCAAGAGATTTGCTTTGTGGAAGGAGATTAAAAAATTGAAGGCCAACATAGCAATGATACAAGAAACACACCTTCTAGAAATTGATAACACAAGACTCAAAAATAAAGACTTCCCTCAGATTTTCTTTTCTAACACTGTGGGAAGGAAAAAAGCTGGGGTGGCCATCGCCTTCCACAAAGATTTGCCAATAGTGGTCTCAGACATATATAGGGACAGCAATGGAAGACAACTTGCTATTAATTTTACTTTGGAGGGTGTGGAATATACAGTGGTAAACGTATACACCCCTAATGTCCGACAAATTAGTTTTCTAAATAAGGTCAAGAAGAAATTGTCCAATTTTAGTAGAGGTCACATAATCTGGGGAGGAGATTTTAATTGTATAGTTGACCCAAGTACTGATTGCTCATCTGATGCCCCATATTATAGAAGCGTGAATCTGGGAAAGTGGTTGGGAGATTCCAATTTGCATGACAGCTGTAAGATATTGAACTCTACCTCAAGAGAGTACACAAGATTTTGTCCACACAACAAGTCTTACACTAGGATTGATCATGTGTTCACTAGCTTCTCGCTACTAGACTTATACATAGATTTCCAGACTGGTCCTATTACATGGTCAGACCATGCCCCAATCCTTCTGACCTTACATACTTCCTCCATGATCCCTAAACAATACAATTGGAGATATAGTAAATTCACTGTTGACTCCCCAGAAAACATATCATTAGCAAAGAATGTCTTAATGAACTACTTCAAAGAGAACTGTTCCCAAGAAATTACACCTGAAACATTGTGGCTAGCACACAAATGTGTCATTAGGGGTCATTTGATCCAAGTTGCCTCGAGACAAAAAAGGGCAAGAGAGAGCCAACAGAGGATGTTGTTAGAACAGATCCAAAAATTAGAATCCCAAGCTAAAGCAGACAAAAATTTTGCTAAATATAATGAATTGTACTCCCTCAGACTGGAACTTAGGAATCTCCTCATCAACTTATATGAGAAAAAGACTTTATTTAATAGGGCAGGGTTTTATGTTAATAATAATAAGTTCTCCAAAAATATGGCAAATAGGTTTAAACCCATAAATAAAAAACATCCAATCAAAAAAATAACCCAAAGCTCAAAGACTATAGAAAAACCCAAAGAGATAGCCCTGGCCTTTGAGAGCTACTATTCTAAATTATACAACATAGGAAACAATGGAGCTCATCCCTCTCCTTCACCAGAGATGATAAATAATTTTTTGGAAAAAGTAAAGCTGGGATCTTTGTCTCTAGAGCAGAAGGAGTCACTTGACGCACCCTTTACTGAGGGTGAGGTCTCTCTTGCGATGAATAATCTTAAAAATGACAAGGCTCCAGGTCCAGATGGCTTTCCTATAGAGTATTATAAAGAATTTCAAAAGGAACTCATCCCACACTTAACTAATGCCCTGAATTTTATTAAATCAGAAGGAAAGTGCAGCACAGATATGCTGAGAGCCACAATAGTGGTGATTCCCAAACCAGATAAAGATCCGACCAAAATCAAAAATTATAGTCCTATTTCTCTCCTAAATGTGGATATCAAGATCTATGCAAAAATATTAGCAGAAAGATTACAGGACGTTGTTCCATTCCTTATACATCCCGATCAAGTCGGTTTTGTAAAATCTAGGCAAACTTCAGACAGTTCTAGAAGTGTCCTGCATCACTTATATTCATGCTACAAAAATAGGATTTCCAGTTTGTTTGTAGCTCTTGACGCTGAAAAGGCCTTTGACCGGATCAATTGGGCCTATGCCTTTACAGTATTGGAGAAAATGGGTTTTGGTGGGGAGATGATGAGAAGTATTCGAGCTTTATACTCTCGGCCATCTGCCTCTGTGCTGGTCAACAACACGATGTCAGATACATTTTTTATAACTAATGGGACAAGACAGGGATGTCCTCTATCCCCAATAATTTTTATCCTGAGCCTGGAACCTTTGGCTCAAATGATAAGGGATTCTGGTGAAGTACACGGTGTACAATTGAAAGATTCAGAGCATAAGATTAACCTCTATGCAGATGACATTATACTCACACTGACAAATCCAACTGATTCCCTGGAAAAGATATGGGATATCATAAATTTATTTGGCTCAGTTTCATACTATAAATTAAATGTAAAAAAGACTAACGTTCTATCACTTTTCCTTTCAGCCTCTACGAAACAGCAACTAAGAGACAAGTATCCCTTTAATTGGGACTGTACCAGGATACCGTACTTAGGAATTTGGCTCACAGGTAATCCCATGCATATGAGTGAGGTAAACATGGACCATCTTCTACAGTCTCTCGACCTTAAGTTGAAGGAACTGTCGAAGAACCCAGCCGCATGGATGGGCAGAATAGTGCTATACAAGATGTTCTGCCTACCCAAAGTCCTGTTTTTATACAGGAACGTCCCTCTGCCTATATCTGTACAGTATATACAAAAACTAACACACCAGATGAACAAATTTATTTGGAACAATGTGAAACCTAGAGTGAAAAAGCGCACTTACCTTAAATCCAAGGAGAAAGGCGGGGTGGCCATACCAGATCTTGAGGCATATTATTATGCCACTATGACTGAACTGACAAAAGGCTGGTTTGTGGAACAGACAGACCTGGGGTGGCCAAATATTGAAAGGGATATGATGCCCAATAGGGAACCAGTTTTATTCATAGCCTACTTCCTTCTACATAGAAGGGAAATTATGAAAATAGATAATCCCATACTTAAGGCCTCTATGTTGTGCTGGTCGTGTGTATGCAAAAGAAAGACTAACTCTTCCTCTTTTTCACTCGAGAGGTTGAGACTCCCTTATCTGTCTCCTGTCAGGACTTCTTTAAGATCTATGTTCGACAGCTGGACCAAATTTCCGATCACTTTTGTAGATGACTTGATGGACAATAACAGAGTCATACCCTTTGAGTCAATAAAGAATAGATTTGGGGTTCCCAATTCGGAGTATATGACATATCTCCTACTCAAGGAAGAATACAACAAATATAAGAAATACCTTTTTAGAGTGGTTCCAATTGACCATACTATTAACAATTTTTTATTTAATATGTCATCTAGACATAAGAGTTATCTTAGACCCTTATACAATAGCCTGACCAACAAAGACACCTTTACTAATGAAGGATGCTTTGAAAAATGGGAAACCACATTACAGAGACAGATATATGGTCCTCAGTGGATCTCCTCTCTTAAAATTGCAATCAAATCCACAAGATGTATGAATATACTAGAAACGCATTACAAATTAATTCATAGATATTACCTTACCCCAAATAGATTGAAACATTTTGGAGGGGGGGGATCTGGAATGTGTTGGCGTAACTGTGGATCTCAGGCAGATTTATTACATGTTTTTTGGGGATGCCCTATGCTGAAGTTGTACTGGTCCAGGGTGTTCGATTTGCTTTCACTCATATGCAATTGGTGTATTCAACCACAACCTGCTCTAGCCTTGTTACTAATAGATATACATAGACTTAAAAGAAATAAATTCCTGGCGGCTCATATCCTTATGTCTGCAGCCTTCCTTATAGCGAAGGGTTGGAACAGGAAGCAACCTCCAGACATTGTCACCCTTATTTTATTGGTGGACAAACACTGTGTCTACGAGAAAATTCATTATATTAATAAAGGCTTAATTAAAATATTTGATGACAGATGGTATAAATGGATGGAACTAAAGTCTAAAATAGAAAAAGATTTCATATCCTGAACTCATATTTTACTTCTTATGGTTTATGATGTGCCAATATCTCACATATTCAAGTGCCTAAATTTACTTTTCTTTTTATTATTTCTTTCTGGTACTATTTGTTTAGTGTTTACTATATTTACTCTCAATGTTGATATACTATTGGAATGTCATCATATTGTGATGTATTCATATTTTTTTACATCAATACAATAACTTACTTAGATGGGTCTGTACAAGTGTAAATTTTACATTTTGCCTACTATTCTGAAAATTCTAATAAAAATTATTGTTAAAGAAAATTCAAAACATTCATTATTCAATAGAGCCCAATAGCAAAAACCAGCGTTTTGAATGAAGAATCACATTTCTTGGTAGAATCATGCAGGATTGAAATTTTTGATGGTTTTTTACTCCTCTCAACAGCCCAAACAAGTTTCTAAAAGGATGAGTTTGCTACTACTTTACTTTTGGAGAAAATTCAAAACATTCATTATTCAATAGGGCCCAAACTATCAAAAACCAGCGGTTTGAATGAACACATTTCTTGGTAGAATCATGCAGGACTGAAATTTTTGATGTTTTTCTACTCCTCTCATGAGCCCAAACAAGTCTCTAAAAGCATGAGTTTGCAACTACTTTACTTTTGGAGAAAATTCAAAACATTCATTATTCAATAGAGCCCAATAGCAAAAACCAGCGTTTTGAATGAAGAATCACATTTCTTGGTAGAATCATGCAGGATTGAAATTTTTGATGGTTTTTTACTCCTCTCAACAGCCCAAACAAGTTTCTAAAAGGATGAGTTTGCAACTACTTTACTTTTGGAGAAAATTCAAAACATTCATTATTCAATAGGGCCCAAACTATCAAAAACCAGCGGTTTCAATGAACACACATTTCTTGGTAGAATCATGCAGGACTGAAATTTTTGATGTTTTTCTACTCCTCTCATGAGCCCAAACAAGTCTCTAAAAGCATGAGTTTGCAACTACTTTACTTTTGGAGAAAATTCAAAACATTCATTATTCAATAGGGCCCAAACTATCAAAAACCAGCGGTTTGAATGAACACACATTTCTTGGTAGAATCATGCAGGACTGAAATTTTTGATGTTTTTCTACTCCTCTCATGAGCCCAAACAAGTCTCTAAAAGCATGAGTTTGCAACTACTTTACTTTTGGAGAAAATTCAAAACATTCATTATTCAATAGGGCCCAAACTATCAAAAACCAGCGGTTTGAATGAACACACATTTCTTGGTAGAATCATGCAGGACTGAAATTTTTGATGTTTTTCTACTCCTCTCATGAGCCCAAACAAGTCTCTAAAAGCATGAGTTTGCAACTACTTTACTTTTGGAGAAAATTCAAAACATTCACTATTCAATAGAGCCCTATAGCAAAAATCAGGTTTTGAATGAAGAATCACATTTCTTGGTAAAATAATGCAGGATTGAAATTTTTGATGGTTTTTTACTCCTCTCAACAGCCCAAACAAGTTTCTAAAAGGATGAGTTTGCAACTACTTTACTTTTGGAGAAAATTCAAAACATTCATTATTCAATAGGGCCCAAACTATCAAAAACCAGCGGTTTCAATGAACACACATTTCTTGGTAGAATCATGCAGGACTGAAATTTTTGATGTTTTTCTACTCCTCTCATGAGCCCAAACAAGTCTCTAAAAGCATGAGTTTGCAACTACTTTACTTTTGGAGAAAATTCAAAACATTCATTATTCAATAGAGCCCAATAGCAAAAACCAGCGTTTTGAATGAAGAATCACATTTCTTGGTAGAATCATGCAGGATTGAAATTTTTGATGGTTTTTTACTCCTCTCAACAGCCCAAACAAGTTTCTAAAAGGATGAGTTTGCAACTACTTTACTTTTGGAGAAAATTCAAAACATTCATTATTCAATAGGGCCCAAACTATCAAAAACCAGCGGTTTCAATGAACACACATTTCTTGGTAGAATCATGCAGGACTGAAATTTTTGATGTTTTTCTACTCCTCTCATGAGCCCAAACAAGTCTCTAAAAGCATGAGTTTGCAACTACTTTACTTTTGGAGAAAATTCAAAACATTCATTATTCAATAGGGCCCAAACTATCAAAAACCAGCGGTTTGAATGAACACACATTTCTTGGTAGAATCATGCAGGACTGAAATTTTTGATGTTTTTCTACTCCTCTCATGAGCCCAAACAAGTCTCTAAAAGCATGAGTTTGCAACTACTTTACTTTTGGAGAAAATTCAAAACATTCATTATTCAATAGAGCCCAATAGCAAAAACCAGCGTTTTGAATGAAGAATCACATTTCTTGGTAGAATCATGCAGGATTGAAATTTTTGATGGTTTTTTACTCCTCTCAACAGCCCAAACAAGTTTCTAAAAGGATGAGTTTGCAACTACTTTACTTTTGGAGAAAATTCAAAACATTCATTATTCAATAGGGCCCAAACTATCAAAAACCAGCCGTTTCAATGAACACACATGTCTTGGTAGAATCATGCAGGACTGAAATTTTTGATGTTTTTCTACTCATCTCATGAGCCCAAACAAGTCTCTAAAAGCATGAGTTTGCAACTACTTTACTTTTGGAGAAATTTCAAAACATTCATTATTCAATAGAGCCCAATAGCAAAAACCAGCGTTTTGAATGAAGAATCACATTTCTTGGTAGAATCATGCAGGATTGAAATTTTTGATGGTTTTTTACTCCTCTCAACAGCCCAAACAAGTTTCTAAAAGGATGAGTTTGCAACTAATTTACTTTTGGAGAAAATTCAAAACATTCATTATTCAATAGGGCCCAAACTATCAAAAACCAGCGGTTTCAATGAACACACATTTCTTGGTAGAATCATGCAGGACTGAAATTTTTGATGTTTTTCTACTCCTCTCATGAGCCCAAACAAGTCTCTAAAAGCATGAGTTTGCAACTACTTTACTTTTGGAGAAAATTCAAAACATTCATTATACAATATAGCCCAATAGCAAAAACCAGCGTTTTGAATGAAGAATCACATTTCTTGGTAGAATCATGCAGGATTGAATTTTTTGATGGTTTTTTACTCCTCTCAACAGCCCAAACAAGTTTCTAAAAGGATGAGTTTGCAACTACTTTACTTTTGGAGAAAATTCAAAACATTCATTATTCAATAGGGCCCAAACTATCAAAAACCAGCGGTTTGAATGAACACACATTTCTTGGTAGAATCATGCAGGACTGAAATTTTTGATGTTTTTCTACTCCTCTCATGAGCCCAAACAAGTCTCTAAAAGCATGAGTTTGCAACTATACTTTTGGAGAAAATTCAAAACATTCATTATTCAATAGAGCCCAATAGCAAAAACCAGCGTTTTGAATGAAGAATCACATTTCTTGGTAGAATCATGCAGGATTGAAATTTTTGATGGTTTTTTACTCCTCTCAACAGCCCAAACAAGTTTCTAAAAGGATGAGTTTGCAACTACTTTACTTTTGGAGAAAATTCAAAACATTCATTATTCAATAGAGCCCAATAGCAAAAACCAGCGTTTTGAATGAAGAATCACATTTCTTGGTAGAATCATGCAGGATTGAAATTTTTGATGGTTTTTTACTCCTCTCAACAGCCCAAACAAGTTTCTAAAAGGATGAGTTTGCAACTACTTTACTTTTGGAGAAAATTCAAAACATTCATTATTCAATAGGGCCCAAACTATCAAAAACCAGCGGTTTGAATGAACACACATTTCTTGGTAGAATCATGCAGGACTGAAATTTTTGATGTTTTTCTACTCCTCTCATGAGCCCAAACAAGTCTCTAAAAGCATGAGTTTGCAACTACTTTACTTTTGGAGAAAATTCAAAACATTTATTATTCAATAGAGCCCAATAGCAAAAACCAGCGTTTTGAATGAAGAATCACATTTCTTGGTAGAATCATGCAGGATTGAAATTTTTGATGGTTTTTTACTCCTCTCAACAGCCCAAACAAGTTTCTAAAAGGATGAGTTTGCAACTACTTTACTTTTGGAGAAAATTCAAAACATTCATTATTCAATAGGGACCAAACTATCAAAAACCAGCCGTTTCAATGAACACACATGTCTTGGTAGAATCATGCAGGACTGAAATTTTTGATGTTTTTCTACTCATCTCATGAGCCCAAACAAGTCTCTAAAAGCATGAGTTTGCAACTACTTTACTTTTGGAGAAAATTCAAAACATTCATTATTCAATAGAGCCCAATAGCAAAAACCAGCGTTTTGAATGAAGAATCACATTTCTTGGTAGAATCATGCAGGATTGAAATTTTTGATGGTTTTTTACTCCTCTCAACAGCCCAAACAAGTTTCTAAAAGGATGAGTTTGCAACTACTTTACTTTTGGAGAAAATTCAAAACATTCATTATTCAATAGGGCCCAAACTATCAAAAACCAGCGGTTTCAATGAACACATTTCTTGGTAGAATCATGCAGGACTGAAATTTTTGATGTTTTTCTACTCCTCTCATGAGCCCAAACAAGTCTCTAAAAGCATGAGTTTGCAACTACTTTACTTTTGGAGAAAATTCAAAACATTCACTATTCAATAGAGCCCTATAGCAAAAATCAGGTTTTGAATGAAGAATCACATTTCTTGGTAAAATCATGCAGGATTGAAATTTTTGATGGTTTTTTACTCCTCTCAACAGCCCAAACAAGTTTCTAAAAGGATGAGTTTGCAACTACTTTACTTTTTGAGAAAATTCAAAACATTCATTATTCAATAGGGCCCAAACTATCAAAAACCAGCGGTTTCAATGAACACACATTTCTTGGTAGAATCAAGCAGGACTGAAATTTTTGATGTTTTTCTACTCCTCTCATGAGCCCAAACAAGTCTCTAAAAGCATGAGTTTGCAACTACTTTACTTTTGGAGAAAATTCAAAACATTCATTATTCAATAGAGCCCAATAGCAAAAACCAGCGTTTTGAATGAAGAATCACATTTCTTGGTAGAATCATGCAGGATTGAAATTTTTGATGGTTTTTTACTCCTCTCAACAGCCCAAACAAGTTTCTAAAAGGATGAGTTTGCAACTACTTTACTTTTGGAGAAAATTCAAAACATTTATTATTCAATAGGGCCCAAACTATCAAAAACCAGCGGTTTCAATGAACACACATTTCTTGGTAGAATCATGCAGGACTGAAATTTTTGATGTTTTTCTACTCCTCTCATGAGCCCAAACAAGTCTCTAAAAGCATGAGTTTGCAACTACTTTACTTTTGGAGAAAATTCAAAACATTCATTATTCAATAGAGCCCAATAGCAAAAACCAGCGTTTTGAATGAAGAATCACATTTCTTGGTAGAATCATGCAGGATTGAAATTTTTGATGGTTTTTTACTCCTCTCAACAGCCCAAACAAGTTTCTAAAAGGATGAGTTTGCAACTACTTTACTTTTGGAGAAAATTCAAAACATTCATTATTCAATAGGGCCCAAACTATCAAAAACCAGCGGTTTCAATGAACACACATTTCTTGGTAGAATCATGCAGGACTGAAATTTTTGATGTTTTTCTACTCCTCTCATGAGCCCAAACAAGTCTCTAAAAGCATGAGTTTGCAACTACTTTACTTTTGGAGAAAATTCAAAACATTCATTATTCAATAGAGCCCAATAGCAAAAATCAGGTTTTGAATGAAGAATCACATTTCTTGGTAGAATCATGCAGGATTGAAATTTTTGATGGTTTTTTACTCCTCTCAACAGCCCAAACAAGTTTCTAAAAGGATGAGTTTGCAACTACTTTACTTTTGGAGAAAATTCAAAACATTCATTATTCAATAGGGCCCAAACTATCAAAAACCAGCGGTTTGAATGAACACATTTCTTGGTAGAATCATGCAGGACTGAAATTTTTGATGTTTTTCTACTCCTCTCATGAGCCCAAACAAGTCTCTAAAAGGATGAGTTTGCAACTACTTTACTTTTGGAGAAAATTCAAAACATTCACTATTCAATAGAGCCCTATAGCAAAAATCAGGTTTTGAATGAAGAATCACATTTCTTGGTAAAATCATGCAGGATTGAAATTTTTGATGGTTTTTTACTCCTCTCAACAGCCCAAACAAGTTTCTAAAAGGATGAGTTTGCAACTACTTTACTTTTGGAGAAAATTCAAAACATTCATTATTCAATAGGGCCCAAACTATAAAAAAACAGCGGTTTCAATGAACACACATTTCTTGGTAGAATCATGCAGGACTGAAATTTTTGATGTTTTTCTACTCCTCTCATGAGCCCAAACAAGTCTCTAAAAGCATGAGTTTGCAACTACTTTACTTTTGGAGAAAATTCAAAACATTCATTATTCAATAGAGCCCAATAGCAAAAACCAGCGTTTTGAATGAAGAATCACATTTCTTGGTAGAATCATGCAGGATTGAAATTTTTGATGGTTTTTTACTCCTCTCAACAGCCCAAACAAGTTTCTAAAAGGATGAGTTTGCAACTACTTTACTTTTGGAGAAAATTCAAAACATTCATTATTCAATAGGGCCCAAACTATCAAAAACCAGCCGTTTCAATGAACACACATGTCTTGGTAGAATCATGCAGGACTGAAATTTTTGATGTTTTTCTACTCATCTCATGAGCCCAAACAAGTCTCTAAAAGCATGAGTTTGCAACTACTTTACTTTTGGAGAAATTTCAAAACATTCATTATTCAATAGAGCCCAATAGCAAAAACCAGCGTTTTGAATGAAGAATCACATTTCTTGGTAGAATCATGCAGGATTGAAATTTTTGATGGTTTTTTACTCCTCTCAACAGCCCAAACAAGTTTCTAAAAGGATGAGTTTGCAACTAATTTACTTTTGGAGAAAATTCAAAACATTCATTATTCAATAGGGCCCAAACTATCAAAAACCAGCGGTTTCAATGAACACACATTTCTTGGTAGAATCATGCAGGACTGAAATTTTTGATGTTTTTCTACTCCTCTCATGAGCCCAAACAAGTCTCTAAAAGCATGAGTTTGCAACTACTTTACTTTTGGAGAAAATTCAAAACATTCATTATACAATATAGCCCAATAGCAAAAACCAGCGTTTTGAATGAAGAATCACATTTCTTGGTAGAATCATGCAGGATTGAATTTTTTGATGGTTTTTTACTCCTCTCAACAGCCCAAACAAGTTTCTAAAAGGATGAGTTTGCAACTACTTTACTTTTGGAGAAAATTCAAAACATTCATTATTCAATAGGGCCCAAACTATCAAAAACCAGCGGTTTGAATGAACACACATTTCTTGGTAGAATCATGCAGGACTGAAATTTTTGATGTTTTTCTACTCCTCTCATGAGCCCAAACAAGTCTCTAAAAGCATGAGTTTGCAACTATACTTTTGGAGAAAATTCAAAACATTCATTATTCAATAGAGCCCAATAGCAAAAACCAGCGTTTTGAATGAAGAATCACATTTCTTGGTAGAATCATGCAGGATTGAAATTTTTGATGGTTTTTTACTCCTCTCAACAGCCCAAACAAGTTTCTAAAAGGATGAGTTTGCAACTACTTTACTTTTGGAGAAAATTCAAAACATTCATTATTCAATAGAGCCCAATAGCAAAAACCAGCGTTTTGAATGAAGAATCACATTTCTTGGTAGAATCATGCAGGATTGAAATTTTTGATGGTTTTTTACTCCTCTCAACAGCCCAAACAAGTTTCTAAAAGGATGAGTTTGCAACTACTTTACTTTTGGAGAAAATTCAAAACATTCATTATTCAATAGGGCCCAAACTATCAAAAACCAGCGGTTTGAATGAACACACATTTCTTGGTAGAATCATGCAGGACTGAAATTTTTGATGTTTTTCTACTCCTCTCATGAGCCCAAACAAGTCTCTAAAAGCATGAGTTTGCAACTACTTTACTTTTGGAGAAAATTCAAAACATTTATTATTCAATAGAGCCCAATAGCAAAAACCAGCGTTTTGAATGAAGAATCACATTTCTTGGTAGAATCATGCAGGATTGAAATTTTTGATGGTTTTTTACTCCTCTCAACAGCCCAAACAAGTTTCTAAAAGGATGAGTTTGCAACTACTTTACTTTTGGAGAAAATTCAAAACATTCATTATTCAATAGGGACCAAACTATCAAAAACCAGCCGTTTCAATGAACACACATGTCTTGGTAGAATCATGCAGGACTGAAATTTTTGATGTTTTTCTACTCATCTCATGAGCCCAAACAAGTCTCTAAAAGCATGAGTTTGCAACTACTTTACTTTTGGAGAAAATTCAAAACATTCATTATTCAATAGAGCCCAATAGCAAAAACCAGCGTTTTGAATGAAGAATCACATTTCTTGGTAGAATCATGCAGGATTGAAATTTTTGATGGTTTTTTACTCCTCTCAACAGCCCAAACAAGTTTCTAAAAGGATGAGTTTGCAACTACTTTACTTTTGGAGAAAATTCAAAACATTCATTATTCAATAGGGCCCAAACTATCAAAAACCAGCGGTTTCAATGAACACATTTCTTGGTAGAATCATGCAGGACTGAAATTTTTGATGTTTTTCTACTCCTCTCATGAGCCCAAACAAGTCTCTAAAAGCATGAGTTTGCAACTACTTTACTTTTGGAGAAAATTCAAAACATTCACTATTCAATAGAGCCCTATAGCAAAAATCAGGTTTTGAATGAAGAATCACATTTCTTGGTAAAATCATGCAGGATTGAAATTTTTGATGGTTTTTTACTCCTCTCAACAGCCCAAACAAGTTTCTAAAAGGATGAGTTTGCAACTACTTTACTTTTTGAGAAAATTCAAAACATTCATTATTCAATAGGGCCCAAACTATCAAAAACCAGCGGTTTCAATGAACACACATTTCTTGGTAGAATCAAGCAGGACTGAAATTTTTGATGTTTTTCTACTCCTCTCATGAGCCCAAACAAGTCTCTAAAAGCATGAGTTTGCAACTACTTTACTTTTGGAGAAAATTCAAAACATTCATTATTCAATAGAGCCCAATAGCAAAAACCAGCGTTTTGAATGAAGAATCACATTTCTTGGTAGAATCATGCAGGATTGAAATTTTTGATGGTTTTTTACTCCTCTCAACAGCCCAAACAAGTTTCTAAAAGGATGAGTTTGCAACTACTTTACTTTTGGAGAAAATTCAAAACATTTATTATTCAATAGGGCCCAAACTATCAAAAACCAGCGGTTTCAATGAACACACATTTCTTGGTAGAATCATGCAGGACTGAAATTTTTGATGTTTTTCTACTCCTCTCATGAGCCCAAACAAGTCTCTAAAAGCATGAGTTTGCAACTACTTTACTTTTGGAGAAAATTCAAAACATTCATTATTCAATAGAGCCCAATAGCAAAAACCAGCGTTTTGAATGAAGAATCACATTTCTTGGTAGAATCATGCAGGATTGAAATTTTTGATGGTTTTTTACTCCTCTCAACAGCCCAAACAAGTTTCTAAAAGGATGAGTTTGCAACTACTTTACTTTTGGAGAAAATTCAAAACATTCATTATTCAATAGGGCCCAAACTATCAAAAACCAGCGGTTTCAATGAACACACATTTCTTGGTAGAATCATGCAGGACTGAAATTTTTGATGTTTTTCTACTCCTCTCATGAGCCCAAACAAGTCTCTAAAAGCATGAGTTTGCAACTACTTTACTTTTGGAGAAAATTCAAAACATTCATTATTCAATAGAGCCCAATAGCAAAAATCAGGTTTTGAATGAAGAATCACATTTCTTGGTAGAATCATGCAGGATTGAAATTTTTGATGGTTTTTTACTCCTCTCAACAGCCCAAACAAGTTTCTAAAAGGATGAGTTTGCAACTACTTTACTTTTGGAGAAAATTCAAAACATTCATTATTCAATAGGGCCCAAACTATCAAAAACCAGCGGTTTGAATGAACACATTTCTTGGTAGAATCATGCAGGACTGAAATTTTTGATGTTTTTCTACTCCTCTCATGAGCCCAAACAAGTCTCTAAAAGGATGAGTTTGCAACTACTTTACTTTTGGAGAAAATTCAAAACATTCACTATTCAATAGAGCCCTATAGCAAAAATCAGGTTTTGAATGAAGAATCACATTTCTTGGTAAAATCATGCAGGATTGAAATTTTTGATGGTTTTTTACTCCTCTCAACAGCCCAAACAAGTTTCTAAAAGGATGAGTTTGCAACTACTTTACTTTTGGAGAAAATTCAAAACATTCATTATTCAATAGGGCCCAAACTATAAAAAAACAGCGGTTTCAATGAACACACATTTCTTGGTAGAATCATGCAGGACTGAAATTTTTGATGTTTTTCTACTCCTCTCATGAGCCCAAACAAGTCTCTAAAAGCATGAGTTTGCAACTACTTTACTTTTGGAGAAAATTCAAAACATTCATTATTCAATAGAGCCCAATAGCAAAAACCAGCGTTTTGAATGAAGAATCACATTTCTTGGTAGAATCATGCAGGATTGAAATTTTTGATGGTTTTTTACTCCTCTCAACAGCCCAAACAAGTTTCTAAAAGGATGAGTTTGCAACTACTTTACTTTTGGAGAAAATTCAAAACATTCATTATTCAATAGGGCCCAAACTATCAAAAACCAGCGGTTTCAATGAACACACATTTCTTGGTAGAATCATGCAGGACTGAAATTTTTGATGTTTTTCTACTCTCATGAGCCCAAACAAGTCTCTAAAAGCATGAGTTTGCAACTACTTTACTTTTGGAGAAAATTCAAAACATTCATTATTCAATAGAGCCCAATAGCAAAAACCAGCGTTTTGAATGAAGAATCACATTTCTTGGTAGAATCATGCAGGATTGAAATTTTTGATGGTTTTTTACTCCTCTCAACAGCCCAAACAAGTTTCTAAAAGGATGAGTTTGCAACTACTTTACTTTTGGAGAAAATTCAAAACATTCATTATTCAATAGGGCCCAAACTATCAAAAACCAGCGGTTTCAATGAACACACATTTCTTGGTAGAATCATGCAGGACTGAAATTTTTGATGTTTTTCTACTCCTCTCATGAGCCCAAACAAGTCTCTAAAAGCATGAGTTTGCAAATACTTTACTTTTGGAGAAAATTCAAAACATTCATTATTCAATAGAGCCCAATAGCAAAAACCAGCGTTTTGAATGAAGAATCACATTTCTTGGTAGAATCATGCAGGATTGAAATTTTTGATGGTTTTTTACTCCTCTCAACAGCCCAAACAAGTTTCTAAAAGGATGAGTTTGCAACTACTTTACTTTTGGAGAAAATTCAAAACATTCATTATTCAATAGGGCCCAAACTATCAAAAACCAGCGGTTTCAATGAACACACATTTCTTGGTAGAATCATGCAGGACTGAAATTTTTGATGTTTTTCTACTCCTCTCATGAGCCCAAACAAGTCTCTAAAAGCATGAGTTTGCAACTACTTTACTTTTGGAGAAAATTCAAAACATTCATTATTCAATAGGGCCCAAACTATCAAAAACCAGCGGTTTGAATGAACACACATTTCTTGGTAGAATCATGCAGGACTGAAATTTTTGATGTTTTTCTACTCCTCTCATGAGCCCAAACAAGTCTCTAAAAGCATGAGTTTGCAACTACTTTACTTTTGGAGAAAATTCAAAACATTCATTATTCAATAGAGCCCAAACTATCAAAAACCAGCGGTTTGAATGAACACATTTCTTGGTAGAATCATGCAGGACTGAAATTTTTGATGTTTTTCTACTCCTCTCATGAGCCCAAACAAGTCTCTAAAAGCATGAGTTTGCAACTACTTTACTTTTGGAGAAAATTCAAAACATTCACTATTCAATAGAGCCCTATAGCAAAAATCAGGTTTTGAATGAAGAATCACATTTCTTGGTAAAATCATGCAGGATTGAAATTTTTGATGGTTTTTTACTCCTCTCAACAGCCCAAACAAGTTTCTAAAAGGATGAGTTTGCAACTACTTTACTTTTGGAGAAAATTCAAAATATTCATTATTCAATAGGGCCCAAACTATCAAAAACCAGCGGTTTCAATGAACACACATTTCTTGGTAGAATCATGCAGGACTGAAATTTTTGATGTTTTTCTACTCCTCTCATGAGCCCAAACAAGTCTCTAAAAGCATGAGTTTGCAACTACTTTACTTTTGGAGAAAATTCAAAACATTCACTATTCAATAGAGCCCAATAGCAAAAATCAGGTTTTGAATGAAGAATCACATTTCTTGGTAAAATCATGCAGGATTGAAATTTTTGATGGTTTTTTACTCCTCTCAACAGCCCAAACAAGTTTCTAAAAGGATGAGTTTGCAACTACTTTACTTTTGGAGAAAATTCAAAATATTCATTATTCAATAGGGCCCAAACTATCAAAAACCAGCGGTTTCAATGAACACACATTTCTTGGTAGAATCATGCAGGACTGAAATTTTTGATGTTTTTCTACTCCTCTCATGAGCCCAAACAAGTCTCTAAAAGCATGAGTTTGCAACTACTTTACTTTTGGAGAAAATTCAAAACATTCATTATTCAATAGAGCCCAATAGCAAAAACCAGCGTTTTGAATGAAGAATCACATTTCTTGGTAGAATCATGCAGGACTGAAATTTTTGATGTTTTTCTACTCCTCTCATGAGCCCAAACAAGTCTCTAAAAGCATGAGTTTGCAACTACTTTACTTTTGGAGAAAATTCAAAACATTCATTATTCAATAGAGCCCAAACTATCAAAAACCAGCGGTTTGAATGAACACATTTCTTGATAGAATCATGCAGGACTGAAATTTTTGATGTTTTTCTACTCCTCTCATGAGCCCAAACAAGTCTCTAAAAGCATGAGTTTGCAACTACTTTACTTTTGGAGAAAATTCAAAACATTCACTATTCAATAGAGCCCTATAGCAAAAATCAGGTTTTGAATGAAGAATCACATTTCTTGGTAAAATCAAGCAGGATTGAAATTTTTGATGGTTTTTTACTCCTCTCAACAGCCCAAACAAGTTTCTAAAAGGATGAGTTTGCAACTACTTTACTTTTGGAGAAAATTCAAAACATTCATTATTCAATAGGGCCCAAACTATCAAAAACCAGCGGTTTCAATGAACACACATTTCCTGGTAGAATCATGCAGGACTGAAATTTTTGATGTTTTTCTACTCCTCTCATGAGCCCAAACAAGTCTCTAAAAGCATGAGTTTGCAACTACTTTACTTTTGGAGAAAATTCAAAACATTCATTATTCAATAGAGCCCAATAGCAAAAACCAGCGTTTTGAATGAAGAATCACATTTCTTGGTAGAATCATGCAGGATTGAAATTTTTGATGGTTTTTTACTCCTCTCAACAGCCCAAACAAGTTTCTAAAAGGATGAGTTTGCAACTACTTTACTTTTGGAGAAAATTCAAAACATTCATTATTCAATAGGGCCCAAACTATCAAAAACCAGCGGTTTCAATGAACACACATTTCTTGGTAGAATCATGCAGGACTGAAATTTTTGATGTTTTTCTACTCCTCTCATGAGCCCAAACAAGTCTCTAAAAGCATGAGTTTGCAACTACTTTACTTTTGGAGAAAATTCAAAACATTCACTATTCAATAGAGCCCAATAGCAAAAACCAGCGTTTTGAATGAAGAATCACATTTCTTGGTAGAATCATGCAGGATTGAAATTTTTGATGGTTTTTTACTCCTCTCAACAGCCCAAACAAGTTTCTAAAAGGATGAGTTTGCAACTAATTTACTTTTGGAGAAAATTCAAAACATTCATTATTCAATAGGGCCCAAACTATCAAAAACCAGCCGTTTCAATGAACACACATGTCTTGGTAGAATCATGCAGGACTGAAATTTTTGATGTTTTTCTACTCATCTCATGAGCCCAAACAAGTCTCTAAAAGCATGAGTTTGCAACTACTTTACTTTTGGAGAAAATTCAAAACATTCATTATTCAATAGAGCCCAATAGCAAAAACCAGCGTTTTGAATGAAGAATCACATTTCTTGGTAGAATCATGCAGGATTGAAATTTTTGATGGTTTTTGACTCCTCTCAACAGCCCAAACAAGTTTCTAAAAGGATGAGTTTGCAACTACTTTACTTTTGGAGAAAATTCAAAACATTCATTATTCAATAGGGCCCAAACTATCAAAAACCAGCGGTTTCAATGAACACACATTTCACGGTAGAATCATGCAGGACTGAAATTTTTGATGTTTTTCTACTCCTCTCATGAGCCCAAACAAGTCTCTAAAAGCATGAGTTTGCAACTATACTTTTGGAGAAAATTCAAAACATTCATTATTCAATAGAGCCCAATAGCAAAAACCAGCGTTTTGAATGAAGAATCACATTTCTTGGTAGAATCATGCAGGATTGAAATTTTTGATGGTTTTTTACTCCTCTCAACAGCCCAAACAAGTTTCTAAAAGGATGAGTTTGCAACTACTTTACTTTTGGAGAAAATTCAAAACATTCATTATTCAATAGGGCCCAAACTATCAAAAACCAGCGGTTTCAATGAACACATTTCTTGGTAGAATCATGCAGGTCTGAAATTTTTGATGTTTTTCTACTCCTCTCATGAGCCCAAACAAGTCTCTAAAAGCATGAGTTTGCAACTACTTTACTTTTGGAGAAAATTCAAAACTTTCACTGTTCAATAGAGCGCAATAGCAAAAATCAGGTTTTGAATGAAGAATCACATTTCTTGGTAAAATCATGCAGGATTGAAATTTTTGATGGTTTTTTACTCCTCTCAACAGCCCAAACAAGTTTCTAAAAGGATGAGTTTGCAACTACTTTACTTTTGGAGAAAATTCAAAACATTCATTATTCAATAGGGCCCAAACTATCAAAAACCAGCGGTTTCAATGAACACACATTTCTTGGTAGAATCATGCAGGACTGAAATTTTTGATGTTTCTCTACTCCTCTCATGAGCCCAAACAAGTCTCTAAAAGCATGAGTTTGCAACTACTTTACTTTTGGAGAAAATTCAAAACATTCATTATTCAATAGAGCCCAATAGCAAAAACCAGCGTTTTGAATGAAGAATCACATTTCTTGGTAGAATCATGCAGGATTGAAATTTTTGATGGTTTTTTACTCCTCTCAACAGCCCAAACAAGTTTCTAAAAGGATGAGTTTGCAACTACTTTACTTTTGGAGAAAATTCAAAACATTTATTATTCAATAGGGCCCAAACTATCAAAAACCAGCGGTTTCAATGAACACACATTTCTTGGTAGAATCATGCAGGACTGAAATTTTTGATGTTTTTCTACTCCTCTCATGAGCCCAAACAAGTCTCTAAAAGCATGAGTTTGCAACTACTTTACTTTTGGAGAAAATTCAAAACATTCATTATTCAATAGAGCCCAATAGCAAAAACCAGCGTTTTGAATGAAGAATCACATTTCTTGGTAGAATCATGCAGGATTGAAATTTTTGATGGTTTTTTACTCCTCTCAACAGCCCAAACAAGTTTCTAAAAGGATGAGTTTGCAACTACTTTACTTTTGGAGAAAATTCAAAACATTCATTATTCAATAGGGCCCAAACTATCAAAAACCAGCGGTTTCAATGAACACACATTTCTTGGTAGAATCATGCAGGACTGAAATTTTTGATGTTTTTCTACTTCTCTCATGAGCCCAAACAAGTCTCTAAAAGCATGAGTTTGCAACTACTTTACTTTTGGAGAAAATTCAAAACATTCATTATTCAATAGAGCCCAATAGCAAAAATCAGGTTTTGAATGAAGAATCACATTTCTTGGTAGAATCATGCAGGATTGAAATTTTTGATGGTTTTTTACTCCTCTCAACAGCCCAAACAAGTTTCTAAAAGGATGAGTTTGCAACTACTTTACTTTTGGAGAAAATTCAAAACATTCATTATTCAATAGGGCCCAAAATATCAAAAACCAGCGGTTTGAATGAACACACATTTCTTGGTAGAATCGTGCAGGACTGAAATTTTTGATGTTTTTCTACTCCTCTCATGAGCCCAAACAAGTCTCTAAAAGGATGAGTTTGCAACTACTTTACTTTTGGAGAAAATTCAAAACATTCATTATTCAATAGAGCCCAATAGCAAAAAACAGCGTTTTGAATGAAGAATCACATTTCTTGGTAGAATCATGCAGGATTGAAATTTTTGATGGTTTTTTACTCCTCTCAACAGCCCAAACAAGTTTCTAAAAGGATGAGTTTGCAACTACTTTACTTTTGGAGAAAATTCAAAACATTCATTATTCAATAGAGCCCAATAGCAAAAACCAGCGTTTTGAATGAAGAATTACATTTCTTGGTAGAATCATGCAGGATTGAAATTTTTGATGGTTTTTTACTCCTCTCAACAGCCCAAACAAGTTTCTAAAAGGATGAGTTTGCAACTACTTTACTTTTGGAGAAAATTCAAAACATTCATTATTCAATAGGGCCCAAACTATCAAAAACCAGCGGTTTGAATGAACACACATTTCTTGGTAGAATCATGCAGGACTGAAATTTTTGATGTTTTTCTACTCCTCTCATGAGCCCAAACAAGTCTCTAAAAGCATGAGTTTGCAACTACTTTACTTTTGGAGAAAATTCAAAACATTCATTATTCAATAGAGCCCAATAGCAAAAACCAGCGTTTTGAATGAAGAATCACATTTCTTGGTAGAATCATGCAGGATTGAAATTTTTGATGGTTTTTTACTCCTCTCAACAGCCCAAACAAGTTTCTAAAAGGATGAGTTTGCAACTACTTTACTTTTGGAGAAAATTCAAAACATTCATTATTCAATAGGGCCCAAACTATCAAAAACCAGCCGTTTCAATGAACACACATGTCTTGGTAGAATCATGCAGGACTGAAATTTTTGATGTTTTTCTACTCATCTCATGAGCCCAAACAAGTCTCTAAAAGCATGAGTTTGCAACTACTTTACTTTTGGAGAAAATTCAAAACATTCATTATTCAATAGAGCCCAATAGCAAAAACCAGCGTTTTCAATGAAGAATCACATTTCTTGGTAGAATCATGCAGGATTGAAATTTTTGATGGTTTTTTACTCCTCTCAACAGCCCAAACAAGTTTCTAAAAGGATGAGTTTGCAACTACTTTACTTTTGGAGAAAATTCAAAACATTCACTATTCAATAGAGCCCAATAGCAAAAATCAGGTTTTGAATGAAGAATCACATTTCTTGGTAAAATCATGCAGGATTGAAATTTTTGATGGTTTTTTACTCCTCTCAACAGCCCAAACAAGTTTCTAAAAGGATGAGTTTGCAACTACTTTACTTTTGGAGAAAATTCAAAACATTCATTATTCAATAGGGCCCAAACTATCAAAAACCAGCGGTTTCAATGAACACACATTTCTTGGTAGAATCATGCAGGACTGAAATTTTTGATGTTTTTCTACTCCTCTCATGAGCCCAAACAAGTCTCTAAAAGCATGAGTTTGCAACTACTTTACTTTTGGAGAAAATTCAAAACATTCATTATTCAATAGAGCCCAATTGCAAAAACCAGCGTTTTGAATGAAGAATCACATTTCTTGGTAGAATCATGCAGGATTGAAATTTTTGATGGTTTTTTACTCCTCTCAACAGCCCAAACAAGTTTCTAAAAGGATGAGTTTGCAACTACTTTACTTTTGGAGAAAATTCAAAACATTCATTATTCAATAGGGCCCAAACTATCAAAAACCAGCGGTTTGAATGAACACATTTCTTGGTAGAATCATGCAGGACTGAAATTTTTGATGTTTTTCTACTCCTCTCATGAGCCCAAACAAGTCACTAAAAGCATGAGTTTGCAACTACTTTACTTTTGGAGAAAATTCAAAACATTCACTATTCAATAGAGCCCAATAGCAAAAATCAGGTTTTGAATGAAGAATCACATTTCTTGGTAAAATCATGCAGGATTGAAATTTTTGATGGTTTTTTACTCCTCTCAACAGCCCAAACAAGTTTCTAAAAGGATGAGTTTGCAACTACTTTACTTTTGGAGAAAATTCAAAACATTCATTATTCAATAGGGCCCAAACTATCAAAAACCAGCGGTTTCAATGAACACACATTTCTTGGTAGAATCATGCAGGACTGAAATTTTTTATGTTTTTCTACTCCTCTCATGAGCCCAAACAAGTCTCTAAAAGGATGAGATTGCAACTACTTTACTTTTGGAGAAAATTCAAAACATTCATTATTCAATAGAGCCCAATAGCAAAAACCAGCGTTTTGAATGAAGAATCACATTTCTTGGTAGAATCATGCAGGATTGAAATTTTTGATGGTTTTTTACTCCTCTCAACAGCCCAAACAAGTTTCTAAAAGGATGAGTTTGCAACTACTTTACTTTTGGAGAAAATTCAAAACATTCATTATTCAATAGGGCCCAAACTATCAAAAACCAGCGGTTTGAATGAACACATTTCTTGGTAGAATCATGCAGGACTGAAATTTTTGATGTTTTTCTACTCCACTCATGAGCCCAAACAAGTCTCTAAAAGCATGAGTTTGCAACTACTTTACTTTTGGAGAAAATTCAAAACATTCATTATTCAATAGAGCCCAATAGCAAAAACCAGCGTTTTGAATGAAGAATCACATTTCTTGGTAGAATCATGCAGGATTGAAATTTTTGATGGTTTTTTACTCCTCTCAACAGCCCAAACAAGTTTCTAAAAGGATGAGTTTGCAACTACTTTACTTTTGGAGAAAATTCAAAACATTCATTATTCAATAGGGCCCAAACTATCAAAAACCAGCGGTTTGAATGAACACATTTCTTGGTAGAATCATGCAGGACTGAAATTTTTGATGTTTTTCTACTCCTCTCATGAGCCCAAACAAGTCTCTAAAAGCATGAGTTTGCAACTACTTTACTTTTGGAGAAAATTCAAAACATTCACTATTCAATAGAGCCCAATAGCAAAAATCAGGTTTTGAATGAAGAATCACATTTCTTGGTAAAATCATGCAGGATTGAAATTTTTGATGGTTTTTTACTCCTCTCAACAGCCCAAACAAGTTTCTAAAAGGATGAGTTTGCAACTACTTTACTTTTGGAGAAAATTCAAAACATTCATTATTCAATAGGGCCCAAACTATAAAAAACCAGCGGTTTCAATGAACACACATTTCTTGGTAGAATCATGCAGGACTGAAATTTTTTATGTTTTTCTACTCCTCTCATGAGCCCAAACAAGTCTCTAAAAGCATGAGTTTGCAACTACTTTACTTTTGGAGAAAATTCAAAACATTCATTATTCAATAGAGCCCAATAGCAAAAACCAGCGTTTTGAATGAAGAATCACATTTCTTGGTAGAATCATGCAGGATTGAAATTTTTGATGGTTTTTTACTCCTCTCAACAGCCCAAGCAAGTTTCTAAAAGGATGAGATTGCAACTACTTTACTTTTGGAGAAAATTCAAAACATTCATTATTCAATAGAGCCCAATAGCAAAAACCAGCGTTTTGAATGAAGAATCACATTTCTTGGTAGAATCATGCAGGATTGAAATTTTTGATGGTTTTTTACTCCTCTCAACAGCCCAAACAAGTTTCTAAAAGGATGAGTTTGCAACTACTTTACTTTTGGAGAAAATTCAAAACATTCATTATTCAATAGGGCCCAAACTATCAAAAACCAGCGGTTTGAATGAACACATTTCTTGGTAGAATCATGCAGGACTGAAATTTTTGATGTTTTTCTACTCCACTCATGAGCCCAAACAAGTCTCTAAAAGCATGAGTTTGCAACTACTTTACTTTTGGAGAAAATTCAAAACATTCATTATTCAATAGAGCCCAATAGCAAAAACCAGCGTTTTGAATGAAGAATCACATTTCTTGGTAGAATCATGCAGGATTGAAATTTTTGATGGTTTTTTACTCCTCTCAACAGCCCAAACAAGTTTCTAAAAGGATGAGTTTGCAACTACTTTACTTTTGGAGAAAATTCAAAACATTCATTATTCAATAGGGCCCAAACTATCAAAAACCAGCGGTTTGAATGAACACATTTCTTGGTAGAATCATGCAGGACTGAAATTTTTGATGTTTTTCTACTCCTCTCATGAGCCCAAACAAGTCTCTAAAAGCATGAGTTTGCAACTACTTTACTTTTGGAGAAAATTCAAAACATTCACTATTCAATAGAGCCCAATAGCAAAAATCAGGTTTTGAATGAAGAATCACATTTCTTGGTAAAATCATGCAGGATTGAAATTTTTGATGGTTTTTTACTCCTCTCAACAGCCCAAACAAGTTTCTAAAAGGATGAGTTTGCAACTACTTTACTTTTGGAGAAAATTCAAAACATTCATTATTCAATAGGGCCCAAACTATCAAAAACCAGCGGTTTGAATGAACACACATTTCTTGGTAGAATCATGCAGGACTGAAATTTTTGATGTTTTTCTACTCCTCTCATGAGCCCAAACAAGTCTCTAAAAGCATGAGTTTGCAAATACTTTACTTTTGGAGAAAATTCAAAACATTCATTATTCAATAGAGCCCAATAGCAAAAACCAGCGTTTTGAATGAAGAATCACATTTCTTGGTAGAATCATGCAGGATTGAAATTTTTGATGGTTTTTTACTCCTCTCAACAGCCCAAACAAGTTTCTAAAAGGATGAGTTTGCAACTACTTTACTTTTGGAGAAAATTCAAAACATTCATTATTCAATAGAGCCCAATAGCAAAAACCAGCGTTTTGAATGAAGAATCACATTTCTTGGTAGAATCATGCAGGATTGAAATTTTTGATGGTTTTTTACTCCTCTCAACAGCCCAAACAAGTTTCTAAAAGGATGAGTTTGCAACTACTTTACTTTTGGAGAAAATTCAAAACATTCATTATTCAATAGGGCCCAAACTATCAAAAACCAGCGGTTTCAATGAACACACATTTCTTGGTAGAATCATGCAGGACTGAAATTTTTGATGTTTTTCTACTCCTCTCATGAGCCCAAACAAGTCTCTAAAAGCATGAGTTTGCAACTACTTTACTTTTGGAGAAAATTCAAAACATTCATTATTCAATAGAGCCCAATAGCAAAAACCAGCGTTTTGAATGAAGAATCACATTTCTTGGTAGAATCATGCAGGATTGAAATTTTTGATGGTTTTTTACTCCTCTCAACAGCCCAAACAAGTTTCTAAAAGGATGAGTTTGCAACTACTTTACTTTTGGAGAAAATTCAAAACATTTATTATTCAATAGGGCCCAAACTATCAAAAACCAGCGGTTTCAATGAACACACATTTCTTGGTAGAATCATGCAGGACTGAAATTTTTGATGTTTTTCTACTCCTCTCATGAGCCCAAACAAGTCTCTAAAAGCATGAGTTTGCAACTACTTTACTTTTGGAGAAAATTCAAAACATTCATTATTCAATAGAGCCCAATAGCAAAAACCAGCGTTTTGAATGAAGAATCACATTTCTTGGTAGAATCATGCAGGATTGAAATTTTTGATGGTTTTTTACTCCTCTCAACAGCCCAAACAAGTTTCTAAAAGGATGAGTTTGCAACTACTTTACTTTTGGAGAAAATTCAAAACATTCATTATTCAATAGGGCCCAAAATATCAAAAACCAGCGGTTTGAATGAACACACATTTCTTGGTAGAATCGTGCAAGACTGAAATTTTTGATGTTTTTCTACTCCTCTCATGAGCCCAAACAAGTCTCTAAAAGGATGAGTTTGCAACTACTTTACTTTTGGAGAAAATTCAAAACATTCATTATTCAATAGAGCCCAATAGCAAAAAACAGCGTTTTGAATGAAGAATCACATTTCTTGGTAGAATCATGCAGGATTTAAATTTTTGATGGTTTTTTACTCCTCTCAACAGCCCAAACAAGTTTCTAAAAGGATGAGTTTGCAACTACTTTACTTTTGGAGAAAATTCAAAACATTCATTATTCAATAGGGCCCAAACTATCAAAAACCAGCGGTTTCAATGAACACACATTTCTTGGTAGAATCATGCAGGACTGAAATTTTTGATGTTTTTCTACTCCTCTCATGAGCCCAAACAAGTCGCTAAAAGCATGAGTTTGCAACTACTTTACTTTTGGAGAAAATTCAAAACATTCATTATTCAATAGGGCCCAAACTATCAAAAACCAGCGGTTTGAATGAACACACATTTCTTGGTAGAATCATGCAGGACTGAAATTTTTGATGTTTTTCTACTCCTCTCATGAGCCCAAACAAGTCTCTAAAAGCATGAGTTTGCAAATACTTTACTTTTGGAGAAAATTCAAAACATTCATTATTCAATAGAGCCCAATAGCAAAAACCAGCGTTTTGAATGAAGAATCACATTTCTTGGTAGAATCATGCAGGATTGAAATTTTTGATGGTTTTTTACTCCTCTCAACAGCCCAAACAAGTTTCTAAAAGGATGAGTTTGCAACTACTTTACTTTTGGAGAAAATTCAAAACATTCATTATTCAAGAGCCCAATAGCAAAAACCAGCGTTTTGAATGAAGAATCACATTTCTTGGTAGAATCATGCAGGATTGAAATTTTTGATGGTTTTTTACTCCTCTCAACAGCCCAAACAAGTTTCTAAAAGGATGAGTTTGCAACTACTTTACTTTTGGAGAAAATTCAAAACATTCATTATTCAATAGGGCCCAAACTATCAAAAACCAGCGGTTTGAATGAACACACATTTCTTGGTAGAATCATGCAGGACTGAAATTTTTGATGTTTTTCTACTCCTCTCATGAGCCCAAACAAGTCTCTAAAAGCATGAGTTTGCAACTACTTTACTTTTGGAGAAAATTCAAAACATTCATTATTCAATAGAGCCCAATAGCAAAAACCAGCGTTTTGAATGAAGAATCACATTTCTTGGTAGAATCATGCAGGATTGAAATTTTTGATGGTTTTTTACTCCTCTCAACAGCCCAAACAAGTTTCTAAAAGGATGAGTTTGCTACTACTTTACTTTTGGAGAAAATTCAAAACATTCATTATTCAATAGGGCCCAAACTATCAAAAACCAGCGGTTTGAATGAACACATTTCTTGGTAGAATCATGCAGGACTGAAATTTTTGATGTTTTTCTACTCCTCTCATGAGCCCAAACAAGTCTCTAAAAGCATGAGTTTGCAACTACTTTACTTTTGGAGAAAATTCAAAACATTCACTATTCAATAGAGCCCTATAGCAAAAATCAGGTTTTGAATGAAGAATCACATTTCTTGGTAAAATCATGCAGGATTGAAATTTTTGATGGTTTTTTACTCCTCTCAACAGCCCAAACAAGTTTCTAAAAAGATGAGTTTGCAACTACTTTACTTTTGGAGAAAATTCAAAACATTCATTATTCAATAGGGCCCAAACTATCAAAAACCAGCGGTTTGAATGAACACACATTTCTTGGTAGAATCATGCAGGACTGAAATTTTTGATGTTTTTCTACTCCTCTCATGAGCCCAAACAAGTCTCTGAAAGCATGAGTTTGCAACTACTTTACTTTTGGAGAAAATTCAAAACATTCATTATTCAATAGAGCCCAATAGCAAAAACCAGCGTTTTGAATGAAGAATCACATTTCTTGGTAGAATCATGCAGGATTGAAATTTTTGATGGTTTTTTACTCCTCTCAACAGCCCAAACAAGTTTCTAAAAGGATGAGTTTGCAACTACTTTACTTTTGGAGAAAATTCAAAACATTCATTATTCAATAGGGACCAAACTATCAAAAACCAGCGGTTTGAATGAACACACATTTCTTGGTAGAATCATGCAGGACTGAAATTTTTAATGTTTTTCTACTCCTCTCATGAGCCCAAACAAGTCTCTGAAAGCATGAGTTTGCAACTACTTTACTTTTGGAGAAAATTCAAAACATTCATTATTCAATAGAGCCCAATAGCAAAAACCAGCGTTTTGAATGAAGAATCACATTTCTTGGTAGAATCATGCAGGATTGAAATTTTTGATGGTTTTTTACTCCTCTCAACAGCCCAAACAAGTTTCTAAAAGGATGAGTTTGCAACTACTTTACTTTTGGAGAAAATTCAAAACATTCATTATTCAATAGGGACCAAACTATCAAAAACCAGCCGTTTCAATGAACACACATGTCTTGGTAGAATCATGCAGGACTGAAATTTTTGATGTTTTTCTACTCATCTCATGAGCCCAAACAAGTCTCTAAAAGCATGAGTTTGCAACTACTTTACTTTTGGAGAAAATTCAAAACATTCATTATTCAATAGAGCCCAATAGCAAAAACCAGCGTTTTGAATGAAGAATCACATTTCTTGGTAGAATCATGCAGGATTGAAATTTTTGATGGTTTTTTACTCCTCTCAACAGCCCAAACAAGTTTCTAAAAGGATGAGTTTGCAACTACTTTACTTTTGGAGAAAATTCAAAACATTCATTATTCAATAAGGCCCAAACTATCAAAAACCAGCGGTTTCAATGAACACATTTCTTGGTAGAATCATGCAGGACTGAAATTTTTGATGTTTTTCTACTCCTCTCATGAGCCCAAACAAGTCTCTAAAAGCATGAGTTTGCAACTACTTTACTTTTGGAGAAAATTCAAAACATTCACTATTCAATAGAGCCCTATAGCAAAAATCAGGTTTTGAATGAAGAATCACATTTCTTGGTAAAATCATGCAGGATTGAAATTTTTGATGGTTTTTTACTCCTCTCAACAGCCCAAACAAGTTTCTAAAAGGATGAGTTTGCAACTACTTTACTTTTGGAGAAAATTCAAAACATTCATTATTCAATAGGGCCCAAACTATCAAAAACCAGCGGTTTCAATGAACACACATTTCTTGGTAGAATCAAGCAGGACTGAAATTTTTGATGTTTTTCTACTCCTCTCATGAGCCCAAACAAGTCTCTAAAAGCATGAGTTTGCAACTACTTTACTTTTGGAGAAAATTCAAAACATTCATTATTCAATAGAGCCCAATAGCAAAAACCAGCGTTTTGAATGAAGAATCACATTTCTTGGTAGAATCATGCAGGATTGAAATTTTTGATGGTTTTTTACTCCTCTCAACAGCCCAAACAAGTTTCTAAAAGGATGAGTTTGCAACTACTTTACTTTTGGAGAAAATTCAAAACATTCATTATTCAATAGGGCCCAAACTATCAAAAACCAGCGGTTTCAATGAACACACATTTCTTGGTAGAATCAAGCAGGACTGAAATTTTTGATGTTTTTCTACTCCTCTCATGAGCCCAAACAAGTCTCTAAAAGCATGAGTTTGCAACTACTTTACTTTTGGAGAAAATTCAAAACATTCATTATTCAATAGAGCCCAATAGCAAAAACCAGCGTTTTGAATGAAGAATCACATTTCTTGGTAGAATCATGCAGGATTGAAATTTTTGATGGTTTTTTACTCCTCTCAACAGCCCAAACAAGTTTCTAAAAGGATGTTTGCAACTACTTTACTTTTGGAGAAAATTCAAAACATTCATTATTCAATAGGGCCCAAACTATCAAAAACCAGCCGTTTCAATGAACACACATGTCTTGGTAGAATCATGCAGGACTGAAATTTTTGATGTTTTTCTACTCATCTCATGAGCCCAAACAAGTCTCTAAAAGCATGAGTTTGCAACTACTTTACTTTTGGAGAAAATTCAAAACATTCATTATTCAATAGAGCCCAATAGCAAAAACCAGCGTTTTGAATGAAGAATCACATTTCTTGGTAGAATCATGCAGGATTGAAATTTTTGATGGTTTTTTACTCCTCTCAACAGCCCAAACAAGTTTCTAAAAGGATGAGTTTGCAACTACTTTACTTTTGGAGAAAATTCAAAACATTCATTATTCAATAGGGCCCAAACTATCAAAAACCAGCGGTTTCAATGAACACACATTTCTTGGTAGAATCATGCAGGACTGAAATTTTTGATGTTTTTCTAATCCTCTCATGAGCCCAAACAAGTCGCTAAAAGCATGAGTTTGCAACTACTTTACTTTTGGAGAAAATTCAAAACATTCATTATTCAATAGGGCCCAAACTATCAAAAACCAGCGGTTTGAATGAACACACATTTCTTGGTAGAATCATGCAGGACTGAAATTTTTGATGTTTTTCTACTCCTCTCATGAGCCCAAACAAGTCTCTAAAAGCATGAGTTTGCAAATACTTTACTTTTGGAGAAAATTCAAAACATTCATTATTCAATAGAGCCCAATAGCAAAAACCAGCGTTTTGAATGAAGAATCACATTTCTTGGTAGAATCATGCAGGATTGAAATTTTTGATGGTTTTTTACTCCTCTCAACAGCCCAAACAAGTTTCTAAAAGGATGAGTTTGCAACTACTTTACTTTTGGAGAAAATTCAAAACATTCATTATTCAATAGAGCCCAATAGCAAAAACCAGCGTTTTGAATGAAGAATCACATTTCTTGGTAGAATCATGCAGGATTGAAATTTTTGATGGTTTTTTACTCCTCTCAACAGCCCAAACAAGTTTCTAAAAGGATGAGTTTGCAACTACTTTACTTTTGGAGAAAATTCAAAACATTCATTATTCAATAGGGCCCAAACTATCAAAAACCAGCGGTTTCAATGAACACACATTTCTTGGTAGAATCATGCAGGACTGAAATTTTTGATGTTTTTCTACTCCTCTCATGAGCCCAAACAAGTCTCTAAAAGCATGAGTTTGCAACTACTTTACTTTTGGAGAAAATTCAAAACATTCATTATTCAATAGAGCCCAATAGCAAAAACCAGCGTTTTGAATGAAGAATCACATTTCTTGGTAGAATCATGCAGGATTGAAATTTTTGATGGTTTTTTACTCCTCTCAACAGCCCAAACAAGTTTCTAAAAGGATGAGTTTGCTACTACTTTACTTTTGGAGAAAATTCAAAACATTCATTATTCAATAGGGCCCAAACTATCAAAAACCAGCGGTTTGAATGAACACATTTCTTGGTAGAATCATGCAGGACTGAAATTTTTGATGTTTTTCTACTCCTCTCATGAGCCCAAACAAGTCTCTAAAAGCATGAGTTTGCAACTACTTTACTTTTGGAGAAAATTCAAAACATTCACTATTCAATAGAGCCCTATAGCAAAAATCAGGTTTTGAATGAAGAATCACATTTCTTGGTAAAATCATGCAGGATTGAAATTTTTGATGGTTTTTTACTCCTCTCAACAGCCCAAACAAGTTTCTAAAAGGATGAGTTTGCAACTACTTTACTTTTGGAGAAAATTCAAAACATTCATTATTCAATAGGGCCCAAACTATCAAAAACCAGCGGTTTCAATGAACACACATTTCTTGGTAGAATCATGCAGGACTGAAATTTTTGATGTTTTTCTACTCCTCTCATGAGCCCAAACAAGTCTCTAAAAGCATGAGTTTGCAACTACTTTACTTTTGGAGAAAATTCAAAACATTCATTATTCAATAGAGCCCAATAGCAAAAATCAGGTTTTGAATGAAGAATCAAATTTCTTGGTAGAATCATGCAGGATTGAAATTTTTGATGGTTTTTTACTCCTCTCAACAGCCCAAACAAGTTTCTAAAAGGATGAGTTTGCAACTACTTTACTTTTGGAGAAAATTCAAAACATTCATTATTCAATAGGGCCCAAAATATCAAAAACCAGCGGTTTGAATGAACACACATTTCTTGGTAGAATCGTGCAGGACTGAAATTTTTGATGTTTTTCTACTCCTCTCATGAGCCCAAACAAGTCTCTAAAAGGATGAGTTTGCAACTACTTTACTTTTGGAGAAAATTCAAAACATTCATTATTCAATAGAGCCCAATAGCAAAAAACAGCGTTTTGAATGAAGAATCACATTTCTTGGTAGAATCATGCAGGATTGAAATTTTTGATGGTTTTTTACTCCTCTCAACAGCCCAAACAAGTTTCTAAAAGGATGAGTTTGCAACTACTTTACTTTTGGAGAAAATTCAAAACATTCATTATTCAATAGAGCCCAATAGCAAAAACCAGCGTTTTGAATGAAGAATCACATTTCTTGGTAGAATCATGCAGGATTGAAATTTTTGATGGTTTTTTACTCCTCTCAACAGCCCAAACAAGTTTCTAAAAGGATGAGTTTGCAACTACTTTACTTTTGGAGAAAATTCAAAACATTCATTATTCAATAGGGCCCAAACTATCAAAAACCAGCGGTTTGAATGAACACACATTTCTTGGTAGAATCATGCAGGACTGAAATTTTTGATGTTTTTCTACTCCTCTCATGAGCCCAAACAAGTCTCTAAAAGCATGAGTTTGCAACTACTTTACTTTTGGAGAAAATTCAAAACATTCATTATTCAATAGAGCCCAATAGCAAAAACCAGCGTTTTGAATGAAGAATCACATTTCTTGGTAGAATCATGCAGGATTGAAATTTTTGATGGTTTTTTACTCCTCTCAACAGCCCAAACAAGTTTCTAAAAGGATGAGTTTGCAACTACTTTACTTTTGGAGAAAATTCAAAACATTCATTATTCAATAGGGACCAAACTATCAAAAACCAGCCGTTTCAATGAACACACATGTCTTGGTAGAATCATGCAGAGCTGAAATTTTTGATGTTTTTCTACTCATCTCATGAGCCCAAACAAGTCTCTAAAAGCATGAGTTTGCAACTACTTTACTTTTGGAGAAAATTCAAAACATTCATTATTCAATAGAGCCCAATAGCAAAAACCAGCGTTTTGAATGAAGAATCACATTTCTTGGCAGAATCATGCAGGATTGAAATTTTTGATGGTTTTTTACTCCTCTCAACAGCCCAAACAAGTTTCTAAAAGGATGAGTTTGCAACTACTTTACTTTTGGAGAAAATTCAAAACATTCATTATTCAATAGGGCCCAAACTATCAAAAACCAGCGGTTTCAATGAACACATTTCTTGGTAGAATCATGCAGGACTGAAATTTTTGATGTTTTTCTACTCCTCTCATGAGCCCAAACAAGTCTCTAAAAGCATGAGTTTGCAACTACTTTACTTTTGGAGAAAATTCAAAACATTCACTATTCAATAGAGCCCTATAGCAAAAATCAGGTTTTGAATGAAGAATCACATTTCTTGGTAAAATCATGCAGGATTGAAATTTTTGATGGTTTTTTACTCCTCTCAACAGCCCAAACAAGTTTCTAAAAGGATGAGTTTGCAACTACTTTACTTTTGGAGAAAATTCAAAACATTCATTATTCAATAGGGCCCAAACTATCAAAAACCAGCCGTTTCAATGAACACACATTTCTTGGTAGAATCAAGCAGGACTGAAATTTTTGATGTTTTTCTACTCCTCTCATGAGCCCAAACAAGTCTCTAAAAGCATGAGTTTGCAACTACTTTACTTTTGGAGAAAATTCAAAACATTCATTATTCAATAGAGCCCAATAGCAAAAACCAGCGTTTTGAATGAAGAATCACATTTCTTGGTAGAATCATGCAGGATTGAAATTTTTGATGGTTTTTTACTCCTCTCAACAGCCCAAACAAGTTTCTAAAAGGATGAGTTTGCAACTACTTTACTTTTGGAGAAAATTCAAAACATTCATTATTCAATAGGGCCCAAACTATCAAAAACCAGCGGTTTCAATGAACACACATTTCTTGGTAGAATCATGCAGGACTGAAATTTTTGATGTTTTTCTACTCCTCTCATGAGCCCAAACAAGTCGCTAAAAGCATGAGTTTGCAACTACTTTACTTTTGGAGAAAATTCAAAACATTCATTAATCAATAGGGCCCAAACTATCAAAAACCAGCGGTTTGAATGAACACACATTTCTTGGTAGAATCATGCAGGACTGAAATTTTTGATGTTTTTCTACTCCTCTCATGAGCCCAAACAAGTCTCTAAAAGCATGAGTTTGCAAATACTTTACTTTTGGAGAAAATTCAAAACATTCATTATTCAATAGAGCCCAATAGCAAAAACCAGCGTTTTGAATGAAGAATCACATTTCTTGGTAGAATCATGCAGGATTGAAATTTTTGATGGTTTTTTACTCCTCTCAACAGCCCAAACAAGTTTCTAAAAGGATGAGTTTGCAACTACTTTACTTTTGGAGAAAATTCAAAACATTCATTATTCAATAGAGCCCAATAGCAAAAACCAGCGTTTTGAATGAAGAATCACATTTCTTGGTAGAATCATGCAGGATTGAAATTTTTGATGGTTTTTTACTCCTCTCAACAGCCCAAACAAGTTTCTAAAAGGATGAGTTTGCAACTACTTTACTTTTGGAGAAAATTCAAAACATTCATTATTCAATAGGGCCCAAACTATCAAAAACCAGCCGTTTCAATGAACACACATGTCTTGGTAGAATCATGCAGGACTGAAATTTTTGATGTTTTTCTACTCATCTCATGAGCCCAAACAAGTCTCTAAAAGCATGAGTTTGCAACTACTTTACTTTTGGAGAAAATTCAAAACATTCATTATTCAATAGAGCCCAATAGCAAAAACCAGCGTTTTGAATGAAGAATCACATTTCTTGGTAGAATCATGCAGGATTGAAATTTTTGATGGTTTTTTACTCCTCTCAACAGCCCAAACAAGTTTCTAAAAGGATGAGTTTGCAACTACTTTACTTTTGGAGAAAATTCAAAACATTCATTATTCAATAGGGCCCAAACTATCAAAAACCAGCGGTTTCAATGAACACACATTTCTTGGTAGAATCATGCAGGACTGAAATTTTTGATGTTTTTCTACTCCTCTCATGAGCCCAAACAAGTCTCTAAAAGCATGAGTTTGCAACTACTTTACTTTTGGAGAAAATTCAAAACATTCATTATTCAATAGAGCCCAATAGCAAAAACCAGCGTTTTGAATGAAGAATCACATTTCTTGGTAGAATCATGCAGGATTGAAATTTTTGATGGTTTTTTACTCCTCTCAACAGCCCAAACAAGTTTCTAAAAGGATGAGTTTGCTACTACTTTACTTTTGGAGAAAATTCAAATCATTCATTATTCAATAGGGCCCAAACTATCAAAAACCAGCGGTTTGAATGAACACATTTCTTGGTAGAATCATGCAGGACTGAAATTTTTGATGTTTTTCTACTCCTCTCATGAGCCCAAACAAGTCGCTAAAAGCATGAGTTTGCAACTACTTTACTTTTGGAGAAAATTCAAAACATTCATTATTCAATAGGGCCCAAACTATCAAAAACCAGCGGTTTCAATGAACACACATTTCTTGGTAGAATCATGCAGGACTGAAATTTTTGATGTTTTTCTACTCCTCTCATGAGCCCAAACAAGTCGCTAAAAGCATGAGTTTGCAACTACTTTACTTTTGGAGAAAATTCAAAACATTCATTATTCAATAGGGCCCAAACTATCAAAAACCAGCGGTTTGAATGAACACACATTTCTTGGTAGAATCATGCAGGACTGAAATTTTTGATGTTTTTCTACTCCTCTCATGAGCCCAAACAAGTCTCTAAAAGCATGAGTTTGCAAATACTTTACTTTTGGAGAAAATTCAAAACATTCATTATTCAATAGAGCCCAATAGCAAAAACCAGCGTTTTGAATGAAGAATCACATTTCTTGGTAGAATCATGCAGGATTGAAATTTTTGATGGTTTTTTACTCCTCTCAACAGCCCAAACAAGTTTCTAAAAGGATGAGTTTGCAACTACTTTACTTTTGGAGAAAATTCAAAACATTCATTATTCAATAGAGCCCAATAGCAAAAACCAGCGTTTTGAATGAAGAATCACATTTCTTGGTAGAATCATGCAGGATTGAAATTTTTGATGGTTTTTTACTCCTCTCAACAGCCCAAACAAGTTTCTAAAAGGATGAGTTTGCAACTACTTTACTTTTGGAGAAAATTCAAAACATTCATTATTCAATAGGGCCCAAACTATCAAAAACCAGCCGTTTCAATGAACACACATGTCTTGGTAGAATCATGCAGGACTGAAATTTTTGATGTTTTTCTACTCATCTCATGAGCCCAAACAAGTCTCTAAAAGCATGAGTTTGCAACTACTTTACTTTTGGAGAAAATTCAAAACATTCATTATTCAATAGAGCCCAATAGCAAAAACCAACGTTTTGAATGAAGAATCACATTTCTTGGTAGAATCATGCAGGATTGAAATTTTTGATGGTTTTTTACTCCTCTCAACAGCCCAAACAAGTTTCTAAAAGGATGAGTTTGCAACTAATTTACTTTTGGAGAAAATTCAAAACATTCATTATTCAATAGGGCCCAAACTATCAAAAACCAGCGGTTTCAATGAACACACATTTCTTGGTAGAATCATGCAGGACTGAAATTTTTGATGTTTTTCTACTCCTCTCATGAGCCCAAACAAGTCTCTAAAAGCATGAGTTTGCAACTACTTTACTTTTGGAGAAAATTCAAAACATTCATTATTCAATAGAGCCCAATAGCAAAAACCAGCGTTTTGAATGAAGAATCACATTTCTTGGTAGAATCATGCAGGATTGAAATTTTTGATGGTTTTTTACTCCTCTCAACAGCCCAAACAAGTTTCTAAAAGGATGAGTTTGCTACTACTTTACTTTTGGAGAAAATTCAAAACATTCATTATTCAATAGGGCCCAAACTATCAAAAACCAGCGGTTTGAATGAACACATTTCTTGGTAGAATCATGCAGGACTGAAATTTTTGATGTTTTTCTACTCCTCTCATGAGCCCAAACAAGTCTCTAAAAGCATGAGTTTGCAACTACTTTACTTTTGGAGAA
The DNA here is from genome assembly GCF_039654945.1 of Dendrobates tinctorius. Lineage (NCBI taxonomy): Eukaryota > Metazoa > Chordata > Amphibia > Anura > Dendrobatidae > Dendrobates > Dendrobates tinctorius. Next base: position 752,910 of record NW_027362108.1, read on the forward strand.
AATTCAAAACATTCACTATTCAATAGAGCCCTATAGCAAAAATCAGGTTTTGAATGAAGAATCACATTTCTTGGTAAAATCATGCAGGATTGAAATTTTTGATGGTTTTTTACTCCTCTCAACAGCCCAAACAAGTTTCTAAAAGGATGAGTTTGCAACTACTTTACTTTTGGAGAAAATTCAAAACATTCATTATTCAATAGGGCCCAAACTATCAAAAACCAGCCGTTTCAATGAACACACATTTCTTGGTAGAATCATGCAGGACTGAAATTTTTGATGTTTTTCTACTCCTCTCATGAGCCCAAACAAGTCTCTAAAAGCATGAGTTTGCAACTACTTTACTTTTGGAGAAAATTCAAAACATTCATTATTCAATAGAGCCCAATAGCAAAAACCAGCGTTTTGAATGAAGAATCACATTTCTTGGTAGAATCATGCAGGATTGAAATTTTTGATGGTTTTTTACTCCTCTCAACAGCCCAAACAAGTTTCTAAAAGGATGAGTTTGCAACTACTTTACTTTTGGAGAAAATTCAAAACATTCATTATTCAATAGGGCCCAAACTATCAAAAACCAGCGGTTTCAATGAACACACATGTCTTGGTAGAATCATGCAGGACTGAAATTTTTGATGTTTTTCTACTCATCTCATGAGCCCAAACAAGTCTCTAAAAGCATGAGTTTGCAACTACTTTACTTTTGGAGAAAATTCAAAACATTCATTATTCAATAGAGCCCAATAGCAAAAACCAGCGTTTTGAATGAAGAATCACATTTCTTGGTAGAATCATGCAGGATTGAAATTTTTGATGGTTTTTTACTCCTCTCAACAGCCCAAACAAGTTTCTAAAAGGATGAGTTTGCAACTAATTTACTTTTGGAGAAAATTCAAAACATTCATTATTCAATAGGGCCCAAACTATCAAAAACCAGCGGTTTCAATGAACACACATTTCTTGGTAGAATCATGCAGGACTGAAATTTTTGATGTTTTTCTACTCCTCTCATGAGCCCAAACAAGTCTCTAAAAGCATGAGTTTGCAACTACTTTACTTTTGGAGAAAATTCAAAACATTCATTATTCAATAGAGCCCAATAGCAAAAACCAGCGTTTTGAATGAAGAATCACATTTCTTGGTAGAATCATGCAGGATTGAAATTTTTGATGGTTTTTTACTCCTCTCAACAGCCCAAACAAGTTTCTAAAAGGATGAGTTTGCTACTACTTTACTTTTGGAGAAAATTCAAAACATTCATTATTCAATAGGGCCCAAACTATCAAAAACCAGCGGTTTGAATGAACACATTTCTTGGTAGAATCATGCAGGACTGAAATTTTTGATGTTTTTCTACTCCTCTCATGAGCCCAAACAAGTCTCTAAAAGCATGAGTTTGCAACTACTTTACTTTTGGAGAAAATTCAAAACATTCACTATTCAATAGAGCCCTATAGCAAAAATCAGGTTTTGAATGAAGAATCACATTTCTTGGTAAAATCATGCAGGATTGAAATTTTTGATGGTTTTTTACTCCTCTCAACAGCCCAAACAAGTTTCTAAAAGGATGAGTTTGCTACTACTTTACTTTTGGAGAAAATTCAAAACATTCATTATTCAATAGGGCCCAAACTATCAAAAACCAGCGGTTTGAATGAACACATTTCTTGGTAGAATCATGCAGGACTGAAATTTTTGATGTTTTTCTACTCCTCTCATGAGCCCAAACAAGTCTCTAAAAGCATGAGTTTGCAACTACTTTACTTTTGGAGAAAATTCAAAACATTCACTATTCAATAGAGCCCTATAGCAAAAATCAGGTTTTGAATGAAGAATCACATTTCTTGGTAAAATCATGCAGGATTGAAATTTTTGATGGTTTTTTACTCCTCTCAACAGCCCAAACAAGTTTCTAAAAGGATGAGTTTGCAACTACTTTACTTTTGGAGAAAATTCAAAACATTCATTATTCAATAGGGACCAAACTATCAAAAACCAGCCGTTTCAATGAACACACATTTCTTGGTAGAATCATGCAGGACTGAAATTTTTGATGTTTTTCTACTCCTCTCATGAGCCCAAACAAGTCTCTAAAAGCATGAGTTTGCAACTACTTTACTTTTGGAGAAAATTCAAAACATTCATTATTCAATAGAGCCCAATAGCAAAAACCAGCGTTTTGAATGAAGAATCACATTTCTTGGTAGAATCATGCAGGATTGAAATTTTTGATGGTTTTTTACTCCTCTCAACAGCCCAAACAAGTTTCTAAAAGGATGAGTTTGCAACTACTTTACTTTTGGAGAAAATTCAAAACATTCATTATTCAATAGGGCCCAAACTATCAAAAACCAGCGGTTTCAATGAACACATTTCTTGGTAGAATCATGCAGGACTGAAATTTTTGATGTTTTTCTACTCCTCTCATGAGCCCAAACAAGTCTCTAAAAGCATGAGTTTGCAACTACTTTACTTTTGGAGAAAATTCAAAACATTCATTATTCAATAGAGCCCAATAGCAAAAACCAGCGTTTTGAATGAAGAATCACATTTCTTGGTAGAATCATGCAGGATTGAAATTTTTGATGGTTTTTTACTCCTCTCAACAGCCCAAACAAGTTTCTAAAAGGATGAGTTTGCAACTACTTTACTTTTGGAGAAAATTCAAAACATTCATTATTCAATAGGGCCCAAACTATCAAAAACCAGCCGTTTCAATGAACACACATGTCTTGGTAGAATCATGCAGGACTGAAATTTTTGATGTTTTTCTACTCATCTCATGAGCCCAAACAAGTCTCTAAAAGCATGAGTTTGCAACTACTTTACTTTTGGAGAAAATTCAAAACATTCATTATTCAATAGAGCCCAATAGCAAAAACCAGCGTTTTGAATGAAGAATCACATTTCTTGGTAGAATCATGCAGGATTGAAATTTTTGATGGTTTTTTACTCCTCTCAACAGCCCAAACAAGTTTCTAAAAGGATGAGTTTGCAACTAATTTACTTTTGGAGAAAATTCAAAACATTCATTATTCAATAGGGCCCAAACTATCAAAAACTAGCGGTTTCAATGAACACACATTTCTTGGTAGAATCATGCAGGACTGAAATTTTTGATGTTTTTCTACTCCTCTCATGAGCTCAAACAAGTCTCTAAAAGCATGAGTTTGCAACTACTTTACTTTTGGAGAAAATTCAAAACATTCATTATTCAATAGAGCCCAATAGCAAAAACCAGCGTTTTGAATGAAGAATCACATTTCTTGGTAGAATCATGCAGGATTGAAATTTTTGATGGTTTTTTACTCCTCTCAACAGCCCAAACAAGTTTCTAAAAGGATGAGTTTGCTACTACTTTACTTTTGGAGAAAATTCAAAACATTCATTATTCAATAGGGCCCAAACTATCAAAAACCAGCGGTTTGAATGAACACATTTCTTGGTAGAATCATGCAGGACTGAAATTTTTGATGTTTTTCTACTCCTCTCATGAGCCCAAACAAGTCTCTAAAAGCATGAGTTTGCAACTACTTTACTTTTGGAGAAAATTCAAAACATTCACTATTCAATAGAGCCCTATAGCAAAAATCAGGTTTTGAATGAAGAATCACATTTCTTGGTAAAATCATGCAGGATTGAAATTTTTGATGGTTTTTTACTCCTCTCAACAGCCCAAACAAGTTTCTAAAAGGATGAGTTTGCAACTACTTTACTTTTGGAGAAAATTCAAAACATTCATTATTCAATAGGGCCCAAACTATCAAAAACCAGCGGTTTCAATGAACACACATTTCTTGGTAGAATCATGCAGGACTGAAATTTTTGATGTTTTTCTACTCCTCTCATGAGCCCAAACAAGTCGCTAAAAGCATGAGTTTGCAACTACTTTACTTTTGGAGAAAATTCAAAACATTCATTAATCAATAGGGCCCAAACTATCAAAAACCAACGGTTTGAATGAACACACATTTCTTGGTAGAATCATGCAGGACTGAAATTTTTGATGTTTTTCTACTCCTCTCATGAGCCCAAACAAGTCTCTAAAAGCATGAGTTTGCAAATACTTTACTTTTGGAGAAAATTCAAAACATTCATTATTCAATAGAGCCCAATAGCAAAAACCAGCGTTTTGAATGAAGAATCACATTTCTTGGTAGAATCATGCAGGATTGAAATTTTTGATGGTTTTTTACTCCTCTCAACAGCCCAAACAAGTTTCTAAAAGGATGAGTTTGCAACTACTTTACTTTTGGAGAAAATTCAAAACATTCATTATTCAATAGAGCCCAATAGCAAAAACCAGCGTTTTGAATGAAGAATCACATTTCTTGGTAGAATCATGCAGGATTGAAATTTTTGATGGTTTTTTACTCCTCTCAACAGCCCAAACAAGTTTCTAAAAGGATGAGTTTGCAACTACTTTACTTTTGGAGAAAATTCAAAACATTCATTATTCAATAGGGCCCAAACTATCAAAAACCAGCCGTTTCAATGAACACACATGTCTTGGTAGAATCATGCAGGACTGAAATTTTTGATGTTTTTCTACTCATCTCATGAGCCCAAACAAGTCTCTAAAAGCATGAGTTTGCAACTACTTTACTTTTGGAGAAAATTCAAAACATTCATTATTCAATAGAGCCCAATAGCAAAAACCAGCGTTTTGAATGAAGAATCACATTTCTTGGTAGAATCATGCAGGATTGAAATTTTTGATGGTTTTTTACTCCTCTCAACAGCCCAAACAAGTTTCTAAAAGGATGAGTTTGCAACTAATTTACTTTTGGAGAAAATTCAAAACATTCATTATTCAATAGGGCCCAAACTATCAAAAACCAGCGGTTTCAATGAACACACATTTCTTGGTAGAATCATGCAGGACTGAAATTTTTGATGTTTTTCTACTCCTCTCATGAGCCCAAACAAGTCTCTAAAAGCATGAGTTTGCAACTACTTTACTTTTGGAGAAAATTCAAAACATTCATTATTCAATAGAGCCCAATAGCAAAAACCAGCGTTTTGAATGAAGAATCACATTTCTTGGTAGAATCATGCAGGATTGAAATTTTTGATGGTTTTTTACTCCTCTCAACAGCCCAAACAAGTTTCTAAAAGGATGAGTTTGCTACTACTTTACTTTTGGAGAAAATTCAAAACATTCATTATTCAATAGGGCCCAAACTATCAAAAACCAGCGGTTTGAATGAACACATTTCTTGGTAGAATCATGCAGGACTGAAATTTTTGATGTTTTTCTACTCCTCTCATGAGCCCAAACAAGTCGCTAAAAGCATGAGTTTGCAACTACTTTACTTTTGGAGAAAATTCAAAACATTCATTATTCAATAGGGCCCAAACTATCAAAAACCAGCGGTTTCAATGAACACACATTTCTTGGTAGAATCATGCAGGACTGAAATTTTTGATGTTTTTCTACTCCTCTCATGAGCCCAAACAAGTCGCTAAAAGCATGAGTTTGCAACTACTTTACTTTTGGAGAAAATTCAAAACATTCATTATTCAATAGGGCCCAAACTATCAAAAACCAGCGGTTTGAATGAACACACATTTCTTGGTAGAATCATGCAGGACTGAAATTTTTGATGTTTTTCTACTCCTCTCATGAGCCCAAACAAGTCTCTAAAAGCATGAGTTTGCAAATACTTTACTTTTGGAGAAAATTCAAAACATTCATTATTCAATAGAGCCCAATAGCAAAAACCAGCGTTTTGAATGAAGAATCACATTTCTTGGTAGAATCATGCAGGATTGAAATTTTTGATGGTTTTTTACTCCTCTCAACAGCCCAAACAAGTTTCTAAAAGGATGAGTTTGCAACTACTTTACTTTTGGAGAAAATTCAAAACATTCATTATTCAATAGAGCCCAATAGCAAAAACCAGCGTTTTGAATGAAGAATCACATTTCTTGGTAGAATCATGCAGGATTGAAATTTTTGATGGTTTTTTACTCCTCTCAACAGCCCAAACAAGTTTCTAAAAGGATGAGTTTGCAACTACTTTACTTTTGGAGAAAATTCAAAACATTCATTATTCAATAGGGCCCAAACTATCAAAAACCAGCCGTTTCAATGAACACACATGTCTTGGTAGAATCATGCAGGACTGAAATTTTTGATGTTTTTCTACTCATCTCATGAGCCCAAACAAGTCTCTAAAAGCATGAGTTTGCAACTACTTTACTTTTGGAGAAAATTCAAAACATTCATTATTCAATAGAGCCCAATAGCAAAAACCAGCGTTTTGAATGAAGAATCACATTTCTTGGTAGAATCATGCAGGATTGAAATTTTTGATGGTTTTTTACTCCTCTCAACAGCCCAAACAAGTTTCTAAAAGGATGAGTTTGCAACTAATTTACTTTTGGAGAAAATTCAAAACATTCATTATTCAATAGGGCCCAAACTATCAAAAACCAGCGGTTTCAATGAACACACATTTCTTGGTAGAATCATGCAGGACTGAAATTTTTGATGTTTTTCTACTCCTCTCATGAGCCCAAACAAGTCTCTAAAAGCATGAGTTTGCAACTACTTTACTTTTGGAGAAAATTCAAAACATTCATTATTCAATAGAGCCCAATAGCAAAAACCAGCGTTTTGAATGAAGAATCACATTTCTTGGTAGAATCATGCAGGATTGAAATTTTTGATGGTTTTTTACTCCTCTCAACAGCCCAAACAAGTTTCTAAAAGGATGAGTTTGCTACTACTTTACTTTTGGAGAAAATTCAAAACATTCATTATTCAATAGGGCCCAAACTATCAAAAACCAGCGGTTTGAATGAACACATTTCTTGGTAGAATCATGCAGGACTGAAATTTTTGATGTTTTTCTACTCCTCTCATGAGCCCAAACAAGTCTCTAAAAGCATGAGTTTGCAACTACTTTACTTTTGGAGAAAATTCAAAACATTCACTATTCAATAGAGCCCTATAGCAAAAATCAGGTTTTGAATGAAGAATCACATTTCTTGGTAAAATCATGCAGGATTGAAATTTTTGATGGTTTTTTACTCCTCTCAACAGCCCAAACAAGTTTCTAAAAGGATGAGTTTGCAACTACTTTACTTTTGGAGAAAATTCAAAACATTCATTATTCAATAGGGCCCAAACTATCAAAAACCAGCCGTTTCAATGAACACACATTTCTTGGTAGAATCATGCAGGACTGAAATTTTTGATGTTTTTCTACTCCTCTCATGAGCCCAAACAAGTCTCTAAAAGCATGAGTTTGCAACTACTTTACTTTTGGAGAAAATTCAAAACATTCATTATTCAATAGAGCCCAATAGCAAAAACCAGCGTTTTGAATGAAGAATCACATTTCTTGGTAGAATCATGCAGGATTGAAATTTTTGATGGTTTTTTACTCCTCTCAACAGCCCAAACAAGTTTCTAAAAGGATGAGTTTGCAACTACTTTACTTTTGGAGAAAATTCAAAACATTCATTATTCAATAGGGCCCAAACTATCAAAAACCAGCGGTTTGAATGAACACATTTCTTGGTAGAATCATGCAGGACTGAAATTTTTGATGTTTTTCTACTCCTCTCATGAGCCCAAACAAGTCTCTAAAAGCATGAGTTTGCAACTACTTTACTTTTGGAGAAAATTCAAAACATTCACTATTCAATAGAGCCCTATAGCAAAAATCAGGTTTTGAATGAAGAATCACATTTCTTGGTAAAATCATGCAGGATTGAAATTTTTGATGGTTTTTTACTCCTCTCAACAGCCCAAACAAGTTTCTAAAAGGATGAGTTTGCAACTACTTTACTTTTGGAGAAAATTCAAAACATTCATTATTCAATAGGGCCCAAACTATCAAAAACCAGCGGTTTCAATGAACACACATTTCTTGGTAGAATCATGCAGGACTGAAATTTTTGATGTTTTTCTACTCCTCTCATGAGCCCAAACAAGTCTCTAAAAGCATGAGTTTGCAACTACTTTACTTTTGGAGAAAATTCAAAACATTCATTATTCAATAGAGCCCAATAGCAAAAACCAGCGTTTTGAATGAAGAATCACATTTCTTGGTAGAATCATGCAGGATTGAAATTTTTGATGGTTTTTTACTCCTCTCAACAGCCCAAACAAGTTTCTAAAAGGATGAGTTTGCAACTACTTTACTTTTGGAGAAAATTCAAAACATTCATTATTCAATAGGGCCCAAACTATCAAAAACCAGCGGTTTCAATGAACACACATTTCTTGGTAGAATCATGCAGGACTGAAATTTTTGATGTTTTTCTACTCCTCTCATGAGCCCAAACAAGTCTCTAAAAGCATGAGTTTGCAACTACTTTACTTTTGGAGAAAATTCAAAACATTCATTATTCAATAGAGCCCAATAGCAAAAACCAGCGTTTTGAATGAAGAATCACATTTCTTGGTAGAATCATGCAGGATTGAAATTTTTGATGGTTTTTTACTCCTCTCAACAGCCCAAACAAGTTTCTAAAAGGATGAGTTTGCAACTACTTTACTTTTGGAGAAAATTCAAAACATTCATTATTCAATAGGGCCCAAACTATCAAAAACCAGCGGTTTCAATGAACACACATTTCTTGGTAGAATCATGCAGGACTGAAATTTTTGATGTTTTTCTACTCCTCTCATGAGCCCAAACAAGTCTCTAAAAGCATGAGTTTGCAACTACTTTACTTTTGGAGAAAATTCAAAACATTCATTATTCAATAGGGCCCAAACTATCAACAACCAGCGGTTTGAATGAACACACATTTCTTGGTAGAATCATGCAGGACTGAAATTTTTGATGTTTTTCTACTCCTCTCATGAGCCCAAACAAGTCTCTAAAAGCATGAGTTTGCAACTACTTTACTTTTGGAGAAAATTCAAAACATTCATTATTCAATAGGGCCCAAACTATCAACAACCAGCGGTTTGAATGAACACACATTTCTTGGTAGAATCATGCAGGATTGAAATTTTTGATGGTTTTTTACTCCTCTCAACAGCCCAAACAAGTTTCTAAAAGGATGAGTTTGCAACTACTTTACTTTTGGAGAAAATTCAAAACATTCATTATTCAATAGGGCCCAAACTATCAAAAACCAGCCGTTTCAATGAACACACATGTCTTGGTAGAATCATGCAGGACTGAAATTTTTGATGTTTTTCTACTCATCTCATGAGCCCAAACAAGTCTCTAAAAGCATGAGTTTGCAACTACTTTACTTTTGGAGAAAATTCAAAACATTCATTATTCAATAGAGCCCAATAGCAAAAACCAGCGTTTTGAATGAAGAATCACATTTCTTGGTAGAATCATGCAGGATTGAAATTTTTGATGGTTTTTTACTCCTCTCAACAGCCCAAACAAGTTTCTAAAAGGATGAGTTTGCAACTACTTTACTTTTGGAGAAAATTCAAAACATTCATTATTCAATAGGGCCCAAACTATCAAAAACCAGCGGTTTCAATGAACACACATTTCTTGGTAGAATCATGCAGGACTGAAATTTTTGATGTTTTTCTACTCCTCTCATGAGCCCAAACAAGTCTCTAAAAGCATGAGTTTGCAACTACTTTACTTTTGGAGAAAATTCAAAACATTCATTATTCAATAGGGCCCAAACTATCAAAAACCAGCGGTTTGAATGAACACATTTCTTGGTAGAATCATGCAGGACTGAAATTTTTGATGTTTTTCTACTCCTCTCATGAGCCCAAACAAGTCTCTAAAAGCATGAGTTTGCAACTACTTTACTTTTGGAGAAAATTCAAAACATTCACTATTCAATAGAGCCCAATAGCAAAAACCAGCGTTTTGAATGAAGAATCACATTTCTTGGTAGAATCATGCAGGATTGAAATTTTTGATGGTTTTTTACTCCTCTCAACAGCCCAAACAAGTTTCTAAAAGGATGAGTTTGCAACTACTTTACTTTTGGAGAAAATTCAAAACATTCATTATTCAATAGAGCCCAATAGCAAAAACCAGCGTTTTGAATGAAGAATCACATTTCTTGGTAGAATCATGCAGGATTGAAATTTTTGATGGTTTTTTACTCCTCTCAACAGCCCAAACAAGTTTCTAAAAGGATGAGTTTGCAACTACTTTACTTTTGGAGAAAATTCAAAACATTCATTATTCAATAGGGCCCAAACTATCAAAAACCAGCCGTTTCAATGAACACACATGTCTTGGTAGAATCATGCAGGACTGAAATTTTTGATGTTTTTCTACTCATCTCATGAGCCCAAACAAGTCTCTAAAAGCATGAGTTTGCAACTACTTTACTTTTGGAGAAAATTCAAAACATTCATTATTCAATAGAGCCCAATAGCAAAAACCAGCGTTTTGAATGAAGAATCACATTTCTTGGTAGAATCATGCAGGATTGAAATTTTTGATGGTTTTTTACTCCTCTCAACAGCCCAAACAAGTTTCTAAAAGGATGAGTTTGCAACTAATTTACTTTTGGAGAAAATTCAAAACATTCATTATTCAATAGGGCCCAAACTATCAAAAACCAGCGGTTTCAATGAACACACATTTCTTGGTAGAATCATGCAGGACTGAAATTTTTGATGTTTTTCTACTCCTCTCATGAGCCCAAACAAGTCTCTAAAAGCATGAGTTTGCAACTACTTTACTTTTGGAGAAAATTCAAAACATTCATTATTCAATAGAGCCCAATAGCAAAAACCAGCGTTTTGAATGAAGAATCACATTTCTTGGTAGAATCATGCAGGATTGAAATTTTTGATGGTTTTTTACTCCTCTCAACAGCCCAAACAAGTTTCTAAAAGGATGAGTTTGCTACTACTTTACTTTTGGAGAAAATTCAAAACATTCATTATTCAATAGGGCCCAAACTATCAAAAACCAGCGGTTTGAATGAACACATTTCTTGGTAGAATCATGCAGGACTGAAATTTTTGATGTTTTTCTACTCCTCTCATGAGCCCAAACAAGTCGCTAAAAGCATGAGTTTGCAACTACTTTACTTTTGGAGAAAATTCAAAACATTCATTATTCAATAGGGCCCAAACTATCAAAAACCAGCGGTTTCAATGAACACACATTTCTTGGTAGAATCATGCAGGACTGAAATTTTTGATGTTTTTCTACTCCTCTCATGAGCCCAAACAAGTCGCTAAAAGCATGAGTTTGCAACTACTTTACTTTTGGAGAAAATTCAAAACATTCATTATTCAATAGGGCCCAAACTATAAAAAACCAGCGGTTTGAATGAACACACATTTCTTGGTAGAATCATGCAGGACTGAAATTTTTGATGTTTTTCTACTCCTCTCATGAGCCCAAACAAGTCTCTAAAAGCATGAGTTTGCAAATACTTTACTTTTGGAGAAAATTCAAAACATTCATTATTCAATAGAGCCCAATAGCAAAAACCAGCGTTTTGAATGAAGAATCACATTTCTTGGTAGAATCATGCAGGATTGAAATTTTTGATGGTTTTTTACTCCTCTCAACAGCCCAAACAAGTTTCTAAAAGGATGAGTTTGCAACTACTTTACTTTTGGAGAAAATTCAAAACATTCATTATTCAATAGAGCCCAATAGCAAAAACCAGCGTTTTGAATGAAGAATCACATTTCTTGGTAGAATCATGCAGGATTGAAATTTTTGATGGTTTTTTACTCCTCTCAACAGCCCAAACAAGTTTCTAAAAGGATGAGTTTGCAACTACTTTACTTTTGGAGAAAATTCAAAACATTCATTATTCAATAGGGCCCAAACTATCAAAAACCAGCCGTTTCAATGAACACACATGTCTTGGTAGAATCATGCAGGACTGAAATTTTTGATGTTTTTCTACTCATCTCATGAGCCCAAACAAGTCTCTAAAAGCATGAGTTTGCAACTACTTTACTTTTGGAGAAAATTCAAAACATTCATTATTCAATAGAGCCCAATAGCAAAAACCAGCGTTTTGAATGAAGAATCACATTTCTTGGTAGAATCATGCAGGATTGAAATTTTTGATGGTTTTTTACTCCTCTCAACAGCCCAAACAAGTTTCTAAAAGGATGAGTTTGCAACTAATTTACTTTTGGAGAAAATTCAAAACATTCATTATTCAATAGGGCCCAAACTATCAAAAACCAGCGGTTTCAATGAACACACATTTCTTGGTAGAATCATGCAGGACTGAAATTTTTGATGTTTTTCTACTCCTCTCATGAGCCCAAACAAGTCTCTAAAAGCATGAGTTTGCAACTACTTTACTTTTGGAGAAAATTCAAAACATTCATTATTCAATAGAGCCCAATAGCAAAAACCAGCGTTTTGAATGAAGAATCACATTTCTTGGTAGAATCATGCAGGATTGAAATTTTTGATGGTTTTTTACTCCTCTCAACAGCCCAAACAAGTTTCTAAAAGGATGAGTTTGCTACTACTTTACTTTTGGAGAAAATTCAAAACATTCATTATTCAATAGGGCCCAAACTATCAAAAACCAGCGGTTTGAATGAACACATTTCTTGGTAGAATCATGCAGGACTGAAATTTTTGATGTTTTTCTACTCCTCTCATGAGCCCAAACAAGTCTCTAAAAGCATGAGTTTGCAACTACTTTACTTTTGGAGAAAATTCAAAACATTCACTATTCAATAGAGCCCTATAGCAAAAATCAGGTTTTGAATGAAGAATCACATTTCTTGGTAAAATCATGCAGGATTGAAATTTTTGATGGTTTTTTACTCCTCTCAACAGCCCAAACAAGTTTCTAAAAGGATGAGTTTGCAACTACTTTACTTTTGGAGAAAATTCAAAACATTCATTATTCAATAGGGCCCAAACTATCAAAAACCAGCCGTTTCAATGAACACACATTTCTTGGTAGAATCATGCAGGACTGAAATTTTTGATGTTTTTCTACTCCTCTCATGAGCCCAAACAAGTCTCTAAAAGCATGAGTTTGCAACTACTTTACTTTTGGAGAAAATTCAAAACATTCATTATTCAATAGAGCCCAATAGCAAAAACCAGCGTTTTGAATGAAGAATCACATTTCTTGGTAGAATCATGCAGGATTGAAATTTTTGATGGTTTTTTACTCCTCTCAACAGCCCAAACAAGTTTCTAAAAGGATGAGTTTGCAACTACTTTACTTTTGGAGAAAATTCAAAACATTCATTATTCAATAGGGCCCAAACTATCAAAAACCAGCGGTTTGAATGAACACATTTCTTGGTAGAATCATGCAGGACTGAAATTTTTGATGTTTTTCTACTCCTCTCATGAGCCCAAACAAGTCTCTAAAAGCATGAGTTTGCAACTACTTTACTTTTGGAGAAAATTCAAAACATTCACTATTCAATAGAGCCCTATAGCAAAAATCAGGTTTTGAATGAAGAATCACATTTCTTGGTAAAATCATGCAGGATTGAAATTTTTGATGGTTTTTTACTCCTCTCAACAGCCCAAACAAGTTTCTAAAAGGATGAGTTTGCAACTACTTTACTTTTGGAGAAAATTCAAAACATTCATTATTCAATAGGGCCCAAACTATCAAAAACCAGCGGTTTCAATGAACACACATTTCTTGGTAGAATCATGCAGGACTGAAATTTTTGATGTTTTTCTACTCCTCTCATGAGCCCAAACAAGTCTCTAAAAGCATGAGTTTGCAACTACTTTACTTTTGGAGAAAATTCAAAACATTCATTATTCAATAGAGCCCAATAGCAAAAACCAGCGTTTTGAATGAAGAATCACATTTCTTGGTAGAATCATGCAGGATTGAAATTTTTGATGGTTTTTTACTCCTCTCAACAGCCCAAACAAGTTTCTAAAAGGATGAGTTTGCAACTACTTTACTTTTGGAGAAAATTCAAAACATTCATTATTCAATAGGGCCCAAACTATCAAAAACCAGCGGTTTCAATGAACACACATTTCTTGGTAGAATCATGCAGGACTGAAATTTTTGATGTTTTTCTACTCCTCTCATGAGCCCAAACAAGTCTCTAAAAGCATGAGTTTGCAACTACTTTACTTTTGGAGAAAATTCAAAACATTCATTATTCAATAGAGCCCAATAGCAAAAACCAGCGTTTTGAATGAAGAATCACATTTCTTGGTAGAATCATGCAGGATTGAAATTTTTGATGGTTTTTTACTCCTCTCAACAGCCCAAACAAGTTTCTAAAAGGATGAGTTTGCAACTACTTTACTTTTGGAGAAAATTCAAAACATTCATTATTCAATAGGGCCCAAACTATCAAAAACCAGCGGTTTCAATGAACACACATTTCTTGGTAGAATCATGCAGGACTGAAATTTTTGATGTTTTTCTACTCCTCTCATGAGCCCAAACAAGTCTCTAAAAGCATGAGTTTGCAACTACTTTACTTTTGGAGAAAATTCAAAACATTCATTATTCAATAGGGCCCAAACTATCAACAACCAGCGGTTTGAATGAACACACATTTCTTGGTAGAATCATGCAGGACTGAAATTTTTGATGTTTTTCTACTCCTCTCATGAGCCCAAACAAGTCTCTAAAAGCATGAGTTTGCAACTACTTTACTTTTGGAGAAAATTCAAAACATTCATTATTCAATAGGGCCCAAACTATCAACAACCAGCGGTTTGAATGACCACACATTTCTTGGTAGAATCATGCAGGATTGAAATTTTTGATGGTTTTTTACTCCTCTCAACAGCCCAAACAAGTTTCTAAAAGGATGAGTTTGCAACTACTTTACTTTTGGAGAAAATTCAAAACATTCATTATTCAATAGGGCCCAAACTATCAAAAACCAGCCGTTTCAATGAACACACATGTCTTGGTAGAATCATGCAGGACTGAAATTTTTGATGTTTTTCTACTCATCTCATGAGCCCAAACAAGTCTCTAAAAGCATGAGTTTGCAACTACTTTACTTTTGGAGAAAATTCAAAACATTCATTATTCAATAGAGCCCAATAGCAAAAACCAGCGTTTTGAATGAAGAATCACATTTCTTGGTAGAATCATGCAGGATTGAAATTTTTGATGGTTTTTTACTCCTCTCAACAGCCCAAACAAGTTTCTAAAAGGATGAGTTTGCAACTACTTTACTTTTGGAGAAAATTCAAAACATTCATTATTCAATAGGGCCCAAACTATCAAAAACCAGCGGTTTCAATGAACACACATTTCTTGGTAGAATCATGCAGGACTGAAATTTTTGATGTTTTTCTACTCCTCTCATGAGCCCAAACAAGTCTCTAAAAGCATGAGTTTGCAACTACTTTACTTTTGGAGAAAATTCAAAACATTCATTATTCAATAGGGCCCAAACTATCAAAAACCAGCGGTTTGAATGAACACATTTCTTGGTAGAATCATGCAGGACTGAAATTTTTGATGTTTTTCTACTCCTCTCATGAGCCCAAACAAGTCTCTAAAAGCATGAGTTTGCAACTACTTTACTTTTGGAGAAAATTCAAAACATTCACTATTCAATAGAGCCCTATAGCAAAAATCAGGTTTTGAATGAAGAATCACATTTCTTGGTAAAATCATGCAGGATTGAAATTTTTGATGGTTTTTTACTCCTCTCAACAGCCCAAACAAGTTTCTAAAAGGATGAGTTTGCAACTACTTTACTTTTGGAGAAAATTCAAAACATTCATTATTCAATAGGGACCAAACTATCAAAAACCAGCCGTTTCAATGAACACACATTTCTTGGTAGAATCATGCAGGACTGAAATTTTTGATGTTTTTCTACTCCTCTCATGAGCCCAAACAAGTCTCTAAAAGCATGAGTTTGCAACTACTTTACTTTTGGAGAAAATTCAAAACATTCATTATTCAATAGAGCCCAATAGCAAAAACCAGCGTTTTGAATGAAGAATCACATTTCTTGGTAGAATCATGCAGGATTGAAATTTTTGATGGTTTTTTACTCCTCTCAACAGCCCAAACAAGTTTCTAAAAGGATGAGTTTGCAACTACTTTACTTTTGGAGAAAATTCAAAACATTCATTATTCAATAGGGCCCAAACTATCAAAAACCAGCGGTTTCAATGAACACACATTTCTTGGTAGAATCATGCAGGACTGAAATTTTTGATGTTTTTCTACTCCTCTCATGAGCCCAAACAAGTCTCTAAAAGCATGAGTTTGCAACTACTTTACTTTTGGAGAAAATTCAAAACATTCATTATTCAATAGGGCCCAAACTATCAAAAACCAGCGGTTTGAATGAACACATTTCTTGGTAGAATCATGCAGGACTGAAATTTTTGATGTTTTTCTACTCCTCTCATGAGCCCAAACAAGTCTCTAAAAGCATGAGTTTGCAACTACTTTACTTTTGGAGAAAATTCAAAACATTCACTATTCAATAGAGCCCTATAGCAAAAATCAGGTTTTGAATGAAGAATCACATTTCTTGGTAAAATCATGCAGGATTGAAATTTTTGATGGTTTTTTACTCCTCTCAACAGCCCAAACAAGTTTCTAAAAGGATGAGTTTGCAACTACTTTACTTTTGGAGAAAATTCAAAACATTCATTATTCAATAGGGACCAAACTATCAAAAACCAGCCGTTTCAATGAACACACATTTCTTGGTAGAATCATGCAGGACTGAAATTTTTGATGTTTTTCTACTCCTCTCATGAGCCCAAACAAGTCTCTAAAAGCATGAGTTTGCAACTACTTTACTTTTGGAGAAAATTCAAAACATTCATTATTCAATAGAGCCCAATAGCAAAAACCAGCGTTTTGAATGAAGAATCACATTTCTTGGTAGAATCATGCAGGATTGAAATTTTTGATGGTTTTTTACTCCTCTCAACAGCCCAAACAAGTTTCTAAAAGGATGAGTTTGCAACTACTTTACTTTTGGAGAAAATTCAAAACATTCATTATTCAATAGGGCCCAAACTATCAAAAACCAGCGGTTTCAATGAACACATTTCTTGGTAGAATCATGCAGGACTGAAATTTTTGATGTTTTTCTACTCCTCTCATGAGCCCAAACAAGTCTCTAAAAGCATGAGTTTGCAACTACTTTACTTTTGGAGAAAATTCAAAACATTCATTATTCAATAGAGCCCAATAGCAAAAACCAGCGTTTTGAATGAAGAATCACATTTCTTGGTAGAATCATGCAGGATTGAAATTTTTGATGGTTTTTTACTCCTCTCAACAGCCCAAACAAGTTTCTAAAAGGATGAGTTTGCAACTACTTTACTTTTGGAGAAAATTCAAAACATTCATTATTCAATAGGGCCCAAACTATCAAAAACCAGCCGTTTCAATGAACACACATGTCTTGGTAGAATCATGCAGGACTGAAATTTTTGATGTTTTTCTACTCATCTCATGAGCCCAAACAAGTCTCTAAAAGCATGAGTTTGCAACTACTTTACTTTTGGAGAAAATTCAAAACATTCATTATTCAATAGAGCCCAATAGCAAAAACCAGCGTTTTGAATGAAGAATCACATTTCTTGGTAGAATCATGCAGGATTGAAATTTTTGATGGTTTTTTACTCCTCTCAACAGCCCAAACAAGTTTCTAAAAGGATGAGTTTGCAACTAATTTACTTTTGGAGAAAATTCAAAACATTCATTATTCAATAGGGCCCAAACTATCAAAAACTAGCGGTTTCAATGAACACACATTTCTTGGTAGAATCATGCAGGACTGAAATTTTTGATGTTTTTCTACTCCTCTCATGAGCCCAAACAAGTCTCTAAAAGCATGAGTTTGCAACTACTTTACTTTTGGAGAAAATTCAAAACATTCATTATTCAATAGAGCCCAATAGCAAAAACCAGCGTTTTGAATGAAGAATCACATTTCTTGGTAGAATCATGCAGGATTGAAATTTTTGATGGTTTTTTACTCCTCTCAACAGCCCAAACAAGTTTCTAAAAGGATGAGTTTGCTACTACTTTACTTTTGGAGAAAATTCAAAACATTCATTATTCAATAGGGCCCAAACTATCAAAAACCAGCGGTTTGAATGAACACATTTCTTGGTAGAATCATGCAGGACTGAAATTTTTGATGTTTTTCTACTCCTCTCATGAGCCCAAACAAGTCTCTAAAAGCATGAGTTTGCAACTACTTTACTTTTGGAGAAAATTCAAAACATTCACTATTCAATAGAGCCCTATAGCAAAAATCAGGTTTTGAATAAAGAATCACATTTCTTGGTAAAATCATGCAGGATTGAAATTTTTGATGGTTTTTTACTCCTCTCAACAGCCCAAACAAGTTTCTAAAAGGATGAGTTTGCAACTACTTTACTTTTGGAGAAAATTCAAAACATTCATTATTCAATAGGGCCCAAACTATCAAAAACCAGCGGTTTCAATGAACACACATTTCTTGGTAGAATCATGCAGGACTGAAATTTTTGATGTTTTTCTACTCCTCTCATGAGCCCAAACAAGTCTCTAAAAGCATGAGTTTGCAACTACTTTACTTTTGGAGAAAATTCAAAACATTCATTATTCAATAGGGCCCAAACTATCAAAAACCAGCGGTTTGAATGAACACACATTTCTTGGTAGAATCATGCAAGACTGAAATTTTTGATGTTTTTCTACTCCTCTCATGAGCCCAAACAAGTCTCTAAAAGCATGAGTTTGCAACTACTTTACTTTTGGAGAAAATTCAAAACATTCATTATTCAATAGAGCCCAATAGCAAAAACCAGCGTTTTGAATGAAGAATCACATTTCTTGGTAGAATCATGCAGGATTGAAATTTTTGATGGTTTTTTACTCCTCTCAACAGCCCAAACAAGTTTCTAAAAGGATGAGTTTGCAACTACTTTACTTTTGGAGAAAATTCAAAACATTCATTATTCAATAGGGCCCAAACTATCAAAAACCAGCGGTTTCAATGAACACACATTTCTTGGTAGAATCATGCAGGACTGAAATTTTTGATGTTTTTCTACTCCTCTCATGAGCCCAAACAAGTCTCTAAAAGCATGAGTTTGCAACTACTTTACTTTTGGAGAAAATTCAAAACATTCATTATTCAATAGAGCCCAATAGCAAAAACCAGCGTTTTGAATGAAGCATCACATTTCTTGGTAGAATCATGCAGGATTGAAATTTTTGATGGTTTTTTACTCCTCTCAACAGCCCAAACAAGTTTCTAAAAGGATGAGTTTGCAACTACTTTACTTTTGGAGAAAATTCAAAACATTCATTATTCAATAGGGCCCAAACTATCAAAAACCAGCGGTTTCAATGAACACACATTTCTTGGTAGAATCATGCAGGACTGAAATTTTTGATGTTTTTCTACTCCTCTCATGAGCCCAAACAAGTCTCTAAAAGCATGAGTTTGCAAATACTTTACTTTTGGAGAAAATTCAAAACATTCATTATTCAATAGAGCCCAATAGCAAAAACCAGCGTTTTGAATGAAGAATCACATTTCTTGGTAGAATCATGCAGGATTGAAATTTTTGATGGTTTTTTACTCCTCTCAACAGCCCAAACAAGTTTCTAAAAGGATGAGTTTGCAACTACTTTACTTTTGGAGAAAATTCAAAACATTCATTATTCAATAGGGCCCAAACTATCAAAAACCAGCGGTTTCAATGAACACATATTTCTTGGTAGAATCATGCAGGACTGACATTTTTGATGTTTTTCTACTCCTCTCATGAGCCCAAACAAGTCTCTAAAAGCATGAGTTTGCAACTACTTTACTTTTGGAGAAAATTCAAAACATTCACTATTCAATAGAACCCTATAGCAAAAATCAGGTTTTGAATGAAGAATCACATTTCTTGGTAAAATCATGCAGGATTGAAATTTTTGATGGTTTTTTACTCCTCTCAACAGCCCAAACAAGTTTCTAAAAGGATGAGTTTGCAACTACTTTACTTTTGGAGAAAATTCAAAACATTCATTATTCAATAGGGCCCAAACTATCAAAAACCAGCGGTTTCAATGAACACACATTTCTTGGTAGAATCATGCAGGACTGAAATTTTTGATGTTTTTCTACTCCTCTCATGAGCCCAAACAAGTCTCTAAAAGCATGAGTTTGCAACTACTTTACTTTTGGAGAAAATTCAAAACATTCATTATTCAATAGAGCCCAATAGCAAAAACCAGCGTTTTGAATGAAGAATCACATTTCTTGGTAGAATCATGCAGGATTGAAATTTTTGATGGTTTTTTACTCCTCTCAACAGCCCAAACAAGTTTCTAAAAGGATGAGTTTGCAACTACTTTACTTTTGGAGAAAATTCAAAACATTCATTATTCAATAGGGCCCAAACTATCAAAAACCAGCGGTTTCAATGAACACACATTTCTTGGTAGAATCATGCAGGACTGAAATTTTTGATGTTTTTCTACTCCTCTCATGAGCCCAAACAAGTCTCTAAAAGCATGAGTTTGCAACTACTTTACTTTTGGAGAAAATTCAAAACATTCATTATTCAATAGGGCCCAAACTATCAACAACCAGCGGTTTGAATGAACACACATTTCTTGGTAGAATCATGCAGGACTGAAATTTTTGATGTTTTTCTACTCCTCTCATGAGCCCAAACAAGTCTCTAAAAGCATGAGTTTGCAACTACTTTACTTTTGGAGAAAATTCAAAACATTCATTATTCAATAGGGCCCAAACTATCAACAACCAGCGGTTTGAATGAACACACATTTCTTGGTAGAATCATGCAGGATTGAAATTTTTGATGGTTTTTTACTCCTCTCAACAGCCCAAACAAGTTTCTAAAAGGATGAGTTTGCAACTACTTTACTTTTGGAGAAAATTCAAAACATTCATTATTCAATAGGGCCCAAACTATCAAAAACCAGCCGTTTCAATGAACACACATGTCTTGGTAGAATCATGCAGGACTGAAATTTTTGATGTTTTTCTACTCATCTCATGAGCCCAAACAAGTCTCTAAAAGCATGAGTTTGCAACTACTTTACTTTTGGAGAAAATTCAAAACATTCATTATTCAATAGAGCCCAATAGCAAAAACCAGCGTTTTGAATGAAGAATCACATTTCTTGGTAGAATCATGCAGGATTGAAATTTTTGATGGTTTTTTACTCCTCTCAACAGCCCAAACAAGTTTCTAAAAGGATGAGTTTGCAACTACTTTACTTTTGGAGAAAATTCAAAACATTCATTATTCAATAGGGCCCAAACTATCAAAAACCAGCGGTTTCAATGAACACACATTTCTTGGTAGAATCATGCAGGACTGAAATTTTTGATGTTTTTCTACTCCTCTCATGAGCCCAAACAAGTCTCTAAAAGCATGAGTTTGCAACTACTTTACTTTTGGAGAAAATTCAAAACATTCATTATTCAATAGAGCCCAATAGCAAAAACCAGCGTTTTGAATGAAGAATCACATTTCTTGGTAGAATCATGCAGGATTGAAATTTTTGATGGTTTTTTACTCCTCTCAACAGCCCAAACAAGTTTCTAAAAGGATGAGTTTGCTACTACTTTACTTTTGGAGAAAATTCAAAACATTCATTATTCAATAGGGCCCAAACTATCAAAAACCAGCGGTTTCAATGAACACACATTTCTTGGTAGAATCATGCAGGACTGAAATTTTTGATGTTTTTCTACTCCTCTCATGAGCCCAAACAAGTCTCTAAAAGCATGAGTTTGCAACTACTTTACTTTTGGAGAAAATTCAAAACATTCATTATTCAATAGAGCCCAATAGCAAAAACCAGCGTTTTGAATGAAGAATCACATTTCTTGGTAGAATCATGCAGGATTGAAATTTTTGATGGTTTTTTACTCCTCTCAACAGCCCAAACAAGTTTCTAAAAGGATGAGTTTGCAACTACTTTACTTTTGGAGAAAATTCAAAACATTCATTATTCAATAGGGCCCAAACTATCAAAAACCAGCGGTTTCAATGAACACACATTTCTTGGTAGAATCATGCAGGACTGAAATTTTTGATGTTTTTCTACTCCTCTCATGAGCCCAAACAAGTCGCTAAAAGCATGAGTTTGCAACTACTTTACTTTTGGAGAAAATTCAAAACATTCATTATTCAATAGGGCCCAAACTATCAAAAACCAGCGGTTTGAATGAACACACATTTCTTGGTAGAATCATGCAGGAATGAAATTTTTGATGTTTTTCTACTCCTCTCATGAGCCCAAACAAGTCTCTAAAAGCATGAGTTTGCAAATACTTTACTTTTGGAGAAAATTCAAAACATTCATTATTCAATAGAGCCCAATAGCAAAAACCAGCGTTTTGAATGAAGAATCACATTTCTTGGTAGAATCATGCAGGATTGAAATTTTTGATGGTTTTTTACTCCTCTCAACAGCCCAAACAAGTTTCTAAAAGGATGAGTTTGCAACTACTTTACTTTTGGAGAAAATTCAAAACATTCATTATTCAATAGAGCCCAATAGCAAAAACCAGCGTTTTGAATGAAGAATCACATTTCTTGGTAGAATCATGCAGGATTGAAATTTTTGATGGTTTTTTACTCCTCTCAACAGCCCAAACAAGTTTCTAAAAGGATGAGTTTGCAACTAATTTACTTTTGGAGAAAATTCAAAACATTCATTATTCAATAGGGCCCAAACTATCAAAAACCAGCGGTTTCAATGAACACACATTTCTTGGTAGAATCATGCAGGACTGAAATTTTTGATGTTTTTCTACTCCTCTCATGAGCCCAAACAAGTCTCTAAAAGCATGAATTTGCAACTACTTTACTTTTGGAGAAAATTCAAAACATTCATTATTCAATAGAGCCCAATAGCAAAAACCAGCGTTTTGAATGAAGAATCACATTTCTTGGTAGAATCATGCAGGATTGAAATTTTTGATGGTTTTTTACTCCTCTCAACAGCCCAAACAAGTTTCTAAAAGGATGAGTTTGCTACTACTTTACTTTTGGAGAAAATTCAAAACATTCATTATTCAATACGGCCCAAACTATCAAAAACCAGCGGTTTGAATGAACACATTTCTTGGTAGAATCATGCAGGACTGAAATTTTTGATGTTTTTCTACTCCTCTCATGAGCCCAAACAAGTCTCTAAAAGCATGAGTTTGCAACTACTTTACTTTTGGAGAAAATTCAAAACATTCACTATTCAATAGAGCCCTATAGCAAAAATCAGGTTTTGAATGAAGAATCACATTTCTTGGTAAAATCATGCAGGATTGAAATTTTTGATGGTTTTTTACTCCTCTCAACAGCCCAAACAAGTTTCTAAAAGGATGAGTTTGCAACTACTTTACTTTTGGAGAAAATTCAAAACATTCATTATTCAATAGGGACCAAACTATCAAAAACCAGCCGTTTCAATGAACACACATTTCTTGGTAGAATCATGCAGGACTGAAATTTTTGATGTTTTTCTACTCCTCTCATGAGCCCAAACAAGTCTCTAAAAGCATGAGTTTGCAACTACTTTACTTTTGGAGAAAATTCAAAACATTCATTATTCAATAGAGCCCAATAGCAAAAACCAGCGTTTTGAATGAAGAATCACATTTCTTGGTAGAATCATGCAGGATTGAAATTTTTGATGGTTTTTTACTCCTCTCAACAGCCCAAACAAGTTTCTAAAAGGATGAGTTTGCAACTACTTTACTTTTGGAGAAAATTCAAAACATTCATTATTCAATAGGGCCCAAACTATCAAAAACCAGCGGTTTCAATGAACACATTTCTTGGTAGAGTCATGCAGGACTGAAATTTTTGATGTTTTTCTACTCCTCTCATGAGCCCAAACAAGTCTCTAAAAGCATGAGTTTGCAACTACTTTACTTTTGGAGAAAATTCAAAACATTCATTATTCAATAGAGCCCAATAGCAAAAACCAGCGTTTTGAATGAAGAATCACATTTCTTGGTAGAATCATGCAGGATTGAAATTTTTGATGGTTTTTTACTCCTCTCAACAGCCCAAACAAGTTTTTAAAAGGATGAGTTTGCAACTACTTTACTTTTGGAGAAAATTCAAAACATTCATTATTCAATAGGGCCCAAACTATCAAAAACCAGCCGTTTCAATGAACACACATGTCTTGGTAGAATCATGCAGGACTGAAATTTTTGATGTTTTTCTACTCATCTCATGAGCCCAAACAAGTCTCTAAAAGCATGAGTTTGCAACTACTTTACTTTTGGAGAAAATTCAAAACATTCATTATTCAATAGAGCCCAATAGCAAAAACCAGCGTTTTGAATGAAGAATCACATTTCTTGGTAGAATCATGCAGGATTGAAATTTTTGATGGTTTTTTACTCCTCTCAACAGCCCAAACAAGTTTCTAAAAGGATGAGTTTGCAACTAATTTACTTTTGGAGAAAATTCAAAACATTCATTATTCAATACGGCCCAAACTATCAAAAACTAGCGGTTTCAATGAACACACATTTCTTGGTAGAATCATGCAGGACTGAAATTTTTGATGTTTTTCTACTCCTCTCATGAGCCCAAACAAGTCTCTAAAAGCATGAGTTTGCAACTACTTTACTTTTGGAGAAAATTCAAAACATTCATTATTCAATAGAGCCCAATAGCAAAAACCAGCGTTTTGAATGAAGAATCACATTTCTTGGTAGAATCATGCAGGATTGAAATTTTTGATGGTTTTTTACTCCTCTCAACAGCCCAAACAAGTTTCTAAAAGGATGAGTTTGCAACTAATTTACTTTTGGAGAAAATTCAAAACATTCATTATTCAATACGGCCCAAACTATCAAAAACTAGCGGTTTCAATGAACACACATTTCTTGGTAGAATCATGCAGGACTGAAATTTTTGATGTTTTTCTACTCCTCTCATGAGCCCAAACAAGTCTCTAAAAGCATGAGTTTGCAACTACTTTACTTTTGGAGAAAATTCAAAACATTCATTATTCAATAGAGCCCAATAGCAAAAACCAGCGTTTTGAATGAAGAATCACATTTCTTGGTAGAATCATGCAGGATTGAAATTTTTGATGGTTTTTTACTCCTCTCAACAGCCCAAACAAATTTCTAAAAGGATGAGTTTGCTACTACTTTACTTTTGGAGAAAATTCAAAACATTCATTATTCAATAGGGCCCAAACTATCAAAAACCAGCGGTTTGAATGAACACATTTCTTGGTAGAATCATGCAGGACTGAAATTTTTGATGTTTTTCTACTCCTCTCATGAGCCCAAACAAGTCTCTAAAAGCATGAGTTTGCAACTACTTTACTTTTGGAGAAAATTCAAAACATTCACTATTCAATAGAGCCCTATAGCAAAAATCAGGTTTTGAATGAAGAATCACATTTCTTGGTAAAATCATGCAGGATTGAAATTTTTGATGGTTTTTTACTCCTCTCAACAGCCCAAACAAGTTTCTAAAAGGATGAGTTTGCAACTACTTTACTTTTGGAGAAAATTCAAAACATTCATTATTCAATAGGGCCCAAACTATCAAAAACCAGCGGTTTCAATGAACACACATTTCTTGGTAGAATCATGCAGGACTGAAATTTTTGATGTTTTTCTACTCCTCTCATGAGCCCAAACAAGTCTCTAAAAGCATGAGTTTGCAACTACTTTACTTTTGGAGAAAATTCAAAACATTCATTATTCAATAGGGCCCAAACTATCAAAAACCAGCGGTTTGAATGAACACACATTTCTTGGTAGAATCATGCAGGACTGAAATTTTTGATGTTTTTCTACTCCTCTCATGAGCCCAAACAAGTCTCTAAAAGCATGAGTTTGCAACTACTTTACTTTTGGAGAAAATTCAAAACATTCATTATTCAATAGAGCCCAATAGCAAAAACCAGCGTTTTGAATGAAGAATCACATTTCTTGGTAGAATCATGCAGGATTGAAATTTTTGATGGTTTTTTACTCCTCTCAACAACCCAAACAAGTTTCTAAAAGGATGAGTTTGCAACTACTTTACTTTTGGAGAAAATTCAAAACATTCATTATTCAATAGGGCCCAAACTATCAAAAACCAGCGGTTTCAATGAACACACATTTCTTGGTAGAATCATGCAGGACTGAAATTTTTGATGTTTTTCTACTCCTCTCATGAGCCCAAACAAGTCTCTAAAAGCATGAGTTTGCAACTACTTTACTTTTGGAGAAAATTCAAAACATTCATTATTCAATAGAGCCCAATAGCAAAAACCAGCGTTTTGAATGAAGAATCACATTTCTTGGTAGAATCATGCAGGATTGAAATTTTTGATGGTTTTTTACTCCTCTCAACAGCCCAAACAAGTTTCTAAAAGGATGAGTTTGCAACTACTTTACTTTTGGAGAAAATTCAAAACATTCATTATTCAATAGGGCCCAAACTATCAAAAACCAGCGGTTTCAATGAACACACATTTCTTGGTAGAATCATGCAGGACTGAAATTTTTGATGTTTTTCTACTCCTCTCATGAGCCCAAACAAGTCTCTAAAAGCATGAGTTTGCAAATACTTTACTTTTGGAGAAAATTCAAAACATTCATTATTCAATAGAGCCCAATAGCAAAAACCAGCGTTTTGAATGAAGAATCACATTTCTTGGTAGAATCATGCAGGATTGAAATTTTTGATGGTTTTTTACTCCTCTCAACAGCCCAAACAAGTTTCTAAAAGGATGAGTTTGCAACTACTTTACTTTTGGAGAAAATTCAAAACATTCATTATTCAATAGGGCCCAAACTATCAAAAACCAGCGGTTTCAATGAACACACATTTCTTGGTAGAATCATGCAGGACTGACATTTTTGATGTTTTTCTACTCCTCTCATGAGCCCAAACAAGTCTCTAAAAGCATGAGTTTGCAACTACTTTACTTTTGGAGAAAATTCAAAACATTCACTATTCAATAGAGCCCTATAGCAAAAATCAGGTTTTGAATGAAGAATCACATTTCTTGGTAAAATCATGCAGGATTGAAATTTTTGATGGTTTTTTACTCCTCTCAACAGCCCAAACAAGTTTCTAAAAGGATGAGTTTGCAACTACTTTACTTTTGGAGAAAATTCAAAACATTCATTATTCAATAGGGCCCAAACTATCAAAAACCAGCGGTTTCAATGAACACACATTTCTTGGTAGAATCATGCAGGACTGAAATTTTTGATGTTTTTCTACTCCTCTCATGAGCCCAAACAAGTCTCTAAAAGCATGAGTTTGCAACTACTTTACTTTTGGAGAAAATTCAAAACATTCATTATTCAATAGAGCCCAATAGCAAAAACCAGCGTTTTGAATGAAGAATCACATTTCTTGGTAGAATCATGCAGGATTGAAATTTTTGATGGTTTTTTACTCCTCTCAACAGCCCAAACAAGTTTCTAAAAGGATGAGTTTGCAACTACTTTACTTTTGGAGAAAATTCAAAACATTCATTATTCAATAGGGCCCAAACTATCAAAAACCAGCGGTTTCAATGAACACACATTTCTTGGTAGAATCATGCAGGACTGAAATTTTTGATGTTTTTCTACTCCTCTCATGAGCCCAAACAAGTCTCTAAAAGCATGAGTTTGCAAATACTTTACTTTTGGAGAAAATTCAAAACATTCATTATTCAATAGAGCCCAATAGCAAAAACCAGCGTTTTGAATGAAGAATCACATTTCTTGGTAGAATCATGCAGGATTGAAATTTTTGATGGTTTTTTACTCCTCTCAACAGCCCAAACAAGTTTCTAAAAGGATGAGTTTGCAACTACTTTACTTTTGGAGAAAATTCAAAACATTCATTATTCAATAGGGCCCAAACTATCAAAAACCAGCGGTTTCAATGAACACACATTTCTTGGTAGAATCATGCAGGACTGAAATTTTTGATGTTTTTCTACTCCTCTCATGAGCCCAAACAAGTCTCTAAAAGCATGAGTTTGCAACTACTTTACTTTTGGAGAAAATTCAAAACATTCATTATTCAATAGGGCCCAAACTATCAACAACCAGCGGTTTGAATGAACACACATTTCTTGGTAGAATCATGCAGGACTGAAATTTTTGATGTTTTTCTACTCCTCTCATGAGCCCAAACAAGTCTCTAAAAGCATGAGTTTGCAACTACTTTACTTTTGGAGAAAATTCAAAACATTCATTATTCAATAGGGCCCAAACTATCAACAACCAGCGGTTTGAATGAACACACATTTCTTGGTAGAATCATGCAGGATTGAAATTTTTGATGGTTTTTTACTCCTCTCAACAGCCCAAACAAGTTTCTAAAAGGATGAGTTTGCAACTACTTTACTTTTGGAGAAAATTCAAAACATTCATTATTCAATAGGGCCCAAACTATCAAAAACCAGCCGTTTCAATGAACACACATGTCTTGGTAGAATCATGCAGGACTGAAATTTTTGATGTTTTTCTACTCATCTCATGAGCCCAAACAAGTCTCTAAAAGCATGAGTTTGCAACTACTTTACTTTTGGAGAAAATTCAAAACATTCATTATTCAATAGAGCCCAATAGCAAAAACC
The DNA here is from genome assembly GCF_039654945.1 of Dendrobates tinctorius. Classification (NCBI taxonomy): domain Eukaryota; kingdom Metazoa; phylum Chordata; class Amphibia; order Anura; family Dendrobatidae; genus Dendrobates; species Dendrobates tinctorius. The sequence continues at coordinate 781,383 of NW_027362108.1, forward strand.
AGCGTTTTGAATGAAGAATCACATTTCTTGGTAGAATCATGCAGGATTGAAATTTTTGATGGTTTTTTACTCCTCTCAACAGCCCAAACAAGTTTCTAAAAGGATGAGTTTGCAACTACTTTACTTTTGGAGAAAATTCAAAACATTCATTATTCAATAGGGCCCAAACTATCAAAAACCAGCGGTTTCAATGAACACACATTTCTTGGTAGAATCATGCAGGACTGAAATTTTTGATGTTTTTCTACTCCTCTCATGAGCCCAAACAAGTCTCTAAAAGCATGAGTTTGCAACTACTTTACTTTTGGAGAAAATTCAAAACATTCATTATTCAATAGAGCCCAATAGCAAAAACCAGCGTTTTGAATGAAGAATCACATTTCTTGGTAGAATCATGCAGGATTGAAATTTTTGATGGTTTTTTACTCCTCTCATGAGCCCAAACAAGTTTCTAAAAGCATGAGTTTGCAAATACTTTACTTTTGGAGAAAATTCAAAACATTCATTATTCAATAGGGCCCAAACTATCAAAAACCAGCCGTTTCAATGAACACACATGTCTTGGTAGAATCATGCAGGACTGAAATTTTTGATGTTTTTCTACTCATCTCATGAGCCCAAACAAGTCTCTAAAAGCATGAGTTTGCAACTACTTTACTTTTGGAGAAAATTCAAAACATTCATTATTCAATAGAGCCCAATAGCAAAAACCAGCGTTTTGAATGAAGAATCACATTTCTTGGTAGAATCATGCAGGATTGAAATTTTTGATGGTTTTTTACTCCTCTCAACAGCCCAAACAAGTTTCTAAAAGGATGAGTTTGCAAATAATTTACTTTTGGAGAAAATTCAAAACATTCATTATTCAATAGGGCCCAAACTATCAAAAACCAGCGGTTTCAATGAACACACATTTCTTGGTAGAATCATGCAGGACTGAAATTTTTGATGTTTTTCTACTCCTCTCATGAGCCCAAACAAGTCTCTAAAAGCATGAGTTTGCAACTACTTTACTTTTGGAGAAAATTCAAAACATTCATTATTCAATAGAGCCCAATAGCAAAAACCAGCGTTTTGAATGAAGAATCACATTTCTTGGTAGAATCATGCAGGATTGAAATTTTTGATGGTTTTTTACTCCTCTCAACAGCCCAAACAAGTTTCTAAAAGGATGAGTTTGCTACTACTTTACTTTTGGAGAAAATTCAAAACATTCATTATTCAATAGGGCCCAAACTATCAAAAACCAGCTGTTTGAATGAACACATTTCTTGGTAGAATCATGCAGGACTGAAATTTTTGATGTTTTTCTACTCCTCTCATGAGCCCAAACAAGTCTCTAAAAGCATGAGTTTGCAACTACTTTACTTTTGGAGAAAATTCAAAACATTCACTATTCAATAGAGCCCTATAGCAAAAATCAGGTTTTGAATGAAGAATCACATTTCTTGGTAAAATCATGCAGGATTGAAATTTTTGATGGTTTTTTACTCCTCTCAACAGCCCAAACAAGTTTCTAAAAGGATGAGTTTGCAACTACTTTACTTTTGGAGAAAATTCAAAACATTCATTATTCAATAGGGCCCAAACTATCAAAAACCAGCGGTTTCAATGAACACACATTTCTTGGTAGAATCATGCAGGACTGAAATTTTTGATGTTTTTCTACTCCTCTCATGAGCCCAAACAAGTCTCTAAAAGCATGAGTTTGCAACTACTTTACTTTTGGAGAAAATTCAAAACATTCATTATTCAATAGAGCCCAATAGCAAAAACCAGCGTTTTGAATGAAGAATCACATTTCTTGGTAGAATCATGCAGGATTGAAATTTTTGATGGTTTTTTACTCCTCTCAACAGCCCAAACAAGTTTCTAAAAAGGATGAGTTTGCAACTACTTTACTTTTGGAGAAAATTCAAAACATTCATTATTCAATAGGGCCCAAACTATCAAAAACCAGCGGTTTCAATGAACACATTTCTTGGTAGAATCATGCAGGACTGAAATTTTTGATGTTTTTCTACTCCTCTCATGAGCCCAAACAAGTCTCTAAAAGCATGAGTTTGCAACTACTTTACTTTTGGAGAAAATTCAAAACATTCATTATTCAATAGAGCCCAATAGCAAAAACCAGCGTTTTGAATGAAGAATCACATTTCTTGGTAGAATCATGCAGGATTGAAATTTTTGATGGTTTTTTACTCCTCTCAACAGCCCAAACAAGTTTTTAAAAGGATGAGTTTGCAACTACTTTACTTTTGGAGAAAATTCAAAACATTCATTATTCAATAGGGCCCAAACTATCAAAAACCAGCCGTTTCAATGAACACACATGTCTTGGTAGAATCATGCAGGACTGAAATTTTTGATGTTTTTCTACTCATCTCATGAGCCCAAACAAGTCTCTAAAAGCATGAGTTTGCAACTACTTTACTTTTGGAGAAAATTCAAAACATTCATTATTCAATAGAGCCCAATAGCAAAAACCAGCGTTTTGAATGAAGAATCACATTTCTTGGTAGAATCATGCAGGATTGAAATTTTTGATGGTTTTTTACTCCTCTCAACAGCCCAAACAAGTTTCTAAAAGGATGAGTTTGCAACTAATTTACTTTTGGAGAAAATTCAAAACATTCATTATTCAATAGGGCCCAAACTATCAAAAACTAGCGGTTTCAATGAACACACATTTCTTGGTAGAATCATGCAGGACTGAAATTTTTGATGTTTTTCTACTCCTCTCATGAGCCCAAACAAGTCTCTAAAAGCATGAGTTTGCAACTACTTTACTTTTGGAGAAAATTCAAAACATTCATTATTCAATAGAGCCCAATAGCAAAAACCAGCGTTTTGAATGAAGAATCACATTTCTTGGTAGAATCATGCAGGATTGAAATTTTTGATGGTTTTTTACTCCTCTCAACAGCCCAAACAAGTTTCTAAAAGGATGAGTTTGCTACTACTTTACTTTTGGAGAAAATTCAAAACATTCATTATTCAATAGGGCCCAAACTATCAAAAACCAGCGGTTTGAATGAACACATTTCTTGGTAGAATCATGCAGGACTGAAATTTTTGATGTTTTTCTACTCCTCTCATGAGCCCAAACAAGTCTCTAAAAGCATGAGTTTGCAACTACTTTACTTTTGGAGAAAATTCAAAACATTCACTATTCAATAGAGCCCTATAGCAAAAATCAGGTTTTGAATGAAGAATCACATTTCTTGGTAAAATCATGCAGGATTGAAATTTTTGATGGTTTTTTACTCCTCTCAACAGCCCAAACAAGTTTCTAAAAGGATGAGTTTGCAACTACTTTACTTTTGGAGAAAATTCAAAACATTCATTATTCAATAGGGCCCAAACTATCAAAAACCAGCGGTTTCAATGAACACACATTTCTTGGTAGAATCATGCAGGACTGAAATTTTTGATGTTTTTCTACTCCTCTCATGAGCCCAAACAAGTCTCTAAAAGCATGAGTTTGCAACTACTTTACTTTTGGAGAAAATTCAAAACATTCATTATTCAATAGGGCCCAAACTATCAAAAACCAGCGGTTTGAATGAACACACATTTCTTGGTAGAATCATGCAGGACTGAAATTTTTGATGTTTTTCTACTCCTCTCATGAGCCCAAACAAGTCTCTAAAAGCATGAGTTTGCAACTACTTTACTTTTGGAGAAAATTCAAAACATTCATTATTCAATAGAGCCCAATAGCAAAAACCAGCGTTTTGAATGAAGAATCACATTTCTTGGTAGAATCATGCAGGATTGAAATTTTTGATGGTTTTTTACTCCTCTCAACAGCCCAAACAAGTTTCTAAAAGGATGAGTTTGCAACTACTTTACTTTTGGAGAAAATTCAAAACATTCATTATTCAATAGGGCCCAAACTATCAAAAACCAGCGGTTTCAATGAACACACATTTCTTGGTAGAATCATGCAGGACTGAAATTTTTGATGTTTTTCTACTCCTCTCATGAGCCCAAACAAGTCTCTAAAAGCATGAGTTTGCAACTACTTTACTTTTGGAGAAAATTCAAAACATTCATTATTCAATAGAGCCCAATAGCAAAAACCAGCGTTTTGAATGAAGAATCACATTTCTTGGTAGAATCATGCAGGATTGAAATTTTTGATGGTTTTTTACTCCTCTCAACAGCCCAAACAAGTTTCTAAAAGGATGAGTTTGCAACTACTTTACTTTTGGAGAAAATTCAAAACATTCATTATTCAATAGGGCCCAAACTATCAAAAACCAGCGGTTTCAATGAACACACATTTCTTGGTAGAATCATGCAGGACTGAAATTTTTGATGTTTTTCTACTCCTCTCATGAGCCCAAACAAGTCTCTAAAAGCATGAGTTTGCAAATACTTTACTTTTGGAGAAAATTCAAAACATTCATTATTCAATAGAGCCCAATAGCAAAAACCAGCGTTTTGAATGAAGAATCACATTTCTTGGTAGAATCATGCAGGATTGAAATTTTTGATGGTTTTTTACTCCTCTCAACAGCCCAAACAAGTTTCTAAAAGGATGAGTTTGCAACTACTTTACTTTTGGAGAAAATTCAAAACATTCATTATTCAATAGGGCCCAAACTATCAAAAACCAGCGGTTTCAATGAACACACATTTCTTGGTAGAATCATGCAGGACTGACATTTTTGATGTTTTTCTACTCCTCTCATGAGCCCAAACAAGTCTCTAAAAGCATGAGTTTGCAACTACTTTACTTTTGGAGAAAATTCAAAACATTCACTATTCAATAGAGCCCTATAGCAAAAATCAGGTTTTGAATGAAGAATCACATTTCTTGGTAAAATCATGCAGGATTGAAATTTTTGATGGTTTTTTACTCCTCTCAACAGCCCAAACAAGTTTCTAAAAGGATGAGTTTGCAACTACTTTACTTTTGGAGAAAATTCAAAACATTCATTATTCAATAGGGCCCAAACTATCAAAAACCAGCGGTTTCAATGAACACACATTTCTTGGTAGAATCATGCAGGACTGAAATTTTTGATGTTTTTCTACTCCTCTCATGAGCCCAAACAAGTCTCTAAAAGCATGAGTTTGCAACTACTTTACTTTTGGAGAAAATTCAAAACATTCATTATTCAATAGAGCCCAATAGCAAAAACCAGCGTTTTGAATGAAGAATCACATTTCTTGGTAGAATCATGCAGGATTGAAATTTTTGATGGTTTTTTACTCCTCTCAACAGCCCAAACAAGTTTCTAAAAGGATGAGTTTGCAACTACTTTACTTTTGGAGAAAATTCAAAACATTCATTATTCAATAGGGCCCAAACTATCAAAAACCAGCGGTTTCAATGAACACACATTTCTTGGTAGAATCATGCAGGACTGAAATTTTTGATGTTTTTCTACTCCTCTCATGAGCCCAAACAAGTCTCTAAAAGCATGAGTTTGCAAATACTTTACTTTTGGAGAAAATTCAAAACATTCATTATTCAATAGAGCCCAATAGCAAAAACCAGCGTTTTGAATGAAGAATCACATTTCTTGGTAGAATCATGCAGGATTGAAATTTTTGATGGTTTTTTACTCCTCTCAACAGCCCAAACAAGTTTCTAAAAGGATGAGTTTGCAACTACTTTACTTTTGGAGAAAATTCAAAACATTCATTATTCAATAGGGCCCAAACTATCAAAAACCAGCGGTTTCAATGAACACACATTTCTTGGTAGAATCATGCAGGACTGAAATTTTTGATGTTTTTCTACTCCTCTCATGAGCCCAAACAAGTCTCTAAAAGCATGAGTTTGCAACTACTTTACTTTTGGAGAAAATTCAAAACATTCATTATTCAATAGGGCCCAAACTATCAACAACCAGCGGTTTGAATGAACACACATTTCTTGGTAGAATCATGCAGGACTGAAATTTTTGATGTTTTTCTACTCCTCTCATGAGCCCAAACAAGTCTCTAAAAGCATGAGTTTGCAACTACTTTACTTTTGGAGAAAATTCAAAACATTCATTATTCAATAGGGCCCAAACTATCAACAACCAGCGGTTTGAATGAACACACATTTCTTGGTAGAATCATGCAGGATTGAAATTTTTGATGGTTTTTTACTCCTCTCAACAGCCCAAACAAGTTTCTAAAAGGATGAGTTTGCAACTACTTTACTTTTGGAGAAAATTCAAAACATTCATTATTCAATAGGGCCCAAACTATCAAAAACCAGCCGTTTCAATGAACACACATGTCTTGGTAGAATCATGCAGGACTGAAATTTTTGATGTTTTTCTACTCATCTCATGAGCCCAAACAAGTCTCTAAAAGCATGAGTTTGCAACTACTTTACTTTTGGAGAAAATTCAAAACATTCATTATTCAATAGAGCCCAATAGCAAAAACCAGCGTTTTGAATGAAGAATCACATTTCTTGGTAGAATCATGCAGGATTGAAATTTTTGATGGTTTTTTACTCCTCTCAACAGCCCAAACAAGTTTCTAAAAGGATGAGTTTGCTACTACTTTACTTTTGGAGAAAATTCAAAACATTCATTATTCAATAGGGCCCAAACTATCAAAAACCAGCGGTTTCAATGAACACACATTTCTTGGTAGAATCATGCAGGACTGAAATTTTTGATGTTTTTCTACTCCTCTCATGAGCCCAAACAAGTCTCTAAAAGCATGAGTTTGCAACTACTTTACTTTTGGAGAAAATTCAAAACATTCATTATTCAATAGAGCCCAATAGCAAAAACCAGCGTTTTGAATGAAGAATCACATTTCTTGGTAGAATCATGCAGGATTGAAATTTTTGATGGTTTTTTACTCCTCTCAACAGCCCAAACAAGTTTCTAAAAGGATGAGTTTGCAACTACTTTACTTTTGGAGAAAATTCAAAACATTCATTATTCAATAGGGCCCAAACTATCAAAAACCAGCGGTTTCAATGAACACACATTTCTTGGTAGAATCATGCAGGACTGAAATTTTTGATGTTTTTGTACTCCTCTCATGAGCCCAAACAAGTCGCTAAAAGCATGAGTTTGCAACTACTTTACTTTTGGAGAAAATTCAAAACATTCATTATTCAATAGGGCCCAAACTATCAAAAACCAGCGGTTTGAATGAACACACATTTCTTGGTAGAATCATGCAGGACTGAAATTTTTGATGTTTTTCTACTCCTCTCATGAGCCCAAACAAGTCTCTAAAAGCATGAGTTTGCAAATACTTTACTTTTGGAGAAAATTCAAAACATTCATTATTCAATAGGGCCCAAACTATCAAAAACCAGCCGTTTCAATGAACACACATGTCTTGGTAGAATCATGCAGGACTGAAATTTTTAATGTTTTTCTACTCATCTCATGAGCCCAAACAAGTCTCTAAAAGCATGAGTTTGCAACTACTTTACTTTTGGAGAAAATTCAAAACATTCATTATTCAATAGAGCCCAATAGCAAAAACCAGCGTTTTGAATGAAGAATCACATTTCTTGGTAGAATCATGCAGGATTGAAATTTTTGATGGTTTTTTACTCCTCTCAACAGCCCAAACAAGTTTCTAAAAGGATGAGTTTGCAAATAATTTACTTTTGGAGAAAATTCAAAACATTCATTATTCAATAGGGCCCAAACTATCAAAAACCAGCGGTTTCAATGAACACACATTTCTTGGTAGAATCATGCAGGACTGAAATTTTTGATGTTTTTCTACTCCTCTCATGAGCCCAAACAAGTCTCTAAAAGCATGAGTTTGCAACTACTTTACTTTTGGAGAAAATTCAAAACATTCATTATTCAATAGAGCCCAATAGCAAAAACCAGCGTTTTGAATGAAGAATCACATTTCTTGGTAGAATCATGCAGGATTGAAATTTTTGATGGGTTTTTACTCCTCTCAACAGCCCAAACAAGTTTCTAAAAGGATGAGTTTGCTACTACTTTACTTTTGGAGAAAATTCAAAACATTCATTATTCAATAGGGCCCAAACTATCAAAAACCAGCGGTTTGAATGAACACATTTCTTGGTAGAATCATGCAGGACTGAAATTTTTGATGTTTTTCTACTCCTCTCATGAGCCCAAACAAGTCTCTAAAAGCATGAGTTTGCAACTACTTTACTTTTGGAGAAAATTCAAAACATTCACTATTCAATAGAGCCCTATAGCAAAAATCAGGTTTTGAATGAAGAATCACATTTCTTGGTAAAATCATGCAGGATTGAAATTTTTGATGGTTTTTTACTCCTCTCAACAGCCCAAACAAGTTTCTAAAAGGATGAGTTTGCAACTACTTTACTTTTGGAGAAAATTCAAAACATTCATTATTCAATAGGGCCCAAACTATCAAAAACCAGCGGTTTCAATGAACACACATTTCTTGGTAGAATCATGCAGGACTGAAATTTTTGATGTTTTTCTACTCCTCTCATGAGCCCAAACAAGTCTCTAAAAGCATGAGTTTGCAACTACTTTACTTTTGGAGAAAATTCAAAACATTCATTATTCAATAGAGCCCAATAGCAAAAACCAGCGTTTTGAATGAAGAATCACATTTCTTGGTAGAATCATGCAGGATTGAAATTTTTGATGGTTTTTTACTCCTCTCAACAGCCCAAACAAGTTTCTAAAAGGATGAGTTTGCAACTACTTTACTTTTGGAGAAAATTCAAAACATTCATTATTCAATAGGGACCAAACTATCAAAAACCAGCCGTTTCAATGAACACACATGTCTTGGTAGAATCATGCAGGACTGAAATTTTTGATGTTTTTCTACTCATCTCATGAGCCCAAACAAGTCTCTAAAAGCATGAGTTTGCAACTACTTTACTTTTGGAGAAAATTCAAAACATTCATTATTCAATAGAGCCCAATAGCAAAAACCAGCGTTTTGAATGAAGAATCACATTTCTTGGTAGAATCATGCAGGATTGAAATTTTTGATGGTTTTTTACTCCTCTCAACAGCCCAAACAAGTTTCTAAAAGGATGAGTTTGCAACTACTTTACTTTTGGAGAAAATTCAAAACATTCATTATTCAATAGGGCCCAAACTATCAAAAACCAGCGGTTTCAATGAACACATTTCTTGGTAGAATCATGCAGGACTGAAATTTTTGATGTTTTTCTACTCCTCTCATGAGCCCAAACAAGTCTCTAAAAGCATGAGTTTGCAACTACTTTACTTTTGGAGAAAATTCAAAACATTCATTATTCAATAGAGCCCAATAGCAAAAACCAGCGTTTTGAATGAAGAATCACATTTCTTGGTAGAATCATGCAGGATTGAAATTTTTGATGGTTTTTTACTCCTCTCAACAGCCCAAACAAGTTTCTAAAAGGATGAGTTTGCAACTACTTTACTTTTGGAGAAAATTCAAAACATTCATTATTCAATAGGGCCCAAACTATCAAAAACCAGCGGTTTCAATGAACACACATTTCTTGGTAGAATCATGCAGGACTGAAATTTTTGATGTTTTTCTACTCCTCTCATGAGCCCAAACAAGTCTCTAAAAGCATGAGTTTGCAACTACTTTACTTTTGGAGAAAATTCAAAACATTCATTATTCAATAGGGCCCAAACTATCAAAAACCAGCGGTTTGAATGAACACACATTTCTTGGTAGAATCATGCAGGACTGAAATTTTTGATGTTTTTCTACTCCTCTCATGAGCCCAAACAAGTCTCTAAAAGCATGAGTTTGCAACTACTTTACTTTTGGAGAAAATTCAAAACATTCATTATTCAATAGAGCCCAATAGCAAAAACCAGCGTTTTGAATGAAGAATCACATTTCTTGGTAGAATCATGCAGGATTGAAATTTTTGATGGTTTTTTACTCCTCTCAACAGCTCAAACAAGTTTCTAAAAGGATGAGTTTGCAACTAATTTACTTTTGGAGAAAATTCAAAACATTCATTATTCAATAGGGCCCAAACTATCAAAAACCAGCGGTTTCAATGAACACACATTTCTTGGTAGAATCATGCAGGACTGAAATTTTTGATGTTTTTCTACTCCTCTCATGAGCCCAAACAAGTCTCTAAAAGCATGAGTTTGCAACTACTTTACTTTTGGAGAAAATTCAAAACATTCATTATTCATAGGGCCCAAACTATCAACAACCAGCGGTTTGAATGAACACACATTTCTTGGTAGAATCATGCAGGACTGAAATTTTTGATGTTTTTCTACTCCTCTCATGAGCCCAAACAAGTCTCTAAAAGCATGAGTTTGCAACTACTTTACTTTTGGAGAAAATTCAAAACATTCATTATTCAATAGGGCCCAAACTATCAACAACCAGCGGTTTGAATGAACACACATTTCTTGGTAGAATCATGCAGGATTGAAATTTTTGATGGTTTTTTACTCCTCTCAACAGCCCAAACAAGTTTCTAAAAGGATGAGTTTGCAACTACTTTACTTTTGGAGAAAATTCAAAACATTCATTATTCAATAGGGCCCAAACTATCAAAAACCAGCCGTTTCAATGAACACACATGTCTTGGTAGAATCATGCAGGACTGAAATTTTTGATGTTTTTCTACTCATCTCATGAGCCCAAACAAGTCTCTAAAAGCATGAGTTTGCAACTACTTTACTTTTGGAGAAAATTCAAAACATTCATTATTCAATAGAGCCCAATAGCAAAAACCAGCGTTTTGAATGAAGAATCACATTTCTTGGTAGAATCATGCAGGATTGAAATTTTTGATGGTTTTTTACTCCTCTCAACAGCCCAAACAAGTTTCTAAAAGGATGAGTTTGCAACTACTTTACTTTTGGAGAAAATTCAAAACATTCATTATTCAATAGGGCCCAAACTATCAAAAACCAGCGGTTTCAATGAACACACATTTCTTGGTAGAATCATGCAGGACTGAAATTTTTGATGTTTTTCTACTCCTCTCATGAGCCCAAACAAGTCTCTAAAAGCATGAGTTTGCAACTACTTTACTTTTGGAGAAAATTCAAAACATTCATTATTCAATAGGGCCCAAACTATCAAAAACCAGCGGTTTGAATGAACACACATTTCTTGGTAGAATCATGCAGGACTGAAATTTTTGATGTTTTTCTACTCCTCTCATGAGCCCAAACAAGTCTCTAAAAGCATGAGTTTGCAACTACTTTACTTTTGGAGAAAATTCAAAACATTCATTATTCAATAGAGCCCAATAGCAAAAACCAGCGTTTTGAATGAAGAATCACATTTCTTGGCAGAATCATGCAGGATTGAAATTTTTGATGGTTTTTTACTCCTCTCAACAGCCCAAACAAGTTTCTAAAAGGATGAGTTTGCTACTACTTTACTTTTGGAGAAAATTCAAAACATTCATTATTCAATAGGGCCCAAACTATCAAAAACCAGCGGTTTCAATGAACACACATTTCTTGGTAGAATCATGCAGGACTGAAATTTTTGATGTTTTTCTACTCCTCTCATGAGCCCAAACAAGTCTCTAAAAGCATGAGTTTGCAACTACTTTACTTTTGGAGAAAATTCAAAACATTCATTATTCAATAGGGCCCAAACTATCAAAAACCAGCGGTTTGAATGAACACACATTTCTTGGTAGAATCATGCAGGACTGAAATTTTTGATGTTTTTCTACTCCTCTCATGAGCCCAAACAAGTCTCTAAAAGCATGAGTTTGCAACTACTTTACTTTTGGAGAAAATTCAAAACATTCATTATTCAATAGGGCCCAAACTATCAAAAACCAGCGGTTTGAATGAACACACATTTCTTGGTAGAATCATGCAGGACTGAAATTTTTGATGTTTTTCTACTCCTCTCATGAGCCCAAACAAGTCTCTAAAAGCATGAGTTTGCAACTACTTTACTTTTGGAGAAAATTCAAAACATTCACTATTCAATAGAGCCCTATAGCAAAAATCAGGTTTTGAATGAAGAATCACATTTCTTGGTAAAATCATGCAGGATTGAAATTTTTGATGGTTTTTTACTCCTCTCAACAGCCCAAACAAGTTTCTAAAAGGATGAGTTTGCAACTACTTTACTTTTGGAGAAAATTCAAAACATTCATTATTCAATAGGGCCCAAACTATCAAAAACCAGCGGTTTCAATGAACACACATTTCTTGGTAGAATCATGCAGGACTGAAATTTTTGATGTTTTTCTACTCCTCTCATGAGCCCAAACAAGTCTCTAAAAGCATGAGTTTGCAACTACTTTACTTTTGGAGAAAATTCAAAACATTCATTATTCAATAGGGCCCAAACTATCAAAAACCAGCGGTTTGAATGAACACACATTTCTTGGTAGAATCATGCAGGACTGAAATTTTTGATGTTTTTCTACTCCTCTCATGAGCCCAAACAAGTCTCTAAAAGCATGAGTTTGCAACTACTTTACTTTTGGAGAAAATTCAAATCATTCATTATTCAATAGAGCCCAATAGCAAAAACCAGCGTTTTGAATGAAGAATCACATTTCTTGGTAGAATCGTGCAGGATTGAAATTTTTGATGGTTTTTTACTCCTCTCAACAGCCCAAACAAGTTTCTAAAAGGATGAGTTTGCTACTACTTTACTTTTGGAGAAAATTCAAAACATTCATTATTCAATAGGGCCCAAACTATCAAAAACCAGCGGTTTGAATGAACACATTTCTTGGTAGAATCATGCAGGACTGAAATTTTTGATGTTTTTCTACTCCTCTCATGAGCCCAAACAAGTCTCTAAAAGCATGAGTTTGCAACTACTTTACTTTTGGAGAAAATTCAAAACATTCACTATTCAATAGAGCCCTATAGCAAAAATCAGGTTTTGAATGAAGAATCACATTTCTTGGTAAAATCATGCAGGATTGAAATTTTTGATGGTTTTTTACTCCTCTCAACAGCCCAAACAAGTTTCTAAAAGGATGAGTTTGCAACTACTTTACTTTTGGAGAAAATTCAAAACATTCATTATTCAATAGGGCCCAAACTATCAAAAACCAGCGGTTTCAATGAACACACATTTCTTGGTAGAATCATGCAGGACTGAAATTTTTGATGTTTTTCTTCTCCTCTCATGAGCCCAAACAAGTCTCTAAAAGCATGAGTTTGCAACTACTTTACTTTTGGAGAAAATTCAAAACATTCATTATTCAATAGAGCCCAATAGCAAAAACCAGCGTTTTGAATGAAGAATCACATTTCTTGGTAGAATCATGCAGGATTGAAATTTTTGATGGTTTTTTACTCCTCTCAACAGCCCAAACAAGTTTCTAAAAGGATGAGTTTGCAACTACTTTACTTTTGGAGAAAATTCAAAACATTCATTATTCAATAGGGCCCAAACTATCAAAAACCAGCGGTTTCAATGAACACACATTTCTTGGTAGAATCATGCAGGACTGAAATTTTTGATGTTTTTCTACTCCTCTCATGAGCCCAAACAAGTCTCTAAAAGCATGAGTTTGCAACTACTTTACTTTTGGAGAAAATTCAAAACATTCATTATTCAATAGGGCCCAAACTATCAAAAACCAGCGGTTTGAATGAACACACATTTCTTGGTAGAATCATGCAGGACTGAAATTTTTGATGTTTTTCTACTCCTCTCATGAGCCCAAACAAGTCTCTAAAAGCATGAGTTTGCAACTACTTTACTTTTGGAGAAAATTCAAAACATTCATTATTCAATAGGGCCCAAACTATCAAAAACCAGCGGTTTGAATGAACACACATTTCTTGGTAGAATCATGCAGGACTGAAATTTTTGATGTTTTTCTACTCCTCTCATGAGCCCAAACAAGTCTCTAAAAGCATGAGTTTGCAACTACTTTACTTTTGGAGAAAATTCAAAACATTCATTATTCAATAGGGCCCAAACTATCAAAAACCAGCGGTTTGAATGAACACACATTTCTTGGTAGAATCATGCAGGACTGAAATTTTTGATGTTTTTCTACTCCTCTCATGAGCCCAAACAAGTCTCTAAAAGCATGAGTTTGCAACTACTTTACTTTTGGAGAAAATTCAAAACATTCCTTATTCAATAGAGCCCAATAGCAAAAACCAGCGTTTTGAATGAAGAATCACATTTCTTGGTAGAATCATGCAGGATTGAAATTTTTGATGGTTTTTTACTCCTCTCAACAGCCCAAACAAGTTTCTAAAAGGATGAGTTTGCAACTAATTTACTTTTGGAGAAAATTCAAAACATTCATTATTCAATAGGGCCCAAACTATCAAAAACCAGCGGTTTCAATGAACACACATTTCTTGGTAGAATCATGCAGGACTGAAATTTTTGATGTTTTTCTACTCCTCTCATGAGCCCAAACAAGTCTCTAAAAGCATGAGTTTGCAACTACTTTACTTTTGGAGAAAATTCAAAACATTCATTATACAATAGAGCCCAATAGCAAAAACCAGCGTTTTGAATGAAGAATCACATTTCTTGGTAGAATCATGCAGGATTGAAATGTTTGATGGTTTTTTACTCCTCTCAACAGCCCAAACAAGTTTCTAAAAGGATGAGTTTGCAACTACTTTACTTTTGGAGAAAATTCAAAACATTCATTATCAATAGGGCCCAAACTATCAAAAACCAGCGGTTTGAATGAACACATTTCTTGGTAGAATCATGCAGGACTGAAATTTTTGATGTTTTTCTACTCCTCTCATGAGCCCAAACAAGTCTCTAAAAGCATGAGTTTGCAACTACTTTACTTTTGGAGAAAATTCAAAACATTCACTATTCAATAGAGCCCTATAGCAAAAATCAGGTTTTGAATGAAGAATCACATTTCTTGGTAAAATCATGCAGGATTGAAATTTTTGATGGTTTTTTACTCATCTCATGAGCCCAAACAAGTCTCTAAAAGCATGAGTTTGCAACTACTTTACTTTTGGAGAAAATTCAAAACATTCATTATTCAATAGAGCCCAATAGCAAAAACCAGCGTTTTGAATGAAGAATCACATTTCTTGGTAGAATCATGCAGGATTGAAATTTTTGATGGTTTTTTACTCCTCTCAACAGCCCAAACAAGTTTCTAAAAGGATGAGTTTGCAACTAATTTACTTTTGGAGAAAATTCAAAACATTCATTATTCAATAGGGCCCAAACTATCAAAAACCAGCCGTTTCAATGAACACACATGTCTTGGTAGAATCATGCAGGACTGAAATTTTTGATGTTTTTCTACTCATCTCATGAGCCCAAACAAGTCTCTAAAAGCATGAGTTTGCAACTACTTTACTTTTGGAGAAAATTCAAAACATTCATTATTCAATAGAGCCCAATAGCAAAAACCAGCGTTTTGAATGAAGAATCACATTTCTTGGTAGAATCATGCAGGATTGAAATTTTTGATGGTTTTTTACTCCTCTCAACAGCCCAAACAAGTTTCTAAAAGGATGAGTTTGCAACTACTTTACTTTTGGAGAAAATTCAAAACATTCATTATTCAATAGGGCCCAAACTATCAAAAACCAGCGGTTTCAATGAACACATTTCTTGGTAGAATCATGCAGGACTGAAATTTTTGATGTTTTTCTACTCCTCTCATGAGCCCAAACAAGTCTCTAAAAGCATGAGTTTGCAACTACTTTACTTTTGGAGAAAATTCAAAACATTCATTATTCAATAGAGCCCAATAGCAAAAACCAGCGTTTTGAATGAAGAATCACATTTCTTGGTAGAATCATGCAGGATTGAAATTTTTGATGGTTTTTTACTCCTCTCAACAGCCCAAACAAGTTTCTAAAAGGATGAGTTTGCAACTACTTTACTTTTGGAGAAAATTCAAAACATTCATTATTCAATAGGGCCCAAACTATCAAAAACCAGCGGTTTCAATGAACACACATTTCTTGGTAGAATCATGCAGGACTGAAATTTTTGATGTTTTTCTACTCCTCTCATGAGCCCAAACAAGTCTCTAAAAGCATGAGTTTGCAACTACTTTACTTTTGGAGAAAATTCAAAACATTCATTATTCAATAGGGCCCAAACTATCAAAAACCAGCGGTTTGAATGAACACACATTTCTTGGTAGAATCATGCAGGACTGAAATTTTTGATGTTTTTCTACTCCTCTCATGAGCCCAAACAAGTCTCTAAAAGCATGAGTTTGCAACTACTTTACTTTTGGAGAAAATTCAAAACATTCATTATTCAATAGAGCCCAATAGCAAAAACCAGCGTTTTGAATGAAGAATCACATTTCTTGGTAGAATCATGCAGGATTGAAATTTTTGATGGTTTTTTACTCCTCTCAACAGCCCAAACAAGTTTCTAAAAGGATGAGTTTGCAAATAATTTACTTTTGGAGAAAATTCAAAACATTCATTATTCAATAGGGCCCAAACTATCAAAAACCAGCGGTTTCAATGAACACACATTTCTTGGTAGAATCATGCAGGACTGAAATTTTTGATGTTTTTCTACTCCTCTCATGAGCCCAAACAAGTCTCTAAAAGCATGAGTTTGCAACTACTTTACTTTTGGAGAAAATTCAAAACATTCATTATTCAATAGAGCCCAATAGCAAAAACCAGCGTTTTGAATGAAGAATCACATTTCTTGGTAGAATCATGCAGGATTGAAATTTTTGATGGTTTTTTACTCCTCTCAACAGCCCAAACAAGTTTCTAAAAGGATGAGTTTGCTACTACTTTACTTTTGGAGAAAATTCAAAACATTCATTATTCAATAGGGCCCAAACTATCAAAAACCAGCGGTTTGAATGAACACATTTCTTGGTAGAATCATGCAGGACTGAAATTTTTGATGTTTTTCTACTCCTCTCATGAGCCCAAACAAGTCTCTAAAAGCATGAGTTTGCAACTACTTTACTTTTGGAGAAAATTCAAAACATTCACTATTCAATAGAGCCCTATAGCAAAAATCAGGTTTTGAATGAAGAATCACATTTCTTGGTAAAATCATGCAGGATTGAAATTTTTGATGGTTTTTTACTCCTCTCAACAGCCCAAACAAGTTTCTAAAAGGATGAGTTTGCAACTACTTTACTTTTGGAGAAAATTCAAAACATTCATTATTCAATAGGGCCCAAACTATCAAAAACCAGCGGTTTCAATGAACACACATTTCTTGGTAGAATCATGCAGGACTGAAATTTTTGATGTTTTTCTACTCCTCTCATGAGCCCAAACAAGTCTCTAAAAGCATGAGTTTGCAACTACTTTACTTTTGGAGAAAATTCAAAACATTCATTATTCAATAGAGCCCAATAGCAAAAACCAGCGTTTTGAATGAAGAATCACATTTCTTGGTAGAATCATGCAGGATTGAAATTTTTGATGGTTTTTTACTCCTCTCAACAGCCCAAACAAGTTTCTAAAAGGATGAGTTTGCAACTACTTTACTTTTGGAGAAAATTCAAAACATTCATTATTCAATAGGGACCAAACTATCAAAAACCAGCCGTTTCAATGAACACACATGTCTTGGTAGAATCATGCAGGACTGAAATTTTTGATGTTTTTCTACTCATCTCATGAGCCCAAACAAGTCTCTAAAAGCATGAGTTTGCAACTACTTTACTTTTGGAGAAAATTCAAAACATTCATTATTCAATAGAGCCCAATAGCAAAAACCAGCGTTTTGAATGAAGAATCACATTTCTTGGTAGAATCATGCAGGATTGAAATTTTTGATGGTTTTTTACTCCTCTCAACAGCCCAAACAAGTTTCTAAAAGGATGAGTTTGCAACTACTTTACTTTTGGAGAAAATTCAAAACATTCATTATTCAATAGGGCCCAAACTATCAAAAACCAGCGGTTTCAATGAACACATTTCTTGGTAGAATCATGCAGGACTGAAATTTTTGATGTTTTTCTACTCCTCTCATGAGCCCAAACAAGTCTCTAAAAGCATGAGTTTGCAACTACTTTACTTTTGGAGAAAATTCAAAACATTCATTATTCAATAGAGCCCAATAGCAAAAACCAGCGTTTTGAATGAAGAATCACATTTCTTGGTAGAATCATGCAGGATTGAAATTTTTGATGGTTTTTTACTCCTCTCAACAGCCCAAACAAGTTTCTAAAAGGATGAGTTTGCAACTACTTTACTTTTGGAGAAAATTCAAAACATTCATTATTCAATAGGGCCCAAACTATCAAAAACCAGCGGTTTCAATGAACACACATTTCTTGGTAGAATCATGCAGGACTGAAATTTTTGATGTTTTTCTACTCCTCTCATGAGCCCAAACAAGTCTCTAAAAGCATGAGTTTGCAACTACTTTACTTTTGGAGAAAATTCAAAACATTCATTATTCAATAGGGCCCAAACTATCAAAAACCAGCGGTTTGAATGAACACACATTTCTTGGTAGAATCATGCAGGACTGAAATTTTTGATGTTTTTCTACTCCTCTCATGAGCCCAAACAAGTCTCTAAAAGCATGAGTTTGCAACTACTTTACTTTTGGAGAAAATTCAAAACATTCATTATTCAATAGAGCCCAATAGCAAAAACCAGCGTTTTGAATGAAGAATCACATTTCTTGGTAGAATCATGCAGGATTGAAATTTTTGATGGTTTTTTACTCCTCTCAACAGCTCAAACAAGTTTCTAAAAGGATGAGTTTGCAACTAATTTACTTTTGGAGAAAATTCAAAACATTCATTATTCAATAGGGCCCAAACTATCAAAAACCAGCGGTTTCAATGAACACACATTTCTTGGTAGAATCATGCAGGACTGAAATTTTTGATGTTTTTCTACTCCTCTCATGAGCCCAAACAAGTCTCTAAAAGCATGAGTTTGCAACTACTTTACTTTTGGAGAAAATTCAAAACATTCATTATTCAATAGGGCCCAAACTATCAACAACCAGCGGTTTGAATGAACACACATTTCTTGGTAGAATCATGCAGGACTGAAATTTTTGATGTTTTTCTACTCCTCTCATGAGCCCAAACAAGTCTCTAAAAGCATGAGTTTGCAACTACTTTACTTTTGGAGAAAATTCAAAACATTCATTATTCAATAGGGCCCAAACTATCAACAACCAGCGGTTTGAATGAACACACATTTCTTGGTAGAATCATGCAGGATTGAAATTTTTGATGGTTTTTTACTCCTCTCAACAGCCCAAACAAGTTTCTAAAAGGATGAGTTTGCAACTACTTTACTTTTGGAGAAAATTCAAAACATTCATTATTCAATAGGGCCCAAACTATCAAAAACCAGCCGTTTCAATGAACACACATGTCTTGGTAGAATCATGCAGGACTGAAATTTTTGATGTTTTTCTACTCATCTCATGAGCCCAAACAAGTCTCTAAAAGCATGAGTTTGCAACTACTTTACTTTTGGAGAAAATTCAAAACATTCATTATTCAATAGAGCCCAATAGCAAAAACCAGCGTTTTGAATGAAGAATCACATTTCTTGGTAGAATCATGCAGGATTGAAATTTTTGATGGTTTTTTACTCCTCTCAACAGCCCAAACAAGTTTCTAAAAGGATGAGTTTGCAACTACTTTACTTTTGGAGAAAATTCAAAACATTCATTATTCAATAGGGCCCAAACTATCAAAAACCAGCGGTTTCAATGAACACACATTTCTTGGTAGAATCATGCAGGACTGAAATTTTTGATGTTTTTCTACTCCTCTCATGAGCCCAAACAAGTCTCTAAAAGCATGAGTTTGCAACTACTTTACTTTTGGAGAAAATTCAAAACATTCATTATTCAATAGGGCCCAAACTATCAAAAACCAGCGGTTTGAATGAACACACATTTCTTGGTAGAATCATGCAGGACTGAAATTTTTGATGTTTTTCTACTCCTCTCATGAGCCCAAACAAGTCTCTAAAAGCATGAGTTTGCAACTACTTTACTTTTGGAGAAAATTCAAAACATTCATTATTCAATAGAGCCCAATAGCAAAAACCAGCGTTTTGAATGAAGAATCACATTTCTTGGTAGAATCATGCAGGATTGAAATTTTTGATGGTTTTTTACTCCTCTCAACAGCCCAAACAAGTTTCTAAAAGGATGAGTTTGCTACTACTTTACTTTTGGAGAAAATTCAAAACATTCATTATTCAATAGGGCCCAAACTATCAAAAACCAGCGGTTTCAATGAACACACATTTCTTGGTAGAATCATGCAGGACTGAAATTTTTGATGTTTTTCTACTCCTCTCATGAGCCCAAACAAGTCTCTAAAAGCATGAGTTTGCAACTACTTTACTTTTGGAGAAAATTCAAAACATTCATTATTCAATAGGGCCCAAACTATCAAAAACCAGCGGTTTGAATGAACACACATTTCTTGGTAGAATCATGCAGGACTGAAATTTTTGATGTTTTTCTACTCCTCTCATGAGCCCAAACAAGTCTCTAAAAGCATGAGTTTGCAACTACTTTACTTTTGGAGAAAATTCAAAACATTCATTATTCAATAGGGCCCAAACTATCAAAAACCAGCGGTTTGAATGAACACACATTTCTTGGTAGAATCATGCAGGACTGAAATTTTTGATGTTTTTCTACTCCTCTCATGAGCCCAAACAAGTCTCTAAAAGCATGAGTTTGCAACTACTTTACTTTTGGAGAAAATTCAAAACATTCACTATTCAATAGAGCCCTATAGCAAAAATCAGGTTTTGAATGAAGAATCACATTTCTTGGTAAAATCATGCAGGATTGAAATTTTTGATGGTTTTTTACTCCTCTCAACAGCCCAAACAAGTTTCTAAAAGGATGAGTTTGCAACTACTTTACTTTTGGAGAAAATTCAAAACATTCATTATTCAATAGGGCCCAAACTATCAAAAACCAGCGGTTTCAATGAACACACATTTCTTGGTAGAATCATGCAGGACTGAAATTTTTGATGTTTTTCTACTCCTCTCATGAGCCCAAACAAGTCTCTAAAAGCATGAGTTTGCAACTACTTTACTTTTGGAGAAAATTCAAAACATTCATTATTCAATAGAGCCCAAAAGCAAAAACCAGCGTTTTGAATAAAGAATCACATTTCTTGGTAGAATCATGCAGGATTGAAATTTTTGATGGTTTTTTACTCCTCTCAACAGCCCAAACAAGTTTCTAAAAGGATGAGTTTGCAACTACTTTACTTTTGGAGAAAATTCAAAACATTCATTATTCAATAGGGCCCAAACTATCAAAAACCAGCGGTTTCAATGAACACACATTTCTTGGTAGAATCATGCAGGACTGAAATTTTTGATGTTTTTCTACTCCTCTCATGAGCCCAAACAAGTCTCTAAAAGCATGAGTTTGCAACTACTTTACTTTTGGAGAAAATTCAAAACATTCATTATTCAATAGGGCCCAAACTATCAAAAACCAGCGGTTTGAATGAACACACATTTCTTGGTAGAATCATGCAGGACTGAAATTTTTGATGTTTTTCTACTCCTCTCATGAGCCCAAACAAGTCTCTAAAAGCATGAGTTTGCAACTACTTTACTTTTGGAGAAAATTCAAATCATTCATTATTCAATAGAGCCCAATAGCAAAAACCAGCGTTTTGAATGAAGAATCACATTTCTTGGTAGAATCGTGCAGGATTGAAATTTTTGATGGTTTTTTACTCCTCTCAACAGCCCAAACAAGTTTCTAAAAGGATGAGTTTGCTACTACTTTACTTTTGGAGAAAATTCAAAACATTCATTATTCAATAGGGCCCAAACTATCAAAAACCAGCGGTTTGAATGAACACATTTCTTGGTAGAATCATGCAGGACTGAAATTTTTGATGTTTTTCTACTCCTCTCATGAGCCCAAACAAGTCTCTAAAAGCATGAGTTTGCAACTACTTTACTTTTGGAGAAAATTCAAAACATTCACTATTCAATAGAGCCCTATAGCAAAAATCAGGTTTTGAATGAAGAATCACATTTCTTGGTAAAATCATGCAGGATTGAAATTTTTGATGGTTTTTTACTCCTCTCAACAGCCCAAACAAGTTTCTAAAAGGATGAGTTTGCAACTACTTTACTTTTGGAGAAAATTCAAAACATTCATTATTCAATAGGGCCCAAACTATCAAAAACCAGCGGTTTCAATGAACACACATTTCTTGGTAGAATCATGCAGGACTGAAATTTTTGATGTTTTTCTTCTCCTCTCATGAGCCCAAACAAGTCTCTAAAAGCATGAGTTTGCAACTACTTTACTTTTGGAGAAAATTCAAAACATTCATTATTCAATAGAGCCCAATAGCAAAAACCAGCGTTTTGAATGAAGAATCACATTTCTTGGTAGAATCATGCAGGATTGAAATTTTTGATGGTTTTTTACTCCTCTCAACAGCCCAAACAAGTTTCTAAAAGGATGAGTTTGCAACTACTTTACTTTTGGAGAAAATTCAAAACATTCATTATTCAATAGGGCCCAAACTATCAAAAACCAGCGGTTTCAATGAACACACATTTCTTGGTAGAATCATGCAGGACTGAAATTTTTGATGTTTTTCTACTCCTCTCATGAGCCCAAACAAGTCTCTAAAAGCATGAGTTTGCAACTACTTTACTTTTGGAGAAAATTCAAAACATTCATTATTCAATAGGGCCCAAACTATCAAAAACCAGCGGTTTGAATGAACACACATTTCTTGGTAGAATCATGCAGGACTGAAATTTTTGATGTTTTTCTACTCCTCTCATGAGCCCAAACAAGTCTCTAAAAGCATGAGTTTGCAACTACTTTACTTTTGGAGAAAATTCAAAACATTCATTATTCAATAGGGCCCAAACTATCAAAAACCAGCGGTTTGAATGAACACACATTTCTTGGTAGAATCATGCAGGACTGAAATTTTTGATGTTTTTCTACTCCTCTCATGAGCCCAAACAAGTCTCTAAAAGCATGAGTTTGCAACTACTTTACTTTTGGAGAAAATTCAAAACATTCATTATTCAATAGGGCCCAAACTATCAAAAACCAGCGGTTTGAATGAACACACATTTCTTGGTAGAATCATGCAGGACTGAAATTTTTGATGTTTTTCTACTCCTCTCATGAGCCCAAACAAGTCTCTAAAAGCATGAGTTTGCAACTACTTTACTTTTGGAGAAAATTCAAAACATTCCTTATTCAATAGAGCCCAATAGCAAAAACCAGCGTTTTGAATGAAGAATCACATTTCTTGGTAGAATCATGCAGGATTGAAATTTTTGATGGTTTTTTACTCCTCTCAACAGCCCAAACAAGTTTCTAAAAGGATGAGTTTGCAACTAATTTACTTTTGGAGAAAATTCAAAACATTCATTATTCAATAGGGCCCAAACTATCAAAAACCAGCGGTTTCAATGAACACACATTTCTTGGTAGAATCATGCAGGACTGAAATTTTTGATGTTTTTCTACTCCTCTCATGAGCCCAAACAAGTCTCTAAAAGCATGAGTTTGCAACTACTTTACTTTTGGAGAAAATTCAAAACATTCATTATACAATAGAGCCCAATAGCAAAAACCAGCGTTTTGAATGAAGAATCACATTTCTTGGTAGAATCATGCAGGATTGAAATGTTTGATGGTTTTTTACTCCTCTCAACAGCCCAAACAAGTTTCTAAAAGGATGAGTTTGCAACTACTTTACTTTTGGAGAAAATTCAAAACATTCATTATCAATAGGGCCCAAACTATCAAAAACCAGCGGTTTGAATGAACACATTTCTTGGTAGAATCATGCAGGACTGAAATTTTTGATGTTTTTCTACTCCTCTCATGAGCCCAAACAAGTCTCTAAAAGCATGAGTTTGCAACTACTTTACTTTTGGAGAAAATTCAAAACATTCACTATTCAATAGAGCCCTATAGCAAAAATCAGGTTTTGAATGAAGAATCACATTTCTTGGTAAAATCATGCAGGATTGAAATTTTTGATGGTTTTTTACTCATCTCATGAGCCCAAACAAGTCTCTAAAAGCATGAGTTTGCAACTACTTTACTTTTGGAGAAAATTCAAAACATTCATTATTCAATAGAGCCCAATAGCAAAAACCAGCGTTTTGAATGAAGAATCACATTTCTTGGTAGAATCATGCAGGATTGAAATTTTTGATGGTTTTTTACTCCTCTCAACAGCCCAAACAAGTTTCTAAAAGGATGAGTTTGCAACTAATTTACTTTTGGAGAAAATTCAAAACATTCATTATTCAATAGGGCCCAAACTATCAAAAACCAGCCGTTTCAATGAACACACATGTCTTGGTAGAATCATGCAGGACTGAAATTTTTGATGTTTTTCTACTCATCTCATGAGCCCAAACAAGTCTCTAAAAGCATGAGTTTGCAACTACTTTACTTTTGGAGAAAATTCAAAACATTCATTATTCAATAGAGCCCAATAGCAAAAACCAGCGTTTTGAATGAAGAATCACATTTCTTGGTAGAATCATGCAGGATTGAAATTTTTGATGGTTTTTTACTCCTCTCAACAGCCCAAACAAGTTTCTAAAAGGATGAGTTTGCAACTACTTTACTTTTGGAGAAAATTCAAAACATTCATTATTCAATAGGGCCCAAACTATCAAAAACCAGCGGTTTCAATGAACACATTTCTTGGTAGAATCATGCAGGACTTAAATTTTTGATGTTTTTCTACTCCTCTCATGAGCCCAAACAAGTCTCTAAAAGCATGAGTTTGCAACTACTTTACTTTTGGAGAAAATTCAAAACATTCATTATTCAATAGAGCCCAATAGCAAAAACCAGCGTTTTGAATGAAGAATCACATTTCTTGGTAGAATCATGCAGGATTGAAATTTTTGATGGTTTTTTACTCCTCTCAACAGCCCAAACAAGTTTCTAAAAGGATGAGTTTGCAACTACTTTACTTTTGGAGAAAATTCAAAACATTCATTATTCAATAGGGCCCAAACTATCAAAAACCAGCGGTTTCAATGAACACACATTTCTTGGTAGAATCATGCAGGACTGAAATTTTTGATGTTTTTCTACTCCTCTCATGAGCCCAAACAAGTCTCTAAAAGCATGAGTTTGCAACTACTTTACTTTTGGAGAAAATTCAAAACATTCATTATTCAATAGGGCCCAAACTATCAAAAACCAGCGGTTTGAATGAACACACATTTCTTGGTAGAATCATGCAGGACTGAAATTTTTGATGTTTTTCTACTCCTCTCATGAGCCCAAACAAGTCTCTAAAAGCATGAGTTTGCAACTACTTTACTTTTGGAGAAAATTCAAAACATTCATTATTCAATAGAGCCCAATAGCAAAAACCAGCGTTTTGAATGAAGAATCACATTTCTTGGTAGAATCATGCAGGATTGAAATTTTTGATGGTTTTTTACTCCTCTCAACAGCTCAAACAAGTTTCTAAAAGGATGAGTTTGCAACTAATTTACTTTTGGAGAAAATTCAAAACATTCATTATTCAATAGGGCCCAAACTATCAAAAACCAGCGGTTTCAATGAACACACATTTCTTGGTAGAATCATGCAGGACTGAAATTTTTGATGTTTTTCTACTCCTCTCATGAGCCCAAACAAGTCTCTAAAAGCATGAGTTTGCAACTACTTTACTTTTGGAGAAAATTCAAAACATTCATTATTCAATAGGGCCCAAACTATCAACAACCAGCGGTTTGAATGAACACACATTTCTTGGTAGAATCATGCAGGACTGAAATTTTTGATGTTTTTCTACTCCTCTCATGAGCCCAAACAAGTCTCTAAAAGCATGAGTTTGCAACTACTTTACTTTTGGAGAAAATTCAAAACATTCATTATTCAATAGGGCCCAAACTATCAACAACCAGCGGTTTGAATGAACACACATTTCTTGGTAGAATCATGCAGGATTGAAATTTTTGATGGTTTTTTACTCCTCTCAACAGCCCAAACAAGTTTCTAAAAGGATGAGTTTGCAACTACTTTACTTTTGGAGAAAATTCAAAACATTCATTATTCAATAGGGCCCAAACTATCAAAAACCAGCCGTTTCAATGAACACACATGTCTTGGTAGAATCATGCAGGACTGAAATTTTTGATGTTTTTCTACTCATCTCATGAGCCCAAACAAGTCTCTAAAAGCATGAGTTTGCAACTACTTTACTTTTGGAGAAAATTCAAAACATTCATTATTCAATAGAGCCCAATAGCAAAAACCAGCGTTTTGAATGAAGAATCACATTTCTTGGTAGAATCATGCAGGATTGAAATTTTTGATGGTTTTTTACTCCTCTCAACAGCCCAAACAAGTTTCTAAAAGGATGAGTTTGCAACTACTTTACTTTTGGAGAAAATTCAAAACATTCATTATTCAATAGGGCCCAAACTATCAAAAACCAGCGGTTTCAATGAACACACATTTCTTGGTAGAATCATGCAGGACTGAAATTTTTGATGTTTTTCTACTCCTCTCATGAGCCCAAACAAGTCTCTAAAAGCATGAGTTTGCAACTACTTTACTTTTGGAGAAAATTCAAAACATTCATTATTCAATAGGGCCCAAACTATCAAAAACCAGCGGTTTGAATGAACACACATTTCTTGGTAGAATCATGCAGGACTGAAATTTTTGATGTTTTTCTACTCCTCTCATGAGCCCAAACAAGTCTCTAAAAGCATGAGTTTGCAACTACTTTACTTTTGGAGAAAATTCAAAACATTCATTATTCAATAGAGCCCAATAGCAAAAACCAGCGTTTTGAATGAAGAATCACATTTCTTGGTAGAATCATGCAGGATTGAAATTTTTGATGGTTTTTTACTCCTCTCAACAGCCCAAACAAGTTTCTAAAAGGATGAGTTTGCTACTACTTTACTTTTGGAGAAAATTCAAAACATTCATTATTCAATAGGGCCCAAACTATCAAAAACCAGCGGTTTCAATGAACACACATTTCTTGGTAGAATCATGCAGGACTGAAATTTTTGATGTTTTTCTACTCCTCTCATGAGCCCAAACAAGTCTCTAAAAGCATGAGTTTGCAACTACTTTACTTTTGGAGAAAATTCAAAACATTCATTATTCAATAGGGCCCAAACTATCAAAAACCAGCGGTTTGAATAAACACACATTTCTTGGTAGAATCATGCAGGACTGAAATTTTTGATGTTTTTCTACTCCTCTCATGAGCCCAAACAAGTCTCTAAAAGCATGAGTTTGCAACTACTTTACTTTTGGAGAAAATTCAAAACATTCATTATTCAATAGGGCCCAAACTATCAAAAACCAGCGGTTTGAATGAACACACATTTCTTGGTAGAATCATGCAGGACTTAAATTTTTGATGTTTTTCTACTCCTCTCATGAGCCCAAACAAGTCTCTAAAAGCATGAGTTTGCAACTACTTTACTTTTGGAGAAAATTCAAAACATTCACTATTCAATAGAGCCCTATAGCAAAAATCAGGTTTTGAATGAAGAATCACATTTCTTGGTAAAATCATGCAGGATTGAAATTTTTGATGGTTTTTTACTCCTCTCAACAGCCCAAACAAGTTTCTAAAAGGATGAGTTTGCAACTACTTTACTTTTGGAGAAAATTCAAAACATTCATTATTCAATAGGGCCCAAACTATCAAAAACCAGCGGTTTCAATGAACACACATTTCTTGGTAGAATCATGCAGGACTGAAATTTTTGATGTTTTTCTACTCCTCTCATGAGCCCAAACAAGTCTCTAAAAGCATGAGTTTGCAACTACTTTACTTTTGGAGAAAATTCAAAACATTCACTATTCAATAGAGCCCTATAGCAAAAATCAGGTTTTGAATGAAGAATCACATTTCTTGGTAAAATCATGCAGGATTGAAATTTTTGATGGTTTTTTACTCCTCTCAACAGCCCAAACAAGTTTCTAAAAGGATGAGTTTGCAACTACTTTACTTTTGGAGAAAATTCAAAACATTCATTATTCAATAGGGCCCAAACTATCAAAAACCAGCGGTTTCAATGAACACACATTTCTTGGTAGAATCATGCAGGACTGAAATTTTTGATGTTTTTCTTCTCCTCTCATGAGCCCAAACAAGTCTCTAAAAGCATGAGTTTGCAACTACTTTACTTTTGGAGAAAATTCAAAACATTCATTATTCAATAGAGCCCAATAGCAAAAACCAGCGTTTTGAATGAAGAATCACATTTCTTGGTAGAATCATGCAGGATTGAAATTTTTGATGGTTTTTTACTCCTCTCAACAGCCCAAACAAGTTTCTAAAAGGATGAGTTTGCAACTACTTTACTTTTGGAGAAAATTCAAAACATTCATTATTCAATAGGGCCCAAACTATCAAAAACCAGCGGTTTCAATGAACACACATTTCTTGGTAGAATCATGCAGGACTGAAATTTTTGATGTTTTTCTACTCCTCTCATGAGCCCAAACAAGTCTCTAAAAGCATGAGTTTGCAACTACTTTACTTTTGGAGAAAATTCAAAACATTCATTATTCAATAGGGCCCAAACTATCAAAAACCAGCGGTTTGAATGAACACACATTTCTTGGTAGAATCATGCAGGACTGAAATTTTTGATGTTTTTCTACTCCTCTCATGAGCCCAAACAAGTCTCTAAAAGCATGAGTTTGCAACTACTTTACTTTTGGAGAAAATTCAAAACATTCATTATTCAATAGGGCCCAAACTATCAAAAACCAGCGGTTTGAATGAACACACATTTCTTGGTAGAATCATGCAGGACTGAAATTTTTGATGTTTTTCTACTCCTCTCATGAGCCCAAACAAGTCTCTAAAAGCATGAGTTTGCAACTACTTTACTTTTGGAGAAAATTCAAAACATTCATTATTCAATAGGGCCCAAACTATCAAAAACCAGCGGTTTGAATGAACACACATTTCTTGGTAGAATCATGCAGGACTGAAATTTTTGATGTTTTTCTACTCCTCTCATGAGCCCAAACAAGTCTCTAAAAGCATGAGTTTGCAACTACTTTACTTTTGGAGAAAATTCAAAACATTCCTTATTCAATAGAGCCCAATAGCAAAAACCAGCGTTTTGAATGAAGAATCACATTTCTTGGTAGAATCATGCAGGATTGAAATTTTTGATGGTTTTTTACTCCTCTCAACAGCCCAAACAAGTTTCTAAAAGGATGAGTTTGCAACTAATTTACTTTTGGAGAAAATTCAAAACATTCATTATTCAATAGGGCCCAAACTATCAAAAACCAGCGGTTTCAATGAACACACATTTCTTGGTAGAATCATGCAGGACTGAAATTTTTGATGTTTTTCTACTCCTCTCATGAGCCCAAACAAGTCTCTAAAAGCATGAGTTTGCAACTACTTTACTTTTGGAGAAAATTCAAAACATTCATTATACAATAGAGCCCAATAGCAAAAACCAGCGTTTTGAATGAAGAATCACATTTCTTGGTAGAATCATGCAGGATTGAAATGTTTGATGGTTTTTTACTCCTCTCAACAGCCCAAACAAGTTTCTAAAAGGATGAGTTTGCAACTACTTTACTTTTGGAGAAAATTCAAAACATTCATTATCAATAGGGCCCAAACTATCAAAAACCAGCGGTTTGAATGAACACATTTCTTGGTAGAATCATGCAGGACTGAAATTTTTGATGTTTTTCTACTCCTCTCATGAGCCCAAACAAGTCTCTAAAAGCATGAGTTTGCAACTACTTTACTTTTGGAGAAAATTCAAAACATTCACTATTCAATAGAGCCCTATAGCAAAAATCAGGTTTTGAATGAAGAATCACATTTCTTGGTAAAATCATGCAGGATTGAAATTTTTGATGGTTTTTTACTCATCTCATGAGCCCAAACAAGTCTCTAAAAACATGAGTTTGCAACTACTTTACTTTTGGAGAAAATTCAAAACATTCATTATTCAATAGAGCCCAATAGCAAAAACCAGCGTTTTGAATGAAGAATCACATTTCTTGGTAGAATCATGCAGGATTGAAATTTTTGATGGTTTTTTACTCCTCTCAACAGCCCAAACAAGTTTCTAAAAGGATGAGTTTGCAACTAATTTACTTTTGGAGAAAATTCAAAACATTCATTATTCAATAGGGCCCAAACTATCAAAAACCAGCGGTTTCAATGAACACACATTTCTTGGTAGAATCATGCAGGACTGAAATTTTTGATGTTTTTCTACTCCTCTCATGAGCCCAAACAAGTCTCTAAAAGCATGAGTTTGCAACTACTTTACTTTTGGAGAAAATTCAAAACATTCATTATTCAATAGAGCCCAATAGCAAAAACCAGCGTTTTGAATGAAGAATCACATTTCTTGGTAGAATCATGCAGGATTGAAATTTTTGATGGTTTTTTACTCCTCTCAACAGCCCAAACAAGTTTCTAAAAGGATGAGTTTGCTACTACTTTACTTTTGGAGAAAATTCAAAACATTCATTATTCAATAGGGCCCAAACTATCAAAAACCAGCGGTTTGAATGAACACATTTCTTGGTAGAATCATGCAGGACTGAAATTTTTGATGTTTTTCTACTCCTCTCATGAGCCCAAACAAGTCTCTAAAAGCATGAGTTTGCAACTACTTTACTTTTGGAGAAAATTCAAAACATTCACTATTCAATAGAGCCCTATAGCAAAAATCAGGTTTTGAATGAAGAATCACATTTCTTGGTAAAATCATGCAGGATTGAAATTTTTGATGGTTTTTTACTCCTCTCAACAGCCCAAACAAGTTTCTAAAAGGATGAGTTTGCAACTACTTTACTTTTGGAGAAAATTCAAAACATTCATTATTCAATAGGGCCCAAACTATCAAAAACCAGCGGTTTCAATGAACACACATTTCTTGGTAGAATCATGCAGGACTTAAATTTTTGATGTTTTTCTACTCCTCTCATGAGCCCAAACAAGTCTCTAAAAGCATGAGTTTGCAACTACTTTACTTTTGGAGAAAATTCAAAACATTCATTATTCAATAGAGCCCAATAGCAAAAACCAGCGTTTTGAATGAAGAATCACATTTCTTGGTAGAATCATGCAGGATTGAAATTTTTGATGGTTTTTTACTCCTCTCAACAGCCCAAACAAGTTTCTAAAAGGATGAGTTTGCAACTACTTTACTTTTGGAGAAAATTCAAAACATTCATTATTCAATAGGGCCCAAACTATCAAAAACCAGCGGTTTCAATGAACACACATTTCTTGGTAGAATCATGCAGGACTGAAATTTTTGATGTTTTTCTACTCCTCTCATGAGCCCAAACAAGTCTCTAAAAGCATGAGTTTGCAAATACTTTACTTTTGGAGAAAATTCAAAACATTCATTATTCAATAGAGCCCAATAGCAAAAACCAGCGTTTTGAATGAAGAATCACATTTCTTGGTAGAATCATGCAGGATTGAAATTTTTGATGGTTTTTTACTCCTCTCAACAGCCCAAACAAGTTTCTAAAAGGATGAGTTTGCAACTACTTTACTTTTGGAGAAAATTCAAAACATTCATTATTCAATAGGGCCCAAACTATCAAAAACCAGCGGTTTCAATGAACACACATTTCTTGGTAGAATCATGCAGGACTGAAATTTTTGATGTTTTTCTACTCCTCTCATGAGCCCAAACAAGTCTCTAAAAGCATGAGTTTGCAACTACTTTACTTTTGGAGAAAATTCAAAACATTCATTATTCAATAGGGCCCAAACTATCAACAACCAGCGGTTTGAATGAACACACATTTCTTGGTAGAATCATGCAGGACTGAAATTTTTGATGTTTTTCTACTCCTCTCATAAGCCCAAACAAGTCTCTAAAAGCATGAGTTTGCAACTACTTTACTTTTGGAGAAAATTCAAAACATTCATTATTCAATAGGGCCCAAACTATCAACAACCAGCGGTTTGAATGAACACACATTTCTTGGTAGAATCATGCAGGATTGAAATTTTTGATGGTTTTTTACTCCTCTCAACAGCCCAAACAAGTTTCTAAAAGGATGAGTTTGCAACTACTTTACTTTTGGAGAAAATTCAAAACATTCATTATTCAATAGGGCCCAAACTATCAAAAACCAGCCGTTTCAATGAACACACATGTCTTGGTAGAATCATGCAGGACTGAAATTTTTGATGTTTTTCTACTCATCTCATGAGCCCAAACAAGTCTCTAAAAGCATGAGTTTGCAACTACTTTACTTTTGGAGAAAATTCAAAACATTCATTATTCAATAGAGCCCAATAGCAAAAACCAGCGTTTTGAATGAAGAATCACATTTCTTGGTAGAATCATGCAGGATTGAAATTTTTGATGGTTTTTTACTCCTCTCAACAGCCCAAACAAGTTTCTAAAAGGATGAGTTTGCAACTACTTTACTTTTGGAGAAAATTCAAAACATTCATTATTCAATAGGGCCCAAACTATCAAAAACCAGCGGTTTCAATGAACACACATTTCTTGGTAGAATCATGCAGGACTGAAATTTTTGATGTTTTTCTACTCCTCTCATGAGCCCAAACAAGTCTCTAAAAGCATGAGTTTGCAACTACTTTACTTTTGGAGAAAATTCAAAACATTCATTATTCAATAGGGCCCAAACTATCAAAAACCAGCGGTTTGAATGAACACACATTTCTTGGTAGAATCATGCAGGACTGAAATTTTTGATGTTTTTCTACTCCTCTCATGAGCCCAAACAAGTCTCTAAAAGCATGAGTTTGCAACTACTTTACTTTTGGAGAAAATTCAAAACATTCATTATTCAATAGAGCCCAATAGCAAAAACCAGCGTTTTGAATGAAGAATCACATTTCTTGGTAGAATCATGCAGGATTGAAATTTTTGATGGTTTTTTACTCCTCTCAACAGCCCAAACAAGTTTCTAAAAGGATGAGTTTGCTACTACTTTACTTTTGGAGAAAATTCAAAACATTCATTATTCAATAGGGCCCAAACTATCAAAAACCAGCGGTTTCAATGAACACACATTTCTTGGTAGAATCATGCAGGACTGAAATTTTTGATGTTTTTCTACTCCTCTCATGAGCCCAAACAAGTCTCTAAAAGCATGAGTTTGCAACTACTTTACTTTTGGAGAAAATTCAAAACATTCATTATTCAATAGAGCCCAATAGCAAAAACCAGCGTTTTGAATGAAGAATCACATTTCTTGGTAGAATCATGCAGGATTGAAATTTTTGATGGTTTTTTACTCCTCTCAACAGCCCAAACAAGTTTCTAAAAGGATGAGTTTGCAACTACTTTACTTTTGGAGAAAATTCAAAACATTCATTATTCAATAGGGCCCAAACTATCAAAAACCAGCGGTTTGAATGAACACATTTCTTGGTAGAATCATGCAGGACTGAAATTTTTGATGTTTTTCTACTCCTCTCATGAGCCCAAACAAGTCTCTAAAAGCATGAGTTTGCAACTACTTTACTTTTGGAGAAAATTCAAAACATTCACTATTCAATAGAGCCCTATAGCAAAAATCAGGTTTTGAATGAAGAATCACATTTCTTGGTAAAATCATGCAGGATTGAAATTTTTGATGGTTTTTTACTCCTCTCAACAGCCCAAACAAGTTTCTAAAAGGATGAGTTTGCAACTACTTTACTTTTGGAGAAAATTCAAAACATTCATTATTCAATAGGGCCCAAACTATCAAAAACCAGCGGTTTCAATGAACACACATTTCTTGGTAGAATCATGCAGGACTGAAATTTTTGATGTTTTTCTTCTCCTCTCATGAGCCCAAACAAGTCTCTAAAAGCATGAGTTTGCAACTACTTTACTTTTGGAGAAAATTCAAAACATTCATTATTCAATAGAGCCCAATAGCAAAAACCAGCGTTTTGAATGAAGAATCACATTTCTTGGTAGAATCATGCAGGATTGAAATTTTTGATGGTTTTTTACTCCTCTCAACAGCCCAAACAAGTTTCTAAAAGGATGAGTTTGCAACTACTTTACTTTTGGAGAAAATTCAAAACATTCATTATTCAATAGGGCCCAAACTATCAAAAACCAGCGGTTTCAATGAACACACATTTCTTGGTAGAATCATGCAGGACTGAAATTTTTGATGTTTTTCTACTCCTCTCATGAGCCCAAACAAGTCTCTAAAAGCATGAGTTTGCAACTACTTTACTTTTGGAGAAAATTCAAAACATTCATTATTCAATAGGGCCCAAACTATCAAAAACCAGCGGTTTGAATGAACACACATTTCTTGGTAGAATCATGCAGGACTGAAATTTTTGATGTTTTTCTACTCCTCTCATGAGCCCAAACAAGTCTCTAAAAGCATGAGTTTGCAACTACTTTACTTTTGGAGAAAATTCAAAACATTCATTATTCAATAGGGCCCAAACTATCAAAAACCAGCGGTTTGAATGAACACACATTTCTTGGTAGAATCATGCAGGACTGAAATTTTTGATGTTTTTCTACTCCTCTCATGAGCCCAAACAAGTCTCTAAAAGCATGAGTTTGCAACTACTTTACTTTTGGAGAAAATTCAAAACATTCACTATTCAATAGAGCCCTATAGCAAAAATCAGGTTTTGAATGAAGAATCACATTTCTTGGTAAAATCATGCAGGATTGAAATTTTTGATGGTTTTTTACTCCTCTCAACAGCCCAAACAAGTTTCTAAAAGGATGAGTTTGCAACTACTTTACTTTTGGAGAAAATTCAAAACATTCATTATTCAATAGGGCCCAAACTATCAACAAACAGCGGTTTCAATGAACACACATTTCTTGGTAGAATCATGCAGGACTGAAATTTTTGATGTTTTTCTACTCCTCTCATGAGCCCAAACAAGTCTCTAAAAGCATGAGTTTGCAACTACTTTACTTTTGGAGAAAATTCAAAACATTCATTATTCAATAGAGCCCAATAGCAAAAACCAGCGTTTTGAATGAAGAATCACATTTCTTGGTAGAATCATGCAGGATTGAAATTTTTGATGGTTTTTTACTCCTCTCAACAGCCCAAACAAGTTTCTAAAAGGATGAGTTTGCAACTACTTTACTTTTGGAGAAAATTCAAAACATTCATTATTCAATAGGGCCCAAACTATCAAAAACCAGCGGTTTCAATGAACACACATTTCTTGGTAGAATCATGCAGGACTGAAATTTTTGATGTTTTTCTACTCCTCTCATGAGCCCAAACAAGTCTCTAAAAGCATGAGTTTGCAACTACTTTACTTTTGGAGAAAATTCAAAACATTCATTATTCAATAGGGCCCAAACTATCAAAAACCAGCGGTTTGAATGAACACACATTTCTTGGTAGAATCATGCAGGACTGAAATTTTTGATGTTTTTCTACTCCTCTCATGAGCCCAAACAAGTCTCTAAAAGCATGAGTTTGCAACTACTTTACTTTTGGAGAAAATTCAAAACATTCCTTATTCAATAGAGCCCAATAGCAAAAACCAGCGTTTTGAATGAAGAATCACATTTCTTGGTAGAATCATGCAGGATTGAAATTTTTGATGGTTTTTTACTCCTCTCAACAGCCCAAACAAGTTTCTAAAAGGATGAGTTTGCAACTAATTTACTTTTGGAGAAAATTCAAAACATTCATTATTCAATAGGGCCCAAACTATCAAAAACCAGCGGTTTCAATGAACACACATTTCTTGGTAGAATCATGCAGGACTGAAATTTTTGATGTTTTTCTACTCCTCTCATGAGCCCAAACAAGTCTCTAAAAGCATGAGTTTGCAACTACTTTACTTTTGGAGAAAATTCAAAACATTCATTATACAATAGAGCCCAATAGCAAAAACCAGCGTTTTGAATGAAGAATCACATTTCTTGGTAGAATCATGCAGGATTGAAATGTTTGATGGTTTTTTACTCCTCTCAACAGCCCAAACAAGTTTCTAAAAGGATGAGTTTGCAACTACTTTACTTTTGGAGAAAATTCAAAACATTCATTATCAATAGGGCCCAAACTATCAAAAACCAGCGGTTTGAATGAACACATTTCTTGGTAGAATCATGCAGGACTGAAATTTTTGATGTTTTTCTACTCCTCTCATGAGCCCAAACAAGTCTCTAAAAGCATGAGTTTGCAACTACTTTACTTTTGGAGAAAATTCAAAACATTCACTATTCAATAGAGCCCTATAGCAAAAATCAGGTTTTGAATGAAGAATCACATTTCTTGGTAAAATCATGCAGGATTGAAATTTTTGATGGTTTTTTACTCATCTCATGAGCCCAAACAAGTCTCTAAAAGCATGAGTTTGCAACTACTTTACTTTTGGAGAAAATTCAAAACATTCATTATTCAATAGAGCCCAATAGCAAAAACCAGCGTTTTGAATGAAGAATCACATTTCTTGGTAGAATCATGCAGGATTGAAATTTTTGATGGTTTTTTACTCCTCTCAACAGCCCAAACAAGTTTCTAAAAGGATGAGTTTGCAACTAATTTACTTTTGGAGAAAATTCAAAACATTCATTATTCAATAGGGCCCAAACTATCAAAAACCAGCGGTTTCAATGAACACACATTTCTTGGTAGAATCATGCAGGACTGAAATTTTTGATGTTTTTCTACTCCTCTCATGAGCCCAAACAAGTCTCTAAAAGCATGAGTTTGCAACTACTTTACTTTTGGAGAAAATTCAAAACATTCATTATTCAATAGAGCCCAATAGCAAAAACCAGCGTTTTGAATGAAGAATCACATTTCTTGGTAGAATCATGCAGGATTGAAATTTTTGATGGTTTTTTACTCCTCTCAACAGCCCAAACAAGTTTCTAAAAGGATGAGTTTGCTACTACTTTACTTTTGGAGAAAATTCAAAACATTCATTATTCAATAGGGCCCAAACTATCAAAAACCAGCGGTTTGAATGAACACATTTCTTGGTAGAATCATGCAGGACTGAAATTTTTGATGTTTTTCTACTCCTCTCATGAGCCCAAACAAGTCTCTAAAAGCATGAGTTTGCAACTACTTTACTTTTGGAGAAAATTCAAAACATTCACTATTCAATAGAGCCCTATAGCAAAAATCAGGTTTTGAATGAAGAATCACATTTCTTGGTAAAATCATGCAGGATTGAAATTTTTGATGGTTTTTTACTCCTCTCAACAGCCCAAACAAGTTTCTAAAAGGATGAGTTTGCAACTACTTTACTTTTGGAGAAAATTCAAAACATTCATTATTCAATAGGGCCCAAACTATCAAAAACCAGCGGTTTCAATGAACACACATTTCTTGGTAGAATCATGCAGGACTTAAATTTTTGATGTTTTTCTACTCCTCTCATGAGCCCAAACAAGTCTCTAAAAGCATGAGTTTGCAACTACTTTACTTTTGGAGAAAATTCAAAACATTCATTATTCAATAGAGCCCAATAGCAAAAACCAGCGTTTTGAATGAAGAATCACATTTCTTGGTAGAATCATGCAGGATTGAAATTTTTGATGGTTTTTTACTCCTCTCAACAGCCCAAACAAGTTTCTAAAAGGATGAGTTTGCAACTACTTTACTTTTGGAGAAAATTCAAAACATTCATTATTCAATAGGGCCCAAACTATCAAAAACCAGCGGTTTCAATGAACACACATTTCTTGGTAGAATCATGCAGGACTGAAATTTTTGATGTTTTTCTACTCCTCTCATGAGCCCAAACAAGTCTCTAAAAGCATGAGTTTGCAAATACTTTACTTTTGGAGAAAATTCAAAACATTCATTATTCAATAGAGCCCAATAGCAAAAACCAGCGTTTTGAATGAAGAATCACATTTCTTGGTAGAATCATGCAGGATTGAAATTTTTGATGGTTTTTTACTCCTCTCCACAGCCCAAACAAGTTTCTAAAAGGATGAGTTTGCAACTACTTTACTTTTGGAGAAAATTCAAAACATTCATTATTCAATAGGGCCCAAACTATCAAAAACCAGCGGTTTCAATGAACACACATTTCTTGGTAGAATCATGCAGGACTGAAATTTTTGATGTTTTTCTACTCCTCTCATGAGCCCAAACAAGTCTCTAAAAGCATGAGTTTGCAACTACTTTACTTTTGGAGAAAATTCAAAACATTCATTATTCAATAGGGCCCAAACTATCAACAACCAGCGGTTTGAATGAACACACATTTCTTGGTAGAATCATGCAGGACTGAAATTTTTGATGTTTTTCTACTCCTCTCATAAGCCCAAACAAGTCTCTAAAAGCATGAGTTTGCAACTACTTTACTTTTGGAGAAAATTCAAAACATTCATTATTCAATAGGGCCCAAACTATCAACAACCAGCGGTTTGAATGAACACACATTTCTTGGTAGAATCATGCAGGATTGAAATTTTTGATGGTTTTTTACTCCTCTCAACAGCCCAAACAAGTTTCTAAAAGGATGAGTTTGCAACTACTTTACTTTTGGAGAAAATTCAAAACATTCATTATTCAATAGGGCCCAAACTATCAAAAACCAGCCGTTTCAATGAACACACATGTCTTGGTAGAATCATGCAGGACTGAAATTTTTGATGTTTTTCTACTCATCTCATGAGCCCAAACAAGTCTCTAAAAGCATGAGTTTGCAACTACTTTACTTTTGGAGAAAATTCAAAACATTCATTATTCAATAGAGCCCAATAGCAAAAACCAGCGTTTTGAATGAAGAATCACATTTCTTGGTAGAATCATGCAGGATTGAAATTTTTGATGGTTTTTTACTCCTCTCAACAGCCCAAACAAGTTTCTAAAAGGATGAGTTTGCAACTACTTTACTTTTGGAGAAAATTCAAAACATTCATTATTCAATAGGGCCCAAACTATCAAAAACCAGCGGTTTCAATGAACACACATTTCTTGGTAGAATCATGCAGGACTGAAATTTTTGATGTTTTTCTACTCCTCTCATGAGCCCAAACAAGTCTCTAAAAGCATGAGTTTGCAACTACTTTACTTTTGGAGAAAATTCAAAACATTCATTATTCAATAGGGCCCAAACTATCAAAAACCAGCGGTTTGAATGAACACACATTTCTTGGTAGAATCATGCAGGACTGAAATTTTTGATGTTTTTCTACTCCTCTCATGAGCCCAAACAAGTCTCTAAAAGCATGAGTTTGCAACTACTTTACTTTTGGAGAAAATTCAAAACATTCATTATTCAATAGAGCCCAATAGCAAAAACCAGCGTTTTGAATGAAGAATCACATTTCTTGGTAGAATCATGCAGGATTGAAATTTTTGATGGTTTTTTACTCCTCTCAACAGCCCAAACAAGTTTCTAAAAGGATGAGTTTGCTACTACTTTACTTTTGGAGAAAATTCAAAACATTCATTATTCAATAGGGCCCAAACTATCAAAAACCAGCGGTTTCAATGAACACACATTTCTTGGTAGAATCATGCAGGACTGAAATTTTTGATGTTTTTCTACTCCTCTCATGAGCCCAAACAAGTCTCTAAAAGCATGAGTTTGCAACTACTTTACTTTTGGAGAAAATTCAAAACATTCATTATTCAATAGAGCCCAATAGCAAAAACCAGCGTTTTGAATGAAGAATCACATTTCTTGGTAGAATCATGCAGGATTGAAATTTTTGATGGTTTTTTACTCCTCTCAACAGCCCAAACAAGTTTCTAAAAGGATGAGTTTGCAACTACTTTACTTTTGGAGAAAATTCAAAACATTCATTATTCAATAGGGCCCAAACTATCAAAAACCAGCGGTTTCAATGAACACACATTTCTTGGTAGAATCATGCAGGACTGAAATTTTTGATGTTTTTCTACTCCTCTCATGAGCCCAAACAAGTCTCTAAAAGCATGAGTTTGCAACTACTTTACTTTTGGAGAAAATTCAAAACATTCATTATTCAATAGGGCCCAAACTATCAAAAACCAGCGGTTTGAATGAACACACATTTCTTGGTAGAATCATGCAGGACTGAAATTTTTGATGTTTTTCTACTCCTCTCATGAGCCCAAACAAGTCTCTAAAAGCATGAGTTTGCAACTACTTTACTTTTGGAGAAAATTCAAAACATTCACTATTCAATAGAGCCCTATAGCAAAAATCAGGTTTTGAATGAAGAATCACATTTCTTGGTAAAATCATGCAGGATTGAAATTTTTGATGGTTTTTTACTCCTCTCAACAGCCCAAACAAGTTTCTAAAAGGATGAGTTTGCAACTACTTTACTTTTGGAGAAAATTCAAAACATTCATTATTCAATAGGGCCCAAACTATCAAAAACCAGCGGTTTCAATGAACACACATTTCTTGGTAGAATCATGCAGGACTGAAATTTTTGATGTTTTTCTACTCCTCTCATGAGCCCAAACAAGTCTCTAAAAGCATGAGTTTGCAACTACTTTACTTTTGGAGAAAATTCAAAACATTCATTATTCAATAGAGCCCAATAGCAAAAACCAGCGTTTTGAATAAAGAATCACATTTCTTGGTAGAATCATGCAGGATTGAAATTTTTGATGGTTTTTTACTCCTCTCAACAGCCCAAACAAGTTTCTAAAAGGATGAGTTTGCAACTACTTTACTTTTGGAGAAAATTCAAAACATTCATTATTCAATAGGGCCCAAACTATCAAAAACCAGCGGTTTCAATGAACACACATTTCTTGGTAGAATCATGCAGGACTGAAATTTTTGATGTTTTTCTACTCCTCTCATGAGCCCAAACAAGTCTCTAAAAGCATGAGTTTGCAACTACTTTACTTTTGGAGAAAATTCAAAACATTCATTATTCAATAGGGCCCAAACTATCAAAAACCAGCGGTTTGAATGAACACACATTTCTTGGTAGAATCATGCAGGACTGAAATTTTTGATGTTTTTCTACTCCTCTCATGAGCCCAAACAAGTCTCTAAAAGCATGAGTTTGCAACTACTTTACTTTTGGAGAAAATTCAAAACATTCATTATTCAATAGGGCCCAAACTATCAAAAACCAGCGGTTTGAATGAACACACATTTCTTGGTAGAATCATGCAGGACTGAAATTTTTGATGTTTTTCTACTCCTCTCATGAGCCCAAACAAGTCTCTAAAAGCATGAGTTTGCAACTACTTTACTTTTGGAGAAAATTCAAAACATTCACTATTCAATAGAGCCCTATAGCAAAAATCAGGTTTTGAATGAAGAATCACATTTCTTGGTAAAATCATGCAGGATTGAAATTTTTGATGGTTTTTTACTCCTCTCAACAGCCCAAACAAGTTTCTAAAAGGATGAGTTTGCAACTACTTTACTTTTGGAGAAAATTCAAAACATTCATTATTCAATAGGGCCCAAACTATCAAAAAACAGCGGTTTCAATGAACACACATTTCTTGGTAGAATCATGCAGGACTGAAATTTTTGATGTTTTTCTACTCCTCTCATGAGCCCAAACAAGTCTCTAAAAGCATGAGTTTGCAACTACTTTACTTTTGGAGAAAATTCAAAACATTCATTATTCAATAGAGCCCAATAGCAAAAACCAGCGTTTTGAATGAAGAATCACATTTCTTGGTAGAATCATGCAGGATTGAAATTTTTGATGGTTTTTTACTCCTCTCAACAGCCCAAACAAGTTTCTAAAAGGATGAGTTTGCAACTACTTTACTTTTGGAGAAAATTCAAAACATTCATTATTCAATAGGGCCCAAACTATCAAAAACCAGCGGTTTCAATGAACACACATTTCTTGGTAGAATCATGCAGGACTGAAATTTTTGATGTTTTTCTACTCCTCTCATGAGCCCAAACAAGTCTCTAAAAGCATGAGTTTGCAACTACTTTACTTTTGGAGAAAATTCAAAACATTCATTATTCAATAGGGCCCAAACTATCAAAAACCAGCGGTTTGAATGAACACACATTTCTTGGTAGAATCATGCAGGACTGAAATTTTTGATGTTTTTCTACTCCTCTCATGAGCCCAAACAAGTCTCTAAAAGCATGAGTTTGCAACTACTTTACTTTTGGAGAAAATTCAAAACATTCCTTATTCAATAGAGCCCAATAGCAAAAACCAGCGTTTTGAATGAAGAATCACATTTCTTGGTAGAATCATGCAGGATTGAAATTTTTGATGGTTTTTTACTCCTCTCAACAGCCCAAACAAGTTTCTAAAAGGATGAGTTTGCAACTACTTTACTTTTGGAGAAAATTCAAAACATTCATTATTCAATAGGGCCCAAACTATCAAAAACCAGCCGTTTCAATGAACACACATGTCTTGGTAGAATCATGCAGGACTGAAATTTTTGATGTTTTTCTACTCATCTCATGAGCCCAAACAAGTCTCTAAAAGCATGAGTTTGCAACTACTTTACTTTTGGAGAAATTTCAAAACATTCATTATTCAATAGAGCCCAATAGCAAAAACCAGCGTTTTGAATGAAGAATCACATTTCTTGGTAGAATCATGCAGGATTGAAATTTTTGATGGTTTTTTACTCCTCTCAACAGCCCAAACAAGTTTCTAAAAGGATGAGTTTGCAACTAATTTACTTTTGGAGAAAATTCAAAACATTCATTATTCAATAGGGCCCAAACTATCAAAAACCAGCGGTTTCAATGAACACACATTTCTTGGTAGAATCATGCAGGACTGAAATTTTTGATGTTTTTCTACTCCTCTCATGAGCCCAAACAAGTCTC
The DNA here is from genome assembly GCF_039654945.1 of Dendrobates tinctorius. Taxonomy (NCBI): domain Eukaryota; kingdom Metazoa; phylum Chordata; class Amphibia; order Anura; family Dendrobatidae; genus Dendrobates; species Dendrobates tinctorius. The sequence continues at coordinate 823,960 of NW_027362108.1, forward strand.
TAAAAGCATGAGTTTGCAACTACTTTACTTTTGGAGAAAATTCAAAACATTCATTATACAATAGAGCCCAATAGCAAAAACCAGCGTTTTGAATGAAGAATCACATTTCTTGGTAGAATCATGCAGGATTGAAATGTTTGATGGTTTTTTACTCCTCTCAACAGCCCAAACAAGTTTCTAAAAGGATGAGTTTGCAACTACTTTACTTTTGGAGAAAATTCAAAACATTCATTATTCAATAGGGCCCAAACTATCAAAAACCAGCGGTTTGAATGAACACATTTCTTGGTAGAATCATGCAGGACTGAAATTTTTGATGTTTTTCTACTCCTCTCATGAGCCCAAACAAGTCTCTAAAAGCATGAGTTTGCAACTACTTTACTTTTGGAGAAAATTCAAAACATTCACTATTCAATAGAGCCCTATAGCAAAAATCAGGTTTTGAATGAAGAATCACATTTCTTGGTAAAATCATGCAGGATTGAAATTTTTGATGGTTTTTTACTTCTCTCAACAGCTCAAACAAGTTTCTAAAAGGATGAGTTTGCAACTACTTTACTTTTGGAGAAAATTCAAAACATTCATTATTCAATAGGGCCCAAACTATCAAAAACCAGCGGTTTCAATGAACACACATTTCTTGGTAGAATCATGCAGGACTGAAATTTTTGATGTTTTTCTACTCCTCTCATGAGCCCAAACAAGTCTCTAAAAGCATGAGTTTGCAACTACTTTACTTTTGGAGAAAATTCAAAACATTCATTACTCAATAGAGCCCAATAGCAAAAACCAGCGTTTTGAATGAAGAATCACATTTCTTGGTAGAATCATGCAGGATTGAAATTTTTGATGGTTTTTTACTCCTCTCAACAGCCCAAACAAGTTTCTAAAAGGATGAGTTTGCAACTACTTTACTTTTGGAGAAAATTCAAAACATTCATTATTCAATAGGGCCCAAACTATCAAAAACCAGCGGTTTCAATGAACACACATTTCTTGGTAGAATCATGCAGGACTGAAATTTTTCAAGATTTTATGAAGAAACACTCCTCTCACAAGAAATCTACGGCTCTTTTCGCACCCATTGGGTCTTCAAAATTTCATATTATTTGTTCACATTTTTATTCATTTTTTCTTTTTTTATTTCTTTATTTCATTTACATTTTTATTTGTTTTATTTTTATATATATTTTTTTCACTCATTTTTTATTTTTTTCACAATTTTCTTTGTGTATTTTTGCTATGTATTATGCATTATACATAATTGTGTGTATAATTACTTTATGATATATGACATTTGATGTATGTATTGAATGCCATGTGTTATTTTTATGTACATTTGTTTTTTAACAGAGACATGATATATAGTTGTTATAGTTATATGATGCACATACACTTTCATATAGCCTGCATACACATTATGCTAATTGTTAAAAAAAAAATTTATTGCTTGCATAGTGTGCTTATAATTGACACATATGTGTGTGCCTTTGCACTCTATGTCAGGCATATTCACTTTAATGGTTCATACACACCGCTATAATTATTTCAGCATCATTATGTTTTATCCCCTCACTTTCAACACTTGCTATCACTTTAAGTAGTGATTATTATTCTTCATAATTATTTTATTTTCTTGTCCTCACTTGAGCGCATGCCCAGTTCTGTCCTCCCTAGGAGCCGTCTGACATGCTCAGTCTGGTATGCGGCGGTCTCTGGCTGTTTTGCAGCTTGAGCCGCTTTCATGCTGATTTTCTATCTGCACAGCCCCCCAATTCCCAGTATCCCTCCTCCCGCCCTCACCTGCTGGTTGCCGGCTCCGTTCAGCAGCGGCGTGCTCTCCCCAGCCTCCTCCAGCTGCTCCCGGCCGGACCACGACACCCTGTTGGCCACATTGGCCATGCTCCATGCTGTGCGGCCGCTCCGCTCGTTGTTTGGGCATGTGACAGCCGAAGCCTCGGCAGATCCCACGGTCATGTGACTGCCAATCTACAGCGCTGCAGCGGGGTCATACCAGGAACGCACGCCCGAGGCATGACGGGTAATGTAGTCCTACAGTGTTACCATAGCAACACGGCTGCTGGGGCCTTTCCTAAAAGCAGCCGAGGAGCTGTCATGCTGCTGCGCCGCCCCCACACACGTGCCGCCTGGGGCGGACCGCCCTCCCCCACGCTACTCCAGTGCTGCAGCTATGGGTCCCTGTTATCAGCCATTCATAGGCCAGGACCAGCCCTCAACATAAAGGGGACACAATTATAGCACTGAGCACAATAGTCAGGGGGACCGTGAGACCACCCCCTGACATCAGCAGAGACCTGTGCAGTGGCTGAAGAGTTAACCAGCCCTCGGGAATCTGCAGAGCTTCATTATACATCGGTGCCAATGTTCACTACAGGACTGGCATTGTATTCATGAATCAGATGGCTCAGGATGAACTCCAGGCAAGTATCAGAGACTCTACAGCGGAAACTCCAGATCTCATCCAGGGCTTCCTGGTGCCTGATCAGTAAGCAATGAGGTCCCTGTATCCACAATGATCCTTGGAGAAACAATTGTCCAGCAGACCCAGCACGCCCTATAACTGGTAAAACCATCCTTTTTACCTCCCTGGTGGCTTTGCAGCTCGTTCTGGCTGCCGGTGTCACGTCGCCGCCAGACTTGGGGCCTGCTGTTCCGATCGCGGCCACTAGGAGGCGCCGGACCGCCACTTCGTCGTCAGACTCAGGGACGGCTGTTCCTGCCTCGGCCACTGGGAGGGGCCGTGGTTCCGTCGCATCAGACTCAGGGCCTACTGTCCCGGCTTTAGCCTCTAGGAGGCGCCGGTCTGTCACGTTGCCTTTTAATTCGGGGTCTGCTGTTCTGGGCGCGGTCACTAGGAGGCGCCGTGACTCGCCCGTGAGTTATGGTGCTGACAGAGTAAGGGCACCTGTGCAGGCATCTGGTGGGCGCAGGCTCCGCCCCTCTGTCAGTCATCAGAAGGTTACTGCATCATCATCTGGCCTGGTCCTGGGGCGGTACTGATGACATCAGCAGTCCGGGAACCTGTGAGGGGTGACCTGATCCCTCAAATACCTTGGGAATGGTCTTGCAAGCCGCCGGATATATTCTTGGTTCCCCTGTGTGTTACTTGCTATAGTTGAATAACTATGACCTTGGCCTGGACTTCTGACTCTGCTTCTGCCTAATGATTCTGTACCTCTGCTGCCCTCCTGATTTATGACTCTGACCTTGGCCTGGACTTCTGACTCTGCTTCTGCCTAACGATTCTGTATCTCTGCTGCCCTCCTGGTTATGACTCAGACCTTGGCCTGGACTTCTGACTCTGCTTCTGCCTAACGTTTTTGTACCCTGCTGCCCGACTGGTTTAGACCCGGATACTACCACGTTTTTGTCCTGTATTGGAACTCCCTCTCTGGCGACCGTCCTGCTCTGGACACTGCTCCTATTCAGACAGCACCTCCTGGGCTCTGCTATAAATCCAGATCCCTGTATAGGGGTAAAGGGTATCAGTGTTTCTCGGGGTGTTGTCTGGCTGCAGCCCAGACTGCAGACGGACGTTACATTATATCCGGCCCAAAATAATGCAAGGAAAAAAAACTTGCTTTTTGTGTATATGTTCACCATATATAAAAGCAGTCTCCTGAATTTTTTTTTTTTTTTCTTCTTCTGTCTGAGCTGATTTCCTGGCCTAACACCTGCTCCAGAGCACAGCCTGAAGGAACACTCCCATCTTCCTACACCAGCATGCTGCAGCCTGGAGGCCAGGGAAATGCTGAGCGTCAGAGATCCACATTCCTGGGTCGTCGGCCTCTGGGCAGCTCTGGTCGTGCTGGCCCAGAGGCTCAGGTATTGCCCGCAAATGCGGCTAAACTTTTGTTACCCGTCTCACACTCATTTTCTAATAAATCCCTGTATGTGAAGGCTTATGTGGATTGTGGTTCTGCGGGCTATTTCATGGATTTTTTGCTCGCAAGGAATCTCTGTGTACCACTGCTAAGACTTAATGCCCCTATTCAGACCACTGCGATCAATGGTACATCCATTATCCAGGGTGGAGTGGAGTTTGTTACTGCAGACATTACTATGTCAGTGGGGGCATTACACAACGAACAGATATCATTTTTTGTTCTACATAATTTATCTAATCCGGTTATGTTAGGCATGCCATGGTTGCACCAGCATAATCCGGTTATTGACTGGCGCTTAGGTGATATCGTGCGCTTGAGTCCACGGTGTCAGAGTAACTGTATGTCACTGTCAGTGAACCAAGTTAAAATTAAAAACCCCTCTATTCCATATGCGCTCAGAGATTATGAAGATGTCTTCTCCATAGTGGAGTCTGAGAAACTACCTCCTCATAGAGAGTATCACTGTCCTATCGACTTGGTCCCAGGTGCCCGCCTCCCTAAGGGGAGAATATTTAACCTCTCTGGTCCTGAGCGTGTAGCCATGAATGACTACATAGCAGACAGCCTGCGAAAAGGTTTTATTAGACCCTCCACTTCACCTGTAGGGGCTGGGTTTTTCTTTGTAGGAAAAAAAGATGGTGGACTCAGACCATGTATAGATTGTCGTGAGCTTAACGCTATTACTGTAAAAAACCAGTATCCGCTTCCACTCATTCCTGATCTGTTTAATCAGCTACTGGGAGCCCACTGGTTTACTAAACTTGACCTCCGGGGGGCATATAATCTAGTCCGCATAAGAAACTGTGACGAATGGAAAACGGCCTTTAATACACCTCTTGGTCACTTTGAATACCTGGTAATGCCGTTCGGACTCAGTAACGCGCCTGCAGTATTTCAACACTTCGTCAATGATGTTTTCAGAGACATTTGTGGGGTGTATGTCGTCGTGTATCTTGATGACATTTTGATTTTCTCTGCTGACCCTGTGACACATACTCAACACGTCAGGTCGGTGCAGCAGAGACTGCGAGAACACTCTTTGCGAAACTGGAAAAATGTGTTTTCTTTGCCGAAGAGGTACAGTTTTTAGGATACATGGTCTCAGGCAAGGGGTTTCGCATGGATCCTGCCAAGATTCAACCTATTAAGGCTTGGGTGCAACCCAAATCGCTGAAGACGCTGCAGCAGTTTTTGGGATTCGCGAATTACTACTGCAAGTTTATCAGGGGTTTCTCGGAGATTGCCAAGCCACTCACGGACCTTACTCGAAAAGGGGCGGACGTGACCAATTGGAATCCTGAGGCTATTCAGGCATTTTCCACACTGAAAGAGTGCTTCGTGGCCAACCCGGTTTTGGTGCAACCGGACTTAGACCGCCCATTTGTTGTGGAAGTGGATGCCTCCGAGGTCGGAGTGGGAGCAGTGCTATCGCAAGGCACTGCATCCCTCACTCAGCTTCGCCTGTGTGCGTTTTTCTCCCACAAATTCTCTACCACGGAGAGAAACTATGACATTGGTAATTGAGAATTATTGGCGATCAAATGGGCCTTCGAGGAATGGCGCCACTTCCTCGAAGGTGCCAAACACAAGGTCACTGTTATTACAGACCACAAAAACTTAACCTACCTAGAGTCAGCTAAGAGACTAAATCCCAGGCAGGCCAGGTGGGCCTTGTTTTTCTCCAGGTTTGATTTTTTTTAATTACTTTTCGCCCCGGTACTAAAAATGTGAGGGCAGATGCCCTCTCTCGCAGTTTTTGCCCCACACAGACCGAGGACTGTGAACCAGTACCGATATTGGCTAATGGAATCGTCGTGTCGGCAGTGTCTTTGGACCTTCTGGAGGAGATCCGTAGGTCTTCAGAGCAAGCCCCTGACGCTACGCCCCCCAAAAAATTGTTTGTTCCAGCTAACCTTCGTCTGCAGGTTCTAAAAGAATCACACGACTCTGTCCTGGCAGGCCATCCCGGTCTCAATAATACCACCAGGCTGGTAACCAGGAACTTTTGGTGGCCGACGGTGGCCAAGGACTGTAAAGACTATGTTTCTGCGTGTGAAGTCTGTGCCCATGCCAAATCCCTCCATAGCCGCCCTGCCGGCTGGCTTCAGTCCTTGCCCACCCCTGAGAGTCCATGGACCCACATCTCCATGGACTTCATTACAGATTTGCCACCCTCAGATGGGAAAACTTGTATCTAGGTGGTGGTAGACAGGTTCAGCAAGCAGTGTCATGTTATTCCCCTTTCTGGCTTGCCTAACTCTGAAACTTTAAGTAAGCTGTTCATTCTGCACATACGGCGTTCCGACAAATATTGTGTCCGACAGGGGTACCCAGTTTGTCTCGAAGTTCTGGAGGGCGTTCTGTAGACGCATCGGTGTGGAGTTGTCCTTCTCCTCGGCATGCCATCCCGAGACCAATGGTCAAACTGAGAGTACTAACCAAGCTCTGGAACAATACCTCCGCTGTTATGTGTCAGGACATCAGTCCGATTGGGTGGAACATCTGCCATTGGCTGAGTTCGCGCTCAATAATCGATATCAGGACTCCATTAAAACTACCCCCTTTTATTGTAACCTTGGACTACATACGCGCTTTGAGTCGTTTTCGGCCAGGATGTCGGAGCTCCCTGGGGTTGAGCAAAATATACATCGGCTGAAAACGATTTGGTCTGAGGTTAATTCAAATTTGTAAGGGGCTCAGGTTAGACAGGCTTCGGCCTCAAATAGACGACGATCTAAGGGGCCGCACCTGGGAGGTGGCGATAAGGTTTGGCTCTCTACAAAAAATATCAAGCTTAAGGTACCATCTGCCAAACTGGGTCCCAGGTTCATCGGCCCGTACGAAATTATCGAGGTGGTTAACCCAGTAGCCTTCCGCTTAAAACTTCCACAGTTTCCACATTCAAATTACCTAACGTATTCCACAGGTCTCTCCGCAAGCCTTATCGTTCTCCCATTCACCCTGTCCAGTCCCCCCCTCCTCCTGTTTCGGTCGGGGGAGCTTTAGAGTATGAAGTCCAGGGTATCCTTGACTCCCGCCTGGTGAGAGGCTCCATATAGTATCTTGTACACTGGAAGGGCTACGGCCCGGAGGAGAGGTCCTGGGTCTCCGCAAGGAACATCCATGCCAAGGCATTAATTAGAAGGTTTCACCTCCTTCACCTGGACAAACCGGGTTTTGAGGGTCCGGAGCCCCCTCTTGGAAGGGGGGGTACTGTCACGTCGCCTCCAGACTTGGGGCCTGCTGTTCTGGTCGCGGCCACTAGGAGGCGCCGGACCGCCACTTCGCATCAGACTCAGGGCCTACTGTCCCGGCTTTAGCCTCTAGGAGGCGCCGGTCTGTCACGTTGCCTTTTAATTCGGGGTCTGCTGTTCTGGGCGCGGTCACTCGCCCGTGAGTTATGGTGCTGACAGAGTAAGGGCACCTGTGCAGGCATCTGGTGGGCGCAGGCTCCGCCCCTCTGTCAGTTATCAGAAGGTTACTGCATCATCATCTGGCCTGGTCCTGGGGGCGGTACTGATGACATCAGCAGTCCGGGAACCTGTGAGGGGTGACCTGATCCCTCAAATACCTTGGGACTGGTCTTGCAAGCCGCCGGATATATTCTTGGTTCCCCTGCGTGTTACTGTGTGAATTGCTATAGTTGAATAACTCTGACCTTGGCCTGGACTTCTGACTCTGCTTCTGCCTAACGTTTTTGTACCCTGCTGCCCGACTGGTTTAGACCCAGATACTACCACGTTTTTGTCCTGTATTGGAACTCCCTCTCTGGCGACCGTCCTGCTCTGGCCACTGCTCCTATTCAGACAGCACCTCCTGGGCTCTGCTATAAATCCAGATCCCTGTGTAGGGGTAAAGGGTATCAGTGTTTCTCGGGGTGTTGTCTGGCTGCAGCCCAGACCGCAGACAGACGTTACAGCCGGAGCCTGCAGCTCTTCCTGTCGAGTGATCATGTGGTACTGCTCATTAACGTAATGAATATGCGCTCCACGCCTAAGGGAGCGGAGAGGCGTGCAGGCATGTGAGTATGGTGTGATGGAAGCTGATGGCCCCTGTGACCTGCTGCTCCCCTCCTCTGCCGGCTTTCTGGGACCGTGACTCGTGTATAAGCCAAGGGGGGTGTTTTCAGCACAAAAAAAGTGCTGAAAAACTCGGCTTATACACAAGTGTATACGGTAAATATTCTTCTATTTGTCTCATTAATAAGTGACTACCTTTTCTCCCACTTCTTGTTTTTTTTCGAGTCTATCAAATATTTAACCCCTTCCTGCCATCCGATGTACTATCCCGTCCATGGGACCTGGGCCCCTATGCCCATGGACGGGATAGTACGTCTCAGCGATCAGCGGCGCCCATGTGGTGAGCACCGCTGATCGCGGCCGGGTGTCAGCTGATTATCACAGCTGACGCCCGGCACAATGTGTCAGGGACGGTCACGTTAACCCCTTGCACACCGCGATCAAACATGATCGCGGTGTACCAGGAGTTAAAGGGAAGCATCGGCAGGGAGGGGGCTCCCTCCGTGCTTCCCTGAGCCCCCCACAGCAGCGCAATGTGCAGCGCTGCTGCGGGGGGCTCCTTTCCTCCAGGCCCCCGAATCCAAGATGGCGACGGGGGCCTTCGGGGGCCTGCAGGAAGCTGGCTTCCTCAGTGCCTGCAAAGCGCAGGCAAGAGGAAGTCTGCTTCAATGCCTGTGACAGATCGCTGATCTGTCACAGGACAGTGATGTCCCACCTGGGACTGTGTAATAAAGTAAAAAAAAAAAAAATTAAAAAAAAGTGTAAAAATAATTTTTAAAAAATCGCCAAATAAATTAGTAAAAAAAAAAAAAAAAAATTCCCCAATAAATTCATTTTTTGAAAAAAATAAATAAAATAAAAGTACACATATTAGGTATCGCCGCGTTCGTAACGACCCGCCCTATAAAACTGTCCCATTAGTTAACCCCTTTAGCGAACCCCTTAAAAAATAAAAATAAAAAACGAAGCAAAAAATGATTTATCATACCGCCAAACAAAAAGTGTAATAACGCGCAATCAAAAAGACGCATATAAATATCCATGGTACCGCTGAAAATGGCATCTTGTCCCACAAAAAAGAGCCGCCACACAGCATCATCAGTGAAAAAATAAAAAAAGTTATAGCTCGCAGAATAAAGCGATGCAAAAATAATTATTTTTTATATAAAATAGTTTTCATTGCATAAAACCGACAAAACCTAAAAAAAGACCTAAATGAGGTATCGCTGTAACCGTACTGACCCGAAGAATAAAACCGCTTTATCAATTTTACTGCACGCAGAACGGTGTAAACGCACTCCCCCAAAAGAAATTCATGAAACGCTGGTTTTTGTTCATTCTGCGTCCCAAAAAGCGATCAAAAAATGTCACGTGCCCGAAAATGGTACCGATAAAAACGTCAACTCGTCCCGCAAAAAATAAGACCACACATGACTCGGTGGGTCAAAATACGGAAAAATTATAGCTCTCAATATGTGGTGATGCAAAAACTATTTTTACAATAAAAAGCGTCTTTTAGCGTGCGACAGCTGCCAAATATAAAAACCGCCATAAATAGTAAATCAAACCCCTCGTTATCACCCCCTTAGTTAGGGAAAAATAATAAAATAAAAAAAATGTATTTATTTCCATTTTTCCGTTAGGGCTAGGGTTAGGGTTAGGGCTTGGGTTAGGGTTAGGGCTAGGGCTGAGATTAGGGTTAGGGGTGTGTTGGGGTTCGGGTTGGAGTTAGAATTGGGGGTTTCCACTGCTTGGGCACATCAGGGGCTCTCCAAATGCAACATTGCGTCTGATCTCAATTCCGGCCAATTCTGAGTTGAAAATGTCATATGGTGCTCCTTCCTTTCCAAGCTCTGCCATGTGCCCAAACAGTGTTTTACCCTCACATGTAGGGTATCAGCCTACTCAGGACAAATTGCAAAACAATTTTTGGGGTCCAATTTCTCCTGTTACCCTTAGGAAAATAAAAAATTGGGGGCAAAAATATCATTTTTGTGGAAAAAAATGATTTTTTTATTTTCACGTCCGAGCGTTATAAACTTCTGTGAAGCACTTGGGGGTTCAAAGTGCTCAGCACACATCTAGATAAGTTCCTTAGGGGTTCTCGTTTCCAAAATGGGGTCATTTGTCGGTGTTTCCACTGTTTAGGTACATTAGGGGCTCTCCAAAGGCAACATGACACCCGCAGACCATTCCATCAAAGTCTGCATTCCAAAACGTCACTACTTCCCTTCCGAGCCCTGACGTGTGTCCATACAGTAGTTTTCTCCCACATATGGGGTGTCAGCGTACTCAGGACAAATTGGACAACAACTTTTGGGGTTCAATTTCTCCTGTTACCCTTGGGAAAATAAAACAATTGGGGACTAATTGATCATGTTTGTGGAAAAAAAACGATTTTTTTATTTTCATGCCCTGGCATTATAAACTTCTGTGAAGCCCTTGGGGGTTCAAAGTGCTCACCTCACATCTAGATAAGTTCCTTAGGGGGTCTAGTTTCCAAAATGGTGTTATTTGGGGGGGGTTTCCACTGTTTAGGTACATCAGGGGTTTTCCAATCGCGACATGGTGTCCGATCTCAATTCCAGCCAAAAACATCAAATGGCGCTGCTTCCCTTCCGAGCTCTGCCATGCGCCCAAATAGTGGTTTACCCCCACATGTGGGGTATCAGCATACTCAGGACAAATTGCACAATAACTTTTAGGGTCCTGATACCCTTGGGAAAATAAAAATTGGGGTGAAAAGATCATTTTTGTGGAAAAAATATGATTTTTTTAATTGTACCGCTGTACGTTATAAACTTCTGTAAAGCCCTTGTGGGTTCAAAGTTCTCACCACATATCTAGATAAGTTCCTTGGGGGGTCTAGTTTCCAAAATGGGGTCACTTGTAGGGGGTTTCCACTGTTTAGGTACATCAGGGACTCTCCAAACGTGACATGGCGTCCGATCTGAATTCCAGCCAATTTTGCATTGAAAAAGTCAAACGGCGCTCCTTCCATTCTGAGCTCTGCCATGCGCCGAAACAGTCGTTCCCCCCCACAAATCGGGTATCAGCGTACTCAGGACAAATTGCACAATAACTTTTGCAGTCCAATCTCTCCTGTTACCCTTGGTAAAATAAAAAAAATTGAACCTGAAGTACTTTTTTTGTGAAAAAAAGTTAGATGTTCATTTTTTTTTTAAATATTCAAAAAAATTCCTGTGATGCACCTAAAGGGTTAATAAACTTCTTGAATGTGGTTTTGAGCACCTTAAGGGGTGCAGTTTTTAGAATGGTGTCACTTTTGGGTATTTTCTATCAAAAAGACCCCTCAAAGTGGCTTCAAATGTGATGTGGTCCTAAAAATAAAATGGTGTTGTAAAAATGAGAAATCGCTGGTCAACTTTTAACCCTTATAACTTCCTAACAAAAAAAAATTTTGGTTCCAAAATTGTGCTGATGTAAAGTAAACATGTGGGAAATGTTAGTTATCAAGTTTTTTGTGTGCCATATCTCCGTGATTTAAGGGCATAAAAATTCAAAGTTGGAAAATTGCGAAATTTTCAAAATTTTTACCAAATTTCCATTTTTTTCACAAATAAACGCAAGTTATTTGAATGAAATTTTACCACTAACATGAAGTACAATATGTCACGACAAAACAATGTCAGAATCACCGGGATCCATGGAAGCGTTCCAGAGTTATGACCCCATAAAGGTACAGTGGTCAGAATTGTAAAAATTGGCCCGGTCATGAACGTGCAAACCACCCTTGGGGGTGAAGGGGTTAAAAACAAAAAATATATTGAAAAAATGTTCAAAAAACCATAAAGAAAATGATGTGTCAGACTTTCTCTTGATGAAATGTATCACTCTGCGGTGGATTAGGCTGTGAAGCTGGTGAAAATACCGGGAGGAGAGGGCTTCAGTGACATGACTACTGAAGACGGAAACACCCTTCAGCAAGTGAAGAAGAGGAAGAGGAACAGTTTGAACAACGGGTTTAAGAAGAGGAGGAGGTTGGCCCAACACTTGATCGACTTGTAACCATGGTCATAATGGGCAATGTACTTCATCGATTGGCTGAGGAATAGGACCTCTTTCTCTTGATGAAATGTATCACTCCGTATGGTTCATAAGAAGCAGAACCAGCATCTCTCCATGACTATGTTCATCACTCGAACAAGAGGTTGGTTACGCATTTAGTGGTAGTAAAAGTTACGGATGAGGCTGAAGATACTACTGCCTCACCTGAAGAAGCTCCTGATGAAGTGGTGCCAATAGGAGAGCTGTAATGCTCTTCCATGCTGTGCAGTACAGTACTGTACATTCATCCCATTTTCATCACCTTCAATCATCAGTACTACACAGCTAATTCATCATCTTCATCATGTAGAATTTGTTTATGAACATAAGTAGTGTTTATAAAAAGGTGCAAAAGGTTAATAAGGAACTGGGGTCATTTAATAAGGGACTGGTAATGGTAAATAAGTGTGTGGGAGGGGTTTGTAAATCCTTAAAATATATAAATGCTAAAATAAATGTAAGTTTCTTACTTGGGGGATTTTCAACTATCGTGTTGGAGGTTTAGAATGTAATGCCCGCGATAAGTGGGGGATCATTGTGTAGGATTGCTGTGGATTATATTCACTTTTTGCAGTGGTTTTGAGGCTCTTTTTAAGGCAGATTCCAGGCAGAATTTAAAACCAATTGGGGGCAATATGAAAATAACACCTGACACCAGATAAAAAGGGGAGAAGTTGACTCAATCTTTGCAATGTATGTCTCTGTGCCACACTAAGCATGGAGGACATAAAGAGAAGATGAGAACTGTGAGGACTTGAGAACCAAAATTGTTGAAAGATATCAACAATCTCAAGGTGGGGCGTGGCTATGCCGTGATCGGGAGAGGACGCTGGCTAGGAGAGCTCCTCATCATCCTGCTGGATCCTGGACCCTATATAAGATATAGTTTGTGACGCCACCTGTGGTATTCGGCAAGGGATAGCCGACGCTGCTTAAAAAGACCGCTGAGGCTGATGGTGATGCAGCAGAGTTGGTACAGCTCTCCACAGGTAGAGCTAAGTCTCAGGGCAATTATATTATAAAAGATGGTGATGATGGATGTAATGCAGGGCTGAGGTGACGCAGCAAATAAACAGGAGAACACAGCGGGGTGCAGTCTTTACGCTTTTACTCACATTTTGAGTTGCAAACCAGGGCACTGAGTACTGATGGTAATGGAGATCCAGCCAGCCTGGAAGCAATTTAGGATCCACTAAGCCAGATGGGTTGGAGGCCTCCTTTCTACGCTGTCCCATGAGGTCTAAAGCTATGCTCAGTCCTCTGTTCATAGAATCATAGAATCGTAGAGTTGGAAGGGACCTCCTGAGCCATCTGGTCCAACCCCCTGCTCAAAGGAGGATTCGCTAAATCATCCCAGTCAGATGTCTGTCCAGCCTCTGTTTGAAGACTTCCATTGAAGGAGAACTCACCACTTCTCGTGGCAGCCTGTTCCACTCATTGATCACTAACTGTCAAAAAGTTTTTTCTAATATCTAATCTGTGTCTCCTCCCATTCAGTTTCATCCCATTGCTTCTAGTCTTTCCTTGTGCAAATGAGAATAAAGTTGATCCTTCCACAATGTGACAGCCCTTTAGATATTTGTAGACAGCTATTAAGTCTCCTCTCAGTCTTCTCTTTTGCAAACTAAACATTCCCAAATCCTGCAACCTTTCCTCATAAGACAGGGTTTGCAGACCGGTCACCATTCTGGTCGCTCTTTTCTGAACTTGCTCCAGTTTGTTGATGTCTTTTTTAAAATGTGGTGCCCATAACTGGACACAATATTCCAGATGAGGTCTGACCAAAGAGGAGTAGAGGGAAATAATGACTTCACGTGATCTAGACTGTATGCTTCTGTTAATACATCCTAGAATTGCATTTGCCTTTTTTGCTGCTGCATCACACTGTTGACTCATATTCAGTCTGTGATCTATTAGTATACCCAAGTCTTTTTCACATGTGCTGTCACTTAGCTCTATTCCTCCCATTCTATATATGCTTTTTTCATTTTTATTGCCCAGATGTAGTACTTTGCATTTCTCCCTGTTAAAAACCATTCTGTTAGTTGCTGCCCACTTCTCCAGTTTATTTAAATCTTTTTGAATCCTCTCTCTCTCTTCTCTAGTATTATCTATCCCTCCTAGCTTTGTGTCATCAGAAAATTTAATCAGTTTACCCTCAATTCCTTACGGTTCTTTAGTCCTTGCCTGTATGGCAGGCAGCTTGAGCCTTTCACAGGTGTCACTCCTTCGTGGTGGCTCTGGCTCTGGTATGCTGCTGTGCGTTCAGGTGTGTGATGGGGTCAGGAGGTCTGCAGTCTCCTGCCCTCCGGATTTGGCTGCTGGGACTGTTGTACCCATGCAGCCACGGACTCTGGCGTCCAGTGTCGCTGGGGTGAGCTTGGTCACAGCTCCAAACTTAATGTGTATGGCGGTGTAGCACTATAACACCTTATATTACTGGGTCATATTATAGTAATTTATATCTTGGCATATTTTAGTATACGTAAACTTTCATTTGTATTTATCCCTCATATTTTGCCGTACTCTGCAATTCATCTATAGCATTGCAGTACTTTTTGGAGAACATTATTTCTTGGTTATACTTGTATATTCATTTATTTTCAATGTGCATTGTATGTTTTGTCCTCTAGCACTTTATAGTACTGAATCATTTACAGTGGATTTAATTCTATATCTTGCAATACTTTTCACTTTTGCACAATTTTTGTTTTACAGCACTATAGCACTTTTTAGTGCAATTTTTAGAATATTATGGTAGTACTTTTCACGATATTATTGTCTACACTATATATTTAACTTGCACATTATTAATAGAAAAAAGTTTTTTGAGCGATATATTTTAGCACTTAGCATTTTTTTTAACATATTTTTTATTTATTTTTTTCTGGTGCTGATATTATACAAATTTTGGCAAGATGTATTGATATATTTATTATTCAGATTTTTATGTCATCACATTATAATTTGGTATACAATATATATATATATATATATATATATATATATATATATATTTATAGTTTTGGCTTTCCATCATTTTTTCATGCTGGATCCGTTTTTTTCTCATAGACTTGTATTAGTGACGGATGGCCACACGTTTCATCTGTCGTCCAACGGATCCGTCAGAAAATCTCTGTCCGTCGGCCGGAGACAACGGACAGATGAACGTTTTTTGTGTACGTCGAAAAGTCGGATAGCGACTGATTCCGTCTTTTAAAACTGAGCATGCCCGGAATCATTTTTCTTCCTTTATTTTAACCCCCTGCGGCTGTTTCTTCTATTCTGGCACAAAATCCTTCTCTCTCTCTCTCACTCCAGAATTCTGTTTCTTTAATTCCTACAGCAAGGCTGCTACAACGGATCAGTCATAAAAACAGATCCAGTGCATTAGTTTTTTGCAATATACGCAGGATCCGTCCACTTGACGGATCTGAACACTTTGACGGATTGTGACTGATTGCAAAAGACTGGAGTGTGAAAGGGGCCTTAAGAAGCGAGATGTGGATGAGAAAAGGCGGTGGATCCGTTGCCAACCGTTAATTGACGGAATCTGCCATCGGATCCTCCTTTTTATACTGAGCATGCCCGAATGAATGTCCTTTCA
This sequence comes from Dendrobates tinctorius, assembly GCF_039654945.1. Classification (NCBI taxonomy): domain Eukaryota; kingdom Metazoa; phylum Chordata; class Amphibia; order Anura; family Dendrobatidae; genus Dendrobates; species Dendrobates tinctorius. Next base: position 839,562 of record NW_027362108.1, read on the forward strand.
TGATATTTAACCCCAAATCCCATTCTGGCAGCTAAATCTCTCTCTCTCTCGTGAAACAGGCCTTACTTTAAATTTCTCCTTCGTCTCATTGGGGGACACAGAGACTGTGTGTGTGTGCTTCTGCCGTCTGGAGGCTGACACTAAGTATACAAAAAAAGAGTTAGCTCCTCCTCCGCCGCATACACCCTCGCCCCCAGACCGGGCGTAACTCAGTTTTTTGCTTAGTGTCTGATGGAGGCACACGCAGTCTGGAGCTCCAGACTAGATTTTTTTTTTTTTCTTTTTCTTCTTTTCTATGAAGATAAGACAGGGGCGACGGATCCTATAGAGAGGGTCCGATCTCCCCAAATCATCAACGGGCGACCACGTGTGAGTAACCCTCCACGTGTTTCTCTCCCGCACCGAGGGACACATCTGGGACTTTTCCCTAGACAACCATTTTTCTTTTTTATTTTGTAAAGAGGCGGCAACGCATCCTGATAAGAGGATTCGGTTTCCCCATCGACCCCAACGGGCGAGCACGTGTGAGTGATCCTCCACGTTGTTCTCTCCTGCAACGTGGGAATGCTTTAATGCCCCTACCACCCCTAGGTAGTGAGACCAGGGGTGGAGTTGGAGGCGCAGGTGAGCCAAGGGATTGAAGCGGGGGCGGAGAGCGGTGCAGTAGCCTCCCCCTCCCTGCCCAGGGATGGGGTTGAGAAGCACCTCAAGAGAGCCCCCTCGGCGGCCCGGCTCACCTTTGTTAATAGGAAGACCGGGACCAGGTAGTCCGCCTCTCACCCGGCGCTGCCCCCGGCGGGTAACGCCGCACGCGGAGTGCGGCCAGAGCCTCGCGGGCGGCCGCGGCCCCCGCTGTATGGGGAGATCCGTGAGTGCCGCGCGAGGCCCCGCCCGCCGACTTCCGGGGGTAGCCGGAAGCCCCGCCCACTAACTTCCGGGGGCGGAGAGCGGCGGGCGCGCACAGTTACCGGGGAGCTCCCGCCCCCCTCCCTCGAACGCCGCACGTGGAGTGCGGCCAGAGCCCCACGGGCGGCCGCGGTCCCCGCTGTATGGGGAGGTCCGGAGTTCCGCCCGCCGACTTCCGGGGGTAGCGGAAGCCCCGCCCACTAACTTCCGGGGGCGGAGAGCGGTGGGCGCGCACAGTTACCGGGGACCTCCCGCCCCCCTCCTTGCATTTCCTCGCCGAAGTGGGGCCGGAAGCCGCCGCCTATCTCCCGGAGTGCGAGTGCCCCGGCGAGTAACGCCGCACGCCCCGTGGAAGAGACGCAAGTTGGGACATTACCGGTGGGTGAGTGCAACCCCGTTTCGAGTGCCGCACTAGTAGTCAAGGAAGGGGTTATCCTCCTCCTCCTACCCTACCTTGCAATATGTCTGGCAAAGGGAAAGCTCACTCTTTCCTATACGCTGTTTGCGTTTCCTGTGGGGTCAGGCTGCCTAAAGCGCAGCCGGGTAAATTTTGTGAAGCCTGCGAGTCGGAGCGAGCCCAGGAGCCCCCCATTGTTGCAGAGCCCAGAGGTCAGGACCCTCCAGAATGGGCGGTGTCTTTATCACACTCTATGATGTCCCTTACAAGGGCAATTGAGTCTCTCCAAGGCCCAGGCAGGGACAAGGATGGTGGTCTGCCAGCGGAAGACAGCTCGTCCACGTCTCAGGACCCTCCGACCGTTAGAGGCCGCTCCAGCACCAGACAAGCTCATAGCAAGAGAGCTCGTTCCCCGTCGGCCGGACCCTCTGGGGCTTCGGCGGCGGGTATTAGGGTATCTCGTTCCCCGTCGCCGAGCTCAGGAAGCGAGCAGGATGAGGGCGAGGAGGAGGAGGAGGCCTGGAATCCAGAAAGCCTGGGATACCAAGACTCGGTGGACAGCCTCATTGAGGCAGTCAACCAGACATTAGAGATCGAGGACGATGTGTCCACGGCCTCAGGTCACAAGGTCTCCTTCAAAAAGACCAGGCGACCGCATAGAAGGTTTTGCCACGCATCCGGAGTTCGAGGAGCTAGTCCAGAAACATAGGGAACACCCGGATAAGCGTTTTGCAATGCAAAAAGCGCTGCAAGCTAAGTATCCGTTTCCTCCTGAACTCCATAAGGGATGGGTGGAGTCGCCAGTAGTGGACCCACCGGTATCACGTTTAGCGTCAAGATCGCTATTGTCGATACCCAGCGGTTCTTCTGTCAAGGACCCAACTGATCGCCTTATAGAGGGGCTTGCCCGCTCGGTGTATGAGGCAGCGGGGTCGGCCCTAGCCCCCTCCTTTGTGGCTACTTGGGTGGCTAAGGCCATGGTTTCATGGGCGGACGCTCTGCAGAATGCCCTCCAAAACAGAGATCTGCCTGCGGAGGTCTTGGAGGTGACAAATCAGATCTTAGGGGCAAGTGATTTTCTCGTCAGCGCCTCTCTGGACGCGGCCGAGTGTTCTGCTGTGGCAGCAGCAAATGCGATCGCCGTTAGGCGAGCATTATGGCTGAGATTGTGGAAAGCGGATTCTATCTCCAAAAAATCCTTGACCTCATTGCCTTTTCAGGGCAATCGGTTGTTCGGTGAGAAGCTTGATAAGCTTATCTCAGAAGCCACAGGGGGGAGGAGTAGTTTCCTCCCGCAGCAGAGGACTTGGCCAGCATTCAGGCAGACACAGAGGCGTTTTCGGCCCTTTCGTAACCCCTGGAGGGGGACTTCGGCCAGAGCATCCACCTCCGCAAATGACGGTCAGATTAGGGAAAGGCAAACCTCTTACAGAGCCAATCCGCTGGGTAGAGGCCGAGGCCGTTTGCCCAGAACAAGGGGGGCCAGATCCCAAAAGCCTCCAGCAAAATGACTCGAGGCGCTTCGTACCTACGGACGACAGAGTGGGCGGACGCCTACTAAGGTTCAGCCACGTTTGGGTCGCAGTGGCACGCGACGCTTGGGTGGCAGAATTGATATCGTCCGGGTACAAGATAGAGTTTCTCGGACTCCCGCTACGGCGATTCTTCCGTTCCCGGCTTTCCGGAACAGAATCGCAGGCGGAGGGTTTGTTACAGGCCATAATGACGCTACAGCGCAACGGGGTCATTGTCCCAGTGCCGAAAAGCGAAGAGACACAAGGTTTTTACTCCAACCTGTTTTCGGTCCCCAAAAAAGACGGGACAGTAAGGCCAGTATTAGATCTAAAAATCCTGAACAAATTCATCAGAGTCAGGCGGTTCCGGATGGAATCCCTCCGTTCGGTCATTGCAGCCATGGATCCAGGGGAGTTCCTGGCCTCGATCGATGTGCAGGATGCATATCTGCACATTCCGATTTTTTCCTCCACACCAGAGGTTCCTGCGTTTTGCGATCGGAGGGCGACATTTTCAATTTGTTGCTCTGCCCTTCGGTCTAGCCACTGCTCCCAGAGTCTTTACGAAGATAATGGCGGTGGTTATGGCCATCCTGCATGCTCGGGGCATAACGGTACTACCTTACCTGGACGACCTTTTGGTAAAGGGGCCGTCGTTTCAGGCGTGCCAGGAGAATGTCAGTATCACGCTGGATACCCTGGCCCGTCTAGGCTGGTTGATCAATCGGAACAAGTCGTCCTTGGTTCCAGCCCAGAGAATCGTATTCCTAGGCATGGTTTTCAACACCTCCCGGGGGCTGGTGATCCTCCCTCAGGACAAGGCGCGAAAGATCAAACAGGGGGTACGGAACCTTCTACAGCCAGGCTCCAGATCCATCCGGTACGGCATGAGTGTGTTGGGCAGAATGGTGGCGGCGATGGAGGCAATCCCGTTTGCCCAGTTCCATCTCCGTCCGCTTCAGCATGCGCTCTTGTCAGCATGGGACCGAAGGCTGCTATCCCTCAGTCATCGGTGCAATTTGTCTCCGCTGGTCCGACGATCACTCCGATGGTGGACTCGCGACTCGTCTCTGGGCCAGGGGAAACCCTTTCCCCCGGAACAGTGGTTGGTGGTGACGACCGATGCAAGCCTGCATGGTTGGGGAGCAGTTTTCCAGAGTCACACAGCCCAGGGGCGGTGGTCCATTCAGGAGATAATTCTCCCGATCAACATTCTGGAGATACGGGCAATACGATTGGCCCTGCAACATTTTCAGTGTTTCCTGAGACACCGGCCGGTGCGCATTCAGTCGGACAATGCTACAGCAGTAGCATATGTCAACCATCAAGGGGGCACGCGCAGCCAAGCACGAGGTTGGGCTGGTACTGCGTTGGGCCGAAAAGAACCACGTGGTAATTTCAGCGGTGCACATTCCGGGAGTCGAAAACTGGGCGGCAGATTTTCTCAGCCGACAGGGGGTCGCGGCAGGGGAATGGTCCCTGCACCCCGAGGTTTTTCAACAGATCTGCCAACGGTGGGGGACACCAGACGTGGACCTTATGGCATCCAGAGAGAACGCCAAAGTACAAAGGTTCGTCGCTCGATCCCTCGACCCGCAGGCGATCGCAGCAGACGCTCTGGTGCTTCCATGGAGCCAGTTTCGTCTCCCGTACTTGTTCCCCCCGCTACCTCTGCTTCCAAGAGTCATCAGAAAGTTAAGGAGAGAGAAGGTTCCAGCAATTCTGCTAGCCCCAGACTGGCCTCGGAGGGCCTGGTATGCAGATCTGGTTCAGCTAGTGGTGGACGTACCCTGGCGTCTACCAGATCGGCCGGACTTCCTGTCCCAGGGGCCGATCTACCATCCGAACTTAGGGGCCCTGTGTTTGACGGCGTGGCCATTGAATCTTGGCTGTTAACACAGGCAGGATTCAGGCGCGATGTGGTGGCCACGATGGTGAGTGCCCGAAAGCCTTCCTCGGCAAAAGTATATCATCGGACTTGGGAAGTTTTTTTCCGTTGGTGTAGGGATCGCGGAGTGGCTCCTCTGGTTTTTTCAATCCCCAACGTACTGGCTTTTTTGCAGGCAGGGCTGGACGCAGGATTGGCTCCGAGTTCGCTCAGAACGCAAATCTCGGCCCTGTCGGTCCTTTTTCAACGAAAGGTCGCTTCGGTCTGGCAGGTTAAGACGTTTATGCAGGGGGTCGCACATTTAGTACCCCCCTATAAGGCGCCGACGGAATCATGGGACCTGAACTTGGTGCTCAGGGCCCTTCAGGAGCCTCCCTTCGAACCGTTACAAGAAGTCTCCTTACCTTACCTGTCCAGGAAGGTCGTTTTTCTGGTAGCTATTACGTCTATTAGGCGGGTTTCGGAATTGGCGGCTTTATCTTGTAAACCGCCGTTCCTGACTTTTTATAAGGATAAGGTAGTTTTAAGGCCAGCTCCTCCCTTCTTGCCGAAGGTTGTCTCTGCATTCCATATCAACGAAGACATTGTCTTACCCTCGTTTTGCCCGGCACCGGTGCACAGGGTAGAAAAGGCTTTGCACACCCTGGATCTGGTAAGAGCTCTTAGGAGGTATGTGACAAGGACAGCACCTTTCCGCCGGACAGACTCTCTATTCGTGATCCCAGAAGGGCGGCGGAAGGGGCTTGCTGCGTCCAAAGCGACTTTGGCCAGATGGGTTCGCCTGACGATCCAAGAATCTTATGAAATCAGTGGCACGCCGGTTCCGGCAGGGATCAAGGCACACTCGGCTCGAGCAGTGGGTGCCTCATGGGCACTGCGACACCAAGCTTCAGCGGAACAGGTGTGCAAAGCAGCTACCTGGTCCAGTTTGCATACGTTTGTCAAACATTATAACGTACATACCCAGGCATCCTCGGATGCAAGCCTGGGAAGAAAGATTCTCCAGGCAGCAGTTGCGCACCTCTAATCAGGGGCGCAAAATAGCATGGATTGGGTGAGCTAAGATCCCGCCCAGGGACTGCTTTAGAACGTCCCACAGTCTCTGTGTCCCCCAATGAGACGAAGGAGAAACATGGATTTTTGTGAGTACTCACCGTAAAATCCTTTTCTCCGAGACGCTCATTGGGGGACACAGCACCCACCCTACTAGCCAGTTGGCTTTTGCTTATTTTAAGTTATACAAATCCTTATGTAAGGATCAGGGTGGTCCCTTTTCCAGATGTATAATTTCTTGCCTGAATTTAAGGCGCGTTCTCCTACTGCTTATGCACTAAACTGAGTTACGCCCGGTCTGGGGGCGAGGGTGTATGCGGCGGAGGAGGAGCTAACTTTTTTTTGTATACTTAGTGTCAGCCTCCAGACGGCAGAAGCACACACCCACAGTCTCTGTGTCCCCCAATGAGCGTCTCGGAGAAAAGGATTTTACGGTGAGTACTCACAAAAATCCATGTTTCATGCACTAGCGTCTAAAGCGGATCCGTACAAAAAACGGATCCAGTTGCATCCGTTTGCCACAAAACGGAAACGGATCCGCTTTTGCACACTGGCGGATTTTGACTAACGCCAGAAAACTGAAGTGTGAAACAGGCCTAAGAGAAAGAAAAGACTCAATCTGAGAAGAGGTCACCTATAAGGTACCAGGATGTACATTTTTAGCTATTGGTACTGACTGCGTCTCATCAGTACTATGGTTCCTGTATAGTCCACAGTCTGATAAAGACTGATAACTCCCAGCATCTCCTTACCATTGTTAAGGACATACTGGGAGTTGAAGGTTCATGAGATACAAATGTATATGGGCCTGACTTAGAAGGATTCAGCTCATCAGTTATTAATCACATGATGTCATAGACCTAAAGGAAAAGGGAAGAATTAGCTGGGTAGAAATGAAAAATGGGCGCCTTCGGCTTCATCTGCCTTGGGCACCCAAAATACTTTGTTTTGGCCCTGGTAACGGATAAAGCAAAATCCTACATGACCTATCAGTGTTCTACGATTTGGGTTGAGGACACTTATTGCATGTGGGCTGGTGAATTTTGTGTGCCAGGGCTGCTTTTTAGTCCCAACTCTGCCCTGAATCCCCTCGTGTATCTGAATGGGAGGAAGAGTGTGAACTTGTGCTAATTGTGCAGTCACACTTTGTCATCTCTGCTCCGTCCTGTCTTCCAGCGCAGGGTTAAATTGCTCTGACTTCATATCTGGCTTCATGGCTTGATCATAGATGCTGGATCCTCATCCCCCAACAAAATCTCACCAACCGAAGATTGTGAAAGAAACACACAAAACACTTTTATTGGATGTTAAATTGACCGAATTTTATTCCAAATCTCATCATTATTATTTCTTTCAGTGTCTGAAATTTAGAATCAGCCAATTACTATGAAAGAGACACTGAAAATGGCAGAACCCCCGACTCACGAAGAATCGTCCTTCAGCACTCAGGAGAGGAAAAACCCCCTGTGGTGGAAACCTCTAGGGAACCATGGCTGCAGGACTGCCCTTCCCTTGGGCTTAGAAGGTTAGTGCCAACATGTAACAGCAAATTGTACCTGAATTTGTACATTGTGTCATATTTGTTTTGGAGAAGCCTAATGCGACCTCTCCAGGCCGTACACATAAAGTGAAGGCGGCGAGTACCGGACGTGAGGGAGATCTGGCTGCAACATCTGTCACCCCATTGATCTGGCTGGCTAGGCGCTATGGCTGATCTGGCTGGCTAGGCGGTGTCCCCTTCCTCCCATTGTGGAGTGATGAAGCTCCAGGTCTCCAGACACATCAAGTATGGCTCCGTCTACGGCTGAATGACTTGTGGTTCTGGAATCTTCTCCTGCATCATAGATGCATGTGTTTATGACATCAGCGCAGTTGCCAAAGTTATCACAGGTGTTTTATACTGTGGTTTCATTGGCTAGAAAGTCCCTCTCAGTGTTCCAAAGAATTAACCCTTGAATGACTGGTATTGTGCCTTTCTCCAGAAGCCTGTAAAATAAACTTGTCACTAGACAGGACCATTATCATTATTATATTTTAAAGTTGCCCCAACCAAAGTCTAATAAGTGAGCGCATCTAGAGTTGATGTGTAACAAGCGCAATCATTCCATTAAGCCCTACTAAATGCATAAATGCACAATATGAAAACAGAGCAGTCTCATAGAAAATGAATGATACCAAGGTAAATGCAGTTAGATATGGGATGCTATATAGGGGCTCATACTGTATATAGGAGCTATATGGGGACTCACACTGTATATAGGAGGCAATATGGTGGCAAACAATGTATTCAGGAGGCTATATGTGAGTGCTCATACTGTATATAGGAGGCTATATGGAGACTTACACTGTATATTGGAGGCAAACACTGTATTCAGGAGGCTATATGTGGGCTCATACTGTATATAGGAAGCGATTTGCAGGCTCATACTGTTTATAGGAAGCGATATGCAGGCTCATACTGTACATAGGAGGCCATGTGGATGCTCATACTGTTTATAGGAAGCAATGCGCATGCTCATACTGTACATAGGAGGCTATATGTGGATGCTCATACTGTATATAGGAGGCTATATGCGGCCTCATACTGTATATAGGAAGTGATGTACAGGCTCACTGTATATAGGAGGCTATATGTGGCCTCATACTGTATATGGGAAGCGATGTGCAGGCTCATACTGTATATAGGAGGCTATATGCGGCCTCATACTGTATATAGGAAGCGATGTGCAGGCTCATACTGTATATAGGAGACTATGTGCAGACTCATACTGTATATAGGAAGCAATGTGCAGGCTCATACTGTATATAGGAGGCAAAAACTGTATTCAGGAGGCTATATGTGGGTGCTTATACTGTATATAGGAGGCTATATGCGGCCTCATACTGTATATAGGAAGCGATGTGCAGGCTCATACCGTACATAGGAGGCTATATGTGGCCTCATACTGTATATAGGAAGCGATGTGGAGGCTCATACTGTATATAGCAGGCTATGTGGGCTCATATTGTATATAGGAAGCAATGTGCAGGCTCATACTGTATGTAGGAGGCTATATGCGGCCTCATACTGTATATAGAAGGCTATATGCGGCCTCATACTGTATACAGGAGGCTATGTGGGCTCATACTGTATATAGGAGGCTATATGCAGCCTCATACTGTATATAGGAAGCGATGTACAGGCTATGTGCAGGCTCATACTGTATATAGGAAGCAATGTGCAGGCTCATACTGTATATAGGAGGTAAACACTGCATTCAGGATGCTATATGTGGGTGCTCATACTGTATATAGGATGCTATATGCGGCCTCATACTGTATATAGGAAGCGAAGTACAGGCTCATACTGTATATAGGAGGCTATATGCAGCATCATATTGTATACAGGAGGTTATATGTGGGTGCTCATACTATATATAGGAGGCTATATGTGGCCTCATACTGTATATAGGAAGCGATGTGCAGGCTCATACTGTATATAGAAGGCTATATGGGGACTCACACTGTATATAGGAGGCAAATACTGTATTCAGGAGGCTATATGTGGGCTCATACTGTTTATAGGAAGCGATGTGCAGGCTCATACTGTTTATAGGAAGCGATTTGCAGGCTTATACTGTACATAGGAGGCTATGTGGATGCTCATACTGTTTATAGGAAGCAATGCGCAGGCTCATACTGTACATAGGAGGCTATATGTAGGTGCTCATACTGTATATAGGAGGCTATATGCGGCCTCATACTGTATATAGGAGGCTATGTACAGGCTCATACTGTATATAGGAGGCTATGTGCAGGCTCATACTGTATATAGGAAGCAATGTGCAGGCTCATACTGTATATAGGAAGCAATGTGCAGGCTCATACTGTATATAGGAGGCAAAAACTGTATTCAGGAGGCCATGAATGTCACCTGCTTAACCCAGCAGGAAGTTAAATGTCACCTGCTTAACCCAGCAGGAAGTACGGTGGAGTCTACAAATCACTAAAATTGACAAATCCCCGGGCCCGGATGGGATACACCCCCGAGTACTGCAGGAATTAAGCACAGTCATAGATAGACCATTATTTTTAATCTTTAAAGATTCCATAATAACAGGGTCTGTACCACAGGACTGGCGTATAGCAAATGTGGTGCCAATATTCAAAAAGGGGACAAAAACTGAATTTGGAAATTATAGGCCAGTAAGTTTAACCTCAACTGTGGGTAAAATCCTGGAGGGTTTTCTAAGAGATACTATACTGGAGTATCTGGAGAAGAAAAACCTTATGACCCAATATCAACATGGGTTTACAAGAGACCCTTCCTGTCAGACTAATCTGATAAGCTTTTATGAAGAGGTAAGTTCCGGACTGGACCAAGGGAATGCAGTGGACGTGGTGTACATGGACTTTTCAAAAGCTTTTGATACGGTGCCACACAAGGTTGATACATAAAATGAGAACAATGGGGATAGGGGAAAATATGTGTAGGTGGGTTAAGAGCTGGCTCAGGGATAGGAAACAAAGGGTGGTTATTAATGGAGCACACTCGGACTGGGTCACGGTTAGCAGTGGGGTACCACAGGGGTCAGTTTTGGGCCCGCTTCTTTTTAACATATTTATTAATGACCTTGTAGGGGGCATAGAGAGTAGAATTTCAATATTTGCAGATGACACTAAACTCTGCAGGGTAATTAATACAGAGGAGGACAATTTTATATTACAGGAGGATTTATGTAAACTAGAAGCTTGGGCTGATAAATGGCAAATGAGCTTTAATCGGGATAAATGTAAGGTCATGCACTTGGGTAGAACGAACAAGTTGTATAATTATGTGCTTAATTGTAAAACACTGGGCAAAACAGTCACTGAAAAAGACCTGGGTATATGGGTGGACGACAAACTCACATTTAGTGGCCAGTGTCAGGCAGCTGCTGCAAAGGCAAATAAAATAATGGGATGCATTAAAAGAGGCATAGATGCTCATGAGGAGATCCCCCCCGCTACCTGAGGCGGTCAGCCGGCCTGGGAATCCCTAGTCGACTCCATGACGGACAATCTGTAGGGAGTCCTGTCCTCTAGGAACAGGAAACTAACTGATGCGTGGGAGAGGTGCCGCCCTTTTTGTATCTGTAGGTTTCCTGTTCCTAAAGGGCGGATCCCCTCTCTCAGGTGGTGCTGTCATGGACGACCGAATAAAACTCCAATTTTGATCTCTTGTGATGCTTAATAGCTCATTTATGAGATTTTTTTTGCTATTATATTTCCAGTGAGTTGAGCCTTTGAAGAATTTTTTTCCAGTATTTGGGATATATTTGTACTTTATCCTATATACAGTATGAGCCTGTACATCGCTTCCTATATACAGTATGAGGCCGCATATAGCCTCCTATATACAGTATGAGCCCACATAGCCTCCTGTATACAGTATGAGGCCGCATATAGCCTTCTATATACAGTATGAGGCCGCATATAGTCTCCTATATACAGTATGAGCCTACACATTGCTTCCTATATACAATATGAGCCCACATAGCCTCCTATATACAGTATGAGCCTGCACATCGCTTCCTATATACAGTATGAGGCCACATATAGCCTCCTATGTACGGTATGAGCCTGCACATCGCTTCCTATATACAGTATGAGGCCGCATATAGCCTCCTATATACAGTATGAGCACCCACATAGCCTCCTGAATACAGTTTTTGCCTCCTATATACAGTATGAGCCTGCACATTGCTTCCTATACAGTATGAGTCTGCACATAGTCTCCTATATACAGTATGAGACTGCACATCGCTTCCTATATACAGTATGAGGCCGCATATAGCCTCCTATATACAGTATGAGCCTGCACATCGCTTCCTATATACAGTATGAGGCCGCACATAGCCTCCTATATACAGTATGAGCCTGCACATCGCTTCCCATATACAGTATGAGGCCACATATAGCCTCCTGAATACAGTATTTGCCTCCTATATACAGTATGAGCACCCACATATTGCCTCCTGAATGCAGTGTTTACCTCCTATAAACAGTGTGAGCCTGCACATTGCTTCCTATATACAGTATGAGCCTGCACATAGCCTCCTATATACAGTATGAGCCTGTACATCACTTCCTATATACAGTATGAGGCCGCATATAGCCTCATATATACAGTATGAGCATCCACATATAGCCTCCTATGTACAGTATGAGCCTGCGCATTGCTTCCTATAAACAGTATGAGCATCCACATAGCCTCCTATGTACAGTATGAGCCTGCACATCGCTTCCTATAAACAGTATGAGCCTGCAAATCGCTTCCTATATACAGTATGAGCCCACATATAGCCTCCTGAATACAGTGTTTGCCTCCAATATACAGTGTAAGTCTCCATATAGCCTCCTATATACAGTATGAGCACTCACATATAGCCTCCTGATTACATTGTTTGCCACCATATTGCCTCCTATATACAGTGTGAGTCCCCATATAGCTCCTATATACAGTATGGCCACTCGCATGAGGCTTCGCCACGGCCTCCTTCTGTGGCCGCTCCTGTATCTCGTCCTGCTGCTCTATGGGGGCTTCTGTCATATCCATCGCTGGGCCTTCAGAAGCACCCCCGCAGCGTTGCCTCCTGCCTTTTAAGGCCTCCCTGTACCCGGGTCAGCAGGGTTCTGGCGTGGCACCTCCCCAGCATCCGCGACCCCCCCCCTGCATGCTCCGCCTCCCCCCCACCCCTCGCCACGGGTACAGCGCGTCCCCCCGGACCGCCGCGCACACGCGGCGCACACTGGAAAGCCGGCCAGCACCCGACTTCCGGTTTCGGCATCCCCGGCTCCGCCCCTTCCGCCGCGTCACTTCCACCGTGCGTCAGAGACCGCGGGAGCGCGCGGAACGGAGCCGGCAGGGCGCCCCCGGCGTGCCCGCCGCCCCCACATGCGCCCGCCTGCGCCCGACGACTGTGCGCGACCGCCGACCCGGACGCTGGAGGATGACCGGACCCCAGGGGGAGACTCAGGAGGGGCGTATACGTACCTGGTGCCCGCACTTTGGAGACGGCTGTCCACTGGACCCTATGCTCCACCTGCTCCAACCACAGCTGTGGCGACCTACCCGGCCCCACCGTGGTGCTTCCAGGGACCCCGAACTGGACCGAGGTAGGAGATCCCCCCGCTACCTGAGGCGGTCAGCCGGCCTGGGAATCCCTCGTCGACTCCATGACGGACGATCTGTAGGGAGTCCTGTCCTCTAGGAACAGGAAACTAACTGATGCGTGGGAGAGGTGCCGCCCTTTTTGTATCTGTAGGTTTCCTGTTCCTAAAGGGCGGATCCCCTCTCTCAGGTGGTGCTGTCATGGACGACCGAATAAAACTCCAATTTTGATCTCTTGTGATGCTTAATAGCTCATTTGAGATTTTTTTTGCTATTATATTTCCAGTGAGTTGAGCCTTTGAAGAATTTTTTTCCAGTATTTGGGATATATTTGTACTTTATCCTATATACAGTATGAGCCTGTACATCGCTTCCTATATACAGTATGAGGCTGCATATAGCCTCCTATATACAGTATGAGCCCACATAGCCTCCTGTATACAGTATGAGGCCGCATATAGCCTCCTATATACAGTATGAGCCCACATAGCCTCCTGTATACAGTATGAGGCCGCATATAGCCTTCTATATACAGTATGAGGCCGCATATAGTCTCCTATATACAGTATGAGCCTACACATTGCTTCCTATATACAATATGAGCCCACATAGCCTCCTATATACAGTATGAGCCTGCACATCGCTTCCTATATACAGTATGAGGCCACATATTGCCTCCTATGTACGGTATGAGCCTGCACATCGCTTCCTATATACAGTATGAGGCCGCATATAGCCTCCTATATACAGTATGAGCACCCACATATAGTAACATAGTAACATAGTTATTAAGGTTGAAGGGAGACTTTAAGTCCATCTAGTTCAACCCATATCCTATCCTAACTTGCCCTAACATGTTGATCCAGAGGAAGGCAAAAAAAACCCATGTGGCAACAGTAAGCTTCACATTGGGGAAAAAAATTCCTTCCCGACTCCACATACGGCAATCAGACTAGCTCCCTGGATCAACGCAATATTAAGGAGACTAGTGTATATACCCTGTAATATTATACTTTTCAAGAAAGGCATCCAGTCCCTTCTTAAATTTTAGTAGGGAATCACTCATTACAACATCATATGGCAGAGAGTTCCATAGTCTCACTGCCCTTACAGTAAAGAATCCGCATCTGTGAGTATGCTTAAACCTTCTTTCCTCCAGACGTAGAGGATGCCCCCTTGTCCCCGTCACAGGTCTAAGAGTAAAAAGATCATTAGAAAGGTCTTTGTATTGTCCCCGCATATATTTATACATTGTAATAAGATCACCCCTAAGCCTTTGATTCTGCAAACTAAATAACCCCAAGTGTAATAACCTGTCTTGGTATTGCAGACCCCCTAGTTCCCTAATAACCTTGGTCGCTCTTCTCTGCACCCGCTCCAGTTCAGCTATGTCTTTCTTATACACCGGAGACCAGAACTGTACACAGTATTCTAAGTGTGGTCGCACTAGTGACTTATATAGAGGTAAAATTATGTTCTCCTCATGAGCATCTATGCCTCTTTTAATGCATCCCATTATTTTATTTGCCTTTGCAGCAGCTGCCTGACACTGGCCACTAAATGTGAGTTTGTCGTCCACCCATATACCCAGGTCTTTTTCAGTGACTGTTTTGCCCAGTGTTTTACAATTAAGCACATAATTATACAACTTGTTCGTTCTACCCAAGTGCATGACCTTACATTTATCCCGATTAAAGCTCATTTGCCATTTATCAGCCCAAGCTTCTAGTTTACATAAATCCTCCTGTAATATAAAATTGTCCTCCTCTGTATTAATTACCCTGCAGAGTTTAGTGTCATCTGCAAATATTGAAATTCTACTCTCTATGCCCCCTACAAGGTCATTAATAAATATGTTAAAAAGAAGCGGGCCCAAAACTGACCCCTGTGGTACCCCACTGCTAACCGTGACCCAGTCCGAGTGTGCTCCATTAATAACCACCCTTTGTTTCCTATCCCTGAGCCAGCTCTTAACCCACCTACACATATTTTCCCCTATCCCCATTGTTCTCATTTTATGTATCAACCTTGTGTGGCACCGTATCAAAAGCTTTTGAAAAGTCCATGTACACCACGTCCACTGCATTCCCTTGGTCCAGTCCGGAACTTACCTCTTCATAAAAGCTTATCAGATTAGTCTGACAGGAAGGGTCTCTTGTAAACCCATGTTGATATTGGGTCATAAGGTTTTTCTTCTCCAGATACTCCAGTATAGTATCTCTTAGAAAACCCTCCAGGATTTTACCCACAGTTGAGGTTAAACTTACTGGCCTATAATTTCCAAATTCAGTTTTTGTCCCCTTTTTGAATATTGGCACCACATTTGCTATACGCCAGTCCTGTGGTACAGACCCTGTTATTATGGAATCTTTAAAGATTAAAAATAATGGTCTATCTATGACTGTGCTTAATTCCTGCAGTACTCGGGGGTGTATCCCATCCGGGCCCGGGGATTTGTCAATTTTAGTGATTTGTAGACTCCGCCGTACTTCCTGCTGGGTTAAGCAGGTGACATTCATGACCTCCTGAATACAGTTTTTGCCTCCTATATACAGTATGAGCCTGCACATTGCTTTCTATATACAGTATGAGCCTGCACATAGCCTCCTATATACAGTATGAGCCTGCACATAGCCTCCTATATACAGTATGAGCCTGTACATAGCCTCCTATATACAGTATGAGGCCGCATATAGCCTCCTGGACAGACATCTGACTGGGATGATTTAGCGAATCCTGCTTTGAGCAGGGGGTTGGACCAGATGGCCCAGGAGGTCCCTTCCAACTCTACGATTCTATGATTCTATGATATACAGTATGAGCACCTACATATAGCCTCCTATGTACAGTATGAGCCTGCGCATTGCTTCCTATAAACAGTATGAGCATCCACATAGCCTCCTATGTACAGTATAAGCCTGCAAATCGCTTCCTATAAACAGTATGAGCCTGCACATCGCTTCCTATAAACAGTATGAGCCCACATATAGCCTCCTGAATACAGTATTTGCCTCCTATATACAGTGTGAGTCCCCATATAGCCTTCTATATACAGTATGAGCCTGCACATCGCTTCCTATATACAGTATGAGGCCACATATAGCCTCCTATATATAGTATGAGCACCCACATATAACCTCCTGTATACAATATGATGCTGCATATAGCCTCCTATATACAGTATGAGCCTGTACTTCGCTTCCTATATACAGTATGAGGCCGCATATAGCCTCCTATATACAGTATGAGCACCCACATATAGCATCCTGAATGCAGTGTTTACCTCCTATATACAGTATGAGCCTGCACATTGCTTCCTATATACAGTATGAGGCTGCACATAGCCTGTACATCGCTTCCTATATACAGTATGAGGCTGCATATAGCCTCTTATATACAGTATGAGCCCACATAGCCTCCTGTATACAGTATGAGGCCGCATATAGCCTTCTATATACAGTATGAGGCCGCATATAGCCTCCTACATACAGTATGAGCCTGCACATTGCTTCCTATATACAATATGAGCCCACATAGCCTGCTATGTACGGTATGAGCCTGCACATCGCTTCCTATATACAGTATGAGGCCGCATATAGCCTCCTATATACAGTATGAGCACCCACATATAGCCTCCTGAATACAGTTTTTGCCTCCTATATACAGTATGAGCCTGCACATTGCTTCCTATATACAGTATGAGTCTGCACATTGCTTCCTATATACAGTATGAGCCTGCACATCGCTTCCTATATACAGTATGAGCCTGCACATCGCTTCCCATATACAGTATGAGGCCACATATAGCCTCCTATATACAGTATGAGCCTGTACATCACTTCCTATATACAGTATGAGGCTGCATATAGCCTCCTATATAGAGTATGAGCATCCACATATAGCCTCCTATGTACAGTATGAGCATGCGCATTGCTTCCTATAAACAGTATGAGCATCCACATAGCCTCCTATGTACAGTATGAGCCTGCATATCGCTTCCTATAAACAGTATGAGCCTGCAAATCGCTTCCTATATACAGTATGAGCCCACATATAGCCTCCTGAATACAGTGTTTGCCTCCAATATACAGTGTAAGTCTCCATATAGCCTCCTATATACAGTATGAGCACTCACATATAGCCTCCTGAATATTGTTTGCCACCATATTGCCTCCTATATACAGTGTGAGTCCCCATATAGCTCCTATATACAGTATGAGCCCCTATATAGCATCCCATATCTAACTGCATTTACCTTGGTATCATTCATTTTCTATGAGACTGCTCTGTTTTCATATTGTGCATTTATGCATTTAGTAGGGCTTAATGGAATGATTGCGCTTGTTACACATCAACTCTAGATGCGCTCACTTATTAGACTTTGGTTGGGGCAACTTTAAAATATAATAATGATAATGGTCCTGTCTAGTGACAAGTTTATTTTACAGGCTTCTGGAGAAAGGCACAATACCAGTCATTCAAGGGTTAATTCTTTGGAACACTGAGAGGGACTTTCTAGCCAATGAAACCACAGTATAAAACACCTGTGATAACTTTGGCAACTGCGCTGATGTCATAAACACATGCATCTATGATGCAGGAGAAGATTCCAGAACCACAAGTCATTCAGCCGTAGACGGAGCCATACTTGATGTGTCTGGAGACCTGGAGCTTCATCACTCCACAATGGGAGGAAGGGGACACCGCCTAGCCAGCCAGATCAGCCATAGCGCCTAGCCAGCCAGATCAATGGGGTGACAGATGTTGCAGCCAGATCTCCCTCACGTCCGGTACTCGCCGCCTTCACTTTATGTGTACGGCCTGGAGAGGTCGCATTAGGCTTCTCCAAAACAAATATGACACAATGTACAAATTCAGGTACAATTTGCTGTTACATGTTGGCACTAACCTTCTAAGCCCAAGGGAAGGGCAGTCCTGCAGCCATGGTTCCCTAGAGGTTTCCACCACAGGGGGTTTTTCCTCTCCTGAGTGCTGAAGGACGATTCTTCGTGAGTCGGGGGTTCTGCCATTTTCAGTGTCTCTTTCATAGTAATTGGCTGATTCTAAATTTCAGACACTGAAAGAAATAATAATGATGAGATTTGGAATAAAATTCGGTCAATTTAACATCCAATAAAAGTGTTTTGTGTGTTTCTTTCACAATCTTCGGTTGGTGAGATTTTGTTGGGGGATGAGGATCCAGCATCTATGATCAAGCCATGAAGCCAGATATGAAGTCAGAGCAATTTAACCCTGCGCTGGAAGACAGGACGGAGCAGAGATGACAAAGTGTGACTGCACAATTAGCACAAGTTCACACTCTTCCTCCCATTCAGATACACGAGGGGATTCAGGGCAGAGTTGGGACTAAAAAGCAGCCCTGGCACACAAAATTCACCAGCCCACATGCAATAAGTGTCCTCAACCCAAATCGTAGAACACTGATAGGTCATGTAGGATTTTGCTTTATCCGTTACCAGGGCCAAAACAAAGTATTTTGGGTGCCCAAGGCAGATGAAGCCGAAGGCGCCCATTTTGCATTTCTACCCAGCTAATTCTTCCCTTTTCCTTTAGGTCTATGACATCATGTGATTAATAACTGATGAGCTGAATCCTTCTAAGTCAGGCCCATATACATTTGTATCTCATGAACCTACAACTCCCAGTATGTCCTTAACAATGGTAAGGAGATGCTGGGAGTTATCAGTCTTTATCAGACTGTGGACTATACAGGAACCATAGTACTGATGAGACGCAGTCAGTACCAATAGCTAAAAATGTACATCCTGGTACCTTATAGGTGACCTCTTCTCAGATTGAGTCTTTTCTTTCTCTTAGGCCTGTTTCACACTTCAGTTTTCTGGCGTTAGTCAAAATCCGCCAGTGTGCAAAAGTGGATCCGTTTCCGTTTTGTGGCAAACGGATGCAACTGGATCCGTTTTTTGTACGGATCCGCTTTAGACGCTAGTGCATGAAATTTAAAGTAAGGCCTGTTTCACGAGAGAGAGAGAGATTTAGCTGCCAGAATGGGATTTGGGGTTAAATATCATGAAAGGACATTCATTCGGGCATGCTCAGTATAAAAAGGAGGATCCGATGGCAGATTCCGTCAATTAACGGTTGGCAACGGATCCACCGCCTTTTCTCATCCACATCTCGCTTCTTAAGGCCCCTTTCACACTCCAGCCTTTTGCAATCAGTCACAATCCGTCAAAGTGTTCAGATCCGTCAAGTGGACGGATCCTGCGTATATTGCAAAAAACTAATGCACTGGATCTGTTTTTATGACTGATCCGTTGTAGCAGCCTTGCTGTAGGAATTAAAGAAACAGAATTCTGGAGTGAGAGAGAGAGAGAAGGATTTTGTGCCAGAATAGAAAAAACAGCCGCAGGGGGTTAAAATAAAGGAAGAAAAATGATTCCGGGCATGCTCAGTTTTAAAAGACGGAATCAGTCGCTATCCGACTTTTCGACGTACACAAAAAACGTTCATCTGTCCGTTGTCTCCGGCCGACGGACAGAGATTTTCTGACGGATCCGTTGGACGACAGATGAAACGTGTGGCCATCCGTCACTAATACAAGTCTATGAGAAAAAAACGGATCCAGCATGAAAAAATGATGGAAAGCCAAAACTATAAATATTTGCATACCAAATTATAATGTGATGACATAAAAATCTGAATAATAAATATATCAATACATCTTGCCAAAATTTGTATAATATCAGCACCAGAAAAAAATAAATAAAAAATATGTAAAAAAAAATGCTAAGTGCTAAAATATATCGCTCAAAAAACTTTTTTCTATTAATAATGTGCAAGTTAAATATATAGTGTAGACAATAATATCGTGAAAAGTACTACCATAATATTCTAAAAATTGCACTAAAAAGTGCTATAGTGCTGTAAAACAAAAATTGTGCAAAAGTGAAAAGTATTGCAAGATATAGAATTAAATCCACTGTAAATGATTCAGTACTATAAAGTGCTAGAGGACAAAACATACAATGCACATTGAAAATAAATGAATATACAAGTATAACCAAGAAATAATGTTCTCCAAAAAGTACTGCAATGCTATAGATGAATTGCAGAGTACGGCAAAATATGAGGGATAAATACAAATGAAAGTTTACGTATACTAAAATATGCCAAGATATAAATTACTATAATATGACCCAGTAATATAAGGTGTTATAGTGCTACACCACCATACACATTAAGTTTGGAGCTGTGACCAAGCTCACCCCAGCGAAGAGAGCTTGACACTGGACGCCAGAGTCCGTGGCTGCATGGGTACAACAGTCCCAGCAGCCAAATCCGGAGGGCAGGAGACTGCAGGCCTCCTGACCCCATCACACACCTGAACGCACAGCAGCATACCAGAGCCAGAGCCACCACGAAGGAGTGACACCTGTGAAAGGCTCAAGCTGCCTGCCATACAGGCAAGGACTAAAGAACCGTAAGGAATTGAGGGTAAACTGATTAAATTTTCTGATGACACAAAGCTAGGAGGGATAGATAATACTAGAGAAGAGAGAGAGAGGATTCAAAAAGATTTAAATAAACTGGAGAAGTGGGCAGCAACTAACAGAATGGTTTTTAACAGGGAGAAATGCAAAGTACTACATCTGGGCAATAAAAATGAAAAAAGCATATATAGAATGGGAGGAATAGGGCTAAGTGACAGCACATGTGAAAAAGACTTGGGTATACTAATAGATCACAGACTGAATATGAGTCAACAGTGTGATGCAGCAGCAAAAAAGGCAAATGCAATTCTAGGATGTATTAACAGAAGCATACAGTCTAGATCACGTGAAGTCATTATTTCCCTCTACTCCTCTTTGGTCAGACCTCATCTGGAATATTGTGTCCAGTTATGGGCACCACATTTTAAAAAAGACATCAACAAACTGGAGCAAGTTCAGAAAAGAGCGACCAGAATGGTGACCGGTCTGCAAACCCTGTCTTATGAGGAAAGGTTGCAGGATTTGGGGATGTTTAGTTTGCAAAAGAGAAGACTGAGAGGAGACTTAATAGCTGTCTACAAATATCTAAAGGGCTGTCACATTGTGGAAGGATCAACTTTATTCTCATTTGCACAAGGAAAGACTAGAAGCAATGGGATGAAACTGAATGGGAGGAGACACAGATTAGATATTAGAAAAAACTTTTTGACAGTTAGAGTGATCAATGAGTGGAACAGGCTGCCACGAGAAGTGGTGAGTTCTCCTTCAATGGAAGTCTTCAAACAGAGGCTGGACAGACATCTGACTGGGATGATTTAGCGAATCCTCCTTTGAGCAGGGGGTTGGACCAGATGGCTCAGGAGGTCCCTTCCAACTCTACGATTCTATGATTCTATGAACAGAGGACTGAGCATAGCTTTAGACCTCATGGGACAGCGTAGAAAGGAGGCCTCCAACCCATCTGGCTTAGTGGATCCTAAATTGCTTCCAGGCTGGCTGGATCTCCATTACCATCAGTACTCAGTGCCCTGGTTTGCAACTCAAAATGTGAGTAAAAGCGTAAAGACTGCACCCCGCTGTGTTCTCCTGTTTATTTGCTGCGTCACCTCAGCCCTGCATTACATCCATCATCACCATCTTTTATAATATAATTGCCCTGAGACTTAGCTCTACCTGTGGAGAGCTGTACCAACTCTGCTGCATCACCATCAGCCTCAGCGGTCTTTTTAAGCAGCGTCGGCTATCCCTTGCCGAATACCACAGGTGGCGTCACAAACTATATCTTATATAGGGTCCAGGATCCAGCAGGATGATGAGGAGCTCTCCTAGCCAGCGTCCTCTCCCGATCACGGCATAGCCACGCCCCACCTTGAGATTGTTGATATCTTTCAACAATTTTGGTTCTCAAGTCCTCACAGTTCTCATCTTCTCTTTATGTCCTCCATGCTTAGTGTGGCACAGAGACATACATTGCAAAGATTGAGTCAACTTCTCCCCTTTTTATCTGGTGTCAGGTGTTATTTTCATATTGCCCCCAATTGGTTTTAAATTCTGCCTGGAATCTGCCTTAAAAAGAGCCTCAAAACCACTGCAAAAAGTGAATATAATCCACAGCAATCCTACACAATGATCCCCCACTTTTCGCGGGCATTACATTCTAAACCTCCAACACGATAGTTGAAAATCCCCCAAGTAAGAAACTTACATTTATTTTAGCATTTATATATTTTAAGGATTTACAAACCCCTCCCACACACTTATTTACCATTACCAGTCCCTTATTAAATGACCCCAGTTCCTTATTAACCTTTTGCACCTTTTTATAAACACTACTTATGTTCATAAACAAATTCTACATGATGAAGATGATGAATTAGCTGTGTAGTACTGATGATTGAAGGTGATGAAAATGGGATGAATGTACAGTACTGTACTGCACAGCATGGAAGAGCATTACAGCTCTCCTATTGGCACCACTTCATCAGGAGCTTCTTCAGGTGAGGCAGTAGTATCTTCAGCCTCATCCGTAACTTTTACTACCACTAAATGCGTAACCAACCTCTTGTTCGAGTGATGAACATAGTCATGGAGAGATGCTGGTTCTGCTTCATATGAACCATACGGAGGTCCTATTCCTCAGCCAATCGATGAAGTACATTGCCCATTATGACCATGGTTACAAGTCGATCAAGTGTTGGGCCAACCTCCTCCTCTTCTTAAACCCATTGTTCAAACTGTTCCTCATCCTCTTCTTCACTTGCTGAAGGGTGTTTCCGTCTTCAGTAGTCATGTCACTGAAGCCCTCTCCTCCCGGTATTTTCACCAGCTTCACAGCCTAATCCACCGCAGAGTGATACATTTCATCAAGAGAAAGTCTGACACATCATTTTCTTTATGGTTTTTTGAACATTTTTTCAATATATTTTTTGTTTTTAACCCCTTCACCCCCAAGGGTGGTTTGCACGTTCATGACCGGGCCAATTTTTACAATTCTGACCACTGTACCTTTATGGGGTCATAAGTCTGAAACGCTTCCATGGATCCCGGTGATTCTGACATTGTTTTGTCGTGACATATTGTACTTCATGTTAGTGGTAAAATTTCATTCAAATAACTTGCGTTTATTTGTGAAAAAAATGGAAATTTGGTGAAAATTTTGAAAATTTCGCAATTTTCCAACTTTGAATTTTTATGCCCTTAAATCACGGAGATATGGCACACAAAAAACTTGATAACTAACATTTCCCACATGTTTACTTTACATCAGCACAATTTTGGAACCAAAATTTTTTTTTGTTAGGAAGTTATAAGGGTTAAAAGTTGACCAGCGATTTCTCATTTTTACAACACCATTTTATTTTTAGGACCACATCACATTTGAAGCCACTTTGAGGGGTCTTTTTGATAGAAAATACCCAAAAGTGACACCATTCTAAAAACTGCACCCCTTAAGGTGCTCAAAACCACATTCAAGAAGTTTATTAACCCTTTAGGTGCGTCACAGGAATTTTTTTTCAATATTTAAAAAAAAAATGAACATCTAACTTTTTTTCACAAAAAAAGTACTTCAGGTTCAATTTTTTTTATTTTACCAAGGGTAACAGGAGAGATTGGACTGCAAAAGTTATTGTGCAATTTGTCCTGAGTACGCTGATACCCGATTTGTGGGGGGGAACGACTGTTTCGGCGCATGGCAGAGCTCAGAATGGAAGGAGCGCCGTTTGACTTTTTCAATGCAAAATTGGCTGGAATTCAGATCGGACGCCATGTCACGTTTGGAGAGTCCCTGATGTACCTAAACAGTGGAAACCCCCTACAAGTGACCCCATTTTGGAAACTAGACCCCCCAAGGAACTTATCTAGATATGTGGTGAGAACTTTGAACCCACAAGGGCTTTACAGAAGTTTATAACGTACAGCGGTACAATTAAAAAAATCATATTTTTTCCACAAAAATGATCTTTTCACCCCAATTTTTATTTTCCCAAGGGTATCAGGACCCTAAAAGTTATTGTGCAATTTGTCCTGAGTATGCTGATACCCCACATGTGGGGGTAAACCACTATTTGGGCGCATGGCAGAGCTCGGAAGGGAAGCAGCGCCATTTGATGTTTTTGGCTGGAATTGAGATCGGACACCATGTCGCGATTGGAAAACCCCTGATGTACCTAAACAGTGGAAACCCCCCCACAAATAACACCATTTTGGAAACTAGACCCCCTAAGGAACTTATCTAGATGTGAGGTGAGCACTTTGAACCCCCAAGGGCTTCACAGAAGTTTATAATGCCAGGGCATGAAAATAAAAAAATCGTTTTTTTTCCACAAACATGATCAATTAGTCCCCAATTGTTTTATTTTCCCAAGGGTAACAGGAGAAATTGAACCCCAAAAGTTGTTGTCCAATTTGTCCTGAGTACGCTGACACCCCATATGTGGGAGAAAACTACTGTATGGACACACGTCAGGGCTCGGAAGGGAAGTAGTGACGTTTTGGAATGCAGACTTTGATGGAATGGTCTGCGGGTGTCATGTTGCCTTTGGAGAGCCCCTAATGTACCTAAACAGTGGAAACACCGACAAATGACCCCATTTTGGAAACGAGAACCCCTAAGGAACTTATCTAGATGTGTGCTGAGCACTTTGAACCCCCAAGTGCTTCACAGAAGTTTATAACGCTCGGACGTGAAAATAAAAAAATCATTTTTTTCCACAAAAATGATATTTTTGCCCCCAATTTTTTATTTTCCTAAGGGTAACAGGAGAAATTGGACCCCAAAAATTGTTTTGCAATTTGTCCTGAGTAGGCTGATACCCTACATGTGAGGGTAAAACACTGTTTGGGCACATGGCAGAGCTTGGAAAGGAAGGAGCACCATATGACATTTTCAACTCAGAATTGGCCGGAATTGAGATCAGACGCAATGTTGCATTTGGAGAGCCCCTGATGTGCCCAAGCAGTGGAAACCCCCAATTCTAACTCCAACCCGAACCCCAACACACCCCTAACCCTAATCTCAGCCCTAGCCCTAACCCTAACCCAAGCCCTAACCCTAACCCTAGCCCTAACGGAAAAATGGAAATAAATACATTTTTTTTATTTTATTATTTTTCCCTAACTAAGGGGGTGATAACGAGGGGTTTGATTTACTATTTATGGCGGTTTTTATATTTGGCAGCTGTCGCACGCTAAAAGACGCTTTTTATTGTAAAAATAGGTTTTAGCATCACCACATATTGAGAGCTATAATTTTTCCGTATTTTGACCCACCGAGTCATGTGAGGTCTTATTTTTTGCGGGACGAGTTGACGTTTTTATCGGTACCATTTTCGGGCACGTGACATTTTTTGATCGCTTTTTATTCCGATTTTTGGGACGCAGAATGAACAAAAACCAGCGTTTCATGAATTTCTTTTGGGGGAGTGCGTTTACACCGTTCTGCGTGCAGTAAAATTGATAAAGCGGTTTTATTCTTCGGGTCAGTACGGTTACAGCGATACCTCATTTAGGTTGTTTTTTTAGGTTTTCATAGAATCATAGAGTTGGAAGGGACCTCCTGGGCCATCTGGTCCAACCCCCTGCTCAAAGCAGGATTCGCTAAATCATCCCAGTCAGATGTCTGTCCAGCCTCTGTTTGAAGACTTCCATTGAAGGAGAACTCACCACTTCTCGTGGCAGCCTGTTCCACTCATTGATCACTCTAACTGTCAAAAAGTTTTTTCTAATATCTAATCTGTGTCTCCTCCCATTCAGTTTCATCCCATTGCTTCTAGTCTTTCCTTGTGCAAATGAGAATAAAGTTGATCCTTCTACAATGTGACAGCCCTTTAGATATTTGTAGACAGCTATTAAGTCTCCTCTCAGTCTTCTCTTTTGCAAACTAAACATTCCCAAATCCTGCAACCTTTCCTCATAAGACAGGGTTTGCAGACCGGTCACCATTCTGGTCGCTCTTTTCTGAACTTGCTCCAGTTTGTTGATGTCTTTTTTAAAATGTGGTGCCCAAAACTGGACACAATATTCCAGATGAGGTCTGACCAAAGAGGAGTAGAGGGAAATAATGACTTCACGTGATCTAGACTGTATGCTTCTGTTAATACATCCTAGAATTGCATTTGCCTTTTTTGCTGCTGCATCACACTGTTGACTCATATTCAGTCTGTAATCTATTAGTATACCCAAGTCTTTTTCACATGTGCTGTCACTTAGCCATATTCCTCCCATTCTATATATGCTTTTTCCATTTTTATTGCCCAGATGTAGTACTTTGCATTTCTCCCTGTTAAAAACCATTCTGTTTGTTTCTGCCCACTTCTCCAGTTTATTTAAATCTTTTTGAATCCTCTCTCTCTCTTCTCTAGTATTAGCTATCCCTCCTAGCTTTGTGTCATCAGCAAATTTAATCAGTTTACCCTCAATTCCTTCATCTAAATCGTTGATAAAGATGTTGAACAATACAGGGCCCAGGACAGAGCCCTGTGGTACCCCACTTGAGACATTCTTCCAACTCGATGTGCAGCCATTTACGACCACTCTTTGGGTCCGATCACTAAGCCAGTTATGAATCCACCTAACAGTTGCCTTGTCCATTCCATACTTAATCATTTTTTCAATAAGGATTGTATGAGAGACTTTGTCAAATGCTTTGCTGAAGTCAAGATATACTATATCTACAGCATTTCCTTGATCCACCCAATCAGTGATACCGTCATAGAAGGAAATTAAGTTAGTCTGACATGACTTATTAGTTACAAACCCATGCTGACTCTGTTTAATCACTTCATTCTTATCCAGGTATTGACATACATGTTGTTTAATAATTTGTTCAAAGATCTTTCCTGGTATAGAAGTCAGACTCACCGGCCTATAGTTACCTGGGTCCACCTTCTTCCCCTTTTTGAAGATAGGAACAACATTTGCTCTTCTCCAGTCTTCTGGCACTTCTCCTGTTCTCCAAGAATTTTCAAAGATTATAGAGAGGGGTTCAAAAATTTCTTTTGCTATCTCCTTCAGTACTCTGGGGTGTAATTCATCTGGACCTGGAGACTTGAATTCATTTAGGCTAGCTAAGTGTTTCCTCACTATCTTTCTGTTTATAGATATCCTGGATTCTTCTATTCCCTTAATAGGACAGTGAATAACAGTTGATGTTACATTTCCTTTCTGAGAGAAAACAGATGCAAAATAGGAATTTAAAAGTTCAGCCTTCTCAACATCCTGTCTTACCATTTCATCATTTTCATCCTGTAAAAATCCTATAGCATCTTTGACTTTTCTTTTACTTTTGACATATCCCCAAAATCCTTTATTATTGCTTTTGACATCTCTTGCAAGCCTCAATTCATTTTCAGCTTTAGCTAATCTGATTTGTGCCCTGCAGGTTCTGCAGACAGCATTATATTCTTCTTTAGATATGCCTCCCTCTTTCCATTTTATAAACTTTTTTTCTTCCTTTTTAGCATGTGCTTAAGTTCTGTGTTCATCCATCCTGGTTTCCTTAACTGCTTCCTATTCTTCCCTCTTTTCGGAATTGTTAACAACTGTGCTTTGAGAATTTCATTTTTCAAGATTTCCCATCCTTCCTGGACATTTTTGTCTTTAAGGATATCCAGCCATTGGATCCCTCCAATTCTCTTTCTGAATCCCTTAAAATCTGCCTTTCTGAAATCTAACCTTGACGTCTGAGTCTTCACAGGTCTTCCGCCTCTAGTTATCCAAAATTCTAAAATAGCATGGTCGCTACCTCCTAGGGTCCCAGCCACTTTTACCTCCTCAACCATTTCCTCCCTGTTTATAAGGATTAGATCCAAGGTAGCAGTTCCCCTTGTTTTCTCCCTTACCTTTTGGAAGATAAAGTTGTCAGCAAGAGAGGATAAGAATTTCCTTGACCTGTTAGTTTTGCCTGAGAGAGATTCCCAA
Organism: Dendrobates tinctorius; assembly: GCF_039654945.1. NCBI lineage: Eukaryota > Metazoa > Chordata > Amphibia > Anura > Dendrobatidae > Dendrobates > Dendrobates tinctorius. Next base: position 867,343 of record NW_027362108.1, read on the forward strand.
CAAATGTCTGGATAGTTGAAATCTCCCATGACAACTATGTCATATTTTTTGGAGAACTTGGCCATTTGATGCATAAAGAGTTCATCCATAGCTTCAGCTTGCACAGGCGGCCTGTAGTAAATGCCTACAATGGTGTCCTTTCCATTGTTCTGTCCTTGTATTCTTACCCAAACAGTTTCCACAGAACTCCCAGTCTCTGAAGCTTCAATCTCTGTGCAGATATACGCGTTTCTAACATACAATGCGACACCCCCTCCTCGTTTATCAAGTCTGTTTCTTGCAAATAAGTTGTATCCTTCTAGTCTTGTATTCCAATCATGTGTATTGTCCCACCAAGTTTCAGTGATTCCAATGACATCATATTTCTTTTCCTGTGTTAGTAGTTCCAATTCTCCTTGTTTGTTGCCCATGCTTTGTGCATTAGTATAGAAACATTTTAGTTTGTGATTGGTTTCTCTTTATCCAATATTTTTATTAATTAGATTCTTTCGTCTTTGTTCTTCCTTTCCACTTCTAATAGCAGAGTTCTCGATAGCATTTGTCAGGTGTATGGCTTTTTCTGGTCTTTTGCTTCCCTTCCCATGTTGTTCTAGTTTAAAGCTCTCCTTACAAGTGTAGCAAGGCGACTTCCAAATACATGCTTACCAGTCTTCGTAAGGTGCACCCCATCTCTAGCAAGTAGTCCATCGTATAAGTAGTTCACTCCGTGATCCAGAAATCCAAATCGTTGCTGACGGCACCATCGACGTAGCCAGCGTAGCCGGCGATTGTCGGTTTTATGCAATGAAAACTATTTTATATAAAAAATAATTATTTTTGCATCGCTTTATTCTGCGAGCTATAACTTTTTTATTTTTTCACTGATGATGCTGTGTGGCGGCTCTTTTTTGTGGGACAAGATGCCATTTTCAGCGGTACCATGGATATTTATATGCGTCTTTTTGATCGCGCGTTATTACACTTTTTGTTTGGCGGTATGATAAATCATTTTTTGCTTCGTTTTTTATTTTTATTTTTTAAGGGGTTCGCTAAAGGGGTTAACTAACGGGACAGTTTTATAGGGCGGGTCGTTACGGACGCGGCGATACCTAATATGTGTACTTTTTATTTTATTTATTTTTTTCAAAAAATGAATATTGGGGAATATTTTTTTTTTTTTTTTTTTTTACTAATTTATTTGGCGATTTTTTTAAAATTATTTTTACACTTTTTTTTTAATTTATTACACAGTCCCAGGTGGGACATCACTGTCCTGTGACAGATCGCTGATCTGTCACATCACAGATCACTGTGACAGATCAGCGATCTGTCACAGGCATTGAAGCAGACTTCCTCTTGCCTGCGCTTTGCAGGCACTGAGGAAGCCAGCTTCCTGCAGGCCCCCGAAGGCCCCCGTCGCCATCTTGGATTCGGGGGCCTGGAGGAAAGGAGCCCCCCGCAGCAGCGCTGCACATTGCGCTGCTGTGGGGGGCTCAGGGAAGCACGGAGGGAGCCCCCTCCCTGCCGATGCTTCCCTTTAACTCCTGGTACACCGCGATCATGTTTGATCGCGGTGTGCAAGGGGTTAACGTGCCGGGGGCGGTCCGTGACCGTCCCTGACACATTGTGCCGGGTGTCAGCTGTGATAATCAGCTGACACCCGGCCGCGATCAGCGGTGCTCACCACATGGGCGCCGCTGATCGCTGAGACGTACTATCCCGTCCATGGGCATAGGGGCCCAGGTCCCATGGACGGGATAGTACGTCGGATGGCAGGAAGGGGTTAAATATTTGATAGACTCGAAAAAAAACAATTAGTGGGAGAAAAGGTAGTCACTTATTAATGAGACAAATAGAAGAATATTTACCGTATACACTCGTGTATAAGCCGAGTTTTTCAGCACTTTTTTTGTGCTGAAAACACCCCCCTTGGCTTATACACGAGTCACGGTCCCAGAAAGCCGGCAGAGGAGGGGAGCAGCAGGTCACAGGGGCCATCAGCTTCCATCACACCATACTCACATGCCTGCACGCCTCTCCGCTCCCTTAGGCGTGGAGCGCATATTCATTACCTTAATGAGCAGTACCACATGATCACTCGACAGGAAGAGCTGCAGGCTCCGGTTGTAATGTCTGTCTGCGGTCTGGGCTGCAGCCAGACAACACCCCGAGAAACACTGATACCCTTTACCCCTATACAGGGATCTGGATTTATAGCAGAGCCCAGGAGGTGCTGTCTGAATAGGAGCAGTGGCCAGAGCAGGACGGTCGCCAGAGAGGGAGTTCCAATACAGGACAAAAACGTGGTAGTATCTGGGTCTAAACCAGTCGGGCAGCAGGGTACAAAAACGTTAGGCAGAAGCAGAGTCAGAAGTCCAGGCCAAGGTCAGAGTTATTCAACTATAGCAATTCACACAGTAACACGCAGGGGAACCAAGAATATATCCGGCGGCTTGCAAGACCAGTCCCAAGGTATTTGAGGGATCAGGTCACCCCTCACAGGTTCCCGGACTGCTGACGTCATCAGTACCGCCCCCAGGACCAGGCCAGATGATGATGCAGTAACCTTCTGATGACTGACAGAGGGGCGGAGCCTGCGCCCACCAGATGCCTGCACAGGTGCCCTTACTCTGTCAGCACCATAACTCACGGGCGAGTGACCGCGCCCAGAACAGCAGACCCCGAATTAAAAGGCAACGTGACAGACCGGCGCCTCCTAGAGGCTAAAGCCGGGACAGTAGGCCCTGAGTCTGATGCGAAGTGGCGGTCCGGCGCCTCCTAGAGGCCGCGACCAGAACAGCAGGCCCCAAGTCTGGAGGCGACGTGACAGTACCCCCCCTTCCAAGAGGGGGCTCCGGACCCTCAAAACCCGGTTTGTCCAGGTGAAGGAGGTGAAACCTTCTAATTAATGCCTTGGCATGGATGTTCCTTGCGGGGACCCAGGACCTCTCCTCCGGGCCGTAGCCCTTCCAGTGTACAAGATACTATATGGAGCCTCTCACCAGGCGGGAGTCAAGGATACCCTGGACTTCATACTCTAAAGCTCCCCCGACCGAAACAGGAGGAGGGGGGGACTGGACAGGGTGAATGGGAGAACGATAAGGCTTGCGGAGAGACCTGTGGAATACGTTAGGTAATTTGAATGTGGAAACTGTGGAAGTTTTAAGCGGAAGGCTACTGGGTTAACCACCTCGATAATTTCGTATGGGCCGATGAACCTGGGACCCAGTTTGGCAGATGGTACCTTAAGCTTGATATTTTTTGTAGAGAGCCAAACCTTATCGCCACCTCCCAGGTGCGGCCCCTTAGATCGTCGTCTATTTGAGGCCGAAGCCTGTCTAACCTGAGCCCCTTACAAATTTGAATTAACCTCAGACCAAATCGTTTTCAGCCGATGTATATTTTGCTCAACCCCAGGGAGCTCCGACATCCTGGCCGAAAACGACTCAAAGCGCGGATGTAGTCCAAGGTTACAGAAAAAGGGGGTAGTTTTAATGGAGTCCTGATATCGATTATTGAGCGCGAACTCAGCCAATGGCAGATGTTCCACCCAATCGGACTGATGTCCTGACACATAACAGCGGAGGTATTGTTCCAGAGCTTGGTTAGTACTCTCAGTTTGACCATTGGTCTCGGGATGGTATGCCGAGGAGAAGGACAACTCCACACCGATGCGTCTACAGAACGCCCTCCAGAACTTCGAGACAAACTGGGTACCCCTGTCGGACACAATATTTGTCGGAACGCCGTATGTGCAGAATGAACAGCTTACTTAAAGTTTCAGAGTTAGGCAAGCCAGAAAGGGGAATAACATGACACTGCTTGCTGAACCTGTCTACCACCACCTAGATACAAGTTTTCCCATCTGAGGGTGGCAAATCTGTAATGAAGTCCATGGAGATGTGGGTCCATGGACTCTCAGGGGTGGTCAAGGACTGAAGCCAGCCGGCAGGGCGGCTATGGAGGGATTTGGCATGGGCACAGACTTCACACGCAGAAACATAGTCTTTACAGTCCTTGGCCACCGTCGGCCACCAAAAGTTCCTGGTTACCAGCCTGGTGGTATTATTGAGACCGGGATGGCCTGCCAGGACAGAGTCGTGTGATTCTTTTAGAACCTGCAGACGAAGGTTAGCTGGAACAAACAATTTTTTTGGGGGCGTAGCGTCAGGGGCTTGCTCTGAAGACCTACGGATCTCCTCCAGAAGGTCCAAAGACACTGCCGACACGACGATTCCATTAGCCAATATCGGTACTGGTTCACAGTCCTCGGTCTGTGTGGGGCAAAAACTGCGAGAGAGGGCATCTGCCCTCACATTTTTAGTACCGGGGCGAAAAGTAATTAAAAAAATCAAACCTGGAGAAAAACAAGGCCCACCTGGCCTGCCTGGGATTTAGTCTCTTAGCTGACTCTAGGTAGGTTAAGTTTTTGTGGTCTGTAATAACAGTGACCTTGTGTTTGGCACCTTCGAGGAAGTGGCGCCATTCCTCGAAGGCCCATTTGATCGCCAATAATTCTCAATTACCAATGTCATAGTTTCTCTCCGTGGTAGAGAATTTGTGGGAGAAAAACGCACACAGGCGAAGCTGAGTGAGGGATGCAGTGCCTTGCGATAGCACTGCTCCCACTCCGACCTCGGAGGCATCCACTTCCACAACAAATGGGCGGTCTAAGTCCGGTTGCACCAAAACCGGGTTGGCCACGAAGCACTCTTTCAGTGTGGAAAATGCCTGAATAGCCTCAGGATTCCAATTGGTCACGTCCGCCCCTTTTCGAGTAAGGTCCCTGAGTGGCTTGGCAATCTCCGAGAAACCCCTGATAAACTTGCAGTAGTAATTCGCGAATCCCAAAAACTGCTGCAGCGTCTTCAGCGATTTGGGTTGCACCCAAGCCTTAATAGGTTGAATCTTGGCAGGATCCATGCGAAACCCCTTGCCTGAGACCATGTATCCTAAAAACTGTACCTCTTCGGCAAAGAAAACACATTTTTCCAGTTTCGCAAACAAAGAGTGTTCTCGCAGTCTCTGCTGCACCGACCTGACGTGTTGAGTATGTGTCACAGGGTCAGCAGAGAAAATCAAAATGTCATCAAGATACACGACGACATACACCCCACAAATGTCTCTGAAAACATCATTGACGAAGTGTTGAAATACTGCAGGGGCGCTACTGAGTCCGAACGGCATTACCAGGTATTCAAAGTGACCAAGAGGTGTATTAAAGGCCGTTTTCCATTCGTCACAGTTTCTTATGCGGACCAGATTATATGCCCCCTGGAGGTCAAGTTTAGTAAACCAGTGGGCTCCCAGTAGCTGATTAAACAGATCAGGAATGAGTGGAAGCGGATACTGGTTTTTTACAGTAATAGCGTTAAGCTCACGACAATCTATACATGGTCTGAGTCCACCATCTTTTTTTCCTACAAAGAAAAACCCAGCCCCTACAGGTGAAGTGGAGGGTCTAATAAAACCTTTTTGCAGGCTGTCTGCTATGTAGTCATTCATGGCTACACGCTCAGGACCAGAGAGGTTAAATATTCTCCCCTTAGGGAGGCGGGCACCTGGGACCAAGTCGATAGGACAGTGATACTCTCTATGAGGAGGTAGTTTCTCAGACTCCACTATGGAGAAGACATCTTCATAATCTCTGAGCGCATATGGAATAGAGGGGTTTTTAATTTTAACTTGGTTCACTGACAGTGACATACAGTTACTCTGACACCGTGGACTCAAGCGCACGATATCACCTAAGCGCCAGTCAATAACCGGATTATGCTGGTGCAACCATGGCATGCCTAACATAACCGGATTAGATAAATTATGTAGAACAAAAAATGATATCTGTTCGTTGTGTAATGCCCCCACTGACATAGTAATGTCTGCAGTAACAAACTCCACTCCACCCTGGATAATGGATGTACCATTGATCGCAGTGGTCTGAATAGGGGCATTAAGTCTTAGCAGTGGTACACAGAGATTCCTTGCGAGCAAAAAATCCATGAAATAGCCCGCAGAACCACAATCCACATAAGCCTTCACATACAGGGATTTATTAGAAAATGAGTGTGAGACGGGTAACAAAAGTTTAGCCGCATTTGCGGGCAATACCTGAGCCTCTGGGCCAGCACGACCAGAGCTGCCCAGAGGCCGACGACCCAGGAATGTGGATCTCTGACGCTCAGCATTTCCCTGGCCTCCAGGCTGCAGCATGCTGGTGTAGGAAGATGGGAGTGTTCCTTCAGGCTGTGCTCTGGAGCAGGTGTTAGGCCAGGAAATCAGCTCAGACAGAAGAAGAAAAAAAAAAAATTCAGGAGACTGCTTTTATATATGGTGAACATATACACAAAAAGCAAGTTTTTTTTCCTTGTATTATTTTGGGCCGGATATAATGTAACGTCCGTCTGCGGTCTGGGCTGCAGCCAGACAACACCCCGAGAAACACTGATACCCTTTACCCCTATACAGGGATCTGGATTTATAGCAGAGCCCAGGAGGTGCTGTCTGAATAGGAGCAGTGTCCAGAGCAGGACGGTCGCCAGAGAGGGAGTTCCAATACAGGACAAAAACGTGGTAGTATTCGGGTCTAAACCAGTCGGGCAGCAGGGTACAAAAACGTTAGGCAGAAGCAGAGTCAGAAGTCCAGGCCAAGGTCTGAGTCATAACCAGGAGGGCAGCAGAGATACAGAATCGTTAGGCAGAAGCAGAGTCAGAAGTCCAGGCCAAGGTCAGAGTCATAAATCAGGAGGGCAGCAGAGGTACAGAATCATTAGGCAGAAGCAGAGTCAGAAGTCCAGGCCAAGGTCATAGTTATTCAACTATAGCAAGTAACACACAGGGGAACCAAGAATATATCCGGCGGCTTGCAAGACCATTCCCAAGGTATTTGAGGGATCAGGTCACCCCTCACAGGTTCCCGGACTGCTGATGTCATCAGTACCGCCCCAGGACCAGGCCAGATGATGATGCAGTAACCTTCTGATGACTGACAGAGGGGCGGAGCCTGCGCCCACCAGATGCCTGCACAGGTGCCCTTACTCTGTCAGCACCATAACTCACGGGCGAGTCACGGCGCCTCCTAGTGACCGCGCCCAGAACAGCAGACCCCGAATTAAAAGGCAACGTGACAGACCGGCGCCTCCTAGAGGCTAAAGCCGGGACAGTAGGCCCTGAGTCTGATGCGACGGAACCACGGCCCCTCCCAGTGGCCGAGGCAGGAACAGCCGTCCCTGAGTCTGACGACGAAGTGGCGGTCCGGCGCCTCCTAGTGGCCGCGATCGGAACAGCAGGCCCCAAGTCTGGCGGCGACGTGACACCGGCAGCCAGAACGAGCTGCAAAGCCACCAGGGAGGTAAAAAGGATGGTTTTACCAGTTATAGGGCGTGCTGGGTCTGCTGGACAATTGTTTCTCCAAGGATCATTGTGGATACAGGGACCTCATTGCTTACTGATCAGGCACCAGGAAGCCCTGGATGAGATCTGGAGTTTCCGCTGTAGAGTCTCTGATACTTGCCTGGAGTTCATCCTGAGCCATCTGATTCATGAATACAATGCCAGTCCTGTAGTGAACATTGGCACCGATGTATAATGAAGCTCTGCAGATTCCCGAGGGCTGGTTAACTCTTCAGCCACAGCACAGGTCTCTGCTGATGTCAGGGGGTGGTCTCACGGTCCCCCTGACTATTGTGCTCAGTGCTATAATTGTGTCCCCTTTATGTTGAGGGCTGGTCCTGGCCTATGAATGGCTGATAACAGGGACCCATAGCTGCAGCACTGGAGTAGCGTGGGGGAGGGCGGTCCGCCCCAGGCGGCACGTGTGTGGGGGCGGCGCAGCAGCATGACAGCTCCTCGGCTGCTTTTAGGAAAGGCCCCAGCAGCCGTGTTGCTATGGTAACACTGTAGGACTACATTACCTGTCATGCCTCGGGCGTGCGTTCCTGGTATGACCCCGCTGCAGCGCTGTAGATTGGCAGTCACATGACCGTGGGATCTGCCGAGGCTTCGGCTGTCACATGCCCAAACAACGAGCGGAGCGGCCGCACAGCATGGAGCATGGCCAATGTGGCCAACAGGGTGTCGTGGTCCGGCCGGGAGCAGCTGGAGGAGGCTGGGGAGAGCACGCCGCTGCTGAACGGAGCCGGCAACCAGCAGGTGAGGGCGGGAGGAGGGATACTGGGAATTGGGGGGCTGTGCAGATAGGTGACCATGGCGAGGCTGTGCAGGGGAGGACATGGGGGGGCTCTGTAGGGGGAGGACGTGGGGGGCTGTGCAGGGGAGGACATGGGGGCTCTGTAGGGAGAGGACATGGGGGGCTCTGTAGGGAGAGGACATGGGGGGGCTCTGTAGGGAGAGGACATGGAGGGGCTCTGTAGGGAGAGGACATGGGGGGCTGTGCAGGGGGAGGACATGGGGGGCTGTGCAGGGGAGGACATGGGGGGGCTCTGTAGAGGGAGGACATGGGGGGGCTCTGTAGGGGAGGACATGGGCTGTGCAGGGGAGGACATGGGGGGCTGTGCAGGGGAGGACATGGGGGCTCTGTAGGAGGGACATGGGGGGGCTGTATGGAGAGGACATGGGGGGGCTCTGTAGGGAGAGGACATGGAGGGGCTCTGTAGGGAGAGGACATGGGGGGTTGTGCAGGGGGAGGACATGGGGGGCTGTGCAGGGGAGGACATGGGGGGGCTCTGTAGAGGGAGGACATGGGGGGGCTCTGTAGGGGAGGACATGGGCTGTGCAGGGGAGGACATGGGGGGCTGTGCAGGGGAGGACATGGGGGGCTGTGCAGGGGAGGACATGGGGGCTCTGTAGGAGGGACATGGGGGGGCTGTGCAGGGGGAGTACATGGGGAGGGGAGGACATGGGGGGCTGTGCAGGGGGGTAAACGGGGGGCTGTGCAAGGGAGAACATGAGGGCTCTGTAGGGAGTGTACTGTGGTTCTGTGCAGGGGGAGGACACATGGGTCTCCTTACACTGTTTTATGGTGCGGCTCTATGAAGGGCAGTGGTGGCGGTTCAGTAGGGTCATCAAGCTAATACATACATATATATATAGAGAACTGCAAGAAGATGAAAGTCTAGAAATGTAGAAATAATAACAGCAGAGTTAGTAGTAGACTAAAAATTAGATCTTTGAGTGTAGTGTGGGCTCTTCGGATGCTTCCGAAATATCAACGACCAAAGGGGCGGCAAATTTTTCGACCGCCCCGGGCGCCACAAACAGTTGCTACGCCACTGAGCTGCAGGAATGTATAATGTGTATAATGTGCACAGTAATGAATGTTCTAAATTTTCACTGTCATTACCAAGAATTATCCGTGTTATATGGCCGGAACAAGATGCAGTGCCACCGACGGCGCGCAGCAAGGTAAATAGGATGTTTTTTTTCTTAACAGGAATCATACCTACAAAGATAGGGGATAAGGAGCCATGCATACAATGACAGGGACGGGGGAACCATGCATACCACGGTAGGGATGAGTGGTCAATGCACACCCGGCTTATACTCAAGTCAATAAGTTTACCCAGTTTTTCGAGGCAAAAGTTGGTGCCTCGGCTTGTACTCGGGTCGGCTTATACTCGAGTATATACGGTAATAGGTAAAATCTGACAAGAATAAACAATAATTTGCAGTTAGCCCAATCGTGGGGATAAATAGCTGAGAAATAAATAGTGATTAGTATATCTTAATAAATATATTGCAATTCGCTCTGTACAAAGCTGTGAAAAAAAATGGTAGTTACTATTTCCATTAAGTATTGCACTCAAACAGTTGATTAACCAAGAGAGATGGCATGTACCCGAATAGAATTCTCCTAGAGGCTGCAAATAAGAGCGGCAGGAAGTAAAGGGTTAATAGGTACATAGAACACAATTGGGTGAAAATATTAAATGGTCATGAGCAATATGTCCTGGCATAAAGAGTGTGATTATATCCTTAGTCCATAGTTAATGCTTGGTATAAACCTGCATTCATAAAATATTCCAATGTCTATAGCCGTGGGGAGAGCTGCCCCGGCCGATGACGGATACACCAAGTACTTTCTCCAATGAGTGGAGGGCTCGTGCCCTGTGAAATAGCGCGCTGAACAGTACATGGTGATTTCACCATATATAGTTGTATGTGAGTGTTGCTACTCACAATACCTCCGATGGTCTGCGTAGAATCCGGTGACTGCATTCTGGCTGGTGCAGTAAAAGTCGGACTTGGGAGATGCGGTTATATGCCGAGGTGTAGTGTGAGACCAGCGGTCCTGCGCTCCAGCTGTCGGCAGGGATCCGGTCACTCTGGTCGATAGCTGCGTCCCGGCAGATGTGCAGTAGGAGCAGGACCTGTGTGACGCAGTGGATCACGTGGTGCCGTGTAACTGCTGCTAGATGGAGGTACGGGTGGCAAAAAGGGCCGAAACCAACGCGTTTCGGAAAACTCAGCTTCTTTCTTCAGGTCCGGGACATATTGCTTATGACCATTTAATATTTTCACCCAATTGTGTTCTATATACATATTAACCCTTTACTTCTAGGAGAATTCTATTCGGGTACATGCCATCTCTCCTTGGTTAATCAACTGTTTGAGTGCAATACTTACTATTTCCATTAACTACCATTTTTTTCACAGCTTTGTACTGGGCGAGTTGCAATATATTCATTAAGATATACTAATCACTATTTATTTCTCAGCTATTTATCCCCACGATTGGACCAACTGCAGTTTATTGTTTATTCTTGTCAGGTTTTACCTATTAAATATTCTTCTATTTGTCTCATTAATAAGTGACTAGCTTTTCTCCCACATCTTGGTTTTTTCAGCGCGAGTCTATCACAAATATTTATAATCCTTTCGATTTCCTTGTGGTTGGTATCTAGAGTCGCAGCAGTTACAAAACCTTTTACACAGGTGCCACTTTATCGCTCTCCTTCATTTTTTGATTTTAACAATTTTTCCCTGGATCTGTAGCTGGATATTTCCTGCTTTTGAATTGCCTCCTATATACAGTGTGAGCCTCCACATTGCTTCCTATATACAGTATGAGGCCGCATATAGCCTCCTATATACAGTAGGAGCCTGCACAGCGCTTCCTATATACAGTATGAAGCCGCATATAGCCTCCTATATACAGTATGAGCCTGCACAGCGCTTCCTATATACAGTATGAGTCTGCACATAGTCTCCTATATACAGTATGAGCCTGCACATCGCTTCCTATATACAGTATGAGACCGCATATAGCCTCCTATATACAGTATGAGGCCGCATATAGCCTCCTACATACAGTATGAGCTTGCACAGCGCTTCCTATATACAGTATGAGCCTGCACATCGCTTTCCATATACAGTATGAGGCCGCATATAGCCTCCTACATACAGTATGAGGCCACATATAGCCTCCTATATACAGTATGAGCCTGCACATCGCTTCCTATATACAATATGAGCCTGCACATTGCTTCCTATATACAGTATGAGCCTGCACATTGCTTCCTATATACAGTATGAGTCTGCACATAGTCTCCTATATACAGTATGAGCCTGCACATCACTTCCTATATACAGTATGAGGCCGCATATAGCCTCCTACATACAGTATGAGGCTGCATATAGCCTCCTATATACAGTATGACCCTGCACATCGCTTCCCATGTACAGTATGAGACCACATATAGCCTCCTGAATACAGTATTTGCCTCCTATATACAGTATGAGGCTGCATATAGCCTTCTATATACAGTATGAGCCTGCACATCGCTTCCTATATACAGTATGAGGCCGCATATAGCCTCCTATATACAGTATGAGCCTGTACTTCGCTTCCTATATACAGTATGAGGCCGCTTATAGCCTCCTATATACAGTATGAGCACCAACATATAGCCTCCTGAATGCAGTGTTTACCTCCTATATACAGTATGAGCCTGCACATTGCTTCCTATATACAGTATGAGCCTGCACATAGCCTCCTATATACAGTAGCAAAAAAAAAAAAATGATTGAATGAGAGTAATGGTTTTGGGTCCTTTCTGTAAAAATCGTATGGGTATCTTTTTAGTCTTGGTTTTAGTTTTCTGTTTTTAATTATTTTTTCCTGTGCTTATACTCCAGTTCTCTATCTTGGCATTGCAGTATATGATCTGGCATGGAATTCATTGTTGAGGGCATTTCAAGATTTTATGAAGAAACACTCCTCTCACAAGAAATCTACGGCTCTTTTCGTACCCATTGGGTCTTCAATATTTCATATTATTTGTTCACATTTTTATTCATTTTTTCTTTTTTTATTTGTTTATTTCATTTACATTTTTATTTGTTTTATTTTTATATATTTTTTTCACTCATTTTTTATTTTTTTCACAATTTTCTTTGTGTATTTTTGCTATGTATTATGCATTATACATAATTGTGTGTATAATTACTTTATGATATATGACATTTGATGTATGTATTGAATGCCATGTGTTATTTTTATGTTCATTTGTTTTTTAACAGAGACATGATATATAGTTGTTATAGTTATATGATGCACATACACTTTCATATAGCCTGCATACACATTATGCTAATTGTTAAAAAAAAATTTTAATGCTTGCATAGTGTGCTTATAATTGACACATATGTGGGTGCCTTTGCACTCTATGTCAGGCATATTCACTTTAATGGTTCATACACACCGCTATAATTATTTCAGCATCATTATGTTTTATCCCCTCACTTTCAACACTTGCTATCACTTTAAATAGTGATTATTATTCTTCATAATTATTTTATTTTCTTGTCCTCACTTGAGCGCATGCCCAGTTCTGTCCTCCCTAGGAGCCTTCTGACGTGCTCAGTCTGGTATGTGGCTGTCTCTGGCTGTTTTGCAGCTTGAGCCACTTTCATGCTGATCATAGACTCCCTGTTCATAGTGGGGACTCAACAGCGCATGCGCCGATAATGCTGTGGACGTTTAGAACTGGATACTATTGACGTCATTGTGGACACTACAGCGCAGGTCCTGAATTTTAAAAGCTTTATTAGGGAAAGCGGTTTATTGGTTGACCGCACTATATAAACTACATCCGGGGCACTTGTAAACCACGCCTCCTGAGGAAGCTGCGGCGTAACACGCGTAGGGGTGGCAGGTTTTACAGCGACATACACAGCACATGTAAGTTGTTACTTTCTAATGCAGTCCTTGTATCTTACTCTGGAATTTGTATAGACAGTTTTTACTCTGTGTACACTTAACGCCTACCAGGCTTATTTGATACAAGGCACTTATGCACTTTTTATTCAGCAGTTTACTCTGGGCACTTATTGTATGCAAAACCTTATCTGGGCATACATATTATGTAAATGGGGAGTTTGCTGTTTACTATGCATTCTATTTGTGAAAGGAAAGCAAAGAAACTACATGTTTTATACAGATAAAAACTTTATTAACTGTCAAGGTGCTGGTTTAATTATATTGTGTTTATGTCTGCTGTAACTTGCATTTAGCATTTATGCTCTGTTAATTATTCTAAATAAATTATTTAGCTTGAAAAACTCCAATTTTGATCTCTTGTGATGCTTAATAGCTCATTTATGAGATTTTTTTTGCTATTATATTTCCAGTGAGTTGAGCCTTTGAAGAATTTTTTTCCAGTATTTGGGATATATTTGTACTTTATCCTATATACAGTATGAGCCTGTACATCGCTTCCTATATACAGTATGAGGCTGCATATAGCCTCCTATACACAGTATGAGCCCACATAGCCTCCTGTATACAGTATGAGGCCGCATATAGCCTTCTACACTGCGTTCCAAATTAATATGCAAATTGGATTTAAGTGTCATAAAGATGTAATTTTTTGTTTTTCAAATAAACTCAGATGGTATTGTGTATCAGGGCTCTTTGGATCACTGAAATCAATCTCAAACGCCTGTGATAATTAGTTTACCAGGTGAGCCCAATTAAAGGAAAACTACTTAAGAATGATGTTCCACATTATTAAGCAGGGCACAGGTTTCAAGGAATTTAGGAAAGAAAACGGATCTCTCTGCTGCTGAAAAGCATCAAATAGTGCAATGCCTTGGTCATGAGATGAAAACATTAGATATTTCCCAAAAACTTAAACATGATCATCGTACTTTTAAGAGATTTGTGGTTGATTCTGAGAACAGACATGTTTGTGCTGATAAAGGCAGAATGAGGAAGGTTTCTGCCAGGCAAGTTCATCGGATTAAGAGAGCAGCTGCTAAAAAGCCATTACAAACCAGCAAACAGATATTTAAAGCTGCTGGTGCCTCTGGAGTCCCTCGAACCTCAAGGTGTAGGATCCTTCAAAGGCATGCTGTGGTGCATAAACCTACTATTCGGCCACTCCTAAACAGTGTTCACAAGCAGAAATGGTTGCAGTGGGCCCAGACATACATGAAAACTAATTTTCAAACAGTCTTGTTTACTGATGAGTGTCGAGCAACCCTGGATGGTCCAGATGGATGGAGTAGTGGATGGTTGGTGGAAGGCCACTATGCCCCAACAAGGCTGCGACGTCAGCAAGGAGGTGGAGGAGTCATGTTTTGGGCCGGAATCATGGGGAAACAGCTGGTAGGGCTCTTTAAGGTTCCTGATGGTGTGAAAATGACCTCTGCAAAGTATATAGAGTTTCTGACTGACAGCTGTCTTCCATGGTATAAAAAGCAGAAATGTGCCTTCAGGAGCAAAATCCTCTTCATGCATGAAACTGCACCATGTCATGCTGCAAAGAATACCTCTGAGTCATTGACTGCTATGGGCATAAAAGGAGATAACTCATGGTGTGGCCACCATCTTTCCCTGACCTCAACCCTATGGAGAACCTTTGGAGTATCATCAAGCGAAAGATCTATGAGGGTGGGAGGCAGTTCACATCAAAACAGCAGCTCTGGGAGGCTATTCTGACTTCATGCAAAGAAATACAAGCAGAAACTCTCCAAAAAATTCACAAGTTCAATGGATGCAAGAATTGTGAAGGTGATATCAAAGAAGGGTTCCTATGTTAACATGTAACTTGGCCTGTTAAGCTATTTAACTCCAAAATATCCTTTTTGTTCAGTGAATGTGACCTCCTAATGCTGCAAATTCCACAAATGAGCATTTTCAGTTCTTTAAAACATATCAAATGTTTAGAAATTCTACTGTGCATACTAATTTGGAACAGTGCAATTTGAGTTTTTATTCATTTTGGAGATTATACTGTTATCATTGGGAGGTTTCTTCAATAAAATTCGATGCATACTCTAACGGGTGATGACTTTTATTAGACTGACTGTCATTTGTACCGACTATTTAGGAAAATCAGAGAAAAATAGCATTTGCATAATAATTTGGAACACAGTATATATACAGTACTAGCTGAAGAGCCCGGCGCTGCCCGGGCATAGTAACTAACTGTGGTAAGTTATAGAAAATTATAATTATCCTCCATCCCATAGTCCCTGCCCATATACCCATCATACATATCCACGATCCCATAGGCCCGTGCCCATATACCCATCATACATATCCTCCATCCCATAGTCGAGTACCCATATACCCATCACATATCCTCCATCCCATAGTCCCATGCCCATATACCCATCATACATATTCTCCATCCCATAGTCCCATGCCCATATACCGATCATACATATTCTCCATCCCATGGTCCCATGCCCATATACCCATCACACATATCCTCCATCCCATAGTCCCGTGCCCATATACCCATCATACATATCCGCTATCTCATAGTCCCGTGCCCATATACAGTCATACATACAGACAATGTGATTTTCTGGATTTTTTTTTCTCAGTTTGTCTCCCATAGTTGAGGTCTACCTATGATGTAAATTACAGACGCCTCTCATCTTTTTAAGTGGTGGAACTTGCACTATTGCTGACTGACTAAATACTTTTTTTCCCCACTGTATCCTCCATCCTATAGTCCAGTGCCCATATACCCATCACACATCCTCCATCCCATAGTCCTGTGCCCATATACATATCCACCATCCCATAGTCCCGTGCCCATATACCCATCAAACATATCCTCCATCCTATAGTCCAGTGCCCATATACCCATCACACATCCCCCATCCCATAGTCCCGTGCCCATATACCCATCATACATATCCACCATCCTATAGTCCAGTGCCCATATACTCATCACACATCCTCCATTCCATAATCAACCATTATGACATCATAATGAGCGGCGGCAGGGCTTGCAACCTTTGATGACATCAGCATCGCCATGGCAAACATTGTGACATCATAATGAGGGGCGGGGCTTGATGCACACACTGCTTTCCCAGTATGCAAATAGGGGCATTGTGACAACACAATGAGGGGCGGGGCTTGACGCGCACACACTTTTTCCCCCAGTATGTAGATAGGGGCAAAATTGTTTGGTGAATTGGAATGCGCAGGGTTAAAATTTCGCCTCACAACATAGCTTAGGACGCTCTCGGGGTGCAGATGTGTGACTGTGACAAATTTTGTGGCTGTAGCTGCGACGGTGCGGATGCCTATCCCGGACATACAAACATACACACACACATACATACATACACACTTTGAGCTTTATATATTAGATGAGGCCGCATATAGTCTCCTATATACAGTATGAGCCTGCACATTGCTTCCTATATACAATATGAGCCCACATAGCCTCCTATATACAGTATGAGCCTGCACATCGCATCCTGTATACAGTATGAGGCCACATATAGCCTCCTATGTACGGTATGAGCCTGCACATCGCTTCATATATACAGTATGAGGCCGCATATAGCCTCCTATATACAGTATGAGCACCCACATATAGCCTCCTGAATACAGTTTTTGCCTCCTATATACAGTATGAGCCTGCACATTGCTTCCTATATACAATATGAGCCCACATAGCCTCCTATATACAGTATGAGCCTGCACATCGCTTCCTATATACAGTATGAGGCCACATATAGCCTCCTATGTACGGTATGAACCTGCACATCGCTTCCTATATACAGTATGAGGCCGCATATAGCCTCCTATATACAGTATGAGCACCCACATATAGCCTCCTGAATACAGTTTTTGCCTCCTATATACAGTATGAGCCTGCACATTGCTTCCTATATACAGTATGAGCCTGCACATAGCCTCCTATATACAGTATGAGCCTGTACATCGCTTCCTATATACAGTATGAGCATCCACATATAGCCTCCTATGTACAGTATGAGCCTGCGCATTGCTTCCTATAAACAGTATGAGTATCCACATAGCCTCTTATGTACAGTATGAGCCTGCACATCGCTTCCGATAAACAGTATGAGCCTGCAAATCGCTTCCTATATACAGTATGAGCCCACATATAGCCTCCTGAATACAGTGTTTGCCTCCTATATACAGTGTGAGTCCCCATATAGCCTCCTATATACAGTATGAACACTCACATATAGCCTCCTGACTACATTGTTTGCCACCATATTGCCTCCTATATACAGTGTGAGTCCCCATATAGCTCCTATATACAGTATGAGCCCCTATATAGCATCCCATATCTAACTGCTTTTACCTTGGTATCATTAATTTTCTATGAGACTACTCTGTTCTCATATTGTGCATTTATGCATTTAGTAGGGCTTAATGGAATGACTGCGCTTGTTACACATCAACTCTGTAGATGCGCTCACTTATTAGACTTTGGTTGGGGCAACTCTAAAATATAATAATGATAATGGTCCTGTCTAGTGACAAGTTTATTTTACAGGCTTCTGGAGAAAGGCACAATACCAGTCATTCAAGGGTTAAATCTTTGGAACACTGAGAGGGACTTTCTAGCCAATGAAACCACAGTATAAAACACCTGTGATAACTATGGCAACTGCGCTGATGTCATAAACACATGCATCTATGATGCAGGAGAAGATTCCAGAACCACAAGTCATTCAGCCGTAGACGGAGCCATACTTGATGTGTCTGGAGACCTGGAGCTTCATCACTCCACAATGGGAGGAAGGGGACACCGCCTAGCCAGCCAGATCAGCCATAGCGCCTAGCCAGCCAGATCAGCCATACCACCTAGCCAGCCAGATCAATGGGGTGACAGATGTTGCAGCCAGATCTCCCTCACGTCCGGTACTCGCCGCCTTCACTTTATGTGTACGGCCTGGAGAGGTCGCATTAGGCTTCTCCAAAACAAATATGACACAATGTACAAATTCAGGTACAATTTGCTGTTACATGTTGGCACTAACCTTCTAAGCCCAAGGGAAGGGCAGTCCTGCAGCCATGGTTCCCTAGAGGTTTCCACCACAGGGGGTTTTTCCTCTCCTGAGTGCTGAAGGACGATTCTTCGTGAGTCGGGGGTTCTGCCATTTTCAGTGTCTCTTTCATAGTAATTGGCTGATTCTAAATTTCAGACACTGAAAGAAATAATAATGATGAGATTTGGAATAAAATTCGGTCAATTTAACATCCAATAAAAGTGTTTTGTGTGTTTCTTTCACAATCTTCGGTTGGTGAAATTTTGTTGGGGATCAGGATCCAGCATCTATGATCAAGCCATGAAGCCAGATATGAAGGCAGAGCAATTTAACCCTGCGCTGGAAGACAGGACGGAGCAGAGATGACAAAGTGTGACTGCACAATTAGCACAAGTTCACACTCTTCCTCCCATTCAGATACACGAGGGGATTCAGGGCAGAGTTAGGACTAAAAAGCAGCCCTGGCACACAAAATTCACCAGCCCACATACAATAAGTGTCCTCAACCCAAATCGTAGAACACTGATAGGTCATGTAGGATTTTGCTTTATCCGTTACCAGGGCCGAAACAAAGTATTTTGGGTGCCCAAGGCAGATGAAGCCGAAGGCGCCCATTTTGCATTTCTACCCAGCTAATTCTTCCCTTTTCCATTAGGTCTATGACATCATGTGATTAATAACTGATGAGCTGAATCCTTCTAAGTCAGGCCCATATACATTTGTATCTCATGAACCTACAACTCCCAGTATGTCCTTAACAATGGTAAGGAGATGCTGGGAGTTACCAGTCTTTATCAGACTGTGGACTATACAGGAACCATAGTACTGATGAGACGCAGTCAGTACCAATAACTAAAAATGTACATCCTGGTACCTTATAGGTGACCTCTTCTCAGATTGAGTCTTTTCTTTCTCTTAGGCCTGTTTCACACTTCAGTAGCAGCAGGTCACAGAGGCTACCAGCTTCCAGCACACCATACTCATATGCCTGCTCGCCTCTCCGCTCCCTTAGGCGTGGAGCGCATATTCATTACCTTAATGAGCAGTACCACGTGATCACTCGACAGGAAGAGCTGCAGGCTCCGGCTGCCAGAACGAGCTGCAAAGCCACCAGGGAGGTAAAAAGGATGGTTTTACCAGTTATAGGGCGTGCTGGGTCTGCTGGACAATTGTTTCTCCAAGGATCATTATGGATACAGGGACCTCATTGCCTACTGATCAGGCACCAGGAAGCCCTGGATGAGATCTGGAGTTTCCGCTGTGGAGTCTCTGATACTTGCCTGGAGCTCATCCTGAGCCCTATATACAGTATGGGAGAGGACATGGGGGGACACTGTAGGGGAGGACATGGGGGACTCTGTAGGGGAGGACATAGGGGGACTCTGTAGGGGAGGACATAGGGGGACTCTGTAGGGGAGGACATGGGGGGACTCTGTAGGGGAGGACATGGGGGGACTCTGTAGGGGAGGACATGGGGGGACTCTGTAGGGGAGGACATGGGGGGACTCTGTAGGGGAGGTCATGGGGGGGCTGTGCAGGGGGGTAAATGAGGAGGCTGTGTAGGGGAGGACATGGGAGACTGTGCTGGGGGGGTACATGGGGAGGCTGTGTAGGGGAGGACATGGGGGGCTGTGCAGGGGGGTACACGGGGGGGCTGTGCAAGGGGAGAACATGAGGGCTCTGTAGGGAGTGTACTGTGGGTCTGTGCAGGGGGAGGACACGTGGGTCTCCTTACACTGTTTTATGGTGCAGCTCTATGCAGGGCAGTGGTGGAGGTTCAGTAGGGTCATCAAGCTAATACATACATATATATAGAGAACTACAAGAAGATTAGAAAATTAGAAATAATAACAGCAGAGTTAGTAGTAGACTAAAAATTAGATCTTTGAGTGTAGTGTGGGCTCTTCGGATGCTTCCGTAATATCAACGACTAGAGTTGAGCAAAACGGGTCGAAAAAATTCAAAAGTCGCTGACTTTTGGCAAAGTCGGGTTTCATGAAACGAAACCCGACCCTAGGATGAGGTCGGCCACGAGGTCGGCGACTTAAGCGCCAAAGTCGCGTTTCAAAAGTTTGTTTTGCGCTCTTTTTCAGCCAATCAGGATCCACGGACACTGTGGGCAACGTGATGACATAGGCACGGGTCACCACCATCTTTCAGAAGGGCATGCAAGTGATTGGCTTGCTTTGGGGGGCGTCACAGGGGGTATAAAAGGGCGTGCACGCCGACCGCCATGTTACTCATGCTGATCTCAGAATAGGGAGAGCTGCTGCTGCTGCTGCTGATTTTGTAGGGAGAGCGTTAGGCAGGGAAGAAGACACCAAAAACTGCTTCTGCTGCTAGCGATTTTGCCTGTACAACACACCAGTCACTGTGCAGTGCAAGGGGAGGCTATATAGTGGGGTATCAGTGGTGTTGGTTGTTGGGCTGCCTTCTAAGGCTTCCTGACATTCCTGCATTGCTGTTTACCCACTGCTCCGCAAACTGCTTTTTTAAAAGCAATCACAATTTTTTTTTTTTGTCCTGCTGAGAAGAAGAAAAAAAAACTGCTTCTGCTGCTAGCGATTTTGCCTGTACAACACACCAGTCACTGTGCAGTGCAAGGGGAGGCTATATAGTGGGGTATCAGTGGTGTTGGTTGTTGGGCTGCCTTCTAAGGCTTCCTGACATTCCTGCATTGCTGTTTACCCACTGCTCCGCAAACTGCTTTTTTAAAAGCAATCACAATTTTTTTTTTTGTCCTGCTGAGAAGAAGAAAAAAAAACTGCTTCTGCTGCTAGCGATTTTGCCTGTACAACACACCAGTCACTGTGCAGTGCAAGGGGAGGCTATATAGTGGTGTATCAGTGGTGTTGGTTGTTGGGCTGCCTTCTAAGGCAGCAGAAATATGATGTAATTGGAATCACTGAAACTTGGTGGGACAATACACATGATTGGAATACAAGACTAGAAGGATACAACTTATTTGCAAGAAACAGACTTGATAAACGAGGAGGGGGTGTCGCATTGTATGTTCGAAATGCGTATATCTGCACAGAGATTGAAGCTTCAGAGACTGGGAGTTCTGTGGAAACTGTTTGGGTAAGAATTCAAGGACAGAACAATGGAAAGGACACCATTGTAGGCATTTACTACAGGCCGCCTGTGCAAGCTGAAGATATAGATGAACTCTTTATGCATCAGATGGCCAAGTTCTCCAAAAAATATGACATAGTTGTCATGGGAGATTTCAACTATCCAGACATTTGTTGGGAATCTCTCTCAGGCAAAACTAACAGGTCAAGGAAATTCTTATCCTCTCTTGCTGACAACTTTATCTTCCAAAAGGTAAGGGAGAAAACAAGGGGAACTGCTACCTTGGATCTAATCCTTATAAACAGGGAGGAAATGGTTGAGGAGGTAAAAGTGGCTGGGACCCTAGGAGGTAGCGACCATGCAATTTTAGAATTTTGGATTACTAGAGGTGGAAGACCTGTGAAGACTCAGACGTCAAGGTTAGATTTCAGAAAGGCAGATTTTAAGGGATTCAGAAAGAGAATTGGAGGGATCCAATGGCTGGATATCCTTAAAGACAAAAATGTCCAGGAAGGATGGGAAATCTTGAAAAATGAAATTCTCAAAGCACAGTTGTTAACAATTCCGAAAAGAGGGAAGAATAGGAAGCATTTAAGGAAACCAGGATGGATGAACACAGAACTTAAGCACATGCTAAAAAGGAAGAAAAAAATGTTTATAAAATGGAAAGAGGGAGGCATATCTAAAGAAGAATATAATGCTGTCTGCAGAACCTGCAGGGCACAAATCAGATTATCTAAAGCTGAAAATGAACTGAGGCTTGCAAGAGATGTCAAAAGCAATAATAAAGGATTTTGGGGATATGTCAAAAGTAAAAGAAAAGTCAAAGATGCTATAGGATTTTTACAGGATGAAAATGATGAAATGGTAAGACAGGATGTTGAGAAGGCTGAACTTTTAAATTCCTATTTTGCATCTGTTTTCTCTCAGAAAGGAAATGCAACATCAACTGTTATTCACTGTCCTATTAAGGGAATAGAAGAATCCAGGATATCTATAAACAGAAAGATAGTGAGGAAACACTTAGCTAACCTAAATGAATTCAAGTCTCCAGGTCCAGATGAATTACACCCCAGAGTACTGAAGGAGATAGCAGAAGAAATTTTTGAACCCCTCTCCATAATCTTTGAAAATTCTTGGAGAACAGGAGAAGTGCCAGAAGACTGGAGAAGAGCAAATGTTGCTCCTATCTTCAAAAAGGGGAAGAAGGTGGACCCAGGCAACTATAGGCCGGTGAGTCTGACTTCTATACCAGGAAAGATCTTTGAACAAATTATTAAACAACATGTATGTCAATACCTGGATAAGAATGAAGTGATTAAACAGAGTCAGCATGGGTTTCTAACTAATAAGTCATGTCAGACTAACTTAATTTCCTTCTATGACGGTATCACTGATTGGGTGGATCAAGGAAATGCTTTAGATATAGTATATCTTGACTTCAGCAAATCATTTGACAAAGTCTCTCATACAATCCTTATTGAAAAAATGACTAAGTATGGAATGGACAAGGCAACTGTTAGGTGGATTCATAACTGGCTTAGTGATCGGACCCAAAGAGTGGTCGTAAATGGCTGCACATCCAGTTGGAAGAATGTCTCAAGTGGGGTACCACAGGGCTCTGTCCTGGGCCCTGTATTGTTCAACATCTTTATCAACGATTTAGATGAAGGAATTGAGGGTAAACTGATTAAATTTGCTGATGACACAAAGCTAGGAGGGATAGCTAATACTAGAGAAGAGAGAGAGAGGATTCAAAAAGATTTAAATAAACTGGAGAAGTGGGCAGCAACTAACAGAATGGTTTTTAACAGGGAGAAATGCAAAGTACTACATCTGGGCAATAAAAATGAAAAAAGCATATATAGAATGGGAGGAATAGGGCTAAGTGACAGCACATGTGAAAAAGACTTGGGTATACTAATAGAATCATAGAATCATAGAATCATAGAATCGTAGAGTTGGAAGGGACCTCCTGGGCCATCTGGTCCAACCCCCTGCTCAAAGCAGGATTCGCTAAATCATCCCAGTCAGATGTCTGTCCAGCCTCTGTTTGAAGACTTCCATTGAAGGAGAACTCACCACTTCTCGTGGCAGCCTGTTCCACTCATTGATCACTCTAACTGTCAAAAAGTTTTTTCTAATATCTAATCTGTGTCTCCTCCCATTCAGTTTCATCCCATTGCTTCTAGTCTTTCCTTGTGCAAATGAGAATAAAGTTGATCCTTCTACAATGTGACAGCCCTTTAGATATTTGTAGACAGCTATTAAGTCTCCTCTCAGTCTTCTCTTTTGCAAACTAAACATTCCCAAATCCTGCAACCTTTCCTCATAAGACAGGGTTTGCAGACCGGTCACCATTCTGGTCGCTCTTTTCTGAACTTGCTCCAGTTTGTTGATGTCTTTTTTAAAATGTGGTGCCCAAAACTGGACACAATATTCCAGATGAGGTCTGACCAAAGAGGAGTAGAGGGAAATAATGACTTCACGTGATCTAGACTGTATGCTTCTGTTAATACATCCTAGAATTGCATTTGCCTTTTTTGCTGCTGCATCACACTGTTGACTCATATTCAGTCTGTGATCTATTAGTATACCCAAGTCTTTTTCACATGTGCTGTCACTTAGCCCTATTCCTCCCATTCTATATATGCTTTTTCCATTTTTATTGCCCAGATGTAGTACTTTGCATTTCTCCCTGTTAAAAACCATTCTGTTAGTTGCTGCCCACTTCTCCAGTTTATTTAAA
This sequence comes from Dendrobates tinctorius, assembly GCF_039654945.1. Lineage (NCBI taxonomy): Eukaryota > Metazoa > Chordata > Amphibia > Anura > Dendrobatidae > Dendrobates > Dendrobates tinctorius. The sequence continues at coordinate 891,380 of NW_027362108.1, forward strand.
TCTTTTTGAATCCTCTCTCTCTCTTCTCTAGTATTAGCTATCCCTCCTAGCTTTGTGTCATCAGCAAATTTAATCAGTTTACCCTCAATTCCTTCATCTAAATCGTTGATAAAGATGTTGAACAATACAGGGCCCAGGACAGAGCCCTGTGGTACCCCACTTGAGACATTCTTCCAACTGGATGTGCAGCCATTTACGACCACTCTTTGGGTCCGATCACTAAGCCAGTTATGAATCCACCTAACAGTTGCCTTGTCCATTCCATACTTAATCATTTTTTCAATAAGGATTGTATGAGAGACTTTGTCAAATGCTTTGCTGAAGTCAAGATATACTATATCTACAGCATTTCCTTGATCCACCCAATCAGTGATACCGTCATAGAAGGAAATTAAGTTAGTCTGACATGACTTATTAGTTACAAACCCATGCTGACTCTGTTTAATCACTTCATTCTTATCCAGGTATTGACATACATGTTGTTTAATAATTTGTTCAAAGATCTTTCCTGGTATAGAAGTCAGACTCACTGGCCTATAGTTACCTGGGTCCACCTTCTTCCCCTTTTTGAAGATAGGAACAACATTTGCTCTTCTCCAGTCTTCTGGCACTTCTCCTGTTCTCCAAGAATTTTCAAAGATTATAGAGAGGGGTTCAAAAATTTCTTCTGCTATCTCCTTCAGCACTCTGGGGTGTAATTCATCTGGACCTGGAGACTTGAATTCATTTAGGCTAGCTAAGTGTTTCCTCACTATCTTTCTGTTTATAGATATCCTGGATTCTTCTATTCCCTTAATAGGACAGTGAATAACAGTTGATGTTACATTTCCTTTCTGAGAGAAAACAGATGCAAAATAGGAATTTAAAAGTTCAGCCTTCTCAACATCCTGTCTTACCATTTCATCATTTTCATCCTGTAAAAATCCTATAGCATCTTTGACTTTTCTTTTACTTTTGACATATCCCCAAAATCCTTTATTATTGCTTTTGACATCTCTTGCAAGCCTCAATTCATTTTCAGCTTTAGATAATCTGATTTGTGCCCTGCAGGTTCTGCAGACAGCATTATATTCTTCTTTAGATATGCCTCCCTCTTTCCATTTTATAAACATTTTTTTCTTCCTTTTTAGCATGTGCTTAAGTTCTGTGTTCATCCATCCTGGTTTCCTTAACTGCTTCCTATTCTTCCCTCTTTTCGGAATTGTTAACAACTGTGCTTTGAGAATTTCATTTTTCAAGATTTCCCATCCTTCCTGGACATTTTTGTCTTTAAGGATATCCAGCCATTGGATCCCTCCAATTCTCTTTCTGAATCCCTTAAAATCTGCCTTTCTGAAATCTAACCTTGACGTCTGAGTCTTCACAGGTCTTCCGCCTCTAGTTATCCAAAATTCTAAAATAGCATGGTCGCTACCTCCTAGGGTCCCAGCCACTTTTACCTCCTCAACCATTTCCTCCCTGTTTATAAGGATTAGATCCAAGGTAGCAGTTCCCCTTGTTTTCTCCCTTACCTTTTGGAAGATAAAGTTGTCAGCAAGAGAGGATAAGAATTTCCTTGACCTGTTAGTTTTGCCTGAGAGAGATTCCCAACAAATGTCTGGATAGTTGAAATCTCCCATGACAACTATGTCATATTTTTTGGAGAACTTGGCCATTTGATGCATAAAGAGTTCATCCATAGCTTCAGCTTGCACAGGCGGCCTGTAGTAAATGCCTACAATGGTGTCCTTTCCATTGTTCTGTCCTTGTATTCTTACCCAAACAGTTTCCACAGAACTCCCAGTCTCTGAAGCTTCAATCTCTGTGCAGATATACGCGTTTCTAACATACAATGCGACACCCCCTCCTCGTTTATCAAGTCTGTTTCTTGCAAATAAGTTGTATCCTTCTAGTCTTGTATTCCAATCATGTGTATTGTCCCACCAAGTTTCAGTGATTCCAATGACATCATATTTCTTTTCCTGTGTTAGTAGTTCCAATTCTCCTTGTTTGTTGCCCATGCTTTGTGCATTAGTATAGAAACATTTTAGTTTGTGATTGGTTTCTCTTTCTCCAATATTTTTATTAATTAGATTCTTTCGTCTTTGTTCTTCCTTTCCACTTCTAATAGCAGAGTTCTCAATAGCATTTGTCAGGTGTATGGCTTTTTCTGGTCTTTTGCTTCCCTTCCCATGTTGTTCTAGTTTAAAGCTCTCCTTACAAGTGTAGCAAGGCGACTTCCAAATACATGCTTACCAGTCTTCGTAAGGTGCACCCCATCTCTAGCAAGTAGTCCATCGTATAAGTAGTTCACTCCGTGATCCAGGAATCCAAATCGTTGCTGACGGCACCATCGACGTAGCCAGTTGTTCACCTGCAGAATCTTATTCCACCTCCTTGTTCCATGGCCATCCACTGGGAGGATGGAAGAGAAGACCACCTGCGCTCCCAGTTCTTTCACTTTCTTGCCTAAGTCTTCAAAGTCTCTGCAGATGGTTTCCAGGTCGTTTCTTGCAGTGTCATTTGTCCCCACATGTAGTAGCAGGAATGGGTAGTCATCTGTAGGTCTGAAGAGTCCTGATATCCTGTCAGACACATCTTTAATTTTTGCACCTGGAAGACAACACATTTCTCTTGAAGTTATATCCGGTCTGCAGATAGCGGCCTCAGTTCCTCTCAACAGGGAATCCCCCATGACCACCACTCTCCGTTTCTTCTTCACAACATTTTTCTTTCTCCATCCAGGAGGACTCTGAAGGCGTACAAGGTTGCTGCTTGTTGGCAAAGTCTTATCCTGATGTATTTCTTCATTGTTTTCCTGCGTGAGAGCCTGGTACTGGTTTCTGAGCAGTATGGGTGCTGACTGCCTCCTGATCCTCCTGCTTCTCTGGGTCACATGTCTCCATTCCTCTGTTTCTTCAGGTGCACTTCGAATTTCTTCTCTTTCTGTAACATGAAGAGATAATTCTGCTCTGTCCAAGAACTCTTCACCTTCCTTAATGATCTTCAACGTAGCTAACCTCTCTTCGAGATTTTGCAACTTTTCCTCCAACAGGGACACAAGCTTGCATTTGTGGCATGTGAAGTTTGGCTTTTCCACTGGTAAGTCTGTGAACATGTAGCAAGAAATGCAGCTCACCAAATGGCTCCTGGCCTCTTCCATCTTGAGATTTCTTAAAAACGATGAAAGATGAGCCCACAGAGACTCTTCACTTATCCCAGAAGGCACTGGGAATATGCAAATGATCTCCTCAAGACTCTTCCCCTGGTTTTCCGATTTCCTCTTTTCAGCTGCAACGGCCAAAACCCAGTGATCGTTGAGCTCGCGGAGACTCTTCACTTATCCCAGAAGGCACTGGGAATATGCAAATGATCTCCTCAAGACTCTTCCCCTGGTTTTCCGATTTCCTCTTTTCAGCTGCAACGGCCAAAACCCAGTGATCGTTGAGCTCGCGGAGACTCTTCACTTATCCCAGAAGGCACTGGGAATATGCAAATGATCTCCTCAAGTCTCTTCCCCTGGTTTTCCGATTTCCTCTTTTCAGCTGCAACGGCCAAAACCCAGTGATCGTTGAGCTCGCGGAGACTCTTCACTTATCCCAGAAGGCACTGGGAATATGCAAATGATCTCCTCAAGACTCTTCCCCTGGTTTTCCGATTTCCTCTTTTCAGCTGCAACGGCCAAAACCCAGTGATCGTTGAGCTCGCGGAGACTCTTCACTTATCCCAGAAGGCACTGGGAATATGCAAATGATCTCCTCAAGACTCTTCCCCTGGTTTTCACAGACTGAATATGAGTCAACAGTGTGATGCAGCAGCAAAAAAGGCAAATGCAATTCTAGGATGTATTAACAGAAGCATACAGTCTAGATCACGTGAAGTCATTATTTCCCTCTACTCCTCTTTGGTCAGACCTCATCTGGAATATTGTGTCCAGTTTTGGGCACCACATTTTAAAAAAGACATCAACAAACTGGAGCAAGTTCAGAAAAGAGCGACCAGAATGGTGACCGGTCTGCAAACCCTGTCTTATGAGGAAAGGTTGCAGGATTTGGGAATGTTTAGTTTGCAAAAGAGAAGACTGAGAGGAGACTTAATAGCTGTCTACAAATATCTAAAGGGCTGTCACATTGTAGAAGGATCAACTTTATTCTCATTTGCACAAGGAAAGACTAGAAGCAATGGGATGAAACTGAATGGGAAGAGACACAGATTAGATATTAGAAAAAACTTTTTGACAGTTAGAGTGATCAATGAGTGGAACAGGCTGCCACGAGAAGTGGTGAGTTCTCCTTCAATGGAAGTCTTCAAACAGAGGCTGGACAGACATCTGACTGGGATGATTTAGAGAATCCTGCTTTGAGCAGGGGGTTGGACCAGATGGCCCAGGAGGTCCCTTCCAACTCTACGATTCTATGATTCTATGATTCTATGATTCTATGGCTTCCTGACATTCCTGCATTGCTGTTTACCCACTGCTCCGCAAACTGCTTTTTTAAAAGCAATCACAATTTTTTTTTTGCCCTGCTGAGGTACTGAGCGTGCATTTTTTCACACCATACAGCGGTGTACGCTCCTCACACAGTACCGTGTAACGGCTGTTATCACAGCCACAGTGAAGCTATCAGTGAGTCACTCTGTGAGAATAAGTCGAGGACATGTTCCGTTCTTACAGACCTGCACTCTAGGGAGATTCCAATTCTGCCCAATTCTACATACACCTTGTAGTTTGTGATACACTAGCCAATTTCTGCCTGTGACATAGCGCTCAGATATTCAGTGGGCCTCACACAATCCATAAGTGTCCAGTGTCCACAAGTGTGTGCAGAAATTCAAAATCTCCTTTATCCTCTAGTCACTTTGGTCACAGCTCTGCCATCGAACCTGTGACAGAGCGCTCAGATACTCAGTGGGCCTCACACAATCCATAAGTGTCCAGTGTCCACAAGGGTGTGCAGAAATTCAAAATCTCCCTTATCCTCTAGTCACTTTGGTCACAGCTCTGCCATCGAGCCTGTGACAGAGCGCTCAGATACTAGTCAGTGGGCCTCACACAATCCATAAGTGTGTGCAGAAATTCAAAATCTCCCTTATCCTCTAGTCACTTTGGTCACAGCTCTGCCATCGAGCCTGTGACAGAGCGCTCAGATGCTAGTCAGTGGGCCTCACACAATCCATAAGTGTCCACAAGTGTGTGCAGAAATTCAAAATCTCCCTTATCCTCTAGTCACTTTGGTCACAGCTCTGCCATCGAGCCTGTGACAGAGCGCTCAGATACTAGTCAGTGGGCCTCACACAATCCATAAGTGTCCACAAGTGTGTGCAGAAATTCAAAATCTCCCTTATCCTCTAGTCACTTTGGTCACAGCTCTGCCATCGAGCCTGTGACAGAGCGCTCAGATACTAGTCAGTGGACCTCACACAATCCATAAGTGTCCACAAGTGTGTGCAGAAATTCAAAATCTCCCTTATCCTCTAGTCACTTTGGTCACAGCTCTGCCATCGAGCCAGTGACAGAGCGCTCAGATACTAGTCAGTGGGCCTCACACAATCCATAAGTGTGTGCAGAAATTCAAAATCTCCCTTATCCTCTAGTCACTTTGGTCACAGCTCTGCCATCGAGCCTGTGACAGAGCGCTCAGATGCTAGTCAGTGGGCCTCACACAATCCATAAGTGTCCACAAGTGTGTGCAGAAATTCAAAATCTCCCTTATCCTCTAGTCACTTTGGTCACAGCTCTGCCATCGAGCCTGTGACAGAGCGCTCAGATACTAGTCAGTGGGCCTCACACAATTCATAAGTGTCCACAAGTGTGTGCAGAAATTCAAAATCTCCCTTATCCTCTAGTCACTTTGGTCACAGCTCTGCCATCGAGCCTGTGACAGAGCGCTCAGATACTAGTCAGTGGACCTCACACAATCCATAAGTGTCCACAAGTGTGTGCAGAAATTCAAAATCTCCCTTATCCTCTAGTCACTTTGGTCACAGCTCTGCCATCGAGCCTGTGACAGAGCGCTCAGATACTAGTCAGTGGGCCTCACACAATCCATAAGTGTCCACAAGTGTGTGCAGAAATTCAAAATCTCCCTTATCCTCTAGTCACTTTGGTCACAGCTCTGCCATCGAGCCTGTGACAGAGCGCTCAGATACTAGTCAGTGGGCCTCACACAATCCATAAGTGTCCACAAGTGTGTGCAGAAATTCAAAATCTCCCTTATCCTCTAGTCACTTTGGTCACAGCTCTGCCATCGAGCCTGTGACAGAGCGCTCAGATGCTAGTCAGTGGGCCTCACACAATCCATAAGTGTCCACAAGTGTGTGCAGAAATTCAAAATCTCCCTTATCCTCTAGTCACTTTGGTCACAGCTCTGCCATCGAGCCTGTGACAGAGCGCTCAGATACTAGTCAGTGGGCCTCACACAATCCATAAGTGTCCACAAGTGTGTGCAGAAATTCAAAATCTCCCTTATCCTCTAGTCACTTTGGTCACAGCTCTGCCATCGAGCCTGTGACAGAGCGCTCAGATACTAGTCAGTGGGCCTCACACAATCCATAAGTGTCCACAAGTGTGTGCAGAAATTCAAAATCTCCCTTATCCTCTAGTCACTTTGGTCACAGCTCTGCCATCGAGCCTGTGACAGAGCGCTCAGATACTAGTCAGTGGGCCTCACACAATCCATAAGTGTCCACAAGTGTGTGCAGAAATTCAAAATCTCCCTTATCCTCTAGTCACTTTGGTCACAGCTCTGCCATCGAGCCTGTGACAGAGCGCTCAGATACTAGTCAGTGGGCCTCACACAATCCATAAGTGTCCACAAGTGTGTGCAGAAATTCAAAATCTCCCTTATCCTCTAGTCACTTTGGTCACAGCTCTGCCATCGAGCCTGTGAGAGAGCGCTCAGATACTAGTCAGTGGGCCTCACACAATCCATAAGTGTCCACAAGTGTGTGCAGAAATTCAAAATCTCCCTTATCCTCTAGTCACTTTGGTCACAGCTCTGCCATCGAGCCTGTGACAGAGCGCTCAGATACTAGTCAGTGGGCCTCACACAATCCATAAGTGTCCACAAGTGTGTGCAGAAATTCAAAATCTCCCTTATCCTCTAGTCACTTTGGTCACAGCTCTGCCATCGAGCCTGTGACAGAGCGCTCAGATACTAGTCAGTGGGCCTCACACAATCCATAAGTGTCCACAAGTGTGTGCAGAAATTCAAAATCTCCCTTATCCTCTAGTCACTTTGGTCACAGCTCTGCCATCGAGCCTGTGACAGAGCGCTCAGATACTAGTCAGTGGGCCTCACACAATCCATAAGTGTCCACAAGTGTGTGCAGAAATTCAAAATCTCCCTTATCCTCTAGTCACTTTGGTCACAGCTCTGCCATCGAGCCTGTGACAGAGCGCTCAGATACTAGTCAGTGGGCCTCACACAATCCATAAGTGTCCACAAGTGTGTGCAGAAATTCAAAATCTCCCTTATCCTCTAGTCACTTTGGTCACAGCTCTGCCATCGAGCCTGTGACAGAGCGCTCAGATACTAGTCAGTGGGCCTCACACAATCCATGTGTCCACAAGTGTGTGCAGAAATTCAAAATTTCCCTTATCCTCTAGTCACTTTGGGCACAGCTCTGCCATCGAGCCTGTGACAGAGCGCTCAGATACTAGTCAGTGGGCCTCACACAATCCATAAGTGTCCACAAGTGTGTGCAGAAATTCAAAATCTCCCTTATCCTCTAGTCACTTTGGTCACAGCTCTGCCATCGAGCCTGTGACAGAGCGCTCAGATACTAGTCAGTGGGCCTCACACAATCCATAAGTGTCCACAAGTGTGTGCAGAAATTCAAAATCTCCCTTATCCTCTAGTCACTTTGGTCACAGCTCTGCCATCGAGCCTGTGACAGAGCGCTCAGATACTAGTCAGTGGGCCTCACACAATCCATAAGTGTCCACAAGTGTGTGCAGAAATTCAAAATCTCCCTTATCCTCTAGTCACTTTGGTCACAGCTCTGCCATCGAGCCTGTGACAGAGCGCTCAGATACTAGTCAGTGGGCCTCACACAATCCATAAGTGTCCACAAGTGTGTGCAGAAATTCAAAATCTCCCTTATCCTCTAGTCACTTTGGTCACAGCTCTGCCATCGAGCCTGTGACAGAGCGCTCAGATACTAGTCAGTGGGCCTCACACAATCCATAAGTGTCCACAAGTGTGTGCAGAAATTCAAAATCTCCCTTATCCTCTAGTCACTTTGGTCACAGCTCTGCCATCGAGCCTGTGACAGAGCGCTCAGATACTAGTCAGTGGGCCTCACACAATCCATAAGTGTCCACAAGTGTGTGCAGAAATTCAAAATCTCCCTTATCCTCTAGTCACTTTGGTCACAGCTCTGCCATCGAGCCTGTGACAGAGCGCTCAGATACTAGTCAGTGGGCCTCACACAATCCAAAAGTGTCCAGTGTCCACAAGTGTCTGCAGAAATTCAAAATCTCCCCTGTCCTATAGACACCTTGTACCTTGTTTTACATTACTATAAGGTTTGTTGGATTTTGTCTACATTTCTACCAAAAATGAGGAAGGCTGGTGGAAGAGGCCATGGAATTGGGCGGGGGTTGGCAGCTGGTAATGATGGTGTTGGTGGTGGATCTGATGGTAGTGGCAAGAGCAAAATAGGACCGAATGCAGGAGGTGTTGAGCCTGCGTCATCGTCTGGCTACATAAGGCCTCGAACGCTTAGTTTTCTAGGAGTTGGCAAACCGCTTTTAAAGCCAGAGCATCAGGAAAAAGTTTTGTCTTACATTGCTGACTCAGCCTCCAGCTCTATCACCTCCTCTTCTTCAGTTGTAAAAAGTAAAAGCACTGAGTCGTCATTGGAGGCCCATGTTCATGAACCACACCTTTCCTTGTGTCCTTCACCCCAACCAAGATTGAAGGATGACGCAGGCCATACTACTGATTACTCCATGGAGCTGTTTTCACATACCATGCCTGGATTATCAAGTGAAATGGTGAATTACCCAGGCCAAGATGAATCTGACATGGAGTGCACTGATGCACAGCCGCTGATGGATAATTCTGCTGGTACATTTACTCAGAGCACTACATTGTCCTCGCAGTGTACAGAGCCAGATTCTGACCCTGATGAGACTCAGGTGCCCCTTCCCGCACACTATACCACCATACACGGTGACACAGAGGAAGGTGCACATGACATAGAAGAGGAGGTGATGGATGACCCAGTTGTTGACCCAGATTGGCATCCATTGGGGGAAGAGGGTGCTGCTTCCAATAGCTCAGATGAGGAGCATCCACAGCAGACATCGACATCGCAACAGCTATTATCTGGCAGGCCCGGAGCACTCCAAAGACAGGTTCCAAACATCAAAAGAGTTGCTGGACAGCTTGTCCAGAGGGTCAAAAGATCACAGCGTGCTAGGCCGCAAAATGTCTGCCAAAGTAGGAAGAGTGCAGTGTGGCACTTTTTTGAACAAAATCCTCATGATCAGGCCAAGGTTATCTGTAAGAAGTGCGCAAAGACCTTTAGCCGAGGGAAAAATCTGAAAAATTTGAATACCAGTCGCATGCTTAGACATTTAACCAGCATGCACTTGCAAGCGTGGACACAACACCAAACCTCAAGTGCCACATGTGCAACTGATCACAACGAAGGTAGTCAGCAACGCTACATTGTTTCCCCCACTGTAAGCCCACCGGTTAGCACAGCAGCAAATGTTGAGGTGTCGTTGCAATGCCACAGCAGTCAGGGAATCCCACTGTTATATCAACGAAAGACTGATTCTAGGCCATCAGAAAGAACAACAACTCCATCACCATCATCAACCCTCTCTCAGTCCGCCCTGTCCACCGCTACTTCCACCATATGCAGCTCTCAAGTCCAGCTCACCCTTCCAGACACTATGAGTAGGTCAAGAAAGTACTCAGTCTCTCATCCGCGTACACTGGGTTTGAACGCCCACATTGCCAAACTAATCTCGTTTGAGATGATGCCCTTTTGGTTGGTGGAAAGCGCAGCTTTCCGCGAACTCATGGCCTATGCAGTACCACGCTATGACACCCAGTCGCCACTTCTTCTCTCGCAAAGCCATCCCAGCCCTCCACCATCATGTGAAAGACCGCATTGTCCATGCACTCAAGCAGTCAGTGAGCGGAAAGGTGCACCTCACAACTGATGCATGGTCCAGTCGGCATGGCCAGGGCCGTTACGTGTCCATCACTGCGCACTGGGTTAATGTGGTGGATGCAGGGTCCACAGGGGACAGCGGTGGTGGGACAGTGCTGCCTAGCCCACGGTATAGGAAACAGTTGGCTGTAGGCGTTCGACCCTCCTCCAGAAGCGAAAGCTCGTCCACAGAGCGCAGTCGTACGAGCACTCCATCTGCAGCTGCCACTGTTGCACACGATGTGTCCCCCTATCGAGCAGCTAGTGGAAAGCGTCAGCAGGCTGTGTTGCAGATGATTTGTTTGGGCGACAGACACACCGCCGAGGTACTGGCCGAGTACTTGAAGCGACAAACTGAGTCATGGCTGGGCAGTGTACATCTTGAGGCAGGCAAGGTAGTTAGTGATAACGGCCGTAATTTTGTGGCAGCCATAGCCCTTTCAAAACTCAGCCACATACCTTGCTTGGCTCACACCTTGAACCTGGTGGTGCAGTGCTTCCTCAAAAATTATCCGGAGTTAACAGCCCTGCTCCAGAAGGTGCGAAGACTGTGCGCGCACATCCGCCGGTCGCCTGTACACTCCGTTCGCATGCAGAAGCTGCAGCGATTGCTCCACCCTCCCAACCACCGCCTCATTATCGACATTGCAACAGGGTGGAACTCCACCCTGCACATGGTGGAGCGGCTGTGCGAGCAGAGGCAGGCCATAATGCATTTGTGGGAGGATACACGGCCAGGCACTTTGAGAGCAGACATGGAGTTGACAGGTGTGCAGTGGTCGAAGCTGAAAGACCTCTGTAAAGTCCTTCAGTGTTTTGAGGAATGCACACGGCTGGTAAGCGCAGAAGACGCCATCCTAAGCATGAGCATCCCACTTATGCGTCTGCTCATGCAAACTTTGACGCACCTTAAGGAGCAGGCGTCTGCAGCCAATGTTGATGAGGAGGAAGAGGAGGAGGGAATTCTTGATGACATTCAGCCATTGTCTGCTCAGGGACCTCTCCTGGACGAGGTGGAGGAAGAAGAGGAGGAGGAGGATGATGATGGGGATGATTACTTAGGGGAGGAGGATGCATCTCGTGGGGCAAGTGAAAATGTTGGCGTGGCAAGGTCTGGTACAGGGTTTGTGCGTGACTGGAGGGATGTGGATTTGCCAGAAAGTGCTCCTCAAACCAGCACTCGCAGTGCATCATTGACACCGGGAACATTGGCCCACATGTCAGATTATGCCTTGCGGATCCTAAAAAGGGACCCCCGCATTGCCAAAATGATGAACGATGACGACTACTGCTTGGCCAGCATCCTGGATCCATGCTATAAAGGCAAATTACAAAACATCATGCCACAGGAGAACCTTGACCTAATATTGGCTAATAAACAAGCAACTCTTGTAAATCGGTTGCTTGAGGCATTCCCAGCACACAGCAGCGGTGATGGTTCTCACACGAGCCGTACGGGCCGGGGGCAGCTTGGCAGAGGTGTTCGTGGTGCACACAGCAGAAGTGGCGTTGGAGACAGGGGTTTCATGACAATGTTGTGGACTGATTTTTCAAATACCGCTCACACAACTGGTAATACTGCATCGATGGAAAGTGACAGGAGACAGCAGTTGTCAACTATGGTTACAAACTACTTTTCCTCCCATATCGATGTTCTCCCACACAGGTCATTCCCCTTTGACTATTGGGCCGCTAAACTGGACACCTGGCCTGAATTGGCCCAATATGCCTTACAGGAGCTCGCTTGCCCAGCTGCAAGTGTGCTATCGGAAAGAGTCTTCAGTGCAGCTGGATCAATCCTGACAGAAAAAAGGACCGTCTGTCAACCCAAAATGTGGATGATCTAACCTTCATTAAAATGAACCATGCATGGGTTTCCAAGGATTTTGTCCCACCTTCCCCTGATGACACATAGGGTGACAGAAAAATGGCTTGCTTTGGTCCACCTCTTCCTGGGACTTCACCTATTTCGCCTTTTGCATCAGCTGAATGTCCAACATCAACATATGCCACTTTCTAAAACTCCCTAACTGTGCTGCCTCCCCCCCCATGGCCGGGGTCACCACCTAGCGCACGACACCGTGCGAGTGCCGTTGCCCTGGACAGGTGGGTAGGCCGACTCTTGGGCGCGGGCACTGGCACAGGGTCCCTCATAGTGCAATCAAGTGTCTCTGACGGTGGTGGCGCACACCCGCCGTCAGACACACCGCTGTACTATGAGGGGCCCAGTGCCAGTACCGACGCCCACGAGTGGGCCCCCCTTGCTTGGGCAGGGCCCCAGCATTTGCAATCTTTACCTCTCCCTGCTCCTCCGCTGTGTAATCTGGGCCGTCAAATCCATACTGTGCCTGACACCGTCTGAGCCTGCCTCCTGATGTATAGACATATATTTTGAATGTGTACGCTATCCATACATGTTATCTGGGGATATGGTACCCTTTCTAACCTTTGTGCAATCACGTGCAATCCATACTGGGCCTAACACCGTCTGAGTAGAAATGCAAAATGGGCGCCTTCGGCTTCATCTGCCTTGGGCACCCAAAATACTTTGTTTCGGCCCTGGTAACGGATAAAGAAAAATCCTACATGACCTATCAGTGTTCTACGATTTGGGTTGAGGACACTTATTGTATGTGGGCTGGTGAATTTTGTGTGCCAGGGCTGCTTTTTAGTCCCAACTCGGCCCTGAATCCCCTCGTGTATCTGAATGGGAGGAAGAGTGTGAACTTGTGCTAATTGTGCAGTCACACTTTGTCATCTCTGCGCCGTACTGTCTTCCAGCGCAGGGTTAAATTGCTCTGACTTCATATCTGGCTTCATGGCTTGATCATAGATGCTGGATCCTGATCCCCCAACAAAATCTCACCAACCGAAGATTGTGAAAGAAACACAAACAACATTTTTATTGGATGTTAAATTGACCGAATTTTATTCCAAATCTCATCATTATTATTTCTTTCAGTGTCTGAAATTTAGAATCAGCCAATTACTATGAAAGAGACACTGAAAATGGCAGAACCCCCGACTCACAAAGAATCGTCCTTCAGCACTCAGGAGAGGAAAAACCCCCTGTGGTGGAAACCTCTAGGGAACCATGGCTGCAGGACTGCCCTTCCCTTGGGCTTAGAAGGTTAGTGCCAACATGTAACAGCAAATTGTACCTGAATTTGTACATTGTGTCATATTTGTTTTGGAGAAGCCTAATGCGACCTCTCCAGGCCGTACACATAAAGTGAAGGCGGCGAGTACCGGACGTGAGGGAGATCTGGCTGCAACATCTATCACCCCATTGATCTGGCTGGCTAGGTGGTATGGCTGATCTGGCTGGCTAGGCGCTATGGCTGATCTGGCTGGCTAGGCGGTGTCCCCTTCCTCCCATTGTGGAGTGATGAAGCTCCAGGTCTCCAGACACATCAAGTATGGTTCCGTCTACGGCTGAATGACTTGTGGTTCTGGAATCTTCTCCTGCATCATAGATGCATGTGTTTATGACATCAGAGCAGTTGCCATAGTTATCACAGGTGTTTTATACTGTGGTTTCATTGGCTAGAAAGTCCCTCTCAGTGTTCCAAAGAATTAACCCTTGAATGACTGGTATTGTGCCTTTCTCCAGAAGCCTGTAAAATAAACTTGTCACTAGACAGGACCATTATCATTATTATATTTTAAAGTTGCCCCAACCAAAGTCTAATAAGTGAGCGCATCTAGAGTTGATGTGTAACAAGCGCAATCATTCCATTAAGCCCTACTAAATGCATAAATGCACAATATGAGAACAGAGCAGTCTCATAGAAAATTAATGATACCAAGGTAAATGCAGTTAGATATGGGATGCTATATAGGGGCTCATACTGTATATAGGAGGCTATATGGGGACTCACACTGTATATAGGAGGCAAACACTGTATTCAGGAGGCTATATGTGGGCTCATACTGTATATAGGAAGCGATTTGCAGGCTCATACTGTTTATAGGAAGCGATGTGCAGGCTCATACTGTACATAGGAGGCTGTGTGGATGCTCATACTGTTTATAGGAAGCAATGCGCAGGCTCATACTGTACATAGGAGGCTATATGTGGATGCTCATACTGTATATAGGAGGCTATATGCGGCCTCATACTGTATATAGGAAGCGAAGTACAGGCTCATACTGTATATAGGAGGCTATATACTGTATATAGGAAGTGATGTATAGGCTCATACTGTATATAGGAGGCTATGTGCAGGCTCATACTGTATATAGGAAGCAATGTGCAGGCTCATACTGTATATAGGAGGCAAAAACTGTATTCAGGAGGCTATATGTGGGTGCTCATACTGTATATAGGAGGCTATATGCAGCCTCATACTGTATATAGGAAGCGATGTGCAGGCTCATACCGTACATAGGAGGCTATATGTGGCCTCATACTGTATATAGGAAGCGATGTGCAGGCTCATACTGTATATAGGAGGCTATGTGGGCTCATATTGTATATAGGAAGCAATGTGCAGGCTCATACTGTATATAGGAGACTATATGCGGCCTCATACTGTATATAGAAGGCTATATGCGGCCTCATACTGTATACAGGAGGCTATGTGGGCTCATACTGTATATAGGAGGCTATATGCAGCCTCATACTGTATATAGGAAGCAATGTGCAGGCTCATACTGTATATAGGAGGCTATGTGCAGGCTCACACTGTATATAGGAGGTAAACACTGCATTCAGGTGGCTATATGTGGGTGCTCATACTGTATATAGGAGGCTATATGCGGCCTCATACTGTATATAGGAAGCAAAGTACAGGCTGATACTGTATATAGGAGGCTATATGCGGCCTCATACTGTATATAGGAGGCTATATGCAGCATCATATTGTATATAGGAGGCTATATGTGGGTGCTCATACTGTATATAGGAGGCTATATGTGGCCTCATACTGTATATAGGAAGCGATGTGCAGGCTCATACTGTATATAGAAGGCTATATGGGGACTCACACTGTATATAGGAGGCAAATACTGTATTCAGGAGGCTGTATGTGGGCTCATACTATATATAGAAAGCGATTTGCAGGCTCATACTGTTTATAGGAAGCAATGTGCAGGCTCATACTGTTTATAGGAAGCGATGTGCAGGCTTATACTGTACATAGGAGGCTATGTGGATGCTCATACTGTTTATAGGAAGCAATGCGCAGGCTCATACTGTACATAGGAGGCTATATGTGGGTGCTCATACTGTATATAGGAAGCTATATGCGGCCTCATACTGTATATAGAAAGTGATGTACAGGCTCATACTGTATATAGGAGGCTATGTGCAGGCTCATACTGTATATAGGAAGCAATGTGCAGGCTCATACTGTATATAGGAGGCAAAAACTGTATTCAGGAGGCTATATGTGGGTGCTCATACTGTATATAGGAGACTATATGCAGCCTCATACTGTATATAGGAAGCGATGTGCAGGCTCATACCGTACATAGGAGGCTATATGTGGCTTCATACTGTATATAGGAAGCGATGTGCAGGCTCATACTGTATATAAGAGGCTATGTGGGCTCATATTGTATATAGAAGCAATATGCAGGCTCATACTGTATATAGGAGACTATATGCGGCCTCATACTGTATATAGATGGCTATATGCGGCCTCATACTGTATATAGGAATCGATGTACATGCTCATTCTGTATATAGGAGGCTATGTGGGCTCATATTGTATATAGAAGCAATATGCAGGCTCATACTGTATACAGGAGGCTATGTGGGCTCATACTGTATATAGGAGGCTATATGCAGCCTCATACTGTATATAGGAATCAATGTACAGGCTCATACTGTACATAGGATAAAGTACAAATATATCCCAAATACTGGAAAAAATTCTTCAAAGGCTCAACTCACTGGAAATAATAGTAGCAAAAAAAATCTCATAAATGAGCTATTAAGCATCACAAGAGATCAAAATTGGAGTTTTTCAAGCTAAATAATTTATTTAGAATAATTAACAGAGCATAAATGCTAAATGCAAGTTACAGCAGACATAAACACAATATAATTAAACCAGCACCTTGACAGTTAATAAAGTTTTTATCTGTATAAAACATGTAGTTTCTTTGCTTTCCTTTCACAAATAGAATGCATAGTAAACAGCAAACTCCCCATTTACATAATATGTATGCCCAGATAAGGTTTTGCATACAATAAGTGCCCAGAGTAAACTGCTCAATATAAAGTGCACAAGTGCCTTGTATCAAATAAGCCTGGTAGGCGTTAAGTGTACACAGAGTAAAAACTGTCTATACAAATTCCAGAGTAAGATACAAGGACTGCATTAGAAAGTAACAACTTACATGTGTAGTGTATGTCGCTGTAAAACCTGCCGCCCCTACGCGCGTTACGCCGCAGCTTCCTCAGGAGGCGTGGTTTACAAGTGCCCCGGATCTAGTTTATATAGTGCGGTCAACCAATAAACCGCTTTCCCTAATAAAGCTTGTAAAATTCAGGACCTGAGCTGTAGTGTCCACAATGACGTCAATAGTATCCAGTTCTAAACGTCCACAGCATTATCGGCGCATGCGCTGTTGAGTCCCCACTATGAACAGGGAGTCTATGATCAGCGCTCATCAGCATGAAAGCGGCTCAAGCTGCAAAACAGCCAGAGACCGCCGCATACCAGACTGAGCACGTCAGACGGCTCCTAGGGAGGACAGAACTGGGCATGCGCTCAAGTGAGGACAAGAAAATAAAATAATTATGAAGAATAATAATCACTACTTAAAGTGATAGCAAGTGTTGAAAGTGAGGGGATAAAACATAATGATGCTGAAATAATTATAGCGGTGTGTATGAACCATTAAAGTGAATATGCCTGACATAGAGTACAAAGGCACACACATATGTGTCAATTATAAGCACACTATGCAAGCAATAAAAATTTTTTTTAACAATTAGCATAATGTGTATGCAGGCTATATGAAAGTGTATGTGCATCATATAACTATAACAACTATATATCATGTCTCTGTTAAAAAACAAATGTACATAAAAATAACACATGGCATTCAATACATACATCAAATGTCATATATCATAAAGTAATTATACACACAATTATGTATAATGCATAATACATAGCAAAAATACACAAAGAAAATTGTGAAAAAAATAAAAAATGAGTGAAAAAAATATATATAAAAATAAAACAAATAAAAATGTAAATGAAATAAAGAAATAAAAAAAGAAAAAATGAATAAAAATGTGAACAAATAATATGAAATATTGAAGACCCAATGGGTACGAAAAGAGCCGTAGATTTCTTGTGAGAGGAGTGTTTCTTCATAAAATCTTGAAATGCCCTCAACAATGAATTCCATGCCAGATCTTATATATTGCGATGCGAAGATAGAGAACTGGAGTATAAGCACAGGAAAAAATAATTAAAAACAAAAAACTAAAACCAAGACTAAAAAGATACCCATACGATTTTTACAGAAAGGACCCAAAACCATTACTCTCATTCAATCATTTTTTTTTTGCTACTGTATATAGGAGGCTATGTGCAGGCTCATACTGTATATAGGAAGCAATGTGCAGGCTCATACTGTATATAGGAGGTAAACACTGCATTCAGGAGGCTATATGTGGGTGCTCATACTGTATATAGGAGGCTATATGCGGCCTCATACTGTATATAGGAAGCGAAGTACAGGCTTATACTGTATATAGGAGGCTATATGCGGCCTCATACTGTATATAGGAAGCGATGTGCAGGCTCATACTGTATATAGGAGACTATGTGCAGACTCATACTGTATATAGGAAGCGCTGTGCCGGCTCATACTGTATATAAGAGGCTATATGCGGCCTCATACTGTATATAGGAAGCAATGTGCAGGCTCATACTGTATATAGGAGACTATGTGCAGACTCATACTGTATATAGGAAGCAATGTGCAGGCTCATACTGTATATAGGAGGCAATTCAAAAGCAGGAAATATCCAGCTACAGATCCAGGGAAAAATTGTTAAAAACAAAAAATGAAGGATAGCGATAAAGTGACGCCTGTGTAAAAGGTTTTGTAACTGCTGCGACTCTAGATACCAACCACAAGGAAATCGAAAGGATTATAAATATTTGTGATAGACTCGCGCTGAAAAAACCAAGATGTGGGAGAAAAGCTAGTCACTTATTAATGAGACAAATAGAAGAATGTTTAATAGGTAAAACCTGACAAGAATAAACAATAAACTGCAGTTAGCCCAATTGTGGGGATAAATAGCTGAGAAATAAATAGTGATTAGTATATCTTAATGAATATATTGCAACTCGCTCAGTACAAAGCTGTGAAAAAAATGGTAGTTAATGGAAATAGTAAGTATTGCACTCAAACAGTTGATTAACCAAGGAGAGATGGCATGTACCCGAATAGAATTCTCCTAGAAGTAAAGGGTTAATATGTACATAGAACACAATTGGGTGAAAATATTAAATGGTCAGAAGCAATATGTCCCGGACCTGAAGAAAGAAGCTGAGTTTTCCGAAACGCGTTGGTTTCGGCCCTTTTTGCCACCCGTACCTCCATCTAGCAGCAGTTACACGGCACCAAGTGATCCACCGCGTCACACAGGTCCTGCTCCTACTGCACATCTGCCGGGACGCAGCTATCGACCAGAGTGACCGGATCCCTGCCGACAGCTGGAGCGCAGGAGCGCTGGTCTCACACTACACCTCGGCATATCGCCGCATCTCCCAGGTCCGACCTTTACTGCACCAGCCAGAACGCAGTCACCGGATTCTACGCAGACCATCGGAGGTATTGTGAGTAGCAACACTCACATACAACTATATATGGTGAAATCACCTTGTACTGTTCAGCGCGCTATTTCACAGGGCACGAGCCCTCCACTCATTGGAGAAAGTACTTGGTGTATCCGTCATCGGCCGGGGCAGCTCTCCCCACGGCTATAGACATTGGACTATTTTATGAATGCAGGTTTATACCAAGCATTAACTATGGACTAAGGATATAATCACACTCTTTATGCCGGGACATATTGCTCATGACCATTTAATATTTTCACCCAATTGTGTGTTCTATGTACCAATTAACCCTTTACTTCCTGCCGCTCTTATTTGCAGCCTCTAGGAGAATTCTATTCGGGTACATGCCATCACTCTTGGTTAATCAACTGGTTGAGTGCAAAACTTAATGGAAATAGTAACTACCATCTTTTTTTCACAGCTTTGTACTGGGCGAATTGCAATATATTTATTAAGATATACTAATCACTATTTATTTCTCAGCTATTTATCCCCACGATTGGGCTAACTGCAAATTATTGTTTATTCTTGTCAGGTTTTACCTATTACCATATATACTCGAGTATAAGCCGACCCGAGTATAAGCCGAGGCAACAACTTTTGCCACGAAAAACTAGGTAAACTTATTGACTTGAGTATAAGCCGGGTGTGCATTGACCACTCATCCCTACCGTGGTATGCATGTTTCCCCCGTCCCTGTCATTGTATGCATAGCTCCTTATCCCCTATCTTTGTATGTATGATTCCTGTTAAGAAAAAAAACATCCTATTTACCTGCCTGCGCGCCGCCGGTGGCACTGCATCTTGTTCCGGCCATATAACACGGATAATTCTTGGTAATGACAGGGAATATTTAGAACATTCATTACTGTGCACTTTATACACATTATACATTCCTGCAGCTCAGTGGCATAGCAACTGTTTGTGGCGCCCGGGGCGGTCGAAAAATTTGCCGCCCCTTTGGTCGTTGATAGAGTTGAGCGACTTTTGGTTTTTTAGGGTCGAGTTTCGTTTCGTGAAACCCGACTTTTCCAAAAGTCGGGTCGAGCAAGATCGTCCGATTATAGGGAAAAGTCGGGGTCGTCCCGAAACACGAAACCCAATGTAAGTCAATGGGGAATAAAAGTCGGCAGTGAGAGGAGGACAGGAAACACACCTACAGTGCCCATTTGAATGCCAAAAGCATTAATTCTTCTTACTTAAGCTTGTCAACCTTAATTAACTTCATAATACAAGTTACGCTCTGAAAAATGGGGGTTATTTGGCTAAAGTTGTGGGGGGGGGCTGGCTCCAGGTTTTCATGTGCCCTGGGCGAAAGAGCGCCCCTTTAACACATACCAAAACTCATCATGCTCCGATACGGCAGAGAAATAGCGGTATAGTACAATGAAAAATACTTCACTTTTTACATCTCATGACGAGGCCCATCTATTTCTCCATACAGAATCATTGGTCCCATATAATGTTTGAAACAGTATATGATGAGCTCCACATAATGCTACAGTATATGTTGGTCCCCATGGATGAAGCTCCACTGTCTTATGGGCCCAAATAATGCTCCAAACATAATGGGCCCCATTTCTAATGCTCTAGTGTATAATGGGCCCTGTAAATGCTGCTCCAGTGTCTGATGTCCACCTTTGGAATGTTCCAGTGTATGGTGGGCCCCATCTATCATTCTCCAGAGTATAGTGCTCCCCAAAAATTGCTGTCCCAACATTGAAAACAATCAAATAAGTCTCCTCGCTAGGGAATCCCTGTACTAGTCTGGACTCCTCGTCGTCCCCATCTTCCATCTCACTGCACAGTATTTCAACCTTGCAAGTGCTGTGATCCTGAGCAAGCAGGGGGGGCCCACTCGTGGGCGACGGCACTGGCACAGGGCCCCTGATAGTACGGTGGTGTGTCTGATGGCGGGTGGGCCGAACCTGCACTTTCATCTGCAGCTTCCTCTTTGTCACCGTGTAAGATGGAACTGTATATGGGAAGAGTAACCTGAGTTTCATCAGGGTCAGATTCAGGCCGTGTAGCGTGCGAGGGGAATGTAGTGGTCTGGGTCAATGTACCAGCAGATTCATCGAGCAGTGGCTGGGCATCAGTGCACTTATGTCGCCCCCAGGAGTACGGTCGCCACAGTGGCATTACCTTCCTCCTAGGGAGTGTGATGTCATGCTTGGGAGCAACGAAGGATCTCTCTAGTAGGTTAACTGATTGGGCGGCGTTATTCCCACGAGTCATGACCCTCCAAACAGCGTTCATGAAGGCAAAGTGTTTGTTTTACGTGGGCAGTATGGTTGCAAAGCTGAACCTTAAAGGAATGTCCAGAAGGGCACCAGCAGGAGTGGAGCCTACGGTTAAATTCGACTCCACCTGGGAAACCTCAACCATGCCAGCTACAGAACAGATGCACACATTGCAAGCTTAATTCCGTTAACGAACGAGACTCCGTCATGCCCCGCGGTCCGAGTCCGGCTTACTAGAGGGACACGTGAGGCTCTGGCACATGAGATTGGCCAATAACTGGTGTGTCATGCCCTTACATGTCCGTGGCTGCATGTGCGCTACACTGAAAAGGCCAGCGTTTGTCGCTTACAGGTGCAGATAACCCGCTGAACAACGTTAGTGATGGGGATCACTGATTACAATTATTACCCGCGAACGATGATTTCCCAGTAAGTGCAGGTCAACCGCAGTTCCGGAACTAGGCCTAACCGTCATTCCTGAAAAAATTAAAAACTTATGTGTGCAAACCACAGGTGCTGTAGCTTGCTTAACAGCTCGCCAGCCGTTCTCACGCCCAGTATGGATTACACGTGATTGCACAAAGGTGAGAAAGGGTACCGTATCCCCAGATAACATGTATGGATAGCGTACACATTCAAAATATATGTCTATACATCAGGAGGCAGGCTCAGACGGTGTTAGGCCCAGTATGGATTGCACGTGATTGCACAAAGGTTAGAAAGGGTACCGTATCCCCGGATAACATGTATGGATAGCGTACACATTCAAAATATATGTCTATATATCAGGAGGCAGGCTCTCTGGAGCTAGAGCCCGGACAGCAGGACAGGGCATAGCTACATCTTAACCATCATCTTTCAGTTCAATCAATTTGTAGTGGCAGTCCCAGTGAAGGATTTGACAGACCAGACTACACAGCGGAGGAGCAGGGAGAGGTAAACATTGCAATTGCTGGGGCCCTGCCCAAGCAAGGGGGGCACACTCACGGGCGTCGGTACTGGCCCTGGGCCCCTCATAGTATGGCGGTGTGTCTGACGGCGGGTGTGCACCACCACCGTCAGAGACACTTGATTGCACTATGAGGGACCCTGTGCCAGTGCCCGCGCCCAAGAGTCGGCCCACCCACCTGTCCAGGGCAACGGCACTTGCACGGTTTCAGGTGCTAGGTGGTGACCCCGGCCATTGGGGGGGCAGCCCAGTTAGGGAGGTTTACAAAGTGGCATATGTTGATGTGGGACATTCAGCTGCTGCAAAAGGCGAAATAGATCAAGTTCGCGGAATAGGAGGATAACCAAAGCAAGCCATTTTTCTGGCAACCTATGTGTCATCAAGGGAAGGTGGGACAAAATCCTTGGAAACCCATGCATGGTTCATTTTAATGAAGGTTAGATCATCCACATTTTGGGTTGACAGACGGGTCCTTTTTTCTGTCAGGATTGATCCAGCTGCACTGAAGACTCTTTCCGATAGCACACTTGCAGCTGGGCAAGCGAGCTCCTGTAAGGCATATTGTGCCAATTCAGGCCAGGTGTCCAGTTTAGCGGCCCAATAGTCAAAGGGGAATGACCTGTGTGGGAGAACATCGATATGGGAGGAAAAGTAGTTTGTAACCATAGTTGACAACTGCTGTCTCCTGTCACTTTCCATCGATGCAGTATTACCAGTTGTGTGAGTGGTACTTGAAAAATCAGTCCACAACATTGTCATGAAACCCCTGTCTCCAACGCCACTTCTGCTGTGTGCACCACGAACACCTCTGCCAAGCTGCCCCCGGCCCGTACGGCTCGTGTGAGAAACATCACCGCTGCTGTGTGCTGGGAATGCCTCAAGCAACCGATTTACCAGAGTTGCTTGTTTATTAGCCAATATTAGGTCAAGGTTCTCCTGTGGCATGATGTTTTGTAATTTGCCTTTATAGCGTGGATCCAGGATGCTGGCCAACCAGTAGTCGTCATTGTTCATCATTTTGGCAATGCGGGGGTCCCTTTTTAGGATTTAGGTAAATGCTTGTTTATTAGCCAATATTAGGTCAAGGTTCTCCTGTGGCATGATGTTTTGTAATTTGCCTTTATAGCGTGGATCCAGGATGCTGGCCAACCAGTAGTCGTCATTGTTCATCATTTTGGCAATGCGGGGGTCCCTTTTTAGGATCTGCAAGGCATAATCTGACATGTGGGCCAATGTTCCCGGTGTCAATGATGCACTGCGAGTGCTGGTTGGATGAGCACTTTCTCGCAAATCCACATCCCTCCAGTCACGCACAAACCCTGTACCAGACCTTACCACGCCAACATTTTCACTTGCCCCACGAGATGCATCCTCCTCCCCTAAGTAATCATCCCCATCATCATCCTCCTCCTCCTCTTCTTCCTCCACCTCGTCCAGGAGAGGTCCCTGAGCAGACAATGGCTGAATGTCATCAAGGATTCCCTCCTCGTCAACATTGGCTGCAGACGCCTGCTCCTTAAGGTGCGTCAAAGTTTGCATGAGCAGACGCATAAGTGGGATGCTCATGCTTAGGATGGCGTCGTCTGCGCTTACCAGCCGTGTGCATTCCTCAAAACACTGAAGGACTTTACAGAGGTCTTTTAGCTTCGACCACTGCACACCTGTCAACTCCATGTCTGCTCTCAAAGTGCCTGGCCGTGTATCCTCCCACAAATGCATTATGGCCTGCCTCTGCTCGCACAGCCGCTCAACCATGTGCAGGGTGGAGTTCCACCTTGTTGCAATGTCGATAATGAGGCGGTGGTTGGGAAGGTGGAGCAATCACTGCAGATTCTGCATACGAATGGAGTGTACAGGCGACCGGCGGATGTGCGCGCACAGTCTTCGCACCTTCTGGAGCAGGGCTGTTAACTCCGGATAATTATTGAGGAAGCACTGCACCACCAGGTTCAAGGTGTGAGCCAAGCAAGGTATGTGGCTGAGTATTGAAAGGGCTATGGCTGCCACAAAATTACGGCCGTTATCACTAACTACCTTGCCTGCCTCAAGATGTACACTGCCCAGCCATGACTCAGTTTGTCGCTGGAAGTACTCGGCGAGCACCTCGGCGGTGTGTCTGTCGCCCAAACACATCATCTGTAACACAGCCTGCTGACGCTTTCCACTAGCTGCTCGATAGGGGGACACCTCGTATGCAACATTGGCAGCTGCAGATGGAGTGCTCGTACGACTGCGCTTTGTGGACGAGCTTTCGCTTCTGGAGGAGGAGGAGGAGGATCGAACGCCTACAGCCAACTGTTTCCTATACCGTGGGCTAGGCAGCACTGTCCCACCACCGCTGTCCCCTGTAGATCCTGCATCCACTTCATTAACCCAGTGCGCAGTGATGGACACGTAACGGCCCTGGCCATGCCGACTGGACCATGCATCAGTTGTGAGGTGCACCTTGCCACTCATTGACTGCTTGAGTGCATGGACAATGCGGTCTTTCACATGATGGTGGAGGGCTGGGATGGCTTTGCGAGAGAAGAAGTGGTGACTGGGTAGGTCATAGCGTGGTACTGCATAGGCCATGAGTTCGCGGAAAGCTGCGCTTTCCACCAACCGATAGGGCATCATCTCAAATGAGATTAGTTTGGCAATGTGGGCGTTCAAACCCAGTGTACGCGGATGAGAGACTGAGTACTTTCTTGACCTACTCATAGTGTCTGGGAGGGTGAGCTGGACTTGAGAGCTGCATATGGTGGAAGTAGCGGTGGACAGGGCGAACTGAGAGAGGGTTGATGATGGTGATGGAGTTGGTGTTCTTTCTGATGGCCTAGATTCAGTCTTGGTAGAATCATGCAGGACTGAAATTTTTGATGTTTTTCTACTCCTCTCATGAGCCCAAACAAGTCTCTAAAAGCATGAGTTTGCAACTACTTTACTTTTGGAGAAAATTCAAAACATTCATTATTCAATAGGGCCCAAACTATCAAAAACCAGCGGTTTCAATGAACACACATTTCTTGGTAGAATCATGCAGGACTGAAATTTTTGATGTTTTTCTACTCCTCTCATGAGCCCAAACAAGTCTCTAAAAGCATGAGTTTGCAACTACTTTACTTTTGGAGAAAATTCAAAACATTCACTATTCAATAGAGCCCAATAGCAAAAATCAGGTTTTGAATGAAGAATCACATTTCTTGGTAAAATCATGCAGGATTGAAATTTTTGATGGTTTTTTACTCCTCTCAACAGCCCAAACAAGTTTCTAAAAGGATGAGTTTGCAACTACTTTACTTTTGGAGAAAATTCAAAACATTCATTATTCAATAGGGCCCAAAATATCAAAAACCAGCGGTTTGAATGAACACACATTTCTTGGTAGAATCATGCAGGACTGAAATTTTTGATGTTTTTCTACTCCTCTCATGAGCCCAAACAAGTCTCTAAAAGCATGAGTTTGCAACTACTTTACTTTTGGAGAAAATTCAAAACATTCACTATTCAATAGAGCCCAATAGCAAAAATCAGGTTTTGAATGAAGAATCACATTTCTTGGTAAAATCATGCAGGATTGAAATTTTTGATGGTTTTTTACTCCTCTCAACAGCCCAAACAAGTTTCTAAAAGGATGAGTTTGCAACTACTTTACTTTTGGAGAAAATTCAAAACATTCATTATTCAATAGGGCCCAAACTATCAAAAACCAGCGGTTTCAATGAACACACATTTCTTGGTAGAATCATGCAGGACTGAAATTTTTGATGTTTTTCTACTCCTCTCATGAGCCCAAACAAGTCTCTAAAAGCATGAGTTTGCAACTACTTTACTTTTGGAGAAAATTCAAAACATTCATTACTCAAAAGAGCCCAATAGCAAAAACCAGCGTTTTGAATGAAGAATCACATTTCTTGGTAGAATCATGCAGGATTGAAATTTTTGATGGATTTTTACTCCTCTCAACAGCCCAAACAAGTTTCTAAAAGGATGAGTTTGCAACTACTTTACTTTTGGAGAAAATTCAAAACATTCATTATTCAATAGAGCCCAATAGCAAAAACCAGCGTTTTGAATGAAGAATCACATTTCTTGGTAAAATCATGCAGGATTGAAATTTTTGATGGTTTTTTACTCCTCTCAACAGCCCAAACAAGTTTCTAAAAGCATGAGTTTGCAACTACTTTACTTTTGGAGAAAATTCAAAACATTCATTATTCAATAGGGCCCAAACTATCAAAAACCAGCGGTTTCAATTAACACACATTTCTTGGTAGAATCATGCAGGACTGAAATTTTTGATGTTTTTCTACTCCTCTCATGAGCCCAAACAAGTCTCTAAAAGCATGAGTTTGCAACTACTTTACTTTTGGAGAAAATTCAAAACATTCATTATTCAATAGAGCCCAATAGCAAAAATCAGGTTTTGAATGAAGAATCACATTTCTTGGTAGAATCATGCAGGATTGAAATTTTTGATGGTTTTTTACTCCTCTCAACAGCCCAAACAAGTTTCTAAAAGGATGAGTTTGCAACTACTTTACTTTTGGAGAAAATTCAAAACATTCATTATTCAATAGGGCCCAAACTATCAAAAACCAGCGGTTTGAATGAACACACATTTCTTGGTAGAATCACGCAGGACTGAAATTTTTGATGTTTTTCTACTCCTCTCATGAGCCCAAACAAGTCTCTAAAAGCATGAGTTTGCAACTACTTTACTTTTGGAGAAAATTCAAAACATTCACTATTCAATAGAGCCCAATAGCAAAAATCAGGTTTTGAATGAAGAATCACATTTCTTGGTAAAATCATGCAGGATTGAAATTTTTGATGGTTTTTTACTCCTCTCAACAGCCCAAACAAGTTTCTAAAAGGATGAGTTTGCAACTACTTTACTTTTGGAGAAAATTCAAAACATTCATTATTCAATAGGGCCCAAACTATCAAAAACCAGCGGTTTCAATGAACACACATTTCTTGGTAGAATCGTGCAGGACTGAAATTTTTGATGTTTTTCTACTCCTCTCATGAGCCCAAACAAGTCTCTAAAAGGATGAGTTAGCAACTACTTTACTTTTGGACAAAATTCAAAACATTCATTATTCAATAGAGCCCAATAGCAAAAACCAGCGTTTTGAATGAAGAATCACATTTCTTGGTAGAATCATGCAGGATTGAAATTTTTGATGGTTTTTTACTCCTATCAACAGCCCAAACAAGTTTCTAAAAGGATGAGTTTGCAACTACTTTACTTTTGGAGAAAATTCAAAACATTCATTATTCAATAGGGCCCAAAATATCAAAAAACAGCGGTTTGAATGAACACACATTTCTTGGTAGAATCGTGCAGGACTGAAATTTTTGATGTTTTTCTACTCCTCTCATGAGCCCAAACAAGTCTCTAAAAGGATGAGTTTGCAACTACTTTACTTTTGGAGAAAATTCAAAACATTCATTATTCAATAGAGCCCAATAGCAAAAACCAGCGTTTTGAATGAAGAATCACATTTCTTGGTAGAATCATGCAGGATTGAAATTTTTGATGGTTTTTTACTCCTCTCAACAGCCCAAACAAGTTTCTAAAAGGATGAGTTTGCAACTACTTTACTTTTGGAGAAAATTCAAAACATTCATTATTCAATAGGGCCCAAACTATCAAAAACCAGCGGTTTGAATGAACACACATTTCTTGGTAGAATCATGCAGGACTGAAATTTTTGATGTTTTTCTACTCCTCTCATGAGCCCAAACAAGTCTCTAAAAGCATGAGTTTGCAACTACTTTACTTTTGGAGAAAATTCAAAACATTCACTATTCAATAGAGCCCAATAGCAAAAATCAGGTTTTGAATGAAGAATCACATTTCTTGGTAAAATCATGCAGGATTGAAATTTTTGATGGTTTTTTACTCCTCTCAACAGCCCAAACAAGTTTCTAAAAGGATGAGTTTGCAACTACTTTACTTTTGGAGAAAATTCAAAACATTCATTATTCAATAGGGCCCAAACTATCAAAAACCAGCGGTTTCAATGAACACACATTTCTTGGTAGAATCGTGCAGGACTGAAATTTTTGATGTTTTTCTACTCCTCTCATGAGCCCAAACAAGTCTCTAAAAGGATGAGTTTGCAACTACTTTACTTTTGGAGAAAATTCAAAACATTCATTATTCAATAGAGCCCAATAGCAAAAACCAGCGTTTTGAATGAAGAATCACATTTCTTGGTAGAATCATGCAGGATTGAAATTTTTGATGGTTTTTTACTCCTCTCAACAGCCCAAACAAGTTTCTAAAAGGATGAGTTTGCAACTACTTTACTTTTGGAGAAAATTCAAAACATTCATTATTCAATAGGGCCCAAAATATCAAAAAACAGCGGTTTGAATGAACACACATTTCTTGGTAGAATCGTGCAGGAGTGAAATTTTTGATGTTTTTCTACTCCTCTCATGAGCCCAAACAAGTCTCTAAAAGGATGAGTTTGCAACTACTTTACTTTTGGAGAAAATTCAAAACATTCATTATTCAATAGAGCCCAATAGCAAAAACCAGCGTTTTGAATGAAGAATCACATTTCTTGGTAGAATCATGCAGGATTGAAATTTTTGATGGTTTTTTACTCCTCTCAACAGCCCAAACAAGTTTCTAAAAGGATGAGTTTGCAACTACTTTACTTTTGGAGAAAATTCAAAACATTCATTATTCAATAGGGCCCAAACTATCAAAAACCAGCGGTTTGAATGAACACACATTTCTTGGTAGAATCATGCAGGACTGAAATTTTTGATGTTTTTCTACTCCTCTCATGAGCCCAAACAAGTCTCTAAAAGCATGAGTTTGCAACTACTTTACTTTTGGAGAAAATTCAAAACATTCATTACTCAAAAGAGCCCAATAGCAAAAACCAGCGTTTTGAATGAAGAATCACATTTCTTGGTAGAATCATGCAGGATTGAAATTTTTGATGGTTTTTTACTCCTCTCAACAGCCCAAACAAGTTTCTAAAAGGATGAGTTTGCAACTACTTTACTTTTGGAGAAAATTCAAAACATTCATTATTCAATAGGGCCCAAACTATCAAAAACCAGCGGTTTCAATGAACACACATTTCTTGGTAGAATCATGCAGGACTGAAATTTTTGATGTTTTTCTACTCCTCTCATGAGCCCAAACAAGTCTCTAAAAGCATGAGTTTGCAACTACTTTACTTTTGGAGAAAATTCAAAACATTCATTATTCAATAGAGCCCAATAGCAAAAATCAGGTTTTGAATGAAGAATCACATTTCTTGGTAGAATCATGCAGGATTGAAATTTTTGATGGTTTTTTTACTCCTCTCAACAGCCCAAACAAGTTTCTAAAAGGATGAGTTTGCAACTACTTTACTTTTGGAGAAAATTCAAAACATTCATTATTCAATAGGGCCCAAACTATCAAAAACCAGCGGTTTCAATGAACACACATTTCTTGGTAGAATCATGCAGGACTGAAATTTTTGATGTTTTTCTACTCCTCTCATGAGCCCAAACAAGTCTCTAAAAGCATGAGTTTGCAACTACTTTACTTTTGGAGAAAATTCAAAACATTCACTATTCAATAGAGCCCAATAGCAAAAATCAGGTTTTGAATGAAGAATCACATTTCTTGGTAAAATCATGCAGGATTGAAATTTCTGATGGTTTTTTACTCCTCTCAACAGCCCAAACAAGTTTCTAAAAGGATGAGTTTGCAACTACTTTACTTTTGGAGAAAATTCAAAACATTCATTATTCAATAGGGCCCAAACTATCAAAAACCAGCGGTTTGAATGAACACACATTTCTTGGTAGAATCATGCAGGACTGAAATTTTTGATGTTTTTCTACTCCTCTCATGAGCCCAAACAAGTCTCTAAAAGCATGAGTTTGCAACTACTTTACTTTTGGAGAAAATTCAAAACATTCATTACTCAAAAGAGCCCAATAGCAAAAACCAGCGTTTTGAATGAAGAATCACATTTCTTGGTAGAATCATGCAGGATTGAAATTTTTGATGGTTTTTTACTCCTCTCAACAGCCCAAACAAGTTTCTAAAAGGATGAATTTGCAACTACTTTACTTTTGGAGAAAATTCAAAACATTCATTATTCAATAGGGCCCAAACTATCAAAAACCAGCGGTTTCAATGAACACACATTTCTTGGTAGAATCATGCAGGACTGAAATTTTTGATGTTTTTCTACTCCTCTCATGAGCCCAAACAAGTCTCTAAAAGCATGAGTTTGCAACTACTTTACTTTTGGAGAAAATTCAAAACATTCATTACTCAAAAGAGCCCAATAGCAAAAACCAGCGTTTTGAATGAAGAATCACATTTCTTGGTAGAATCATGCAGGATTGAAATTTTTGATGGTTTTTTACTCCTCTCAACAGCCCAAACAAGTTTCTAAAAGGATGAGTTTGCAACTACTTTACTTTTGGAGAAAATTCAAAACATTCATTATTCAATAGGGCCCAAACTATCAAAAACCAGCGGTTTCAATGAACACACATTTCTTGGTAGAATCATGCAGGACTGAAATTTTTGATGTTTTTCTACTCCTCTCATGAGCCCAAACAAGTCTCTAAAAGCATGAGTTTGCAACTACTTTACTTTTGGAGAAAATTCAAAACATTCAATATTCAATAGAGCCCAATAGCAAAAATCAGGTTTTGAATGAAGAATCACATTTCTTGGTAGAATCATGCAGGATTGAAATTTTTGATGGTTTTTTACTCCTCTCAACAGCCCAAACAATTTTCTAAAAGGATGAATTTGCAACTACTTTACTTTTGGAGAAAATTCAAAACATTCATTATTCAATAGGGCCCAAACTATCAAAAACCAGCGGTTTCAATGAACACACATTTCTTGGTAGAATCATGCAGGACTGAAATTTTTGATGTTTTTCTACTCCTCTCATGAGCCCAAACAAGTCTCTAAAAGCATGAGTTTGCAACTACTTTACTTTTGGAGAAAATTCAAAACATTCATTATTCAATAGAGCCCAATAGCAAAAATCAGGTTTTGAATGAAGAATCACATTTCTTGGTAGAATCATGCAGGATTGAAATTTTTGATGGTTTTTTACTCCTCTCAACAGCCCAAACAAGTTTCTAAAAGGATGAGTTTGCAACTACTTTACTTTTGGAGAAAATTCAAAACATTCATTATTCAATAGGGCCCAAACTATCAAAAACCAGCGGTTTGAATGAACACACATTTCTTGGTAGAATCATGCAGGACTGAAATTTTTGATGTTTTTCTACTCCTCTCATGAGCCCAAACAAGTCTCTAAAAGCATGAGTTTGCAACTACTTTACTTTTGGAGAAAATTCAAAACATTCATTATTCAATAGAGCCCAATAGCAAAAATCAGGTTTTGAATGAAGAATCACATTTCTTGGTAAAATCATGCAGGATTGAAATTTTTGATGGTTTTTTACTCCTCTCAACAGCCCAAACAAGTTTCTAAAAGGATGAGTTTGCAACTACTTTACTTTTGGAGAAAATTCAAAACATTCATTATTCAATAGGGCCCAAACTATCAAAAACCAGCGGTTTGAATGAACACACATTTCTTGGTAGAATCATGCAGGACTGAAATTTTTGATGTTTTTCTACTCCTCTCATGAGCCCAAACAAGTCTCTAAAAGCATGAGTTTGCAACTACTTTACTTTAGGAGAAAATTCAAAACATTCATTACTCAAAAGAGCCCAATAGCAAAAACCAGCGTTTTGAATGAAGAATCACATTTCTTGGTAGAATCATGCAGGATTGAAATTTTTGATGGTTTTTTACTCCTCTCAACAGCCCAAACAAGTTTCTAAAAGGATGAATTTGCAACTACTTTACTTTTGGAGAAAATTCAAAACATTCATTATTCAATAGGGCCCAAACTATCAAAAACCAGCGGTTTCAATGAACACACATTTCTTGGTAGAATCATGCAGGACTGAAATTTTTGATGTTTTTCTACTCCTCTCATGAGCCCAAACAAGTCTCTAAAAGCATGAGTTTGCAACTACTTTACTTTTGGAGAAAATTCAAAACATTCATTATTCAATAGAGCCCAATAGCAAAAATCAGGTTTTGAATGAAGAATCACATTTCTTGGTAGAATCATGCAGGATTGAAATTTTTGATGGTTTTTTACTCCTCTCAACAGCCCAAACAAGTTTCTAAAAGGATGAGTTTGCAACTACTTTACTTTTGGAGAAAATTCAAAACATTCATTATTCAATAGGGCCCAAACTATCAAAAACCAGCGGTTTGAATGAACACACATTTCTTGGTAGAATCATGCAGGACTGAAATTTTTGATGTTTTTCTACTCCTCTCATGAGCACAAACAAGTCTCTAAAAGCATGAGTTTGCAACTACTTTACTTTTGGAGAAAATTCAAAACATTCATTATTCAATAGAGCCCAATAGCAAAAATCAGGTTTTGGATGAAGAATCACATTTCTTGGTAAAATCATGCAGGATTGAAATTTTTGATGGTTTTTTACTCCTCTCAACAGCCCAAACAAGTTTCTAAAAGGATGAGTTTGCAACTACTTTACTTTTGGAGAAAATTCAAAACATTCATTATTCAATAGGGCCCAAACTATCAAAAACCAGCGGTTTCAATGAACACACATTTCTTGGTAGAATCATGCAGGACTGAAATTTTTGATGTTTTTCTACTCCTCTCATGAGCCCAAACAAGTCTCTAAAAGCATGAGTTTGCAACTACTTTACTTTTGGAGAAAATTCAAAACATTCATTATTCAATAGAGCCCAATAGCAAAAATCAGGTTTTGAATGAAGAATCACATTTCTTGGTAGAATCATGCAGGATTGAAATTTTTGATGGCTTTTTTACTCCTCTCAACAGCCCAAACAAGTTTCTAAAAGGATGAGTTTGCAACTACTTTACTTTTGGAGAAAATTCAAAACATTCATTATTCAATAGGGCCCAAACTATCAAAAACCAGCGGTTTCAATGAACACACATTTCTTGGTAGAATCATGCAGGACTGAAATTTTTGATGTTTTTCTACTCCTCTCATGAGCCCAAACAAGTCTCTAAAAGCATGAGTTTGCAACTACTTTACTTTTGGAGAAAATTCAAAACATTCATTATTCAATAGAGCCCAATAGCAAAAATCAGGTTTTGAATGAAGAATCACATTTCTTGGTAGAATCATGCAGGATTGAAATTTTTGATGGTTTTTTACTCCTCTCAACAGCCCAAACAATTTTCTAAAAGGATGAATTTGCAACTACTTTACTTTTGGAGAAAATTCAAAACATTCATTATTCAATAGGGCCCAAACTATCAA
Organism: Dendrobates tinctorius; assembly: GCF_039654945.1. Lineage (NCBI taxonomy): Eukaryota > Metazoa > Chordata > Amphibia > Anura > Dendrobatidae > Dendrobates > Dendrobates tinctorius. The sequence goes on from NW_027362108.1 coordinate 924,875, forward strand.
AAACCAGCGGTTTCAATGAACACACATTTCTTGGTAGAATCATGCAGGACTGAAATTTTTGATGTTTTTCTACTCCTCTCATGAGCCCAAACAAGTCTCTAAAAGCATGAGTTTGCAACTACTTTACTTTTGGAGAAAATTCAAAACATTCATTATTCAATAGAGCCCAATAGCAAAAATCAGGTTTTGAATGAAGAATCACATTTCTTGGTAGAATCATGCAGGATTGAAATTTTTGATGGTTTTTTACTCCTCTCAACAGCCCAAACAAGTTTCTAAAAGGATGAGTTTGCAACTACTTTACTTTTGGAGAAAATTCAAAACATTCATTATTCAATAGGGCCCAAACTATCAAAAACCAGCGGTTTGAATGAACACACATTTCTTGGTAGAATCATGCAGGACTGAAATTTTTGATGTTTTTCTACTCCTCTCATGAGCCCAAACAAGTCTCTAAAAGCATGAGTTTGCAACTACTTTACTTTTGGAGAAAATTCAAAACATTCATTATTCAATAGAGCCCAATAGCAAAAATCAGGTTTTGAATGAAGAATCACATTTCTTGGTAAAATCATGCAGGATTGAAATTTTTGATGGTTTTTTACTCCTCTCAACAGCCCAAACAAGTTTCTAAAAGGATGAGTTTGCAACTACTTTACTTTTGGAGAAAATTCAAAACATTCATTATTCAATAGGGCCCAAACTATCAAAAACCAGCGGTTTGAATGAACACACATTTCTTGGTAGAATCATGCAGGACTGAAATTTTTGATGTTTTTCTACTCCTCTCATGAGCCCAAACAAGTCTCTAAAAGCATGAGTTTGCAACTACTTTACTTTAGGAGAAAATTCAAAACATTCATTACTCAAAAGAGCCCAATAGCAAAAACCAGCGTTTTGAATGAAGAATCACATTTCTTGGTAGAATCATGCAGGATTGAAATTTTTGATGGTTTTTTACTCCTCTCAACAGCCCAAACAAGTTTCTAAAAGGATGAATTTGCAACTACTTTACTTTTGGAGAAAATTCAAAACATTCATTATTCAATAGGGCCCAAACTATCAAAAACCAGCGGTTTCAATGAACACACATTTCTTGGTAGAATCATGCAGGACTGAAATTTTTGATGTTTTTCTACTCCTCTCATGAGCCCAAACAAGTCTCTAAAAGCATGAGTTTGCAACTACTTTACTTTTGGAGAAAATTCAAAACATTCATTATTCAATAGAGCCCAATAGCAAAAATCAGGTTTTGAATGAAGAATCACATTTCTTGGTAGAATCATGCAGGATTGAAATTTTTGATGGTTTTTTACTCCTCTCAACAGCCCAAACAAGTTTCTAAAAGGATGAGTTTGCAACTACTTTACTTTTGGAGAAAATTCAAAACATTCATTATTCAATAGGGCCCAAACTATCAAAAACCAGCGGTTTGAATGAACACACATTTCTTGGTAGAATCATGCAGGACTGAAATTTTTGATGTTTTTCTACTCCTCTCATGAGCACAAACAAGTCTCTAAAAGCATGAGTTTGCAACTACTTTACTTTTGGAGAAAATTCAAAACATTCATTATTCAATAGAGCCCAATAGCAAAAATCAGGTTTTGGATGAAGAATCACATTTCTTGGTAAAATCATGCAGGATTGAAATTTTTGATGGTTTTTTACTCCTCTCAACAGCCCAAACAAGTTTCTAAAAGGATGAGTTTGCAACTACTTTACTTTTGGAGAAAATTCAAAACATTCATTATTCAATAGGGCCCAAACTATCAAAAACCAGCGGTTTCAATGAACACACATTTCTTGGTAGAATCATGCAGGACTGAAATTTTTGATGTTTTTCTACTCCTCTCATGAGCCCAAACAAGTCTCTAAAAGCATGAGTTTGCAACTACTTTACTTTTGGAGAAAATTCAAAACATTCATTATTCAATAGAGCCCAATAGCAAAAATCAGGTTTTGAATGAAGAATCACATTTCTTGGTAGAATCATGCAGGATTGAAATTTTTGATGGTTTTTTTACTCCTCTCAACAGCCCAAACAAGTTTCTAAAAGGATGAGTTTGCAACTACTTTACTTTTGGAGAAAATTCAAAACATTCATTATTCAATAGGGCCCAAACTATCAAAAACCAGCGGTTTCAATGAACACACATTTCTTGGTAGAATCATGCAGGACTGAAATTTTTGATGTTTTTCTACTCCTCTCATGAGCCCAAACAAGTCTCTAAAAGCATGAGTTTGCAACTACTTTACTTTTGGAGAAAATTCAAAACATTCACTATTCAATAGAGCCCAATAGCAAAAATCAGGTTTTGAATGAAGAATCACATTTCTTGGTAAAATCATGCAGGATTGAAATTTTTGATGGTTTTTTACTCCTCTCAACAGCCCAAACAAGTTTCTAAAAGGATGAGTTTGCAACTACTTTACTTTTGGAGAAAATTCAAAACATTCATTATTCAATAGGGCCCAAACTATCAAAAACCAGCGGTTTGAATGAACACACATTTCTTGGTAGAATCATGCAGGACTGAAATTTTTGATGTTTTTCTACTCCTCTCATGAGCCCAAACAAGTCTCTAAAAGCATGAGTTTGCAACTACTTTACTTTTGGAGAAAATTCAAAACATTCATTACTCAAAAGAGCCCAATAGCAAAAACCAGCGTTTTGAATGAAGAATCACATTTCTTGGTAGAATCATGCAGGATTGAAATTTTTGATGGTTTTTTACTCCTCTCAACAGCCCAAACAAGTTTCTAAAAGCATGAATTTGCAACTACTTTACTTTTGGAGAAAATTCAAAACATTCATTATTCAATAGGGCCCAAACTATCAAAAACCAGCGGTTTCAATGAACACACATTTCTTGGTAGAATCATGCAGGACTGAAATTTTTGATGTTTTTCTACTCCTCTCATGAGCCCAAACAAGTCTCTAAAAGCATGAGTTTGCAACTACTTTACTTTTGGAGAAAATTCAAAACATTCACTATTCAATAGAGCCCAATAGCAAAAATCAGGTTTTGAATGAAGAATCACATTTCTTGGTAAAATCATGCAGGATTGAAATTTTTGATGGTTTTTTACTCCTCTCAACAGCCCAAACAAGTTTCTAAAAGGATGAGTTTGCAACTACTTTACTTTTGGAGAAAATTCAAAACATTCATTATTCAATAGGGCCCAAACTATCAAAAACCAGCGGTATGAATGAACACACATTTCTTGGTAGAATCATGCAGGACTGAAATTTTTGATGTTTTTCTACTCCTCTCATGAGCCCAAACAAGTCTCTAAAAGCATGAGTTTGCAACTACTTTACTTTTGGAGAAAATTCAAAACATTCATTACTCAAAAGAGCCCAATAGCAAAAACCAGCGTTTTGAATGAAGAATCACATTTCTTGGTAGAATCATGCAGGATTGAAATTTTTGATGGTTTTTTACTCCTCTCAACAGCCCAAACAAGTTTCTAAAAGGATGAATTTGCAACTACTTTACTTTTGGAGAAAATTCAAAACATTCATTATTCAATAGGGCCCAAACTATCAAAAACCAGCGGTTTCAATGAACACACATTTCTTGGTAGAATCATGCAGGACTGAAATTTTTGATGTTTTTCTACTCCTCTCATGAGCCCAAACAAGTCTCTAAAAGCATGAGTTTGCAACTACTTTACTTTTGGAGAAAATTCAAAACATTCATTATTCAATAGAGCCCAATAGCAAAAATCAGGTTTTGAATGAAGAATCGCATTTCTTGGTAAAATCATGCAGGATTGAAATTTTTGATGGTTTTTTACTCCTCTCAACAGCCCAAACAAGTTTCTAAAAGGATGAGTTTGCAACTACTTTACTTTTGGAGAAAATTCAAAACATTCATTATTCAATAGGGCCCAAACTATCAAAAACCAGCGGTTTCAATGAACACACATTTCTTGGTAGAATCATGCAGGACTGAAATTTTTGATGTTTTTCTACTCCTCTCATGAGCCCAAACAAGTCTCTAAAAGCATGAGTTTGCAACTACTTTACTTTTGGAGAAAATTCAAAACATTCATTATTCAATAGAGCCCAATAGCAAAAACCAGCGTTTTGAATGATGAATCACATTTCTTGGTAGAATCATGCAGGATTGAAATTTTTGATGGTTTTTTACTCCTCTCAACAGCCCAAACAAGTTTCTAAAAGGATGAGTTTGCAACTACTTTACTTTTGGAGAAAATTCAAAACATTCATTATTCAATAGGGCCCAAAATATCAAAAAACAGCGGTTTGAATGAACACACATTTCTTGGTAGAATCGTGCAGGACTGAAATTTTTGATGTTTTTCTACTCCTCTCATGAGCCCAAACAAGTCTCTAAAAGGATGAGTTTGCAACTACTTTACTTTTGGAGAAAATTCAAAACATTCATTATTCAATAGAGCCCAATAGCAAAAACCAGCGTTTTGAATGAAGAATCACATTTCTTGGTAGAATCATGCAGGATTGAAATTTTTGATGGTTTTTTACTCCTCTCAACAGCCCAAACAAGTTTCTAAAAGGATGAGTTTGCAACTACTTTACTTTTGGAGAAAATTCAAAACATTCATTATTCAATAGGGCCCAAACTATCAAAAACCAGCGGTTTGAATGAACACACATTTCTTGGTAGAATCATGCAGGACTGAAATTTTTGATGTTTTTCTACTCCTCTCATGAGCCCAAACAAGTCTCTAAAAGCATGAGTTTGCAACTACTTTACTTTTGGAGAAAATTCAAAACATTCATTACTCAAAAGAGCCCAATAGCAAAAACCAGCGTTTTGAATGAAGAATCACATTTCTTGGTAGAATCATGCAGGATTGAAATTTTTGATGGTTTTTTACTCCTCTCAACAGCCCAAACAAGTTTCTAAAAGGATGAGTTTGCAACTACTTTACTTTTGGAGAAAATTCAAAACATTCATTATTCAATAGGGCCCAAACTATCAAATACCAGCGGTTTCAATGAACACACATTTCTTGGTAGAATCATGCAGGACTGAAATTTTAGATGTTTTTCTACTCCTCTCATGAGCCCAAACAAGTCTCTAAAAGCATGAGTTTGCAACTACTTTACTTTTGGAGAAAATTCAAAACATTCATTATTCAATAGAGCCCAATAGCAAAAATCAGGTTTTGAATGAAGAATCACATTTCTTGGTAGAATCATGCAGGATTGAAATTTTTGATGGTTTTTTACTCCTCTCAACAGCCCAAACAAGTTTCTAAAAGGATGAGTTTGCAACTACTTTACTTTTGGAGAAAATTCAAAACATTCATTATTCAATAGGGCCCAAACTATCAAAAACCAGCGGTTTCAATGAACACACATTTCTTGGTAGAATCATGCAGGACTGAAATTTTTGATGTTTTTCTACTCCTCTCATGAGCCCAAACAAGTCTCTAAAAGCATGAGTTTGCAACTACTTTACTTTTGGAGGAAATTCAAAACATTCACTATTCAATAGAGCCCAATAGCAAAAATCAGGTTTTGAATGAAGAATCACATTTCTTGGTAAAATCATGCAGGATTGAAATTTTTGATGGTTTTTTACTCCTCTCAACAGCCCAAACAAGTTTCTAAAAGGATGAGTTTGCAACTACTTTACTTTTGGAGAAAATTCAAAACATTCATTATTCAATAGGGCCCAAACTATCAAAAACCAGCGGTTTGAATGAACACACATTTCTTGGTAGAATCATGCAGGACTGAAATTTTTGATGTTTTTCTACTCCTCTCATGAGCCCAAACAAGTCTCTAAAAGCATGAGTTTGCAACTACTTTACTTTTGGAGAAAATTCAAAACATTCATTACTCAAAAGAGCCCAATAGCAAAAACCAGCGTTTTGAATGAAGAATCACATTTCTTGGTAGAATCATGCAGGATTGAAATTTTTGATGGTTTTTTACTCCTCTCAACAGCCCAAACAAGTTTCTAAAAGGATGAATTTGCAACTACTTTACTTTTGGAGAAAATTCAAAACATTCATTATTCAATAGGGCCCAAACTATCAAAAACCAGCGGTTTCAATGAACACACATTTCTTGGTAGAATCATGCAGGACTGAAATTTTTGATGTTTTTCTACTCCTCTCATGAGCCCAAACAAGTCTCTAAAAGCATGAGTTTGCAACTACTTTACTTTTGGAGAAAATTCAAAACATTCATTATTCAATAGAGCCCAATAGCAAAAATCAGGTTTTGAATGAAGAATCGCATTTCTTGGTAAAATCATGCAGGATTGAAATTTTTGATGGTTTTTTACTCCTCTCAACAGCCCAAACAAGTTTCTAAAAGGATGAGTTTGCAACTACTTTACTTTTGGAGAAAATTCAAAACATTCATTATTCAATAGGGCCCAAACTATCAAAAACCAGCGGTTTCAATGAACACACATTTCTTGGTAGAATCATGCAGGACTGAAATTTTTGATGTTTTTCTACTCCTCTCATGAGCCCAAACAAGTCTCTAAAAGCATGAGTTTGCAACTACTTTACTTTTGGAGAAAATTCAAAACATTCATTACTCAAAAGAGCCCAATAGCAAAAACCAGCGTTTTGAATGAAGAATCACATTTCTTGGTAGAATCATGCAGGATTGAAATTTTTGATGGTTTTTTACTCCTCTCAACAGCCCAAACAAGTTTCTAAAAGGATGAGTTTGCAACTACTTTACTTTTGGAGAAAATTCAAAACATTCATTATTCAATAGGGCCCAAACTATCAAAAACCAGCGGTTTGAATGAACACACATTTCTTGGTAGAATCATGCAGGACTGAAATTTTTGATGTTTTTCTACTCCTCTCATGAGCCCAAACAAGTCTCTAAAAGCATGAGTTTGCAACTACTTTACTATTGGAGAAAATTCAAAACATTCATTACTCAAAAGAGCCCAATAGCAAAAACCAGCGTTTTGAATGAAGAATCACATTTCTTGGTAGAATCATGCAGGATTGAAGTTTTTATTGGTTTTTTACTCCTCTCAACAGCCCAAACAAGTTTCTAAAAGGATGAGTTTACAACTACTTTACTTTTGGAGAAAATTCAAAACATTCATTATTCAATAGGGCCCAAACTATCAAAAACCAGCAGTTTCAATGAACACACATTTCTTGGTAGAATCATGCAGGACTGAAATTTTTGATGTTTTTCTACTCCTCTCATGAGCCCAAACAAGTCTCTAAAAGCATGAGTTTGCAACTACTTTACTTTTGGAGAAAATTCAAAACATTCATTATTCAATAGAGCCCAATAGCAAAAAATCAGGTTTTGAATGAAGAATCACATTTCTTGGTAAAATCATGCAGGATTGAAATTTTTGATGGTTTTTTACTCCTCTCAACAGCCCAAACAAGTTTCTAAAAGGATGAGTTTGCAACTACTTTACTTTTGGAGAAAATTCAAAACATTCATTATTCAATAGGGCCCAAACTATCAAAAACCAGCGGTTTGAATGAACACACATTTCTTGGTAGAATCATGCAGGACTGAAATTTTTGATGTTTTTCTACTCCTCTCATGAGCCCAAACAAGTCTCTAAAAGCATGAGTTTGCAACTACTTTACTTTTGGAGAAAATTCAAAACATTCATTACTCAAAAGAGCCCAATAGCAAAAACCAGCGTATTGAATGAAGAATCACATTTCTTGGTAGAATCATGCAGGATTGAAATTTTTGATGGTTTTTTACTCCTCTCAACAGCCCAAACAAGTTTCTAAAAGGATGAATTTGCAACTACTTTACTTTTGGAGAAAATTCAAAACATTCATTATTCAATAGGGCCCAAACTATCAAAAACCAGCGGTTTCAATGAACACACATTTCTTGGTAGAATCATGCAGGACTGAAATTTTTGATGTTTTTCTACTCCTCTCATGAGCCCAAACAAGTCTCTAAAAGCATGAGTTTGCAACTACTTTACTTTTGGAGAAAATTCAAAACATTCACTATTCAATAGAGCCCAATAGCAAAAATCAGGTTTTGAATGAAGAATCACATTTCTTGGTAAAATCATGCAGGATTGAAATTTTTGATGGTTTTTTACTCCTCTCAACAGCCCAAACAAGTTTCTAAAAGGATGAGTTTGCAACTACTTTACTTTTGGAGAAAATTCAAAACATTCATTATTCAATAGGGCCCAAACTATCAAAAACCAGCGGTTTCAATGAACACACATTTCTTGGTAGAATCATGCAGGACTGAAATTTTTGATGTTTTTCTACTCCTCTCATGAGCCCAAACAAGTCTCTAAAAGCATGAGTTTGCAACTACTTTACTTTTGGAGAAAAATCAAAACATTCATTACTCAAAAGAGCCCAATAGCAAAAACCAGCGTTTTGAATGAAGAATCACATTTCTTGGTAGAATCATGCAGGATTGAAATTTTTGATGGTTTTTTACTCCTCTCAACAGCCCAAACAATTTTCTAAAAGGATGAATTTGCAACTACTTTACTTTTGGAGAAAATTCAAAACATTCATTATTCAATAGGGCCCAAACTATCAAAAACCAGCGGTTTCAATGAACACACATTTCTTGGTAGAATCATGCAGGACTGAAATTTTTGATGTTTTTCTACTCCTCTCATGAGCCCAAACAAGTCTCTAAAAGCATGAGTTTGCAACTACTTTACTTTTGGAGAAAATTCAAAACATTCATTATTCAATAGAGCCCAATAGCAAAAATCAGGTTTTGAATGAAGAATCACATTTCTTGGTAGAATCATGCAGGATTGAAATTTTTGATGGTTTTTTACTCCTCTCAACAGCCCAAACAAGTTTCTAAAAGGATGAGTTTGCAACTACTTTACTTTTGGAGAAAATTCAAAACATTCATTATTCAATAGGGCCCAAACTATCAAAAACCAGCGGTTTGAATGAACACACATTTCTTGGTAGAATCATGCAGGACTGAAATTTTTGATGTTTTTCTACTCCTCTCATGAGCCCAAACAAGTCTCTAAAAGCATGAGTTTGCAACTACTTTACTTTTGGAGAAAATTCAAAACATTCATTATTCAATAGAGCCCAATAGCAAAAATCAGGTTTTGAATGAATAATCACATTTCTTGGTAAAATCATGCAGGATTGAAATTTTTGATGGTTTTTTACTCCTCTCAACAGCCCAAACAAGTTTCTAAAAGGATGAGTTTGCAACTACTTTACTTTTGGAGAAAATTCAAAACATTCATTATTCAATAGGGCCCAAACTATCAAAAACCAGCAGTTTCAATGAACACACATTTCTTGGTAGAATCATGCAGGACTGAAATTTTTGATGTTTTTCTACTCCTCTCATGAGCCCAAACAAGTCTCTAAAAGCATGAGTTTGCAACTACTTTACTTTTGGAGAAAATTCAAAACATTCATTACTCAAAAGAGCCCAATAGCAAAAACCAGCGTTTTGAATGAAGAATCACATTTCTTGGTAGAATCATGCAGGATTGAAATTTTTGATGGTTTTTTACTCCTCTCAACAGCCCAAACAAGTTTCTAAAAGGATGAGTTTGCAACTACTTTACTTTTGGAGAAAATTCAAAACATTCATTATTCAATAGGGCCCAAACTATCAAAAACCAGCGGTTTCAATGAACACACATTTCTTGGTAGAATCATGCAGGACTGAAATTTTTGATGTTTTTCTACTCCTCTCATGAGCCCAAACAAGTCTCTAAAAGCATGAGTTTGCAACTACTTTACTTTTGGAGAAAATTCAAAACATTCATTAATCAATAGAGCCCAATAGCAAAAATCAGGTTTTGAATGAAGAATCACATTTCTTGGTAGAATCATGCAGGATTGAAATTTTTGATGGTTTTTTACTCCTCTCAACAGCCCAAACAAGTTTCTAAAAGGATGAGTTTGCAACTACTTTACTTTTGGAGAAAATTCAAAACATTCATTATTCAATAGGGCCCAAACTATCAAAAACCAGCGGTTTCAATGAACACACATTTCTTGGTAGAATCATGCAGGACTGAAATTTTTGATGTTTTTCTACTCCTCTCATGAGCCCAAACAAGTCTCTAAAAGCATGAGTTTGCAACTACTTTACTTTTGGAGAAAATTCAAAACATTCATTACTCAATAGAGCCCAATAGCAAAAACCAGCGTTTTGAATGAAGAATCACATTTCTTGGTAAAATCATGCAGGATTGAAATTTTTGATGGTTTTTTACTCCTCTCAACAGCCCAAACAAGTTTCTAAAAGGATGAGTTTGCAACTACTTTACTTTTGGAGAAAATTCAAAACATTCATTATTCAATAGGGCCCAAACTATCAAAAACCAGCGGTTTCAATGAACACACATTTCTTGGTAGAATCATGCAGGACTGAAATTTTTGATGTTTTTCTACTCCTCTCATGAGCCCAAACAAGTCTCTAAAAGCATGAGTTTGCAACTACTTTACTTTTGGAGAAAATTCAAAACATTCATTAATCAATAGAGCCCAATAGCAAAAATCAGGTTTTGAATGAAGAATCACATTTCTTGGTAGAATCATGCAGGATTGAAATTTTTGATGGTTTTTTACTCCTCTCAACAGCCCAAACAAGTTTCTAAAAGGATGAGTTTGCAACTACTTTACTTTTGGAGAAAATTCAAAACATTCATTATTCAATAGGGCCCAAACTATCAAAAACCAGCGGTTTCAATGAACACACATTTCTTGGTAGAATCATGCAGGACTGAAATTTTTGATGTTTTTCTACTCCTCTCATGAGCCCAAACAAGTCTCTAAAAGCATGAGTTTGCAACTACTTTACTTTTGGAGAAAATTCAAAACATTCATTACTCAAAAGAGCCCAATAGCAAAAACCAGCGTTTTGAATGAAGAATCACATTTCTTGGTAGAATCATGCAGGATTGAAATTTTTGATGGTTTTTTACTCCTCTCAACAGCCCAAACAAGTTTCTAAAAGGATGAGTTTACAACTACTTTACTTTTGGAGAAAATTCAAAACATTCATTATTCAATAGGGCCCAAACTATCAAAAACCAGCGGTTTCAATGAACACACATTTCTTGGTAGAATCATGCAGGACTGAAATTTTTGATGTTTTTCTACTCCTCTCATGAGCCCAAACAAGTCTCTAAAAGCATGAGTTTGCAACTACTTTACTTTTGGAGAAAATTCAAAACATTCATTATTCAATAGAGCCCAATAGCAAAAATCAGGTTTTGAATGAAGAATCACATTTCTTGGTAGAATCATGCAGGATTGAAATTTTTGATGGTTTTTTACTCCTCTCAACAGCCAAACAAGTTTCTAAAAGGATGAGTTTGTAACTACTTTACTTTTGGAGAAAATTCAAAACATTCATTATTCAATAGGGCCCAAACTATCAAAAACCAGCGGTTTCAATGAACACACATTTCTTGGTAGAATCATGCAGGACTGAAATTTTTGATGTTTTTCTACTCCTCTCATGAGCCCAAACAAGTCTCTAAAAGCATGAGTTTGCAACTACTTTACTTTTGGAGAAAATTCAAAACATTCATTATTCAATAGAGCCCAATAGCAAAAATCAGGTTTTGAATGAAGAATCACATTTCTTGGTAAAATCATGCAGGATTGAAATTTTTGATGGTTTTTTACTCCTCTCAACAGCCCAAACAAGTTTCTAAAAGGATGAGTTTGCAACTACTTTACTTTTGGAGAAAATTCAAAACATTCATTATTCAATAGGGCCCAAACTATCAAAAACCAGCGGTTTGAATGAACACACATTTCTTGGTAGAATCATGCAGGACTGAAATTTTTGATGTTTTTCTACTCCTCTCATGAGCCCAAACAAGTCTCTAAAAGCATGAGTTTGCAACTACTTTACTTTTGGAGAAAATTCAAAACATTCATTACTCAAAAGAGCCCAATAGCAAAAACCAGCGTTTTGAATGAAGAATCACATTTCTTGGTAGAATCATGCAGGATTGAAATTTTTGATGGTTTTTTACTCCTCTCAACAGCCCAAACACGTTTCTAAAAGGATGAATTTACAAAAACTTTACTTTTGGAGAAAATTCAAAACATTCATTATTCAATAGGGCCCAAACTATCAAAAACCAGCGGTTTCAATGAACACACATTTCTTGGTAGAATCAGGCAGGACTGAAATTTTTGATGTTTTTCTACTCCTCTCATGAGCCCAAACAAGTCTCTAAAAGCATGAGTTTGCAACTACTTTACTTTTGGAGAAAATTCAAAACATTCATTATTCAATAGAGCCCAATAGCAAAAATCAGGTTTTGAATGAAGAATCACATTTCTTGGTAGAATCATGCAGGATTGAAATTTTTGATGGTTTTTTACTCCTCTCAACAGCCCAAACAAGTTTCTAAAAGGATGAGTTTGCAACTACTTTACTTTTGGAGAAAATTCAAAACATTCATTATTCAATAGGGCCCAAACTATCAAAAACCAGCGGTTTGAATGAACACACATTTCTTGGTAGAATCATGCAGGACTGAAATTTTTGATGTTTTTCTACTCCTCTCATGAGCACAAACAAGTCTCTAAAAGCATGAGTTTGCAACTACTTTACTTTTGGAGAAAATTCAAAACATTCATTATTCAATAGAGCCCAATAGCAAAAATCAGGTTTTGGATGAAGAATCACATTTTTGGTAAAATCATGCAGGATTGAAATTTTTGATGGTTTTTTACTCCTCTCAACAGCCCAAACAAGTTTCTAAAAGGATGAGTTTGCAACTACTTTACTTTTGGAGAAAATTCAAAACATTCATTATTCAATAGGGCCCAAACTATCAAAAACCAGCGGTTTCAATGAACACACATTTCTTGGTAGAATCATGCAGGACTGAAATTTTTGATGTTTTTCTACTCCTCTCATGAGCCCAAACAAGTCTCTAAAAGCATGAGTTTGCAACTACTTTACTTTTGGAGAAAATTCAAAACATTCATTATTCAATAGAGCCCAATAGCAAAAATCAGGTTTTGAATGAAGAATCACATTTCTTGGTAGAATCATGCAGGATTGAAATTTCTGATGGTTTTTTACTCCTCTCAACAGCCCAAACAAGTTTCTAAAAGGATGAGTTTGCAACTACTTTACTTTTGGAGAAAATTCAAAACATTCATTATTCAATAGGGCCCAAACTATCAAAAACCAGCGGTTTGAATGAACACACATTTCTTCGTAGAATCATGCAGGACTGAAATTTTTGATGTTTTTCTACTCCTCTCATGAGCCCAAACAAGTCTCTAAAAGCATGAGTTTGCAACTACTTTACTTTTGGAGAAAATTCAAAACATTCATTACTCAAAAGAGCCCAATAGCAAAAACCAGCGTTTTGAATGAAGAATCACATTTCTTGGTAGAATCATGCAGGATTGAAATTTTTGATGGTTTTTTACTCCTCTCAACAGCCCAAACAAGTTTCTAAAAGGATGAGTTTGCAACTACTTTACTTTTGGAGAAAATTCAAAACATTCATTATTCAATAGGGCCCAAACTATCAAAACCCAGCGGTTTCAATGAACACACATTTCTTGGTAGAATCATGCAGGACTGAAATTTTTGATGTTTTTCTACTCCTCTCATGAGCCCAAACAAGTCTCTAAAAGCATGAGTTTGCAACTACATTACTTTTGGAGAAAATTCAAAACATTCATTATTCAATAGAGCCCAATAGCAAAAATCAGGTTTTGAATGAAGAATCACATTTCTTGGTAAAATCATGCAGGATTGAAATTTTTGATGGTTTTTTACTCCTCTCAACAGCCCAAACAAGTTTCTAAAAGGATGAGTTTGCAACTACTTTACTTTTGGAGAAAATTCAAAACATTCATTATTCAATAGGGCCCAAACTATCAAAAACCAGCAGTTTGAATGAACACACATTTCTTGGTAGAATCATGCAGGACTGAAATTTTTGATGTTTTTCTACTCCTCTCATGAGCCCAAACAAGTCTCTAAAAGCATGAGTTTGCAACTACTTTACTTTTGGAGAAAATTCAAAACATTCATTACTCAAAAGAGCCCAATAGCAAAAACCAGCGTATTGAATGAAGAATCACATTTCTTGGTAGAATCATGCAGGATTGAAATTTTTGATGGTTTTTTACTCCTCTCAACAGCCCAAACAAGTTTCTAAAAGGATGAATTTGCAACTACTTTACTTTTGGAGAAAATTCAAAACATTCATTATTCAATAGGGCCCAAACTATCAAAAACCAGCGGTTTCAATGAACACACATTTCTTGGTAGAATCATGCAGGACTGAAATTTTTGATGTTTTTCTACTCCTCTCATGAGCCCAAACAAGTCTCTAAAAGCATGAGTTTGCAACTACTTTACTTTTGGAGAAAATTCAAAACATTCACTATTCAATAGAGCCCAATAGCAAAAATCAGGTTTTGAATGAAGAATCACATTTCTTGGTAAAATCATGCAGGATTGAAATTTTTGATGGTTTTTTACTCCTCTCAACAGCCCAAACAAGTTTCTAAAAGGATGAGTTTGCAACTACTTTACTTTTGGAGAAAATTCAAAACATTCATTATTCAATAGGGCCCAAACTATCAAAAACCAGCGGTTTGAATGAACACACATTTCTTGGTAGAATCATGTAGGACTGAAATTTTTGATGTTTTTCTACTCCTCTCATGAGCCCAAACAAGTCTCTAAAAGCATGAGTTTGCAACTACTTTACTTTTGGAGAAAATTCAAAACATTCATTACTCAAAAGAGCCCAATAGCAAAAACCAGCATTTTGAATGAAGAATCACATTTCTTGGTAGAATCATGCAGGATTGAAATTTTTGATGGTTTTTTACTCCTCTCAACAGCCCAAACAAGTTTCTAAAAGGATGAGTTTGCAACTACTTTACTTTTGGAGAAAATTCAAAACATTCATTATTCAATAGGGCCCAAACTATCAAAAACCAGCGGTTTGAATGAACACACATTTCTTGGTAGAATCATGCAGGACTGAAATTTTTGATGTTTTTCTACTCCTCTCATGAGCCCAAACAAGTCTCTAAAAGCATGAGTTTGCAACTACTTTACTTTTGGAGAAAATTCAAAACATTCATTACTCAAAAGAGCCCAATAGCAAAAACCAGCGTTTTGAATGAAGAATCACATTTCTTGGTAGAATCATGCAGGATTGAAATTTTTGATGGTTTTTTACTCCTCTCAACAGCCCAAACAAGTTTCTAAAAGGATGAATTTGCAACTACTTTACTTTTGGAGAAAATTCAAAACATTCATTATTCAATAGGGCCCAAACTATCAAAAACCAGCGGTTTCAATGAACACACATTTCTTGGTAGAATCATGCAGGACTGAAATTTTTGATGTTTTTCTACTCCTCTCATGAGCCCAAACAAGTCTCTAAAAGCATGAGTTTGCAACTACTTTACTTTTGGAGAAAATTCAAAACATTCATTATTCAATAGAGCCCAATAGCAAAAATCAGGTTTTGAATGAAGAATCACATTTCTTGGTAGAATCATGCAGGATTGAAATTTTTGATGGTTTTTTACTCCTCTCAACAGCCCAAACAAGTTTCTAAAAGGATGAGTTTGCAACTACTTTACTTTTGGAGAAAATTCAAAACATTCATTATTCAATAGGGCCCAAACTATCAAAAACCAGCGGTTTGAATGAACACACATTTCTTGGTAGAATCATGCAGGACTGAAATTTTTGATGTTTTTCTACTCCTCTCATGAGCACAAACAAGTCTCTAAAAGCATGAGTTTGCAACTACTTTACTTTTGGAGAAAATTCAAAACATTCATTATTCAATAGAGCCCAATAGCAAAAATCAGGTTTTGGATGAAGAATCACATTTCTTGGTAAAATCATGCAGGATTGAAATTTTTGATGGTTTTTTACTCCTCTCAACAGCCCAAACAAGTTTCTAAAAGGATGAGTTTGCAACTACTTTACTTTTGGAGAAAATTCAAAACATTCATTATTCAATAGGGCCCAAACTATCAAAAACCAGCGGTTTGAATGAACACACATTTCTTGGTAGAATCATGCAGGACTGAAATTTTTGATGTTTTTCTACTCCTCTCATGAGCACAAACAAGTCTCTAAAAGCATGAGTTTGCAACTACTTTACTTTTGGAGAAAATTCAAAACATTCATTATTCAATAGAGCCCAATAGCAAAAATCAGGTTTTGGATGAAGAATCACATTTCTTGGTAAAATCATGCAGGATTGAAATTTTTGATGGTTTTTTACTCCTCTCAACAGCCCAAACAAGTTTCTAAAAGGATGAGTTTGCAACTACTTTACTTTTGGAGAAAATTCAAAACATTCATTATTCAATAGGGCCCAAACTATCAAAAACCAGCGGTTTCAATGAACACACATTTCTTGGTAGAATCATGCAGGACTGAAATTTTTGATGTTTTTCTACTCCTCTCATGAGCCCAAACAAGTCTCTAAAAGCATGAGTTTGCAACTACTTTACTTTTGGAGAAAATTCAAAACATTCATTATTCAATAGAGCCCAATAGCAAAAATCAGGTTTTGAATGAAGAATCACATTTCTTGGTAGAATCATGCAGGATTGAAATTTTTGATGGTTTTTTACTCCTCTCAACAGCCCAAACAAGTTTCTAAAAGGATGAGTTTGCAACTACTTTACTTTTGGAGAAAATTCAAAACATTCATTATTCAATAGGGCCCAAACTATCAAAAACCAGCGGTTTGAATGAACACACATTTCTTCGTAGAATCATGCAGGACTGAAATTTTTGATGTTTTTCTACTCCTCTCATGAGCCCAAACAAGTCTCTAAAAGCATGAGTTTGCAACTACTTTACTTTTGGAGAAAATTCAAAACATTCATTACTCAAAAGAGCCCAATAGCAAAAACCAGCGTTTTGAATGAAGAATCACATTTCTTGGTAGTATCATGCAGGATTGAAATTTTTGATGGTTTTTTACTCCTCTCAACAGCCCAAACAAGTTTCTAAAAGGATGAGTTTGCAACTACTTTACTTTTGGAGAAAATTCAAAACATTCATTATTCAATAGGGCCCAAACTATCAAAACCCAGCGGTTTCAATGAACACACATTTCTTGGTAGAATCATGCAGGACTGAAATTTTTGATGTTTTTCTACTCCTCTCATGAGCCCAAACAAGTCTCTAAAAGCATGAGTTTGCAACTACTTTACTTTTGGAGAAAATTCAAAACATTCATTATTCAATAGAGCCCAATAGCAAAAATCAGGTTTTGAATGAAGAATCACATTTCTTGGTAAAATCATGCAGGATTGAAATTTTTGATGGTTTTTTACTCCTCTCAACAGCCCAAACAAGTTTCTAAAAGGATGAGTTTGCAACTACTTTACTTTTGGAGAAAATTCAAAACATTCATTATTCAATAGGGCCCAAACTATCAAAAACCAGCGGTTTGAATGAACACACATTTCTTGGTAGAATCATGCAGGACTGAAATTTTTGATGTTTTTCTACTCCTCTCATGAGCCCAAACAAGTCTCTAAAAGCATGAGTTTGCAACTACTTTACTTTTGGAGAAAATTCAAAACATTCATTACTCAAAAGAGCCCAATAGCAAAAACCAGCGTATTGAATGAAGAATCACATTTCTTGGTAGAATCATGCAGGATTGAAATTTTTGATGGTTTTTTACTCCTCTCAACAGCCCAAACAAGTTTCTAAAAGGATGAATTTGCAACTACTTTACTTTTGGAGAAAATTCAAAACATTCATTATTCAATAGGGCCCAAACTATCAAAAACCAGCGGTTTCAATGAACACACATTTCTTGGTAGAATCATGCAGGACTGAAATTTTTGATGTTTTTCTACTCCTCTCATGAGCCCAAACAAGTCTCTAAAAGCATGAGTTTGCAACTACTTTACTTTTGGAGAAAATTCAAAACATTCACTATTCAATAGAGCCCAATAGCAAAAATCAGGTTTTGAATGAAGAATCACATTTCTTGGTAAAATCATGCAGGATTGAAATTTTTGATGGTTTTTTACTCCTCTCAACAGCCCAAACAAGTTTCTAAAAGGATGAGTTTGCAACTACTTTACTTTTGGAGAAAATTCAAAACATTCATTATTCAATAGGGCCCAAACTATCAAAAACCAGCGGTTTGAATGAACACACATTTCTTGGTAGAATCATGCAGGACTGAAATTTTTGATGTTTTTCTACTCCTCTCATGAGCCCAAACAAGTCTCTAAAAGCATGAGTTTGCAACTACTTTACTTTTGGAGAAAATTCAAAACATTCATTACTCAAAAGAGCCCAATAGCAAAAACCAGCGTTTTGAATGAAGATTCACATTTCTTGGTAGAATCATGCAGGATTGAAATTTTTGATGGTTTTTTACTCCTCTCAACAGCCCAAACAATTTTCTAAAAGGATGAATTTGCAACTACTTTACTTTTGGAGAAAATTCAAAACATTCATTATTCAATAGGGCCCAAACTATCAAAAACCAGCGGTTTCAATGAACACACATTTCTTGGTAGAATCATGCAGGACTGAAATTTTTGATGTTTTTCTACTCCTCTCATGAGCCCAAACAAGTCTCTAAAAGCATGAGTTTGCAACTACTTTACTTTTGGAGAAAATTCAAAACATTCATTATTCAATAGAGCCCAATAGCAAAAATCAGGTTTTGAATGAAGAATCACATTTCTTGGTAGAATCATGCAGGATTGAAATTTTTGATGGTTTTTTACTCCTCTCAACAGCCCAAACAAGTTTCTAAAAGGATGAGTTTGCAACTACTTTACTTTTGGAGAAAATTCAAAACATTCATTATTCAATAGGGCCCAAACTATCAAAAACCAGCGGTTTGAATGAACACACATTTCTTGGTAGAATCATGCAGGACTGAAATTTTTGATGTTTTTCTACTCCTCTCATGAGCCCAAACAAGTCTCTAAAAGCATGAGTTTGCAACTACTTTACTTTTGGAGAAAATTCAAAACATTCATTATTCAATAGAGCCCAATAGCAAAAATCAGGTTTTGAATGAAGAATCACATTTCTTGGTAGAATCATGCAGGATTGAAATTTTTGATGGTTTTTTACTCCTCTCAACAGCCCAAACAAGTTTCTAAAAGGATGAGTTTGCAACTACTTTACTTTTGGAGAAAATTCAAAACATTCATTATTCAATAGGGCCCAAACTATCAAAAACCAGCGGTTTGAATGAACACACATTTCTTGGTAGAATCATGCAGGACTGAAATTTTTGATGTTTTTCTACTCCTCTCATGAGCACAAACAAGTCTCTAAAAGCATGAGTTTGCAACTACTTTACTTTTGGAGAAAATTCAAAACATTCATTATTCAATAGAGCCCAATAGCAAAAATCAGGTTTTGGATGAAGAATCACATTTCTTGGTAAAATCATGCAGGATTGAAATTTTTGATGGTTTTTTACTCCTCTCAACAGCCCAAACAAGTTTCTAAAAGGATGAGTTTGCAACTACTTTACTTTTGGAGAAAATTCAAAACATTCATTATTCAATAGGGCCCAAACTATCAAAAACCAGCGGTTTCAATGAACACACATTTCTTGGTAGAATCATGCAGGACTGAAATTTTTGATGTTTTTCTACTCCTCTCATGAGCCCAAACAAGTCTCTAAAAGCATGAGTTTGCAACTACTTTACTTTTGGAGAAAATTCAAAACATTCATTATTCAATAGAGCCCAATAGCAAAAATCAGGTTTTGAATGAAGAATCACATTTCTTGGTAGAATCATGCAGGATTGAAATTTTTGATGGTTTTTTACTCCTCTCAACAGCCCAAACAAGTTTCTAAAAGGATGAGTTTGCAACTACTTTACTTTTGGAGAAAATTCAAAACATTCATTATTCAATAGGGCCCAAACTATCAAAAACCAGCGGTTTGAATGAACACACATTTCTTCGTAGAATCATGCAGGACTGAAATTTTTGATGTTTTTCTACTCCTCTCATGAGCCCAAACAAGTCTCTAAAAGCATGAGTTTGCAACTACTTTACTTTTGGAGAAAATTCAAAACATTCATTACTCAAAAGAGCCCAATAGCAAAAACCAGCGTTTTGAATGAAGAATCACATTTCTTGGTAGAATCATGCAGGATTGAAATTTTTGATGGTTTTTTACTCCTCTCAACAGCCCAAACAAGTTTCTAAAAGGATGAGTTTGCAACTACTTTACTTTTGGAGAAAATTCAAAACATTCATTATTCAATAGGGCCCAAACTATCAAAACCCAGCGGTTTCAATGAACACACATTTCTTGGTAGAATCATGCAGGACTGAAATTTTTGATGTTTTTCTACTCCTCTCATGAGCCCAAACAAGTCTCTAAAAGCATGAGTTTGCAACTACTTTACTTTTGGAGAAAATTCAAAACATTCATTATTCAATAGAGCCCAATAGCAAAAATCAGGTTTTGAATGAAGAATCACATTTCTTGGTAAAATCATGCAGGATTGAAATTTTTGATGGTTTTTTACTCCTCTCAACAGCCCAAACAAGTTTCTAAAAGGATGAGTTTGCAACTACTTTACTTTTGGAGAAAATTCAAAACATTCATTATTCAATAGGGCCCAAACTATCAAAAACCAGCGGTTTGAATGAACACACATTTCTTGGTAGAATCATGCAGGACTGAAATTTTTGATGTTTTTCTACTCCTCTCATGAGCCCAAACAAGTCTCTAAAAGCATGAGTTTGCAACTACTTTACTTTTGGAGAAAATTCAAAACATTCATTACTCAAAAGAGCCCAATAGCAAAAACCAGCGTATTGAATGAAGAATCACATTTCTTGGTAGAATCATGCAGGATTGAAATTTTTGATGGTTTTTTACTCCTCTCAACAGCCCAAACAAGTTTCTAAAAGGATGAATTTGCAACTACTTTACTTTTGGAGAAAATTCAAAACATTCATTATTCAATAGGGCCCAAACTATCAAAAACCAGCGGTTTCAATGAACACACATTTCTTGGTAGAATCATGCAGGACTGAAATTTTTGATGTTTTTCTACTCCTCTCATGAGCCCAAACAAGTCTCTAAAAGCATGAGTTTGCAACTACTTTACTTTTGGAGAAAATTCAAAACATTCACTATTCAATAGAGCCCAATAGCAAAAATCAGGTTTTGAATGAAGAATCACATTTCTTGGTAAAATCATGCAGGATTGAAATTTTTGATGGTTTTTTACTCCTCTCAACAGCCCAAACAAGTTTCTAAAAGGATGAGTTTGCAACTACTTTACTTTTGGAGAAAATTCAAAACATTCATTATTCAATAGGGCCCAAACTATCAAAAACCAGCGGTTTGAATGAACACACATTTCTTGGTAGAATCATGCAGGACTGAAATTTTTGATGTTTTTCTACTCCTCTCATGAGCCCAAACAAGTCTCTAAAAGCATGAGTTTGCAACTACTTTACTTTTGGAGAAAATTCAAAACATTCATTACTCAAAAGAGCCCAATAGCAAAAACCAGCGTTTTGAATGAAGAATCACATTTCTTGGTAGAATCATGCAGGATTGAAATTTTTGATGGTTTTTTACTCCTCTCAACAGCCCAAACAATTTTCTAAAAGGATGAATTTGCAACTACTTTACTTTTGGAGAAAATTCAAAACATTCATTATTCAATAGGGCCCAAACTATCAAAAACCAGCGGTTTCAATGAACACACATTTCTTGGTAGAATCATGCAGGACTGAAATTTTTGATGTTTTTCTACTCCTCTCATGAGCCCAAACAAGTCTCTAAAAGCATGAGTTTGCAACTACTTTACTTTTGGAGAAAATTCAAAACATTCATTATTCAATAGAGCCCAATAGCAAAAATCAGGTTTTGAATGAAGAATCACATTTCTTGGTAGAATCATGCAGGATTGAAATTTTTGATGGTTTTTTACTCCTCTCAACAGCCCAAACAAGTTTCTAAAAGGATGAGTTTGCAACTACTTTACTTTTGGAGAAAATTCAAAACATTCATTATTCAATAGGGCCCAAACTATCAAAAACCAGCGGTTTGAATGAACACACATTTCTTGGTAGAATCATGCAGGACTGAAATTTTTGATGTTTTTCTACTCCTCTCATGAGCCCAAACAAGTCTCTAAAAGCATGAGTTTGCAACTACTTTACTTTTGGAGAAAATTCAAAACATTCATTATTCAATAGAGCCCAATAGCAAAAATCAGGTTTTGAATGAAGAATCACATTTCTTGGTAAAATCATGCAGGATTGAAATTTTTGATGGTTTTTTACTCCTCTCAACAGCCCAAACAAGTTTCTAAAAGGATGAGTTTGCAACTACTTTACTTTTGGAGAAAATTCAAAACATTCATTATTCAATAGGGCCCAAACTATCAAAAACCAGCGGTTTGAATGAACACACATTTCTTGGTAGAATCATGCAGGACTGAAATTTTTGATGTTTTTCTACTCCTCTCATGAGCCCAAACAAGTCTCTAAAAGCATGAGTTTGCAACTACTTTACTTTTGGAGAAAATTCAAAACATTCATTACTCAAAAGAGCCCAATAGCAAAAACCAGCGTTTTGAATGAAGAATCACATTTCTTGGTAGAATCATGCAGGATTGAAATTTTTGATGGTTTTTTACTCCTCTCAACAGCCCAAACAAGTTTCTAAAAGGATGAATTTGCAACTACTTTACTTTTGGAGAAAATTCAAAACATTCATTATTCAATAGGGCCCAAACTATCAAAAACCAGCGGTTTCAATGAACACACATTTCTTGGTAGAATCATGCAGGACTGAAATTTTTGATGTTTTTCTACTCCTCTCATGAGCCCAAACAAGTCTCTAAAAGCATGAGTTTGCAACTACTTTACTTTTGGAGAAAATTCAAAACATTCATTATTCAATAGAGCCCAATAGCAAAAATCAGGTTTTGAATGAAGAATCACATTTCTTGGTAGAATCATGCAGGATTGAAATTTTTGATGGTTTTTTACTCCTCTCAACAGCCCAAACAAGTTTCTAAAAGGATGAGTTTGCAACTACTTTACTTTTGGAGAAAATTCAAAACATTCATTATTCAATAGGGCCCAAACTATCAAAAACCAGCGGTTTGAATGAACACACATTTCTTGGTAGAATCATGCAGGACTGAAATTTTTGATGTTTTTCTACTCCTCTCATGAGCACAAACAAGTCTCTAAAAGCATGAGTTTGCAACTACTTTACTTTTGGAGAAAATTCAAAACATTCATTATTCAATAGAGCCCAATAGCAAAAATCAGGTTTTGGATGAAGAATCACATTTCTTGGTAAAATCATGCAGGATTGAAATTTTTGATGGTTTTTTACTCCTCTCAACAGCCCAAACAAGTTTCTAAAAGGATGAGTTTGCAACTACTTTACTTTTGGAGAAAATTCAAAACATTCATTATTCAATAGGGCCCAAACTATCAAAAACCAGCGGTTTCAATGAACACACATTTCTTGGTAGAATCATGCAGGACTGAAATTTTTGATGTTTTTCTACTCCTCTCATGAGCCCAAACAAGTCTCTAAAAGCATGAGTTTGCAACTACTTTACTTTTGGAGAAAATTCAAAACATTCATTATTCAATAGAGCCCAATAGCAAAAATCAGGTTTTGAATGAAGAATCACATTTCTTGGTAGAATCATGCAGGATTGAAATTTTTGATGGTTTTTTACTCCTCTCAACAGCCCAAACAAGTTTCTAAAAGGATGAGTTTGCAACTACTTTACTTTTGGAGAAAATTCAAAACATTCATTATTCAATAGGGCCCAAACTATCAAAAACCAGCGGTTTGAATGAACACACATTTCTTCGTAGAATCATGCAGGACTGAAATTTTTGATGTTTTTCTACTCCTCTCATGAGCCCAAACAAGTCTCTAAAAGCATGAGTTTGCAACTACTTTACTTTTGGAGAAAATTCAAAACATTCATTACTCAAAAGAGCCCAATAGCAAAAACCAGCGTTTTGAATGAAGAATCACATTTCTTGGTAGAATCATGCAGGATTGAAATTTTTGATGGTTTTTTACTCCTCTCAACAGCCCAAACAAGTTTCTAAAAGGATGAGTTTGCAACTACTTTACTTTTGGAGAAAATTCAAAACATTCATTATTCAATAGGGCCCAAACTATCAAAACCCAGCGGTTTCAATGAACACACATTTCTTGGTAGAATCATGCAGGACTGAAATTTTTGATGTTTTTCTACTCCTCTCATGAGCCCAAACAAGTCTCTAAAAGCATGAGTTTGCAACTACTTTACTTTTGGAGAAAATTCAAAACATTCATTATTCAATAGAGCCCAATAGCAAAAATCAGGTTTTGAATGAAGAATCACATTTCTTGGTAAAATCATGCAGGATTGAAATTTTTGATGGTTTTTTACTCCTCTCAACAGCCCAAACAAGTTTCTAAAAGGATGAGTTTGCAACTACTTTACTTTTGGAGAAAATTCAAAACATTCATTATTCAATAGGGCCCAAACTATCAAAAACCAGCGGTTTGAATGAACACACATTTCTTGGTAGAATCATGCAGGACTGAAATTTTTGATGTTTTTCTACTCCTCTCATGAGCCCAAACAAGTCTCTAAAAGCATGAGTTTGCAACTACTTTACTTTTGGAGAAAATTCAAAACATTCATTACTCAAAAGAGCCCAATAGCAAAAACCAGCGTTTTGAATGAAGAATCACATTTCTTGGTAGAATCATGCAGGATTGAAATTTTTGATGGTTTTTTACTCCTCTCAACAGCCCAAACAATTTTCTAAAAGGATGAATTTGCAACTACTTTACTTTTGGAGAAAATTCAAAACATTCATTATTCAATAGGGCCCAAACTATCAAAAACCAGCGGTTTCAATGAACACACATTTCTTGGTAGAATCATGCAGGACTGAAATTTTTGATGTTTTTCTACTCCTCTCATGAGCCCAAACAAGTCTCTAAAAGCATGAGTTTGCAACTACTTTACTTTTGGAGAAAATTCAAAACATTCATTATTCAATAGAGCCCAATAGCAAAAATCAGGTTTTGAATGAA
Organism: Dendrobates tinctorius; assembly: GCF_039654945.1. NCBI lineage: Eukaryota > Metazoa > Chordata > Amphibia > Anura > Dendrobatidae > Dendrobates > Dendrobates tinctorius. The sequence goes on from NW_027362108.1 coordinate 949,948, forward strand.
GAATCACATTTCTTGGTAGAATCATGCAGGATTGAAATTTTTGATGGTTTTTTACTCCTCTCAACAGCCCAAACAAGTTTCTAAAAGGATGAGTTTGCAACTACTTTACTTTTGGAGAAAATTCAAAACATTCATTATTCAATAGGGCCCAAACTATCAAAAACCAGCGGTTTGAATGAACACACATTTCTTGGTAGAATCATGCAGGACTGAAATTTTTGATGTTTTTCTACTCCTCTCATGAGCCCAAACAAGTCTCTAAAAGCATGAGTTTGCAACTACTTTACTTTTGGAGAAAATTCAAAACATTCATTATTCAATAGAGCCCAATAGCAAAAATCAGGTTTTGAATGAATAATCACATTTCTTGGTAAAATCATGCAGGATTGAAATTTTTGATGGTTTTTTACTCCTCTCAACAGCCCAAACAAGTTTCTAAAAGGATGAGTTTGCAACTACTTTACTTTTGGAGAAAATTCAAAACATTCATTATTCAATAGGGCCCAAACTATCAAAAACCAGCGGTTTGAATGAACACACATTTCTTGGTAGAATCATGCAGGACTGAAATTTTTGATGTTTTTCTACTCCTCTCATGAGCCCAAACAAGTCTCTAAAAGCATGAGTTTGCAACTACTTTACTTTTGGAGAAAATTCAAAACATTCATTACTCAAAAGAGCCCAATAGCAAAAACCAGCGTTTTGAATGAAGAATCACATTTCTTGGTAGAATCATGCAGGATTGAAATTTTTGATGGTTTTTTACTCCTCTCAACAGCCCAAACAATTTTCTAAAAGGATGAATTTGCAACTACTTTACTTTTGGAGAAAATTCAAAACATTCATTATTCAATAGGGCCCAAACTATCAAAAACCAGCGGTTTCAATGAACACACATTTCTTGGTAGAATCATGCAGGACTGAAATTTTTGATGTTTTTCTACTCCTCTCATGAGCCCAAACAAGTCTCTAAAAGCATGAGTTTGCAACTACTTTACTTTTGGAGAAAATTCAAAACATTCATTATTCAATAGAGCCCAATAGCAAAAATCAGGTTTTGAATGAAGAATCACATTTCTTGGTAGAATCATGCAGGATTGAAATTTTTGATGGTTTTTTACTCCTCTCAACAGCCCAAACAAGTTTCTAAAAGGATGAGTTTGCAACTACTTTACTTTTGGAGAAAATTCAAAACATTCATTATTCAATAGGGCCCAAACTATCAAAAACCAGCGGTTTGAATGAACACACATTTCTTGGTAGAATCATGCAGGACTGAAATTTTTGATGTTTTTCTACTCCTCTCATGAGCCCAAACAAGTCTCTAAAAGCATGAGTTTGCAACTACTTTACTTTTGGAGAAAATTCAAAACATTCATTATTCAATAGAGCCCAATAGCAAAAATCAGGTTTTGAATGAAGAATCACATTTCTTGGTAAAATCATGCAGGATTGAAATTTTTGATGGTTTTTTACTCCTCTCAACAGCCCAAACAAGTTTCTAAAAGGATGAGTTTGCAACTACTTTACTTTTGGAGAAAATTCAAAACATTCATTATTCAATAGGGCCCAAACTATCAAAAACCAGCGGTTTGAATGAACACACATTTCTTGGTAGAATCATGCAGGACTGAAATTTTTGATGTTTTTCTACTCCTCTCATGAGCCCAAACAAGTCTCTAAAAGCATGAGTTTGCAACTACTTTACTTTTGGAGAAAATTCAAAACATTCATTACTCAAAAGAGCCCAATAGCAAAAACCAGCGTTTTGAATGAAGAATCACATTTCTTGGTAGAATCATGCAGGATTGAAATTTTTGATGGTTTTTTACTCCTCTCAACAGCCCAAACAAGTTTCTAAAAGGATGAATTTGCAACTACTTTACTTTTGGAGAAAATTCAAAACATTCATTATTCAATAGGGCCCAAACTATCAAAAACCAGCGGTTTCAATGAACACACATTTCTTGGTAGAATCATGCAGGACTGAAATTTTTGATGTTTTTCTACTCCTCTCATGAGCCCAAACAAGTCTCTAAAAGCATGAGTTTGCAACTACTTTACTTTTGGAGAAAATTCAAAACATTCATTATTCAATAGAGCCCAATAGCAAAAATCAGGTTTTGAATGAAGAATCACATTTCTTGGTAGAATCATGCAGGATTGAAATTTTTGATGGTTTTTTACTCCTCTCAACAGCCCAAACAAGTTTCTAAAAGGATGAGTTTGCAACTACTTTACTTTTGGAGAAAATTCAAAACATTCATTATTCAATAGGGCCCAAACTATCAAAAACCAGCGGTTTGAATGAACACACATTTCTTGGTAGAATCATGCAGGACTGAAATTTTTGATGTTTTCCTACTCCTCTCATGAGCACAAACAAGTCTCTAAAAGCATGAGTTTGCAACTACTTTACTTTTGGAGAAAATTCAAAACATTCATTATTCAATAGAGCCCAATAGCAAAAATCAGGTTTTGGATGAAGAATCACATTTCTTGGTAAAATCATGCAGGATTGAAATTTTTGATGGTTTTTTACTCCTCTCAACAGCCCAAACAAGTTTCTAAAAGGATGAGTTTGCAACTACTTTACTTTTGGAGAAAATTCAAAACATTCATTATTCAATAGGGCCCAAACTATCAAAAACCAGCGGTTTCAATGAACACACATTTCTTGGTAGAATCATGCAGGACTGAAATTTTTGATGTTTTTCTACTCCTCTCATGAGCCCAAACAAGTCTCTAAAAGCATGAGTTTGCAACTACTTTACTTTTGGAGAAAATTCAAAACATTCATTATTCAATAGAGCCCAATAGCAAAAATCAGGTTTTGAATGAAGAATCACATTTCTTGGTAGAATCATGCAGGATTGAAATTTTTGATGGTTTTTTACTCCTCTCAACAGCCCAAACAAGTTTCTAAAAGGATGAGTTTGCAACTACTTTACTTTTGGAGAAAATTCAAAACATTCATTATTCAATAGGGCCCAAACTATCAAAAACCAGCGGTTTGAATGAACACACATTTCTTGGTAGAATCATGCAGGACTGAAATTTTTGATGTTTTTCTACTCCTCTCATGAGCCCAAACAAGTCTCTAAAAGCATGAGTTTGCAACTACTTTACTTTTGGAGAAAATTCAAAACATTCATTACTCAAAAGAGCCCAATAGCAAAAACCAGCGTTTTGAATGAAGAATCACATTTCTTGGTAGAATCATGCAGGATTGAAATTTTTGATGGTTTTTTACTCCTCTCAACAGCCCAAACAATTTTCTAAAAGGATGAATTTGCAACTACTTTACTTTTGGAGAAAATTCAAAACATTCATTATTCAATAGGGCCCAAACTATCAAAAACCAGCGGTTTCAATGAACACACATTTCTTGGTAGAATCATGCAGGACTGAAATTTTTGATGTTTTTCTACTCCTCTCATGAGCCCAAACAAGTCTCTAAAAGCATGAGTTTGCAACTACTTTACTTTTGGAGAAAATTCAAAACATTCATTATTCAATAGAGCCCAATAGCAAAAATCAGGTTTTGAATGAAGAATCACATTTCTTGGTAGAATCATGCAGGATTGAAATTTTTGATGGTTTTTTACTCCTCTCAACAGCCCAAACAAGTTTCTAAAAGGATGAGTTTGCAACTACTTTACTTTTGGAGAAAATTCAAAACATTCATTATTCAATAGGGCCCAAACTATCAAAAACCAGCGGTTTGAATGAACACACATTTCTTGGTAGAATCATGCAGGACTGAAATTTTTGATGTTTTTCTACTCCTCTCATGAGCCCAAACAAGTCTCTAAAAGCATGAGTTTGCAACTACTTTACTTTTGGAGAAAATTCAAAACATTCATTATTCAATAGAGCCCAATAGCAAAAATCAGGTTTTGAATGAAGAATCACATTTCTTGGTAAAATCATGCAGGATTGAAATTTTTGATGGTTTTTTACTCCTCTCAACAGCCCAAACAAGTTTCTAAAAGGATGAGTTTGCAACTACTTTACTTTTGGAGAAAATTCAAAACATTCATTATTCAATAGGGCCCAAACTATCAAAAACCAGCGGTTTGAATGAACACACATTTCTTGGTAGAATCATGCAGGACTGAAATTTTTGATGTTTTTCTACTCCTCTCATGAGCCCAAACAAGTCTCTAAAAGCATGAGTTTGCAACTACTTTACTTTTGGAGAAAATTCAAAACATTCATTACTCAAAAGAGCCCAATAGCAAAAACCAGCGTTTTGAATGAAGAATCACATTTCTTGGTAGAATCATGCAGGATTGAAATTTTTGATGGTTTTTTACTCCTCTCAACAGCCCAAACAATTTTCTAAAAGGATGAATTTGCAACTACTTTACTTTTGGAGAAAATTCAAAACATTCATTATTCAATAGGGCCCAAACTATCAAAAACCAGCGGTTTCAATGAACACACATTTCTTGGTAGAATCATGCAGGACTGAAATTTTTGATGTTTTTCTACTCCTCTCATGAGCCCAAACAAGTCTCTAAAAGCATGAGTTTGCAACTACTTTACTTTTGGAGAAAATTCAAAACATTCATTATTCAATAGAGCCCAATAGCAAAAATCAGGTTTTGAATGAAGAATCACATTTCTTGGTAGAATCATGCAGGATTGAAATTTTTGATGGTTTTTTACTCCTCTCAACAGCCCAAACAAGTTTCTAAAAGGATGAGTTTGCAACTACTTTACTTTTGGAGAAAATTCAAAACATTCATTATTCAATAGGGCCCAAACTATCAAAAACCAGCGGTTTGAATGAACACACATTTCTTGGTAGAATCATGCAGGACTGAAATTTTTGATGTTTTTCTACTCCTCTCATGAGCCCAAACAAGTCTCTAAAAGCATGAGTTTGCAACTACTTTACTTTTGGAGAAAATTCAAAACATTCATTATTCAATAGAGCCCAATAGCAAAAATCAGGTTTTGAATGAAGAATCACATTTCTTGGTAAAATCATGCAGGATTGAAATTTTTGATGGTTTTTTACTCCTCTCAACAGCCCAAACAAGTTTCTAAAAGGATGAGTTTGCAACTACTTTACTTTTGGAGAAAATTCAAAACATTCATTATTCAATAGGGCCCAAACTATCAAAAACCAGCGGTTTGAATGAACACACATTTCTTGGTAGAATCATGCAGGACTGAAATTTTTGATGTTTTTCTACTCCTCTCATGAGCCCAAACAAGTCTCTAAAAGCATGAGTTTGCAACTACTTTACTTTTGGAGAAAATTCAAAACATTCATTACTCAAAAGAGCCCAATAGCAAAAACCAGCGTTTTGAATGAAGAATCACATTTCTTGGTAGAATCATGCAGGATTGAAATTTTTGATGGTTTTTTACTCCTCTCAACAGCCCAAACAAGTTTCTAAAAGGATGAATTTGCAACTACTTTACTTTTGGAGAAAATTCAAAACATTCATTATTCAATAGGGCCCAAACTATCAAAAACCAGCGGTTTCAATGAACACACATTTCTTGGTAGAATCATGCAGGACTGAAATTTTTGATGTTTTTCTACTCCTCTCATGAGCCCAAACAAGTCTCTAAAAGCATGAGTTTGCAACTACTTTACTTTTGGAGAAAATTCAAAACATTCATTATTCAATAGAGCCCAATAGCAAAAATCAGGTTTTGAATGAAGAATCACATTTCTTGGTAGAATCATGCAGGATTGAAATTTTTGATGGTTTTTTACTCCTCTCAACAGCCCAAACAAGTTTCTAAAAGGATGAGTTTGCAACTACTTTACTTTTGGAGAAAATTCAAAACATTCATTATTCAATAGGGCCCAAACTATCAAAAACCAGCGGTTTGAATGAACACACATTTCTTGGTAGAATCATGCAGGACTGAAATTTTTGATGTTTTTCTACTCCTCTCATGAGCACAAACAAGTCTCTAAAAGCATGAGTTTGCAACTACTTTACTTTTGGAGAAAATTCAAAACATTCATTATTCAATAGAGCCCAATAGCAAAAATCAGGTTTTGGATGAAGAATCACATTTCTTGGTAAAATCATGCAGGATTGAAATTTTTGATGGTTTTTTACTCCTCTCAACAGCCCAAACAAGTTTCTAAAAGGATGAGTTTGCAACTACTTTACTTTTGGAGAAAATTCAAAACATTCATTATTCAATAGGGCCCAAACTATCAAAAACCAGCGGTTTCAATGAACACACATTTCTTGGTAGAATCATGCAGGACTGAAATTTTTGATGTTTTTCTACTCCTCTCATGAGCCCAAACAAGTCTCTAAAAGCATGAGTTTGCAACTACTTTACTTTTGGAGAAAATTCAAAACATTCATTATTCAATAGAGCCCAATAGCAAAAATCAGGTTTTGAATGAAGAATCACATTTCTTGGTAGAATCATGCAGGATTGAAATTTTTGATGGTTTTTTACTCCTCTCAACAGCCCAAACAAGTTTCTAAAAGGATGAGTTTGCAACTACTTTACTTTTGGAGAAAATTCAAAACATTCATTATTCAATAGGGCCCAAACTATCAAAAACCAGCGGTTTGAATGAACACACATTTCTTCGTAGAATCATGCAGGACTGAAATTTTTGATGTTTTTCTACTCCTCTCATGAGCCCAAACAAGTCTCTAAAAGCATGAGTTTGCAACTACTTTACTTTTGGAGAAAATTCAAAACATTCATTACTCAAAAGAGCCCAATAGCAAAAACCAGCGTTTTGAATGAAGAATCACATTTCTTGGTAGAATCATGCAGGATTGAAATTTTTGATGGTTTTTTACTCCTCTCAACAGCCCAAACAAGTTTCTAAAAGGATGAGTTTGCAACTACTTTACTTTTGGAGAAAATTCAAAACATTCATTATTCAATAGGGCCCAAACTATCAAAAACCAGCGGTTTCAATGAACACACATTTCTTGGTAGAATCATGCAGGACTGAAATTTTTGATGTTTTTCTACTCCTCTCATGAGCCCAAACAAGTCTCTAAAAGCATGAGTTTGCAACTACTTTACTTTTGGAGAAAATTCAAAACATTCATTATTCAATAGAGCCCAATAGCAAAAATCAGGTTTTGAATGAAGAATCACATTTCTTGGTAGAATCATGCAGGATTGAAATTTTTGATGGTTTTTTACTCCTCTCAACAGCCCAAACAAGTTTCTAAAAGGATGAGTTTGCAACTACTTTACTTTTGGAGAAAATTCAAAACATTCATTATTCAATAGGGCCCAAACTATCAAAAACCAGCGGTTTGAATGAACACACATTTCTTGGTAGAATCATGCAGGACTGAAATTTTTGATGTTTTTCTACTCCTCTCATGAGCCCAAACAAGTCTCTAAAAGCATGAGTTTGCAACTACTTTACTTTTGGAGAAAATTCAAAACATTCATTATTCAATAGAGCCCAATAGCAAAAATCAGGTTTTGAATGAATAATCACATTTCTTGGTAAAATCATGCAGGATTGAAATTTTTGATGGTTTTTTACTCCTCTCAACAGCCCAAACAAGTTTCTAAAAGGATGAGTTTGCAACTACTTTACTTTTGGAGAAAATTCAAAACATTCATTATTCAATAGGGCCCAAACTATCAAAAACCAGCGGTTTCAATGAACACACATTTCTTGGTAGAATCATGCAGGACTGAAATTTTTGATGTTTTTCTACTCCTCTCATGAGCCCAAACAAGTCTCTAAAAGCATGAGTTTGCAACTACTTTACTTTTGGAGAAAATTCAAAACATTCATTACTCAAAAGAGCCCAATAGCAAAAACCAGCGTTTTGAATGAAGAATCACATTTCTTGGTAGAATCATGCAGGATTGAAATTTTTGATGGTTTTTTACTCCTCTCAACAGCCCAAACAAGTTTCTAAAAGGATGAGTTTGCAACTACTTTACTTTTGGAGAAAATTCAAAACATTCATTATTCAATAGGGCCCAAACTATCAAAACCCAGCGGTTTCAATGAACACACATTTCTTGGTAGAATCATGCAGGACTGAAATTTTTGATGTTTTTCTACTCCTCTCATGAGCCCAAACAAGTCTCTAAAAGCATGAGTTTGCAACTACTTTACTTTTGGAGAAAATTCAAAACATTCATTATTCAATAGAGCCCAATAGCAAAAATCAGGTTTTGAATGAAGAATCACATTTCTTGGTAAAATCATGCAGGATTGAAATTTTTGATGGTTTTTTACTCCTCTCAACAGCCCAAACAAGTTTCTAAAAGGATGAGTTTGCAACTACTTTACTTTTGGAGAAAATTCAAAACATTCATTATTCAATAGGGCCCAAACTATCAAAAACCAGCGGTTTGAATGAACACACATTTCTTGGTAGAATCATGCAGGACTGAAATTTTTGATGTTTTTCTACTCCTCTCATGAGCCCAAACAAGTCTCTAAAAGCATGAGTTTGCAACTACTTTACTTTTGGAGAAAATTCAAAACATTCATTACTCAAAAGAGCCCAATAGCAAAAACCAGCGTATTGAATGAAGAATCACATTTCTTGGTAGAATCATGCAGGATTGAAATTTTTGATGGTTTTTTACTCCTCTCAACAGCCCAAACAAGTTTCTAAAAGGATGAATTTGCAACTACTTTACTTTTGGAGAAAATTCAAAACATTCATTATTCAATAGGGCCCAAACTATCAAAAACCAGCGGTTTCAATGAACACACATTTCTTGGTAGAATCATGCAGGACTGAAATTTTTGATGTTTTTCTACTCCTCTCATGAGCCCAAACAAGTCTCTAAAAGCATGAGTTTGCAACTACTTTACTTTTGGAGAAAATTCAAAACATTCACTATTCAATAGAGCCCAATAGCAAAAATCAGGTTTTGAATGAAGAATCACATTTCTTGGTAAAATCATGCAGGATTGAAATTTTTGATGTTTTTTTACTCCTCTCAACAGCCCAAACAAGTTTCTAAAAGGATGAGTTTGCAACTACTTTACTTTTGGAGAAAATTCAAAACATTCATTATTCAATAGGGCCCAAACTATCAAAAACCAGCGGTTTGAATGAACACACATTTCTTGGTAGAATCATGCAGGACTGAAATTTTTGATGTTTTTCTACTCCTCTCATGAGCCCAAACAAGTCTCTAAAAGCATGAGTTTGCAACTACTTTACTTTTGGAGAAAATTCAAAACATTCATTACTCAAAAGAGCCCAATAGCAAAAACCAGCGTTTTGAATGAAGAATCACATTTCTTGGTAGAATCATGCAGGATTGAAATTTTTGATGGTTTTTTACTCCTCTCAACAGCCCAAACAATTTTCTAAAAGGATGAATTTGCAACTACTTTACTTTTGGAGAAAATTCAAAACATTCATTATTCAATAGGGCCCAAACTATCAAAAACCAGCGGTTTCAATGAACACACATTTCTTGGTAGAATCATGCAGGACTGAAATTTTTGATGTTTTTCTACTCCTCTCATGAGCCCAAACAAGTCTCTAAAAGCATGAGTTTGCAACTACTTTACTTTTGGAGAAAATTCAAAACATTCATTATTCAATAGAGCCCAATAGCAAAAATCAGGTTTTGAATGAAGAATCACATTTCTTGGTAGAATCATGCAGGATTGAAATTTTTGATGGTTTTTTACTCCTCTCAACAGCCCAAACAAGTTTCTAAAAGGATGAGTTTGCAACTACTTTACTTTTGGAGAAAATTCAAAACATTCATTATTCAATAGGGCCCAAACTATCAAAAACCAGCGGTTTGAATGAACACACATTTCTTGGTAGAATCATGCAGGACTGAAATTTTTGATGTTTTTCTACTCCTCTCATGAGCCCAAACAAGTCTCTAAAAGCATGAGTTTGCAACTACTTTACTTTTGGAGAAAATTCAAAACATTCATTATTCAATAGAGCCCAATAGCAAAAATCAGGTTTTGAATGAAGAATCACATTTCTTGGTAAAATCATGCAGGATTGAAATTTTTGATGGTTTTTTACTCCTCTCAACAGCCCAAACAAGTTTCTAAAAGGATGAGTTTGCAACTACTTTACTTTTGGAGAAAATTCAAAACATTCATTATTCAATAGGGCCCAAACTATCAAAAACCAGCGGTTTGAATGAACACACATTTCTTGGTAGAATCATGCAGGACTGAAATTTTTGATGTTTTTCTACTCCTCTCATGAGCCCAAACAAGTCTCTAAAAGCATGAGTTTGCAACTACTTTACTTTTGGAGAAAATTCAAAACATTCATTACTCAAAAGAGCCCAATAGCAAAAACCAGCGTTTTGAATGAAGAATCACATTTCTTGGTAGAATCATGCAGGATTGAAATTTTTGATGGTTTTTTACTCCTCTCAACAGCCCAAACAAGTTTCTAAAAGGATGAATTTGCAACTACTTTACTTTTGGAGAAAATTCAAAACATTCATTATTCAATAGGGCCCAAACTATCAAAAACCAGCGGTTTCAATGAACACACATTTCTTGGTAGAATCATGCAGGACTGAAATTTTTGATGTTTTTCTACTCCTCTCATGAGCCCAAACAAGTCTCTAAAAGCATGAGTTTGCAACTACTTTACTTTTGGAGAAAATTCAAAACATTCATTATTCAATAGAGCCCAATAGCAAAAATCAGGTTTTGAATGAAGAATCACATTTCTTGGTAGAATCATGCAGGATTGAAATTTTTGATGGTTTTTTACTCCTCTCAACAGCCCAAACAAGTTTCTAAAAGGATGAGTTTGCAACTACTTTACTTTTGGAGAAAATTCAAAACATTCATTATTCAATAGGGCCCAAACTATCAAAAACCAGCGGTTTGAATGAACACACATTTCTTGGTAGAATCATGCAGGACTGAAATTTTTGATGTTTTTCTACTCCTCTCATGAGCACAAACAAGTCTCTAAAAGCATGAGTTTGCAACTACTTTACTTTTGGAGAAAATTCAAAACATTCATTATTCAATAGAGCCCAATAGCAAAAATCAGGTTTTGGATGAAGAATCACATTTCTTGGTAAAATCATGCAGGATTGAAATTTTTGATGGTTTTTTACTCCTCTCAACAGCCCAAACAAGTTTCTAAAAGGATGAGTTTGCAACTACTTTACTTTTGGAGAAAATTCAAAACATTCATTATTCAATAGGGCCCAAACTATCAAAAACCAGCGGTTTCAATGAACACACATTTCTTGGTAGAATCATGCAGGACTGAAATTTTTGATGTTTTTCTACTCCTCTCATGAGCCCAAACAAGTCTCTAAAAGCATGAGTTTGCAACTACTTTACTTTTGGAGAAAATTCAAAACATTCATTATTCAATAGAGCCCAATAGCAAAAATCAGGTTTTGAATGAAGAATCACATTTCTTGGTAGAATCATGCAGGATTGAAATTTTTGATGGTTTTTTACTCCTCTCAACAGCCCAAACAAGTTTCTAAAAGGATGAGTTTGCAACTACTTTACTTTTGGAGAAAATTCAAAACATTCATTATTCAATAGGGCCCAAACTATCAAAAACCAGCGGTTTGAATGAACACACATTTCTTCGGAGAATCATGCAGGACTGAAATTTTTGATGTTTTTCTACTCCTCTCATGAGCCCAAACAAGTCTCTAAAAGCATGAGTTTGCAACTACTTTACTTTTGGAGAAAATTCAAAACATTCATTACTCAAAAGAGCCCAATAGCAAAAACCAGCGTTTTGAATGAAGAATCACATTTCTTGGTAGAATCATGCAGGATTGAAATTTTTGATGGTTTTTTACTCCTCTCAACAGCCCAAACAAGTTTCTAAAAGGATGAGTTTGCAACTACTTTACTTTTGGAGAAAATTCAAAACATTCATTATTCAATAGGGCCCAAACTATCAAAACCCAGCGGTTTCAATGAACACACATTTCTTGGTAGAATCATGCAGGACTGAAATTTTTGATGTTTTTCTACTCCTCTCATGAGCCCAAACAAGTCTCTAAAAGCATGAGTTTGCAACTACTTTACTTTTGGAGAAAATTCAAAACATTCATTATTCAATAGAGCCCAATAGCAAAAATCAGGTTTTGAATGAAGAATCACATTTCTTGGTAGAATCATGCAGGATTGAAATTTTTGATGGTTTTTTACTCCTCTCAACAGCCCAAACAAGTTTCTAAAAGGATGAGTTTGCAACTACTTTACTTTTGGAGAAAATTCAAAACATTCATTATTCAATAGGGCCCAAACTATCAAAAACCAGCGGTTTGAATGAACACACATTTCTTGGTAGAATCATGCAGGACTGAAATTTTTGATGTTTTTCTACTCCTCTCATGAGCCCAAACAAGTCTCTAAAAGCATGAGTTTGCAACTACTTTACTTTTGGAGAAAATTCAAAACATTCATTACTCAAAAGAGCCCAATAGCAAAAACCAGCGTATTGAATGAAGAATCACATTTCTTGGTAGAATCATGCAGGATTGAAATTTTTGATGGTTTTTTACTCCTCTCAACAGCCCAAACAAGTTTCTAAAAGGATGAATTTGCAACTACTTTACTTTTGGAGAAAATTCAAAACATTCATTATTCAATAGGGCCCAAACTATCAAAAACCAGCGGTTTCAATGAACACACATTTCTTGGTAGAATCATGCAGGACTGAAATTTTTGATGTTTTTCTACTCCTCTCATGAGCCCAAACAAGTCTCTAAAAGCATGAGTTTGCAACTACTTTACTTTTGGAGAAAATTCAAAACATTCACTATTCAATAGAGCCCAATAGCAAAAATCAGGTTTTGAATGAAGAATCACATTTCTTGGTAAAATCATGCAGGATTGAAATTTTTGATGGTTTTTTACTCCTCTCAACAGCCCAAACAAGTTTCTAAAAGGATGAGTTTGCAACTACTTTACTTTTGGAGAAAATTCAAAACATTCATTATTCAATAGGGCCCAAACTATCAAAAACCAGCGGTTTGAATGAACACACATTTCTTGGTAGAATCATGCAGGACTGAAATTTTTGATGTTTTTCTACTCCTCTCATGAGCCCAAACAAGTCTCTAAAAGCATGAGTTTGCAACTACTTTACTTTTGGAGAAAATTCAAAACATTCATTACTCAAAAGAGCCCAATAGCAAAAACCAGCGTTTTGAATGAAGAATCACATTTCTTGGTAGAATCATGCAGGATTGAAATTTTTGATGGTTTTTTACTCCTCTCAACAGCCCAAACAATTTTCTAAAAGGATGAATTTGCAACTACTTTACTTTTGGAGAAAATTCAAAACATTCATTATTCAATAGGGCCCAAACTATCAAAAACCAGCGGTTTGAATGAACACACATTTCTTGGTAGAATCATGCAGGACTGAAATTTTTGATGTTTTTCTACTCCTCTCATGAGCCCAAACAAGTCTCTAAAAGCATGAGTTTGCAACTACTTTACTTTTGGAGAAAATTCAAAACATTCATTACTCAAAAGAGCCCAATAGCAAAAACCAGCGTATTGAATGAAGAATCACATTTCTTGGTAGAATCATGCAGGATTGAAATTTTTGATGGTTTTTTACTCCTCTCAACAGCCCAAACAAGTTTCTAAAAGGATGAATTTGCAACTACTTTACTTTTGGAGAAAATTCAAAACATTCATTATTCAATAGGGCCCAAACTATCAAAAACCAGCGGTTTCAATGAACACACATTTCTTGGTAGAATCATGCAGGACTGAAATTTTTGATGTTTTTCTACTCCTCTCATGAGCCCAAACAAGTCTCTAAAAGCATGAGTTTGCAACTACTTTACTTTTGGAGAAAATTCAAAACATTCACTATTCAATAGAGCCCAATAGCAAAAATCAGGTTTTGAATGAAGAATCACATTTCTTGGTAAAATCATGCAGGATTGAAATTTTTGATGGTTTTTTACTCCTCTCAACAGCCCAAACAAGTTTCTAAAAGGATGAGTTTGCAACTACTTTACTTTTGGAGAAAATTCAAAACATTCATTATTCAATAGGGCCCAAACTATCAAAAACCAGCGGTTTGAATGAACACACATTTCTTGGTAGAATCATGCAGGACTGAAATTTTTGATGTTTTTCTACTCCTCTCATGAGCCCAAACAAGTCTCTAAAAGCATGAGTTTGCAACTACTTTACTTTTGGAGAAAATTCAAAACATTCATTACTCAAAAGAGCCCAATAGCAAAAACCAGCGTTTTGAATGAAGAATCACATTTCTTGGTAGAATCATGCAGGATTGAAATTTTTGATGGTTTTTTACTCCTCTCAACAGCCCAAACAATTTTCTAAAAGGATGAATTTGCAACTACTTTACTTTTGGAGAAAATTCAAAACATTCATTATTCAATAGGGCCCAAACTATCAAAAACCAGCGGTTTCAATGAACACACATTTCTTGGTAGAATCATGCAGGACTGAAATTTTTGATGTTTTTCTACTCCTCTCATGAGCCCAAACAAGTCTCTAAAAGCATGAGTTTGCAACTACTTTACTTTTGGAGAAAATTCAAAACATTCATTATTCAATAGAGCCCAATAGCAAAAATCAGGTTTTGAATGAAGAATCACATTTCTTGGTAGAATCATGCAGGATTGAAATTTTTGATGGTTTTTTACTCCTCTCAACAGCCCAAACAAGTTTCTAAAAGGATGAGTTTGCAACTACTTTACTTTTGGAGAAAATTCAAAACATTCATTATTCAATAGGGCCCAAACTATCAAAACCCAGCGGTTTCAATGAACACACATTTCTTGGTAGAATCATGCAGGACTGAAATTTTTGATGTTTTTCTACTCCTCTCATGAGCCCAAACAAGTCTCTAAAAGCATGAGTTTGCAACTACTTTACTTTTGGAGAAAATTCAAAACATTCATTATTCAATAGAGCCCAATAGCAAAAATCAGGTTTTGAATGAAGAATCACATTTCTTGGTAAAATCATGCAGGATTGAAATTTTTGATGGTTTTTTACTCCTCTCAACAGCCCAAACAAGTTTCTAAAAGGATGAGTTTGCAACTACTTTACTTTTGGAGAAAATTCAAAACATTCATTATTCAATAGGGCCCAAACTATCAAAAACCAGCGGTTTGAATGAACACACATTTCTTGGTAGAATCATGCAGGACTGAAATTTTTGATGTTTTTCTACTCCTCTCATGAGCCCAAACAAGTCTCTAAAAGCATGAGTTTGCAACTACTTTACTTTTGGAGAAAATTCAAAACATTCATTACTCAAAAGAGCCCAATAGCAAAAACCAGCGTATTGAATGAAGAATCACATTTCTTGGTAGAATCATGCAGGATTGAAATTTTTGATGGTTTTTTACTCCTCTCAACAGCCCAAACAAGTTTCTAAAAGGATGAATTTGCAACTACTTTACTTTTGGAGAAAATTCAAAACATTCATTATTCAATAGGGCCCAAACTATCAAAAACCAGCGGTTTCAATGAACACACATTTCTTGGTAGAATCATGCAGGACTGAAATTTTTGATGTTTTTCTACTCCTCTCATGAGCCCAAACAAGTCTCTAAAAGCATGAGTTTGCAACTACTTTACTTTTGGAGAAAATTCAAAACATTCACTATTCAATAGAGCCCAATAGCAAAAATCAGGTTTTGAATGAAGAATCACATTTCTTGGTAAAATCATGCAGGATTGAAATTTTTGATGGTTTTTTACTCCTCTCAACAGCCCAAACAAGTTTCTAAAAGGATGAGTTTGCAACTACTTTACTTTTGGAGAAAATTCAAAACATTCATTATTCAATAGGGCCCAAACTATCAAAAACCAGCGGTTTGAATGAACACACATTTCTTGGTAGAATCATGCAGGACTGAAATTTTTGATGTTTTTCTACTCCTCTCATGAGCCCAAACAAGTCTCTAAAAGCATGAGTTTGCAACTACTTTACTTTTGGAGAAAATTCAAAACATTCATTACTCAAAAGAGCCCAATAGCAAAAACCAGCGTTTTGAATGAAGAATCACATTTCTTGGTAGAATCATGCAGGATTGAAATTTTTGATGGTTTTTTACTCCTCTCAACAGCCCAAACAATTTTCTAAAAGGATGAATTTGCAACTACTTTACTTTTGGAGAAAATTCAAAACATTCATTATTCAATAGGGCCCAAACTATCAAAAACCAGCGGTTTCAATGAACACACATTTCTTGGTAGAATCATGCAGGACTGAAATTTTTGATGTTTTTCTACTCCTCTCATGAGCCCAAACAAGTCTCTAAAAGCATGAGTTTGCAACTACTTTACTTTTGGAGAAAATTCAAAACATTCATTATTCAATAGAGCCCAATAGCAAAAATCAGGTTTTGAATGAAGAATCACATTTCTTGGTAGAATCATGCAGGATTGAAATTTTTGATGGTTTTTTACTCCTCTCAACAGCCCAAACAAGTTTCTAAAAGGATGAGTTTGCAACTACTTTACTTTTGGAGAAAATTCAAAACATTCATTATTCAATAGGGCCCAAACTATCAAAAACCAGCGGTTTGAATGAACACACATTTCTTGGTAGAATCATGCAGGACTGAAATTTTTGATGTTTTTCTACTCCTCTCATGAGCCCAAACAAGTCTCTAAAAGCATGAGTTTGCAACTACTTTACTTTTGGAGAAAATTCAAAACATTCATTATTCAATAGAGCCCAATAGCAAAAATCAGGTTTTGAATGAATAATCACATTTCTTGGTAAAATCATGCAGGATTGAAATTTTTGATGGTTTTTTACTCCTCTCAACAGCCCAAACAAGTTTCTAAAAGGATGAGTTTGCAACTACTTTACTTTTGGAGAAAATTCAAAACATTCATTATTCAATAGGGCCCAAACTATCAAAAACCAGCGGTTTCAATGAACACACATTTCTTGGTAGAATCATGCAGGACTGAAATTTTTGATGTTTTTCTACTCCTCTCATGAGCCCAAACAAGTCTCTAAAAGCATGAGTTTGCAACTACTTTACTTTTGGAGAAAATTCAAAACATTCATTACTCAAAAGAGCCCAATAGCAAAAACCAGCGTTTTGAATGAAGAATCACATTTCTTGGTAGAATCATGCAGGATTGAAATTTTTGATGGTTTTTTACTCCTCTCAACAGCCCAAACAAGTTTCTAAAAGGATGAGTTTGCAACTACTTTACTTTTGGAGAAAATTCAAAACATTCATTATTCAATAGGGCCCAAACTATCAAAACCCAGCGGTTTCAATGAACACACATTTCTTGGTAGAATCATGCAGGACTGAAATTTTTGATGTTTTTCTACTCCTCTCATGAGCCCAAACAAGTCTCTAAAAGCATGAGTTTGCAACTACTTTACTTTTGGAGAAAATTCAAAACATTCATTATTCAATAGAGCCCAATAGCAAAAATCAGGTTTTGAATGAAGAATCACATTTCTTGGTAAAATCATGCAGGATTGAAATTTTTGATGGTTTTTTACTCCTCTCAACAGCCCAAACAAGTTTCTAAAAGGATGAGTTTGCAACTACTTTACTTTTGGAGAAAATTCAAAACATTCATTATTCAATAGGGCCCAAACTATCAAAAACCAGCGGTTTGAATGAACACACATTTCTTGGTAGAATCATGCAGGACTGAAATTTTTGATGTTTTTCTACTCCTCTCATGAGCCCAAACAAGTCTCTAAAAGCATGAGTTTGCAACTACTTTACTTTTGGAGAAAATTCAAAACATTCATTACTCAAAAGAGCCCAATAGCAAAAACCAGCGTATTGAATGAAGAATCACATTTCTTGGTAGAATCATGCAGGATTGAAATTTTTGATGGTTTTTTACTCCTCTCAACAGCCCAAACAAGTTTCTAAAAGGATGAATTTGCAACTACTTTACTTTTGGAGAAAATTCAAAACATTCATTATTCAATAGGGCCCAAACTATCAAAAACCAGCGGTTTCAATGAACACACATTTCTTGGTAGAATCATGCAGGACTGAAATTTTTGATGTTTTTCTACTCCTCTCATGAGCCCAAACAAGTCTCTAAAAGCATGAGTTTGCAACTACTTTACTTTTGGAGAAAATTCAAAACATTCACTATTCAATAGAGCCCAATAGCAAAAATCAGGTTTTGAATGAAGAATCACATTTCTTGGTAAAATCATGCAGGATTGAAATTTTTGATGGTTTTTTACTCCTCTCAACAGCCCAAACAAGTTTCTAAAAGGATGAGTTTGCAACTACTTTACTTTTGGAGAAAATTCAAAACATTCATTATTCAATAGGGCCCAAACTATCAAAAACCAGCGGTTTGAATGAACACACATTTCTTGGTAGAATCATGCAGGACTGAAATTTTTGATGTTTTTCTACTCCTCTCATGAGCCCAAACAAGTCTCTAAAAGCATGAGTTTGCAACTACTTTACTTTTGGAGAAAATTCAAAACATTCATTACTCAAAAGAGCCCAATAGCAAAAACCAGCGTTTTGAATGAAGAATCACATTTCTTGGTAGAATCATGCAGGATTGAAATTTTTGATGGTTTTTTACTCCTCTCAACAGCCCAAACAATTTTCTAAAAGGATGAATTTGCAACTACTTTACTTTTGGAGAAAATTCAAAACATTCATTATTCAATAGGGCCCAAACTATCAAAAACCAGCGGTTTCAATGAACACACATTTCTTGGTAGAATCATGCAGGACTGAAATTTTTGATGTTTTTCTACTCCTCTCATGAGCCCAAACAAGTCTCTAAAAGCATGAGTTTGCAACTACTTTACTTTTGGAGAAAATTCAAAACATTCATTATTCAATAGAGCCCAATAGCAAAAATCAGGTTTTGAATGAAGAATCACATTTCTTGGTAGAATCATGCAGGATTGAAATTTTTGATGGTTTTTTACTCCTCTCAACAGCCCAAACAAGTTTCTAAAAGGATGAGTTTGCAACTACTTTACTTTTGGAGAAAATTCAAAACATTCATTATTCAATAGGGCCCAAACTATCAAAAACCAGCGGTTTGAATGAACACACATTTCTTGGTAGAATCATGCAGGACTGAAATTTTTGATGTTTTTCTACTCCTCTCATGAGCCCAAACAAGTCTCTAAAAGCATGAGTTTGCAACTACTTTACTTTTGGAGAAAATTCAAAACATTCATTATTCAATAGAGCCCAATAGCAAAAATCAGGTTTTGAATGAAGAATCACATTTCTTGGTAAAATCATGCAGGATTGAAATTTTTGATGGTTTTTTACTCCTCTCAACAGCCCAAACAAGTTTCTAAAAGGATGAGTTTGCAACTACTTTACTTTTGGAGAAAATTCAAAACATTCATTATTCAATAGGGCCCAAACTATCAAAAACCAGCGGTTTGAATGAACACACATTTCTTGGTAGAATCATGCAGGACTGAAATTTTTGATGTTTTTCTACTCCTCTCATGAGCCCAAACAAGTCTCTAAAAGCATGAGTTTGCAACTACTTTACTTTTGGAGAAAATTCAAAACATTCATTACTCAAAAGAGCCCAATAGCAAAAACCAGCGTTTTGAATGAAGAATCACATTTCTTGGTAGAATCATGCAGGATTGAAATTTTTGATGGTTTTTTACTCCTCTCAACAGCCCAAACAAGTTTCTAAAAGGATGAATTTGCAACTACTTTACTTTTGGAGAAAATTCAAAACATTCATTATTCAATAGGGCCCAAACTATCAAAAACCAGCGGTTTCAATGAACACACATTTCTTGGTAGAATCATGCAGGACTGAAATTTTTGATGTTTTTCTACTCCTCTCATGAGCCCAAACAAGTCTCTAAAAGCATGAGTTTGCAACTACTTTACTTTTGGAGAAAATTCAAAACATTCATTATTCAATAGAGCCCAATAGCAAAAATCAGGTTTTGAATGAAGAATCACATTTCTTGGTAGAATCATGCAGGATTGAAATTTTTGATGGTTTTTTACTCCTCTCAACAGCCCAAACAAGTTTCTAAAAGGATGAGTTTGCAACTACTTTACTTTTGGAGAAAATTCAAAACATTCATTATTCAATAGGGCCCAAACTATCAAAAACCAGCGGTTTGAATGAACACACATTTCTTGGTAGAATCATGCAGGACTGAAATTTTTGATGTTTTTCTACTCCTCTCATGAGCACAAACAAGTCTCTAAAAGCATGAGTTTGCAACTACTTTACTTTTGGAGAAAATTCAAAACATTCATTATTCAATAGAGCCCAATAGCAAAAATCAGGTTTTGGATGAAGAATCACATTTCTTGGTAAAATCATGCAGGATTGAAATTTTTGATGGTTTTTTACTCCTCTCAACAGCCCAAACAAGTTTCTAAAAGGATGAGTTTGCAACTACTTTACTTTTGGAGAAAATTCAAAACATTCATTATTCAATAGGGCCCAAACTATCAAAAACCAGCGGTTTCAATGAACACACATTTCTTGGTAGAATCATGCAGGACTGAAATTTTTGATGTTTTTCTACTCCTCTCATGAGCCCAAACAAGTCTCTAAAAGCATGAGTTTGCAACTACTTTACTTTTGGAGAAAATTCAAAACATTCATTATTCAATAGAGCCCAATAGCAAAAATCAGGTTTTGAATGAAGAATCACATTTCTTGGTAGAATCATGCAGGATTGAAATTTTTGATGGTTTTTTACTCCTCTCAACAGCCCAAACAAGTTTCTAAAAGGATGAGTTTGCAACTACTTTACTTTTGGAGAAAATTCAAAACATTCATTATTCAATAGGGCCCAAACTATCAAAAACCAGCGGTTTGAATGAACACACATTTCTTCGTAGAATCATGCAGGACTGAAATTTTTGATGTTTTTCTACTCCTCTCATGAGCCCAAACAAGTCTCTAAAAGCATGAGTTTGCAACTACTTTACTTTTGGAGAAAATTCAAAACATTCATTACTCAAAAGAGCCCAATAGCAAAAACCAGCGTTTTGAATGAAGAATCACATTTCTTGGTAGAATCATGCAGGATTGAAATTTTTGATGGTTTTTTACTCCTCTCAACAGCCCAAACAAGTTTCTAAAAGGATGAGTTTGCAACTACTTTACTTTTGGAGAAAATTCAAAACATTCATTATTCAATAGGGCCCAAACTATCAAAACCCAGCGGTTTCAATGAACACACATTTCTTGGTAGAATCATGCAGGACTGAAATTTTTGATGTTTTTCTACTCCTCTCATGAGCCCAAACAAGTCTCTAAAAGCATGAGTTTGCAACTACTTTACTTTTGGAGAAAATTCAAAACATTCATTATTCAATAGAGCCCAATAGCAAAAATCAGGTTTTGAATGAAGAATCACATTTCTTGGTAAAATCATGCAGGATTGAAATTTTTGATGGTTTTTTACTCCTCTCAACAGCCCAAACAAGTTTCTAAAAGGATGAGTTTGCAACTACTTTACTTTTGGAGAAAATTCAAAACATTCATTATTCAATAGGGCCCAAACTATCAAAAACCAGCGGTTTGAATGAACACACATTTCTTGGTAGAATCATGCAGGACTGAAATTTTTGATGTTTTTCTACTCCTCTCATGAGCCCAAACAAGTCTCTAAAAGCATGAGTTTGCAACTACTTTACTTTTGGAGAAAATTCAAAACATTCATTACTCAAAAGAGCCCAATAGCAAAAACCAGCGTATTGAATGAAGAATCACATTTCTTGGTAGAATCATGCAGGATTGAAATTTTTGATGGTTTTTTACTCCTCTCAACAGCCCAAACAAGTTTCTAAAAGGATGAATTTGCAACTACTTTACTTTTGGAGAAAATTCAAAACATTCATTATTCAATAGGGCCCAAACTATCAAAAACCAGCGGTTTCAATGAACACACATTTCTTGGTAGAATCATGCAGGACTGAAATTTTTGATGTTTTTCTACTCCTCTCATGAGCCCAAACAAGTCTCTAAAAGCATGAGTTTGCAACTACTTTACTTTTGGAGAAAATTCAAAACATTCACTATTCAATAGAGCCCAATAGCAAAAATCAGGTTTTGAATGAAGAATCACATTTCTTGGTAAAATCATGCAGGATTGAAATTTTTGATGGTTTTTTACTCCTCTCAACAGCCCAAACAAGTTTCTAAAAGGATGAGTTTGCAACTACTTTACTTTTGGAGAAAATTCAAAACATTCATTATTCAATAGGGCCCAAACTATCAAAAACCAGCGGTTTGAATGAACACACATTTCTTGGTAGAATCATGCAGGACTGAAATTTTTGATGTTTTTCTACTCCTCTCATGAGCCCAAACAAGTCTCTAAAAGCATGAGTTTGCAACTACTTTACTTTTGGAGAAAATTCAAAACATTCATTACTCAAAAGAGCCCAATAGCAAAAACCAGCGTTTTGAATGAAGAATCACATTTCTTGGTAGAATCATGCAGGATTGAAATTTTTGATGGTTTTTTACTCCTCTCAACAGCCCAAACAATTTTCTAAAAGGATGAATTTGCAACTACTTTACTTTTGGAGAAAATTCAAAACATTCATTATTCAATAGGGCCCAAACTATCAAAAACCAGCGGTTTCAATGAACACACATTTCTTGGTAGAATCATGCAGGACTGAAATTTTTGATGTTTTTCTACTCCTCTCATGAGCCCAAACAAGTCTCTAAAAGCATGAGTTTGCAACTACTTTACTTTTGGAGAAAATTCAAAACATTCATTATTCAATAGAGCCCAATAGCAAAAATCAGGTTTTGAATGAAGAATCACATTTCTTGGTAGAATCATGCAGGATTGAAATTTTTGATGGTTTTTTACTCCTCTCAACAGCCCAAACAAGTTTCTAAAAGGATGAGTTTGCAACTACTTTACTTTTGGAGAAAATTCAAAACATTCATTATTCAATAGGGCCCAAACTATCAAAAACCAGCGGTTTGAATGAACACACATTTCTTGGTAGAATCATGCAGGACTGAAATTTTTGATGTTTTTCTACTCCTCTCATGAGCCCAAACAAGTCTCTAAAAGCATGAGTTTGCAACTACTTTACTTTTGGAGAAAATTCAAAACATTCATTATTCAATAGAGCCCAATAGCAAAAATCAGGTTTTGAATGAAGAATCACATTTCTTGGTAAAATCATGCAGGATTGAAATTTTTGATGGTTTTTTACTCCTCTCAACAGCCCAAACAAGTTTCTAAAAGGATGAGTTTGCAACTACTTTACTTTTGGAGAAAATTCAAAACATTCATTATTCAATAGGGCCCAAACTATCAAAAACCAGCGGTTTCAATGAACACACATTTCTTGGTAGAATCATGCAGGACTGAAATTTTTGATGTTTTTCTACTCCTCTCATGAGCCCAAACAAGTCTCTAAAAGCATGAGTTTGCAACTACTTTACTTTTGGAGAAAATTCAAAACATTCATTACTCAAAAGAGCCCAATAGCAAAAACCAGCGTTTTGAATGAAGAATCACATTTCTTGGTAGAATCATGCAGGATTGAAATTTTTGATGGTTTTTTACTCCTCTCAACAGCCCAAACAAGTTTCTAAAAGGATGAGTTTGCAACTACTTTACTTTTGGAGAAAATTCAAAACATTCATTATTCAATAGGGCCCAAACTATCAAAAACCAGCGGTTTCAATGAACACACATTTCTTGGTAGAATCATGCAGGACTGAAATTTTTGATGTTTTTCTACTCCTCTCATGAGCCCAAACAAGTCTCTAAAAGCATGAGTTTGCAACTACTTTACTTTTGGAGAAAATTCAAAACATTCATTACTCAAAAGAGCCCAATAGCAAAAACCAGCGTTTTGAATGAAGAATCACATTTCTTGGTAGAATCATGCAGGATTGAAATTTTTGATGGTTTTTTACTCCTCTCAACAGCCCAAACAAGTTTCTAAAAGGATGAGTTTACAACTACTTTACTTTTGGAGAAAATTCAAAACATTCATTATTCAATAGGGCCCAAACTATCAAAAACCAGCGGTTTCAATGAACACACATTTCTTGGTAGAATCATGCAGGACTGAAATTTTTGATGTTTTTCTACTCCTCTCATGAGCCCAAACAAGTCTCTAAAAGCATGAGTTTGCAACTACTTTACTTTTGGAGAAAATTCAAAACATTCATTATTCAATAGAGCCCAATAGCAAAAATCAGGTTTTGAATGAAGAATCACATTTCTTGGTAGAATCATGCAGGATTGAAATTTTTGATGGTTTTTTACTCCTCTCAACAGCCAAACAAGTTTCTAAAAGGATGAGTTTGTAACTACTTTACTTTTGGAGAAAATTCAAAACATTCATTATTCAATAGGGCCCAAACTATCAAAAACCAGCGGTTTCAATGAACACACATTTCTTGGTAGAATCATGCAGGACTGAAATTTTTGATGTTTTTCTACTCCTCTCATGAGCCCAAACAAGTCTCTAAAAGCATGAGTTTTGATGGGTTTATCTCTCAACGGGAGATCTTTAGGTATGCCGGATGGTAGCCAGATTGATAGCGTGTTGCCCGGGCAAGGTGACAAACCGACACAGAGACAGGGTATGTATCTGTAAGATGCCACGCTACGCCTGGCTAATTTTAATCAGGTCAAGCTTATATGCTCATTTGAGTAGGCGGTTACATTACATAATCATATTTCATTGGACAATTGATCATTCAACAGTAAGCATAAATGGTTCCAACCAATCATATTCATATTCGTTAACCAATCAGATTGTACTCGGCTGTTAATTATTAGTATTTGTGTAGACGTGCTGAAAGCTTTAATAGGTCTTGGGTAAATTACACAAGATCCCAATATCATTCTCATTTATCTATCCTCATGACAGTTTATAGCTCAATTAGCCTCATTAACCTGTCTTACTAAGTATTTATGGCCCCTTTATCTATAGTGATTTATCTATTTCTAAGAGTATAAACTCATTAGGCCTACGTGGAACTCGTGATGTATCCTTCAGTCACATGAATCATAAGTATTACAGAGGTAAGAGGAGAGAACAACAGGATAAGGTGAGAGGTGATTTCTTCTGTCAGCTAATATCATAGAGGTATGGAGTGTGAGACCCTAAGAGTGTATGAAAGGACCCCACAGAATCATGGTTCCCCTATCAGTCCCCCCTTTTGAGAACAGATATGATTCTCTTACCCTCCTTCCTCCAGGTACTTCAAAGGCCTAAACGCCAGTGTTGGGCTTGTCATTATTTTCTTCACCAAATTCCCTGAAGTGGGTTGAGAGATCATATCTCATTCTCAACCTTGTCAATTCTTTGGGGGAATACTCACATATTTTCAAAAATCGTCAGGGCTACCTAGATCTAGTATTTGCCTTAGTGCATCTCTAGTAGCATTTATAAACCTCTGTTGATTATAGCGAAGGTAAATTATCCAAAACACATCTTTCTTAAAATTAGTTACGAAAGGAACTTCAGTCTCTAAAATGTCATTTTGATTTTTCCGCATCTGTGCCTCCTGGAGCAAGGCTGTTATCAGCAACAGGAACAGAATCATCATTCTTCCGTTCCAGGGCCTTGCAGTGGCTGGCATGAATCCAAGTGGGTTTTCCTTCAAGCTTTACTGATGTAGAGGTAGTGAGGAGAACTTGGAACGGGCCGTCGAACCTCGGCTCCAATGGTTTCCGTGTATGTCTCTTGACCACCACCCAGTCTCCTGGTTGGAGGGAATGGGTTCCTTCTTGATTCTCTGAGTCTGGAATAGAATCAAAGACTTGTTTATGCACAAGCGAGAGCCTCTTCTGAAGGCTCTGGACATAGCTAGTGAGATTGTCACACTGTAGCTGCAGTGTCTGTGGGAAGTATAGGCCTAACCTTGGTGCTGACCCAAACAAAACTTCAAAAGGAGATAGTTTTGTCTTTCTATTAGGTGTGTACCTAATGGAGAACAAAGCTAGGGGTAAACATTCTGTCCAAGGTTTCCCCAATTCCTCACTTGCTTTTTGAATCTTTAACTTAAGTGTCCCATTTAACCGCTCAACCTTACCACTTGCTTGAGGTCTGTAGGGTGTGTGGAATGCTTGTGTCACCCCCAACATTTGCATAACATGCTGCATTACCTCTCCAGTGAAGTGGGTACCTCTATCGGACTCTATGGTTTCAGGTAGTCCGAACCTACAGAAAACTTCTGACATCAGCTTCTTTGCAGTAGCCCTTGCAGTGGCTTTCGGCATCGGGAATGCTTCTGGCCACCCTGAGAAGAGGTCAACACACACGAGTACATATTCATACGTTGCTACTGGGGGTAACTGTATGAAATCGATCTGCAGTCGTTGAAATGGGTAGAGGGGCTTAGGTATGTGTTTCTGTGGTACTTTCACTACACCTCCTGGGTTGTGTTGTGCGCATGTCAGGCATGCCTGTGTGAACCTGGTAGCTACTGTTGTAAAACCTGGAGCGACCCATTGCTTATCCACCAAAGAACACATAGCATTTTTAGAAAGGTGCGTCGGTCCATGGGCTGCTTGAGCCATGACGGGATACAAGGATCTTGGCAGACACACCCGCTGTCCCACCATCCACAAACCTTCATGGTCACGTGCTCCAGCTTTCGACCAAGCCTTTCTCTCTTCCCCGGTTGTCTGCCGAGTAAGAGCCTGCAAGATACTCAAGTCGAAGTGGTTACACTCAGTGCTTACCATAACCAGTGGAGGTGCCTCAGGGGTCTCATTGTGTCTGGGTCTTCTGGCTGCTTCCTTGGCAGCTCGATCCGCTTTGTTGTTTCCTCTTGCTTCGGTGGTATTAAGCTTTGTGTGTGCCTTTACCTTAATTATGGCAACCTCTTTGGGCAGCAACAACGCTTCCATCAGTTGTTTGATGAGGTGCCCATGTTTAACAGGAGTGCCTGTAGATGTAAGAAAGTCTCTTGCCCTCCATATAGGACCGTAGTCATGGGCCACCCCGAAAGCATACCTTGAGTCTGTGTAAATGTTGTAGCGTCTACCGTCAGCCCCTTTAAGCGCTTCAATGAGTGCCGTCAACTCCGCCTCTTGTGCAGACATGTGAGGAGCGAGTGGTTCTGCTTTTACTACCTCATACTGTGTTACCACTGCATATCCAGTGTAGAACCGTCCGTCTTCACCGATGCTTCGAGATCCATCTATGAAAAGCTCAACATCTGGATTAGCAAGGGGTACATCAGAAACATGTGAAAAACCTGCTGTCTCTTGGGCCATAAGGGCCATACAATCATGCTCATGATATACATCAAAGAGTTCTTCTTCAGTCAAATTCTGCAAAAATAGTGGTTTACCCTGTCCTTCTCCCCCCCTTTTGAATCCTCCACTATGGGAATAAGAGTGGCTGGATTCAAAGTTGTACATCGTTTCAGAGTGACATTGGGAGGCATGAGAAGTGCACACTGCAGTCTCAGATGTCTGGCTACAGAAATGTGCTTGGGTTGAACTTGGTTAAGAATGCTGTGTAAGTCATGTGGAGTGTAGATGGTGACAGTGTAGTCCAGTATGATCTCTGATGCCTTGTCAAGAAGGAGTGTGACAGCTGTTACTGCTCGGACACAAGATGGTGCTCCTCTCGCTACAGGGTCCAGGCGAGCAGAGTAGTATGCAACAGGTCTGTTCTGCTGACCATGTTTTTGGGCTAGGACCCCTGTAGCATGTCCTTGCATTTCTGTGCAGTACAGGAGGAAAAGTTTAGCATAGTCTGGGGTGCCTAGAGCTGGAGCAGAGACGATTGCTAGTTTGAGTGAGTAGAAACTGTCTAGTGCTTCCTGGTCAAGCTTGAAAGGTTGAGAGGGCAGACAATCATAGAGTGGTTGCATGAGAATGGATGCAGAGCGAATCCAAGGCCTACAATATGATGCCAGCCCCAGGAAGGTACGTAGATGTTGAACCCCTGTAGGTGGTTTTAACACCTCAATCGCCTTTTTCCTGTCCTCTGTCAGATGTCGTGCACCCTGTGATATGCAATGTCCGAGAAACACAACTTTTGGCTGACAGAACTGTAGCTTTTCTCTGGATGCTTTACACCCTTTGGCAACAAGATGCAGAAGCAATGAGATTGTGGCTTCGCAGCATACATCTCTGTTTGGGGCACAAAGTAGTAGGTCATCAACATACTGAAGTAGAACAACCTCCACATGTTTGTTGTCCCAATCCTGCAAAATGAATTGCAAAGCAGCAGTATACAAGGTTGGAGAGTTTTGGGCTCCCTGCGGTAAAACCAACCAGGTATACTGTTGACCTCTGAACGTAAATGCGAACAAGTACTGACATTTCGGATGCAGAGGGACCGAAAAGAAGGCATTTGCCAAGTCAATGCAACTGAAGTAAGCAGCTGTAAAAGGGATCTGCGCCAAGATCGTGTGCGGATTTGGGACCACTGGTGTCAGTAATTCTGTGACAGCATTTATGGCTCTGAGATCATGAACCATCCTGTAAGTAACTTGCTCCCCTTTTTTGCCTTTCTTTTTCACTGGAAACAAAGGGGTGTTGGCTATAGATTTCGTTGGCTTTAGAGCTCCAGAAGCAATTAGATCCGCAATATTTTTACTTATTGCTTCTTCTTGAGCGACACTTAGTGGATACTGCTTTAATTGCGGTGGTTTCTCTCCTGATTTCAGGTTAATCATTACAGGAGAGACTGGCATGTGCCCGATGTCAGTTTTGGACTTTGACCACAGCGAGTCTGGGATCTGTGCTAGTTCCTTATTCTCTTCTGAAAGGGCGGGGGAGTCAGAGAAATACATGCAGGCTAGGACTTTACACAAAGCACTTTCAGAAACGCCTGCAGTTAACTTCACAGTTCCGTCAGATCCATACAGAATGTGGGCCTGAATCGCTTGCAGTACATCAGAACCAAGTAAGTTTACAGGTGTTTTGTCACTAACTAGCAACTTAGTCAGGCATGTGTGGTCAGCAAGTCGGAGGGGCAATGGTTTCGTCATTTTACATTCCTGTATCAGTCCCTCAAACCCTTGAGTGTAAATAGTTTCATTGGATATGTCAGATGGTTTAACGTGTTCCTGGCGAATAACAGTTTTGGCTGCCCCCGTATCCACCAGGAATGGGATTTTCTTACCATCTGGGAGAGATACTGAGATTACCCCTTGCGGACCCGTTTTTGAACATGATGATGTCCTAAGGGGATAGATGTCTACGGGGTTGCCTGTTTCCTATTGTGGGTCTTGGGTCGGGACGTCCGTCCTGGCCTGAGTCTGTTTCCTGGGCGATCTACACTGCCGGCTAATGTGGCCCATCTTACCGCAATTATAACATTCAGTCTGTCTGCGGTGATTTCTGTCTGTGGTAGGTTTCTGACCCGTCCGGGTGTCATTGGATACATACTGTATCTGTACTGGCTTTATCTTCTGGTCTAACTCAACACCTTTTGCCACACGCACTAAGTCTTCTATAAGACATGTCCTCCAGTCGGGCTTAGCTGCTTGTACTTTCTGTCTAAGCTGTAACCTAAGCCCTGCCATAAAAGCTCCATGGAAAAGTTTTCTTCCTGCTTCTCCCATGCCATCATAGCCTAGATCTGCATATCTCAGCTTCAAGTTCCCCCAGAACTGGTCTACTGTCTCCTTAGGACCCTGTACCACATCCAAAAGGGAAATAGTGGATTCCCCCACCTTCCCTTGACACCATGCATGCAGCCCTTTCAGGAAATGCATCCCTGACTCTATAGTCCTTACGTACTGTGTCCCCAGTCTGTGTTCTGCACCATATGATCTTCCAGCTCTATTTATCTCCCCCAGTACTGACTCCATTCGTGCATCCCCAATTTTCCCCCTCAGGAGGGACTCTAAGTCCATCCATGTGCAGGTGTAGGTGTTATTCAATCCTACCATCCATCTATAAAAAGCCATTGGTAAGTCAAAAGGGTCTGGGGCGTCTTTGACCAATGTCATTTGGTCCTTTGGACTCCATGGTCTGTAATGAGACACGGTAGTTGTCTGTATAGTCGGTCGTGCGGGGGTAGATGTTGCAGCTGCTGCGATACCAGTCGTGTCCATAGTTTGATAGTCTCCGTCTTCCATTGTAATTAACATACTGTCCTCCGGTTTTATTACCGTATTATTATTATACCCAGGGACCTGATACTGAGTCTGACCCTGTAGGACTGGGTATATCCCTGTGCTCTCATGAGGTTTTGGCCTCCCGCAGGCAGAACATTGTTCACGCCAGTCGGGGTTCTGTTGTCCACACACGCAAGTCCATCCTCCTGGTCCTGTCACAGGATGGGCCTGATAAGGTGGGGGCGTCTTTGTTTTCCTTGCATACCTCACTCCTTTCTGGGTTTCTACCTTAACCCAACAACCTTCTTTCTTCATTTCCTTTGCTGCGTCTGCCCAAGCCTCTGCTTGTTTTGTTAGCTTATTGTCAGCAATCCATCCCCTGCTTCCTGCTAAAGCAGACTCCCAGAGAGAGCAATCCAGTGGATCGTTCTTCATTCCTAATCCTTTTAACAACTTCCTTGCGTCTTTTACAGCAAACTTTCCTTTTCTTTTCTCAACTATCTCACACGCCTTGCAACCCTCCTGATGCTCTGAACTTTCTGCATTTCCCATTTTGCCTAGTCTCTCTGCCTGCCTCTTTCTCTGGTTGTTACTCACTATTTTCTTGATATACGCTGTTACTGTGTGCCCACCTCTCAACTACTCTTCTTCTTTATCACTTTAGCAAATATCTATGCCGACTGTATACATAGACTGCGTACCGTTGTTATATGAGGTTCCCGCTCAATGTTTGAACTTGCGTGTCCTAAACTGAAACTGGTCAGTTGATAGGTATCAAACCCATGGGAACCTTGATAAGAAGGTTAACTATTTAGTGGTCTGGCCATGACCCTCCTGGTCATCTAACACTAAATCTCTACGTGTTGAGTATGAGATGGCACTTCTCTATAATTAGTCCTAGCGTATTCAGCAATTCTATATATCAACCAGAGAGCAAATCCAAGTAACCATAGGCAGGCTAATATAACCCAGATCCTCTCATAATCTTCTAATCCCATATGAAGCAAGGCAGAAATGGAACATGGAGGGTGCACTCATACATAACCCACACAGTTGCAACTTCCCCAAGATATTAGCTAAGTTGTTGCAAAACCATAGGCCACCAGGAAAGCACGGACAGGACAAGCCCGACTACGTGTAACCCAGTCTTTCTGCGTAGCTCCGCAACAATAGCAAAATATATTGGTTTCAGCTTATCTCATTCACGCAGGTGTGACTATGTGTTTAACTTCCTAGTGTTCCTCCACTCTATTTCTGGTACCAAGGTACCAAGTAACCAATTAGCATACCTAACGGACTCCCTTATACATTCAGGATTGTATGTGACAATCCGTTTGTCATGCATACAGTCATTCAATTCATTCAGGGAGTCTCATTGTCCACATGTGCATCATATGCATACACATACACACCTCCAATCCGGTATACCATTAATGTATCACAAGGATATTCTACGGTTCTTTAACAAAACAACTGGTCATTTAAGAAGACGGCTATACTTATACCCGGGACCCGGCTGCAGATGCGGCAAGAGGAGGCACAGAGGGATGTAAGAATCAATGGCTCTTACCTTCACCGGTGATTTTGGTCTGTGAGTCCTCTGTAAGCCTCAGTCTGCGGGTGGTGCCGGATCTCGGATACTGGATGTCTTCTGGTTGAGACCAGCCCGCCCAAGGAGACGCCAACTGATGGGTTTATCTCTCAACGGGAGATCTTTAGGTATGCCGGATGGTAGCCAGATTGATAGCGTGTTGCCCGGGCAAGGTGACAAACCGACACAGAGACAGGGTATGTATCTGTAAGATGCCACGCTACGCCTGGCTAATTTTAATCAGGTCAAGCTTATATGCTCATTTGAGTAGGCGGTTACATTACATAATCATATTTCATTGGACAATTGATCATTCAACAGTAAGCATAAATGGTTCCAACCAATCATATTCATATTCGTTAACCAATCAGATTGTACTCGGCTGTTAATTATTAGTATTTGTGTAGACGTGCTGAAAGCTTTAATAGGTCTTGGGTAAATTACACAAGATCCCAATATCATTCTCATTTATCTATCCTCATGACAGTTTATAGCTCAATTAGCCTCATTAACCTGTCTTACTAAGTATTTATGGCCCCTTTATCTATAGTGATTTATCTATTTCTAAGAGTATAAACTCATTAGGCCTACGTGGAACTCGTGATGTATCCTTCAGTCACATGAATCATAAGTATTACAGAGGTAAGAGGAGAGAACAACAGGATAAGGTGAGAGGTGATTTCTTCTGTCAGCTAATATCATAGAGGTATGGAGTGTGAGACCCTAAGAGTGTATGAAAGGACCCCACAGAATCATGGTTCCCCTATCAGTTTGCAACTACTTTACTTTTAGAGAAAATTCAAAACATTCATTATTCAATAGAGCCCAATAGCAAAAATCAGGTTTTGAATGAAGAATCACATTTCTTGGTAAAATCATGCAGGATTGAAATTTTTGATGGTTTTTTACTCCTCTCAACAGCCCAAACAAGTTTCTAAAAGGATGAGTTTGCAACTACTTTACTTTTGGAGAAAATTCAAAACATTCATTATTCAATAGGGCCCAAACTATCAAAAACCAGCGGTTTGAATGAACACACATTTCTTGGTAGAATCATGCAGGACTGAAATTTTTGATGTTTTTCTACTCCTCTCATGAGCCCAAACAAGTCTCTAAAAGCATGAGTTTGCAACTACTTTACTTTTGGAGAAAATTCAAAACATTCATTACTCAAAAGAGCCCAATAGCAAAAACCAGCGTTTTGAATGAAGAATCACATTTCTTGGTAGAATCATGCAGGATTGAAATTTTTGATGGTTTTTTACTCCTCTCAACAGCCCAAACAAGTTTCTAAAAGGATGAATTTGCAACTACTTTACTTTTGGAGAAAATTCAAAACATTCATTATTCAATAGGGCCCAAACTATCAAAAACCAGCGGTTTCAATGAACACACATTTCTTGGTAGAATCATGCAGGACTGAAATTTTTGATGTTTTTCTACTCCTCTCATGAGCCCAAACAAGTCTCTAAAAGCATGAGTTTGCAACTACTTTACTTTTGGAGAAAATTCAAAACATTCATTATTCAATAGAGCCCAATAGCAAAAATCAGGTTTTGAATGAAGAATCACATTTCTTGGTAGAATCATGCAGGATTTAAATTTTTGATGGTTTTTTACTCCTCTCAACAGCCCAAACAAGTTTCTAAAAGGATGAGTTTGCAACTACTTTACTTTTGGAGAAAATTCAAAACATTCATTATTCAATAGGGCCCAAACTATCAAAAACCAGCGGTTTGAATGAACACACATTTCTTGGTAGAATCATGCAGGACTGAAATTTTTGATGTTTTTCTACTCCTCTCATGAGCACAAACAAGTCTCTAAAAGCATGAGTTTGCAACTACTTTACTTTTGGAGAAAATTCAAAACATTCATTATTCAATAGAGCCCAATAGCAAAAATCAGGTTTTGGATGAAGAATCACATTTCTTGGTAAAATCATGCAGGATTGAAATTTTTGATGGTTTTTTACTCCTCTCAACAGCCCAAACAAGTTTCTAAAAGGATGAGTTTGCAACTACTTTACTTTTGGAGAAAATTCAAAACATTCATTATTCAATAGGGCCCAAACTATCAAAAACCAGCGGTTTCAATGAACACACATTTCTTGGTAGAATCATGCAGGACTGAAATTTTTGATGTTTTTCTACTCCTCTCATGAGCCCAAACAAGTCTCTAAAAGCATGAGTTTGCAACTACTTTACTTTTGGAGAAAATTCAAAACATTCATTATTCAATAGAGCCCAATAGCAAAAATCAGGTTTTGAATGAAGAATCACATTTCTTGGTAGAATCATGCAGGATTGAAATTTTTGATGGTTTTTTACTCCTCTCAACAGCCCAAACAAGTTTCTAAAAGGATGAGTTTGCAACTACTTTACTTTTGGAGAAAATTCAAAACATTCATTATTCAATAGGGCCCAAACTATCAAAAACCAGCGGTTTGAATGAACACACATTTCTTCGTAGAATCATGCAGGACTGAAATTTTTGATGTTTTTCTACTCCTCTCATGAGCCCAAACAAGTCTCTAAAAGCATGAGTTTGCAACTACTTTACTTTTGGAGAAAATTCAAAACATTCATTACTCAAAAGAGCCCAATAGCAAAAACCAGCGTTTTGAATGAAGAATCACATTTCTTGGTAGAATCATGCAGGATTGAAATTTTTGATGGTTTTTTACTCCTCTCAACAGCCCAAACAAGTTTCTAAAAGGATGAGTTTGCAACTACTTTACTTTTGGAGAAAATTCAAAACATTCATTATTCAATAGGGCCCAAACTATCAAAACCCAGCGGTTTCAATGAACACACATTTCTTGGTAGAATCATGCAGGACTGAAATTTTTGATGTTTTTCTACTCCTCTCATGAGCCCAAACAAGTCTCTAAAAGCATGAGTTTGCAACTACTTTACTTTTGGAGAAAATTCAAAACATTCATTATTCAATAGAGCCCAATAGCAAAAATCAGGTTTTGAATGAAGAAATCACATTTCTTGGTAAAATCATGCAGGATTGAAATTTTTGATGGTTTTTTACTCCTCTCAACAGCCCAAACAAGTTTCTAAAAGGATGAGTTTGCAACTACTTTACTTTTGGAGAAAATTCAAAACATTCATTATTCAATAGGGCCCAAACTATCAAAAACCAGCGGTTTGAATGAACACACATTTCTTGGTAGAATCATGCAGGACTGAAATTTTTGATGTTTTTCTACTCCTCTCATGAGCCCAAACAAGTCTCTAAAAGCATGAGTTTGCAACTACTTTACTTTTGGAGAAAATTCAAAACATTCATTACTCAAAAGAGCCCAATAGCAAAAACCAGCGTTTTGAATGAAGAATCACATTTCTTGGTAGAATCATGCAGGATTGAAATTTTTGATGGCTTTTTACTCCTCTCAACAGCCCAAACAAGTTTCTAAAAGGATGAGTTTGCAACTACTTTACTTTTGGAGAAAATTCAAAACATTCATTATTCAATAGGGCCCAAACTATCAAAAACCAGCGGTTTCAATGAACACACATTTCTTGGTAGAATCATGCAGGACTGAAATTTTTGATGTTTTTCTACTCCTCTCATGAGCCCAAACAAGTCTCTAAAAGCATGAGTTTGCAACTACTTTACTTTTGGAGAAAATTCAAAACATTCATTATTCAATAGAGCCCAATAGCAAAAATCAGGTTTTGAATGAAGAATCACATTTCTTGGTAGAATCATGCAGGATTGAAATTTTTGATGGTTTTTTACTCCTCTCAACAGCCCAAACAAGTTTCTAAAAGGATGAGTTTGCAACTACTTTACTTTTGGAGAAAATTCAAAACATTCATTATTCAATAGGGCCCAAACTATCAAAAACCAGCGGTTTCAATGAACACACATTTCTTGGTAGAATCATGCAGGACTGAAATTTTTGATGTTTTTCTACTCCTCTCATGAGCCCAAACAAGTCTCTAAAAGCATGAGTTTGCAACTACTTTACTTTTGGAGAAAATTCAAAACATTCATTATTCAATAGAGCCCAATAGCAAAAATCAGGTTTTGAATGAAGAATCACATTTCTTGGTAAAATCATGCAGGATTGAAATTTTTGATGTTTTTTTACTCCTCTCAACAGCCCAAACAAGTTTCTAAAAGGATGAATTTGCAACTACTTTACTTTTGGAGAAAATTCAAAACATTCATTATTCAATAGGGCCCAAACTATCAAAAACCAGCGGTTTCAATGAACACACATTTCTTGGTAGAATCATGCAGGACTGAAATTTTTGATGTTTTTCTACTCCTCTCATGAGCCCAAACAAGTCTCTAAAAGCATGAGTTTGCAACTACTTTACTTTTGGAGAAAATTCAAAACATTCACTATTCAATAGAGCCCAATAGCAAAAATCAGGTTTTGAATGAAGAATCACATTTCTTGGTAAAATCATGCAGGATTGAAATTTTTGATGGTTTTTTACTCCTCTCAACAGCCCAAACAAGTTTCTAAAAGGATGAGTTTGCAACTACTTTACTTTTGGAGAAAATTCAAAACATTCATTATTCAATAGGGCCCAAACTATCAAAAACCAGCGGTTTCAATGAACACACATTTCTTGGTAGAATCATGCAGGACTGAAATTTTTGATGTTTTTCTACTCCTCTCATGAGCCCAAACAAGTCTCTAAAAGCATGAGTTTGCAACTACTTTACTTTTGGAGAAAATTCAAAACATTCATTATTCAATAGAGCCCAATAGCAAAAACCAGCGTTTTGAATGAAGAATCACATTTCTTGGTAGAATCATGCAGGATTGAAATTTTTGATGGTTTTTTACTCCTCTCAACAGCCCAAACAAGTTTCTAAAAGGATGAGTTTGCAACTACTTTACTTTTGGAGAAAATTCAAAACATTCATTATTCAATAGGGCCCAAACTATCAAAAACCAGCGGTTTCAATGAACACACATTTCTTGGTAGAATCATGCAGGACTGAAATTTTTGATGTTTTTCTACTCCTCTCATGAGCCCAAACAAGTCTCTAAAGGCATGAGTTTGCAACTACTTTACTTTTGGAGAAAATTCAAAACATTCATTATTCAATAGAGCCCAATAGCAAAAATCAGGTTTTGAATGAAGAATCACATTTCTTGGTAGAATCATGCAGGATTGAAATTTTTGATGGTTTTTTACTCCTCTCAACAGCCCAAACAAGTTTCTAAAAGGATGAGTTTGCAACTACTTTACTTTTGGAGAAAATTCAAAACATTCATTATTCAATAGGGCCCAAAATATCAAAAACCAGCGGTTTGAATGAACACACATTTCTTGGTAGAATCGTGCAGGACTGAAATTTTTGATGTTTTTCTACTCCTTTCATGAGCCCAAACAAGTCTCTAAAAGGATGAGTTTGCAACTACTTTACTTTTGGAGAAAATTCAAAACATTCATTATTCAATAGAGCCCAATAGCAAAAACCAGCGTTTTGAATGAAGAATCACATTTCTTGGTAGAATCATGCAGGATTGAAATTTTTGATGGTTTTTTACTCCTCTCAACAGCCCAAACAAGTTTCTAAAAGGATGAGTTTGCAACTACTTTACTTTTGGAGAAAATTCAAAACATTCATTATTCAATAGGGCCCAAAATATCAAAAACCAGCGGTTTGAATGAACACACATTTCTTGGTAGAATCGTACAGGACTGAAATTTTTGATGTTTTTCTACTCCTCTCATGAGCCCAAACAAGTCTCTAAAAGGATGAGTTTGCAACTACTTTACTTTTGGAGAAAATTCAAAACATTCATTATTCAATAGAGCCCAATAGCAAAAACCAGCGTTTTGAATGAAGAATCACATTTCTTGGTAGAATCATGCAGGATTGAAATTTTTGATGGTTTTTTACTCCTCTCAACAGCCCAAAAAAGTTTCTATAAGGATGAGTTTGCAGCTACTTTACTTTTGGAGAAAATTCAAAACATTCATTATTCAATAGGGCCCAAAATATCAAAAAACAGCGGTTTGAATGAACACACATTTCTTGGTAGAATCGTGCAGGACTGAAATTTTTGATGTTTTTCTACTCCTCTCATCAGCCCAAACAAGTCTCTAAAAGCATGAGTTTGCAACTACTTTACTTTTGGAGAAAATTCAAAACATTCATTATTCAATAGAGCCCAATAGCAAAAACCAGCGTTTTGAATGAAGAATCACATTTCTTGGTAGAATCATGCAGGATTGAAATTTTTGATGGTTTTTTACTCCTCTCAACAGCCCAAACAAGTTTCTAAAAGGATGAGTTTGCAACTACTTTACTTTTGGAGAAAATTCAAAACATTCATTATTCAATAGGGCCCAAACTATCAAAAACCAGCGGTTTCAATGAACACACATTTCTTGGTAGAATCATGCAGGACTGAAATTTTTGATGTTTTTCTACTCCTCTCATGAGCCCAAACAAGTCTCTAAAAGCATGAGTTTGCAACTACTTTACTTTTGGAGAAAATTCAAAACATTCATTATTCAATAGAGCCCAATAGCAAAAATCAGGTTTTGAATGAAGAATCACATTTCTTGGTAGAATCATGCAGGATTGAAATTTTTGATGGTTTTTTACTCCTCTCAACAGCCCAAACAAGTTTCTAAAAGGATGAGTTTGCAACTACTTTACTTTTGGAGAAAATTCAAAACATTCATTATTCAATAGGGCCCAAACTATCAAAAACCAGCGGTTTCAATGAACACACATTTCTTGGTAGAATCATGCAGGACTGAAATTTTTGATGTTTTTCTACTCCTCTCATGAGCCCAAACAAGTCTCTAAAAGCATGAGTTTGCAACTACTTTACTTTTGGAGAAAATTCAAAACATTCATTACTCAAAAGAGCCCAATAGCAAAAACCAGCGTTTTGAATGAAGAATCACATTTCTTGGTAGAATCATGCAGGATTGAAATTTTTGATGGTTTTTTACTCCTCTCAACAGCCCAAACAAGTTTCTAAAAGGATGAGTTTGCAACTACTTTACTTTTGGAGAAAATTCAAAACATTCATTATTCAATAGGGCCCAAACTATCAAAAACCAGCGGTTTCAATGAACACACATTTCTTGGTAGAATCATGCAGGACTGAAATTTTTGATGTTTTTCTACTCCTCTCATGAGCCCAAACAAGTCTCTAAAAGCATGAGTTTGCAACTACTTTACTTTTGGAGAAAATTCAAAACATTCATTATTCAATAGAGCCCAATAGCAAAAATCAGGTTTTGAATGAAGAATCACATTTCTTGGTAAAATCATGCAGGATTGAAATTTTTGATGGTTTTTTACTCCTCTCAACAGCCCAAACAAGTTTCTAAAAGGATGAGTTTGCAACTACTTTACTTTTGGAGAAAATTCAAAACATTCATTATTCAATAGGGCCCAAACTATCAAAAACCAGCAGTTTGAATGAACACACATTTCTTGGTAGAATCATGCAGGACTGAAATTTTTGATGTTTTTCTACTCCTCTCATGAGCCCAAACAAGTCTCTAAAAGCATGAGTTTGCAACTACTTTACTTTTGGAGAAAATTCAAAACATTCATTACTCAAAAGAGCCCAATAGCAAAAACCAGCGTTTTGAATGAAGAATCACATTTCTTGGTAGAATCATGCAGGATTGAAATTTTTGATGGTTTTTTACTCCTCTCAACAGCCCAAACAAGTTTCTAAAAGGATGAGTTTGCAACTACTTTACTTTTGGAGAAAATTCAAAACATTCATTATTCAATAGGGCCCAAACTATCAAAAACCAGCGGTTTCAATGAACACACATTTCTTGGTAGAATCATGCAGGACTGAAATTTTTGATGTTTTTCTACTCCTCTCATGAGCCCAAACAAGTCTCTAAAAGCATGAGTTTGCAACTACTTTACTTTTGGAGAAAATTCAAAACATTCATTATTCAATAGAGCCCAATAGCAAAAATCAGGTTTTGAATGAAGAATCACATTTCTTGGTAGAATCATGCAGGATTGAAATTTTTGATGGTTTTTTACTCCTCTCAACAGCCCAAACAAGTTTCTAAAAGGATGAGTTTGCAACTACTTTACTTTTGGAGAAAATTCAAAACATTCATTATTCAATAGGGCCCAAACTATCAAAAACCAGCGGTTTCAATGAACACACATTTCTTGGTAGAATCATGCAGGACTGAAATTTTTGATGTTTTTCTACTCCTCTCATGAGCCCAAACAAGTCTCTAAAGGCATGAGTTTGCAACTACTTTACTTTTGGAGAAAATTCAAAACATTCATTATTCAATAGAGCCCAATAGCAAAAATCAGGTTTTGAATGAAGAATCACATTTCTTGGTAGAATCATGCAGGATTGAAATTTTTGATGGTTTTTTACTCCTCTCAACAGCCCAAACAAGTTTCTAAAAGGATGAGTTTGCAACTACTTTACTTTTGGAGAAAATTCAAAACATTCATTATTCAATAGGGCCCAAAATATCAAAAACCAGCGGTTTGAATGAACACACATTTCTTGGTAGAATCGTGCAGGACTGAAATTTTTGATGTTTTTCTACTCCTTTCATGAGCCCAAACAAGTCTCTAAAAGGATGAGTTTGCAACTACTTTACTTTTGGAGAAAATTCAAAACATTCATTATTCAATAGAGCCCAATAGCAAAAACCAGCGTTTTGAATGAAGAATCACATTTCTTGGTAGAATCATGCAGGATTGAAATTTTTGATGGTTTTTTACTCCTCTCAACAGCCCAAACAAGTTTCTAAAAGGATGAGTTTGCAACTACTTTACTTTTGGAGAAAATTCAAAACATTCATTATTCAATAGGGCCCAAACTATCAAAAACCAGCGGTTTCAATGAACACACATTTCTTGGTAGAATCATGCAGGACTGAAATTTTTGATGTTTTTCTACTCCTCTCATGAGCCCAAACAAGTCTCTAAAAGCATGAGTTTGCAACTACTTTACTTTTGGAGAAAATTCAAAACATTCATTATTCAATAGAGCCCAATAGCAAAAACCAGCGTTTTGAATGAAGAATCACATTTCTTGGTAGAATCATGCAGGATTGAAATTTTTGATGGTTTTTTACTCCTCTCAACAGCCCAAACAAGTTTCTAAAAGGATGAGTTTGCAACTACTTTACTTTTGGAGAAAATTCAAAACATTCATTATTCAATAGGGCCCAAAATATCAAAAACCAGCGGTTTGAATGAACACACATTTCTTGGTAGAATCGTACAGGACTGAAATTTTTGATGTTTTTCTACTCCTCTCATGAGCCCAAACAAGTCTCTAAAAGGATGAGTTTGCAACTACTTTACTTTTGGAGAAAATTCAAAACATTCATTATTCAATAGAGCCCAATAGCAAAAACCAGCGTTTTGAATGAAGAATCACATTTCTTGGTAGAATCATGCAGGATTGAAATTTTTGATGGTTTTTTACTCCTCTCAACAGCCCAAAAAAGTTTCTAAAAGGATGAGTTTGCAGCTACTTTACTTTTGGAGAAAATTCAAAACATTCATTATTCAATAGGGCCCAAAATATCAAAAAACAGCGGTTTGAATGAACACACATTTCTTGGTAGAATCGTGCAGGACTGAAATTTTTGATGTTTTTCTACTCCTCTCATCAGCCCAAACAAGTCTCTAAAAGCATGAGTTTGCAACTACTTTACTTTTGGAGAAAATTCAAAACATTCATTATTCAATAGAGCCCAATAGCAAAAACCAGCGTTTTGAATGAAGAATCACATTTCTTGGTAGAATCATGCAGGATTGAAATTTTTGATGGTTTTTTACTCCTCTCAACAGCCCAAACAAGTTTCTAAAAGGATGAGTTTGCAACTACTTTACTTTTGGAGAAAATTCAAAACATTCATTATTCAATAGGGCCCAAACTATCAAAAACCAGCGGTTTCAATGAACACACATTTCTTGGTAGAATCATGCAGGACTGAAATTTTTGATGTTTTTCTACTCCTCTCATGAGCCCAAACAAGTCTCTAAAAGCATGAGTTTGCAACTACTTTACTTTTGGAGAAAATTCAAAACATTCATTATTCAATAGAGCCCAATAGCAAAAATCAGGTTTTGAATGAAGAATCACATTTCTTGGTAGAATCATGCAGGATTGAAATTTTTGATGGTTTTTTACTCCTCTCAACAGCCCAAACAAGTTTCTAAAAGGATGAGTTTGCAACTACTTTACTTTTGGAGAAAATTCAAAACATTCATTATTCAATAGGGCCCAAACTATCAAAAACCAGCGGTTTCAATGAACACACATTTCTTGGTAGAATCATGCAGGACTGAAATTTTTGATGTTTTTCTACTCCTCTCATGAGCCCAAACAAGTCTCTAAAAGCATGAGTTTGCAACTACTTTACTTTTGGAGAAAATTCAAAACATTCATTACTCAAAAGAGCCCAATAGCAAAAACCAGCGTTTTGAATGAAGAATCACATTTCTTGGTAGAATCATGCAGGATTGAAATTTTTGATGGTTTTTTACTCCTCTCAACAGCCCAAACAAGTTTCTAAAAGGATGAGTTTGCAACTACTTTACTTTTGGAGAAAATTCAAAACATTCATTATTCAATAGGGCCCAAACTATCAAAAACCAGCGGTTTCAATGAACACACATTTCTTGGTAGAATCATGCAGGACTGAAATTTTTGATGTTTTTCTACTCCTCTCATGAGCCCAAACAAGTCTCTAAAAGCATGAGTTTGCAACTACTTTACTTTTGGAGAAAATTCAAAACATTCATTATTCAATAGAGCCCAATAGCAAAAATCAGGTTTTGAATGAAGAATCACATTTCTTGGTAAAATCATGCAGGATTGAAATTTTTGATGGTTTTTTACTCCTCTCAACAGCCCAAACAAGTTTCTAAAAGGATGAGTTTGCAACTACTTTACTTTTGGAGAAAATTCAAAACATTCATTATTCAATAGGGCCCAAACTATCAAAAACCAGCGGTTTGAATGAACACACATTTCTTGGTAGAATCATGCAGGACTGAAATTTTTGATGTTTTTCTACTCCTCTCATGAGCCCAAACAAGTCTCTAAAAGCATGAGTTTGCAACTACTTTACTTTTGGAGAAAATTCAAAACATTCATTACTCAAAAGAGCCCAATAGCAAAAACCAGCGTTTTGAATGAAGAATCACATTTCTTGGTAGAATCATGCAGGATTGAAATTTTTGATGGTTTTTTACTCCTCTCAACAGCCCAAACAAGTTTCTAAAAGGATGAGTTTGCAACTACTTTACTTTTGGAGAAAATTCAAAACATTCATTATTCAATAGGGCCCAAACTATCAAAAACCAGCGGTTTCAATGAACACACATTTCTTGGTAGAATCATGCAGGACTGAAATTTTTGATGTTTTTCTACTCCTCTCATGAGCCCAAACAAGTCTCTAAAAGCATGAGTTTGCAACTACTTTACTTTTGGAGAAAATTCAAAACATTCAT
Source organism: Dendrobates tinctorius (assembly GCF_039654945.1). Taxonomy (NCBI): domain Eukaryota; kingdom Metazoa; phylum Chordata; class Amphibia; order Anura; family Dendrobatidae; genus Dendrobates; species Dendrobates tinctorius. The sequence goes on from NW_027362108.1 coordinate 993,009, forward strand.
TATTCAATAGAGCCCAATAGCAAAAATCAGGTTTTGAATGAAGAATCACATTTCTTGGTAGAATCATGCAGGATTGAAATTTTTGATGGTTTTTTACTCCTCTCAACAGCCCAAACAAGTTTCTAAAAGGATGAGTTTGCAACTACTTTACTTTTGGAGAAAATTCAAAACATTCATTATTCAATAGGGCCCAAACTATCAAAAACCAGCGGTTTCAATGAACACACGTTTCTTGGTAGAATCATGCAGGACTGAAATTTTTGATGTTTTTCTACTCCTCTCATGAGCCCAAACAAGTCTCTAAAAGCATGAGTTTGCAACTACTTTACTTTTGGAGAAAATTCAAAACATTCATTATTCAATAGAGCCCAATAGCAAAAATCAGGTTTTGAATGAAGAATCACATTTCTTGGTAAAATCATGCAGGATTGAAATTTTTGATGGTTTTTTACTCCTCTCAACAGCCCAAACAAGTTTCTAAAAGGATGAATTTGCAACTACTTTACTTTTGGAGAAAATTCAAAACATTCATTATTCAATAGGGCCCAAACTATCAAAAACCAGCGGTTTCAATGAACACACATTTCTTGGTAGAATCATGCAGGACTGAAATTTTTGATGTTTTTCTACTCCTCTCATGAGCCCAAACAAGTCTCTAAAAGCATGAGTTTGCAACTACTTTACTTTTGGAGAAAATTCAAAACATTCACTATTCAATAGAGCCCAATAGCAAAAATCAGGTTTTGAATGAAGAATCACATTTCTTGGTAAAATCATGCAGGATTGAAATTTTTGATGGTTTTTTACTCCTCTCAACAGCCCAAACAAGTTTCTAAAAGGATGAGTTTGCAACTACTTTCCTTTGGAGAAAATTCAAAACATTCATTATTCAATAGGGCCCAAACTATCAAAAACCAGCGGTTTCAATGAACACACATTTCTTGGTAGAATCATGCAGGACTGAAATTTTTGATGTTTTTCTACTCCTCTCATGAGCCCAAACAAGTCTCTAAAAGCATGAGTTTGCAACTACTTTACTTTTGGAGAAAATTCAAAACATTCATTATTCAATAGAGCCCAATAGCAAAAACCAGCGTTTTGAATGAAGAATCACATTTCTTGGTAGAATCATGCAGGATTGAAATTTTTGATGGTTTTTTACTCCTCTCAACAGCCCAAACAAGTTTCTAAAAGGATGAGTTTGCAACTACTTTACTTTTGGAGAAAATTCAAAACATTCATTATTCAATAGGGCCCAAACTATCAAAAACCAGCGGTTTCAATGAACACACATTTCTTGGTAGAATCATGCAGGACTGAAATTTTTGATGTTTTTCTACTCCTCTCATGAGCCCAAACAAGTCTCTAAAGGCATGAGTTTGCAACTACTTTACTTTTGGAGAAAATTCAAAACATTCATTATTCAATAGAGCCCAATAGCGAAAATCAGGTTTTGAATGAAGAATCACATTTCTTGGTAGAATCATGCAGGATTGAAATTTTTGATGGTTTTTTACTCCTCTCAACAGCCCAAACAAGTTTCTAAAAGGATGAGTTTGCAACTACTTTACTTTTGGAGAAAATTCAAAACATTCATTATTCAATAGGGCCCAAAATATCAAAAACCAGCGGTTTGAATGAACACACATTTCTTGGTAGAATCGTGCAGGACTGAAATTTTTGATGTTTTTCTACTCCTTTCATGAGCCCAAACAAGTCTCTAAAAGGATGAGTTTGCAACTACTTTACTTTTGGAGAAAATTCAAAACATTCATTATTCAATAGAGCCCAATAGCAAAAACCAGCGTTTTGAATGAAGAATCACATTTCTTGGTAGAATCATGCAGGATTGAAATTTTTGATGGTTTTTTACTCCTCTCAACAGCCCAAACAAGTTTCTAAAAGGATGAGTTTGCAACTACTTTACTTTTGGAGAAAATTCAAAACATTCATTATTCAATAGGGCCCAAACTATCAAAAACCAGCGGTTTCAATGAACACACATTTCTTGGTAGAATCATGCAGGACTGAAATTTTTGATGTTTTTCTACTCCTCTCATGAGCCCAAACAAGTCTCTAAAAGCATGAGTTTGCAACTACTTTACTTTTGGAGAAAATTCAAAACATTCATTATTCAATAGAGCCCAATAGCAAAAACCAGCGTTTTGAATGAAGAATCACATTTCTTGGTAGAATCATGCAGGATTGAAATTTTTGATGGTTTTTTACTCCTCTCAACAGCCCAAACAAGTTTCTAAAAGGATGAGTTTGCAACTACTTTACTTTTGGAGAAAATTCAAAACATTCATTATTCAATAGGGCCCAAAATATCAAAAACCAGCGGTTTGAATGAACACACATTTCTTGGTAGAATCGTACAGGACTGAAATTTTTGATGTTTTTCTACTCCTCTCATGAGCCCAAACAAGTCTCTAAAAGGATGAGTTTGCAACTACTTTACTTTTGGAGAAAATTCAAAACATTCATTATTCAATAGAGCCCAATAGCAAAAACCAGCGTTTTGAATGAAGAATCACATTTCTTGGTAGAATCATGCAGGATTGAAATTTTTGATGGTTTTTTACTCCTCTCAACAGCCCAAAAAAGTTTCTAAAAGGATGAGTTTGCAGCTACTTTACTTTTGGAGAAAATTCAAAACATTCATTATTCAATAAGGCCCAAAATATCAAAAAACAGCGGTTTGAATGAACACACATTTCTTGGTAGAATCGTGCAGGACTGAAATTTTTGATGTTTTTCTACTCCTCTCATCAGCCCAAACAAGTCTCTAAAAGCATGAGTTTGCAACTACTTTACTTTTGGAGAAAATTCAAAACATTCATTATTCAATAGAGCCCAATAGCAAAAACCAGCGTTTTGAATGAAGAATCACATTTCTTGGTAGAATCATGCAGGATTGAAATTTTTGATGGTTTTTTACTCCTCTCAACAGCCCAAACAAGTTTCTAAAAGGATGAGTTTGCAACTACTTTACTTTTGGAGAAAATTCAAAACATTCATTATTCAATAGGCCCCAAACTATCAAAAACCAGCGGTTTCAATGAACACACATTTCTTGGTAGAATCATGCAGGACTGAAATTTTTGATGTTTTTCTACTCCTCTCATGAGCCCAAACAAGTCTCTAAAAGCATGAGTTTGCAACTACTTTACTTTTGGAGAAAATTCAAAACATTCATTATTCAATAGAGCCCAATAGCAAAAATCAGGTTTTGAATGAAGAATCACATTTCTTGGTAGAATCATGCAGGATTGAAATTTTTGATGGTTTTTTACTCCTCTCAACAGCCCAAACAAGTTTCTAAAAGGATGAGTTTGCAACTACTTTACTTTTGGAGAAAATTCAAAACATTCATTATTCAATAGGGCCCAAACTATCAAAAACCAGCGGTTTCAATGAACACACATTTCTTGGTAGAATCATGCAGGACTGAAATTTTTGATGTTTTTCTACTCCTCTCATGAGCCCAAACAAGTCTCTAAAAGCATGAGTTTGCAACTACTTTACTTTTGGAGAAAATTCAAAACATTCATTATTCAATAGAGCCCAATAGCAAAAATCAGGTTTTGAATGAAGAATCACATTTCTTGGTAGAATCATGCAGGATTGAAATTTTTGATGGTTTTTTACTCCTCTCAACAGCCCAAACAAGTTTCTAAAAGGATGAGTTTGCAACTACTTTACTTTTGGAGAAAATTCAAAACATTCATTATTCAATAGGGCCCAAACTATCAAAAACCAGCGGTTTGAAAGAACACACATTTCTTGGTAGAATCATGCAGGACTGAAATTTTTGATGTTTTTCTACTCCTCTCATGAGCCCAAACAAGTCTCTAAAAGCATGAGTTTGCAACTACTTTACTTTTGGAGAAAATTCAAAACATTCATTATTCAATAGAGCCCAATAGCAAAAATCAGGTTTTGAATGAAGAATCACATTTCTTGGTAAAATCATGCAGGATTGAAATTTTTGATGGTTTTTTTACTCCTCTCAACAGCCCAAACAAGTTTCTAAAAGGATGAGTTTGCAACTACTTTACTTTTGGAGAAAATTCAAAACATTCATTATTCAATAGGGCCCAAACTATCAAAAACCAGCGGTTTCAATGAACACACATTTCTTGGTAGAATCATGCAGGACTGAAATTTTTGATGTTTTTCTACTCCTCTCATGAGCCCAAACAAGTCTCTAAAAGCATGAGTTTGCAACTACTTTACTTTTGGAGAAAATTCAAAACATTCACTATTCAATAGAGCCCAATAGCAAAAATCAGGTTTTGAATGAAGAATCACATTTCTTGGTAAAATCATGCAGGATTGAAATTTTTGATGGTTTTTTACTCCTCTCAACAGCCCAAACAAGTTTCTAAAAGGATGAGTTTGCAACTACTTTACTTTTGGAGAAAATTCAAAACATTCATTATTCAATAGGGCCCAAACTATCAAAAACCAGCGGTTTCAATGAACACACATTTCTTGGTAGAATCATGCAGGACTGAAATTTTTGATGTTTTTCTACTCCTCTCATGAGCCCAAACAAGTCTCTAAAAGCATGAGTTTGCAACTACTTTACTTTTGGAGAAAATTCAAAACATTCATTATTCAATAGAGCCCAATAGCAAAAACCAGCGTTTTGAATGAAGAATCACATTTCTTGGTAGAATCATGCAGGATTGAAATTTTTGACGGTTTTTTACTCCTCTCAACAGCCCAAACAAGTTTCTAAAAGGATGAGTTTGCAACTACTTTACTTTTGGAGAAAATTCAAAACATTCATTATTCAATAGGGCCCAAACTATCAAAAACCAGCGGTTTGAAAGAACACACATTTCTTGGTAGAATCATGCAGGACTGAAATTTTTGATGTTTTTCTACTCCTCTCATGAGCCCAAACAAGTCTCTAAAAGCATGAGTTTGCAACTACTTTACTTTTGGAGAAAATTCAAAACATTCATTATTCAATAGAGCCCAATAGCAAAAATCAGGTTTTGAATGAAGAATCACATTTCTTGGTAAAATCATGCAGGATTGAAATTTTTGATGGTTTTTTTACTCCTCTCAACAGCCCAAACAAGTTTCTAAAAGGATGAGTTTGCAACTACTTTACTTTTGGAGAAAATTCAAAACATTCATTATTCAATAGGGCCCAAACTATCAAAAACCAGCGGTTTCAATGAACACACATTTCTTGGTAGAATCATGCAGGACTGAAATTTTTGATGTTTTTCTACTCCTCTCATGAGCCCAAACAAGTCTCTAAAAGCATGAGTTTGCAACTACTTTACTTTTGGAGAAAATTCAAAACATTCACTATTCAATAGAGCCCAATAGCAAAAATCAGGTTTTGAATGAAGAATCACATTTCTTGGTAAAATCATGCAGGATTGAAATTTTTGATGGTTTTTTACTCCTCTCAACAGCCCAAACAAGTTTCTAAAAGGATGAGTTTGCAACTACTTTACTTTTGGAGAAAATTCAAAACATTCATTATTCAATAGGGCCCAAACTATCAAAAACCAGCGGTTTCAATGAACACACATTTCTTGGTAGAATCATGCAGGACTGAAATTTTTGATGTTTTTCTACTCCTCTCATGAGCCCAAACAAGTCTCTAAAAGCATGAGTTTGCAACTACTTTACTTTTGGAGAAAATTCAAAACATTCATTATTCAATAGAGCCCAATAGCAAAAACCAGCGTTTTGAATGAAGAATCACATTTCTTGGTAGAATCATGCAGGATTGAAATTTTTGACGGTTTTTTACTCCTCTCAACAGCCCAAACAAGTTTCTAAAAGGATGAGTTTGCAACTACTTTACTTTTGGAGAAAATTCAAAACATTCATTATTCAATAGGGCCCAAACTATCAAAAACCAGCGGTTTCAATGAACACACATTTCTTGGTAGAATCATGCAGGACTGAAATTTTTGATGTTTTTCTACTCTCATGAGCCCAAACAAGTCTCTAAAAGCATGAGTTTGCAACTACTTTACTTTTGGAGAAAATTCAAAACATTCATTATTCAATAGAGCCCAATAGCAAAAATCAGGTTTTGAATGAAGAATCACATTTCTTGGTAGAATCATGCAGGATTGAAATTTTTGATGGTTTTTTACTCCTCTCAACAGCCCAAACAAGTTTCTAAAAGGATGAGTTTGCAACTACTTTACTTTTGGAGAAAATTCAAAACATTCATTATTCATTAGGGCCCAAAATATCAAAAACCAGCGGTTTGAATGAACACACATTTCTTGGTAGAATCGTGCAGGACTGAAATTTTTGATGTTTTTCTACTCCTCTCATCAGCCCAAACAAGTCTCTAAAAGGATGAGTTTGCAACTACTTTACTTTTGGAGAAAATTCAAAACATTCATTATTCAATAGAGCCCAATAGGAAAAACCAGCGTTTTGAATGAAGAATCACATTTCTTGGTAGAATCATGCAGGATTGAAATTTTTGATGGTTTTTTACTCCTCTCAACAGCCCAAACAAGTTTCTAAAAGGATGAGTTTGCAACTACTTTACTTTTGGAGAAAATTCAAAACATTCATTATTCAATTGGGCCCAAAATATCAAAAACCAGCGGTTTCAATGAACACACATTTCTTGGTAGAATCATGCAGGACTGAAATTTTTGATGTTTTTCTACTCCTCTCATGAGCCCAAACAAGTCTCTAAAAGCATGAGTTTGCAACTACTTTACTTTTGGAGAAGATTCAAAACATTCATTATTCAATAGAGCCCAATAGCAAAAATCAGGTTTTGAATGAAGAATCACATTTCTTGGTAGAATCATGCAGGATTGAAATTTTTGATGGTTTTTTACTCCTCTCAACAGCCCAAACAAGTTTCTAAAAGGATGAGTTTGCAACTACTTTACTTTTGGAGAAAATTCAAAACATTCATTATTCAATAGGGCCCAAAATATCAAAAACCAGCGGTTTGAATGAACACACATTTCTTGGTAGAATCGTGCAGGACTGAAATTTTGGATGTTTTTCTACTCCTCTCATGAGCCCAAACAAGTCTCTAAAAGGATGAGTTTGCAACTACTTTACTTTTGGAGAAAATTCAAAACATTCATTATTCAATAGAGCCCAATAGCAAAAACCAGCATTTTGAATGAAGAATCACATTTCTTGGTAGAATCATGCAGGATTGAAATCTTTGATGTTTTTTTACTCCTCTCAACAGCCCAAACAAGTTTCTAAAAGGATGAGTTTGCAACTACTTTACTTTTGGAGAAAATTCAAAACATTCATTATTCAATAGGGCCCAAACTATCAAAAACCAGCGGTTTCAATGAACACACATTTCTTGGTAGAATCATGCAGGACTGAAATTTTTGATGTTTTTCTACTCCTCTCATGAGCCCAAACAAGTCTCTAAAAGCATGAGTTTGCAACTACTTTACTTTTGGAGAAAATTCAAAACATTCATTATTCAATAGAGCCCAATAGCAAAAATCAGGTTTTGAATGAAGAATCACATTTCTTGGTAGAATCATGCAGGATTGAAATTTTTGATGGTTTTTTACTCCTCTCAACAGCCCAAACAAGTTTCTAAAAGGATGAGTTTGCAACTACTTTACTTTTGGAGAAAATTCAAAACATTCATTATTCAATAGGGCCCAAAATATCAAAAACCAGCGGTTTGAATGAACACACATTTCTTGGTAGAATCGTGCAGGACTGAAATTTTTGATGTTTTTCTACTCCTCTCATGAGCCCAAACAAGTCTCTAAAAGGATGAGTTTGCAACTACTTTACTTTTGGAGAAAATTCAAAACATTCATTATTCAATAGAGCCCAATAGCAAAAACCAGCGTTTTGAATGAAGAATCACATTTCTTGGTAGAATCATGCAGGATTGAAATTTTTGATGGTTTTTTACTCCTCTCAACAGCCCAAACAAGTTTCTAAAAGGATGAGTTTGCAACTACTTTACTTTTGGAGAAAATTCAAAACATTCATTATTCAATAGGGCCCAAACTATCAAAAACCAGCGGTTTCAATGAACACACATTTCTTGGTAGAATCATGCAGGACTGAAATTTTTGATGTTTTTCTACTCCTCTCATGAGCCCAAACAAGTCTCTAAAAGCATGAGTTTGCAACTACTTTACTTTTGGAGAAAATTCAAAACATTCATTATTCAATAGAGCCCAATAGCAAAAATCAGGTTTTGAATGAAGAATCACATTTCTTGGTAGAATCATGCAGGATTGAAATTTTTGATGGTTTTTTACTCCTCTCAACAGCCCAAACAAGTTTCTAAAAGGATGAGTTTGCAACTACTTTACTTTTGGAGAAAATTCAAAACATTCATTATTCAATAGGGCCCAAACTATCAAAAACCAGCGGTTTGAATGAACACACATTTCTTGGTAGAATCATGCAGGACTGAAATTTTTGATGTTTTTCTACTCCTCTCATGAGCCCAAACAAGTCTCTAAAAGCATGAGTTTGCAACTACTTTACTTTTGGAGAAAATTCAAAACATTCATTACTCAAAAGAGCCCAATAGCAAAAACCAGCGTTTTGAATGAAGAATCACATTTCTTGGTAGAATCATGCAGGATTGAAATTTTTGATGGTTTTTTACTCCTCTCAACAGCCCAAACAAGTTTCTAAAAGGATGAGTTTGCAACTACTTTACTTTTGGAGAAAATTCAAAACATTCATTATTCAATAGGGCCCAAACTATCAAAAACCAGCGGTTTCAATGAACACACATTTCTTGGTAGAATCATGCAGGACTGAAATTTTTGATGTTTTTCTACTCCTCTCATGAGCCCAAACAAGTCTCTAAAAGCATGAGTTTGCAACTATTTTACTTTTGGAGAAAATTCAAAACATTCATTATTCAATAGAGCCCAATAGCAAAAATCAGGTTTTGAATGAAGAATCACATTTCTTCGTAGAATCATGCAGGATTGAAATTTTTGATGGTTTTTTACTCATCTCAACAGCCCAAACAAGTTTCTAAAAGGATGAGTTTGCAACTACTTTACTTTTGGAGAAAATTCAAAACATTCATTATTCAATAGGGCCCAAACTATCAAAAACCAGCGGTTTCAATGAACACACATTTCTTGGTAGAATCATGCAGGACTGAAATTTTTGATGTTTTTCTACTCCTCTCATGAGCCCAAACAAGTCTCTAAAAGCATGAGTTTGCAACTACTTTACTTTTGGAGAAAATTCAAAACATTCATTATTCAATAGAGCCCAATAGCAAAAATCAGGTTTTGAATGAAGAATCACATTTCTTGGTAAAATCATGCAGGATTGAAATTTTTGATGGTTTTTTACTCCTCTCAACAGCCCAAACAAGTTTCTAAAAGGATGAATTTGCAACTACTTTACTTTTGGAGAAAATTCAAAACATTCATTATTCAATAGGGCCCAAACTATCAAAAACCAGCGGTTTCAATGAACACACATTTCTTGGTAGAATCATGCAGGACTGAAATTTTTGATGTTTTTCTACTCCTCTCATGAGCCCAAACAAGTCTCTAAAAGCATGAGTTTGCAACTACTTTACTTTTGGAGAAAATTCAAAACATTCATTATTCAATAGAGCCCAATAGCAAAAATCAGGTTTTGAATGAAGAATCACATTTCTTGGTAAAATCATGCAGGATTGAAATTTTTGATGGTTTTTTACTCCTCTCAACAGCCCAAACAAGTTTCTAAAAGGATGAATTTGCAACTACTTTACTTTTGGAGAAAATTCAAAACATTCATTATTCAATAGGGCCCAAACTATCAAAAACCAGCGGTTTCAATGAACACACATTTCTTGGTAGAATCATGCAGGACTGAAATTTTTGATGTTTTTCTACTCCTCTCATGAGCCCAAACAAGTCTCTAAAAGCATGAGTTTGCAACTACTTTACTTTTGGAGAAAATTCAAAACATTCATTATTCAATAGAGCACAATAGCAAAAATCAGGTTTTGAATGAAGAATCACATTTCTTGGTAGAATCATGCAGGATTGAAATTTTTGATGGTTTTTTACTCCTCTCAACAGCCCAAACAAGTTTCTAAAAGGATGAGTTTGCAACTACTTTACTTTTGGAGAAAATTCAAAACATTCATTATTCAATAGGGCCCAAAATATCAAAAACCAGCGGTTTGAATGAACACACATTTCTTGGTAGAATCGTGCAGGACTGAAATTTTTGATGTTTTTCTACTCCTCTCATGAGCCCAAACAAGTCTCTAAAAGGATGAGTTTGCAACTACTTTACTTTTGGAGAAAATTCAAAACATTCATTATTCAATAGAGCCCAATAGCAAAAACCAGCGTTTTGAATGAAGAATCACATTTCTTGGTAGAATCATGCAGGATTGAAATTTTTGATGGTTTTTTACTCCTCTCAACAGCCCAAACAAGTTTCTAAAAGGATGAGTTTGCAACTACTTTACTTTTGGAGAAAATTCAAAACATTCATTATTCAATAGGGCCCAAACTATCAAAAACCAGCGGTTTCAATGAACACACATTTCTTGGTAGAATCATGCAGGACTGAAATTTTTGATGTTTTTCTACTCCTCTCATGAGCCCAAACAAGTCTCTAAAAGCATGAGTTTGCAACTACTTTACTTTTGGAGAAAATTCAAAACATTCATTATTCAATAGAGCCCAATAGCAAAAATCAGGTTTTGAATGAAGAATCACATTTCTTGGTAGAATCATGCAGGATTGAAATTTTTGATGGTTTTTTACTCCTCTCAACAGCCCAAACAAGTTTCTAAAAGGATGAGTTTGCAACTACTTTACTTTTGGAGAAAATTCAAAACATTCATTATTCAATAGGGCCCAAAATATCAAAAACCAGCGGTTTGAATGAACACACATTTCTTGGTAGAATCGTGCAGGACTGAAATTTTTGATGTTTTTCTACTCCTCTCATGAGCCCAAACAAGTCTCTAAAAGGATGAGTTTGCAACTACTTTACTTTTGGAGAAAATTCAAAACATTCATTATTCAATAGAGCCCAATAGCAAAAACCAGCGTTTTGAATGAAGAATCACATTTCTCGGTAGAATCATGCAGGATTGAAATTTTTGATGGTTTTTTACTCCTCTCAACAGCCCAAACAAGTTTCTAAAAGGATGAGTTTGCAACTACTTTACTTTTGGAGAAAATTCAAAACATTCATTATTCAATAGGGCCCAAACTATCAAAAACCAGCGGTTTCAATGAACACACATTTCTTGGTAGAATCATGCAGGACTGAAATTTTTGATGTTTTTCTACTCCTCTCATGAGCCCAAACAAGTCTCTAAAAGCATGAGTTTGCAACTACTTTACTTTTGGAGAAAATTCAAAACATTCATTATTCAATAGAGCCCAATAGCAAAAACCAGCGTTTTGAATGAAGAATCACATTTCTTGGTAGAATCATGCAGGATTGAAATTTTTGATGGTTTTTTACTCTGCTCAACAGCCCAAACAAGTTTCTAAAAGGATGAGTTTGCAACTACTTTACTTTTGGAGAAAATTCAAAACACTCATTATTCAATAGGGCCCAAACTATCAAAAACCAGCAGTTTCAATGAACACACATTTCTTGGTAGAATCATGCAGAACTGAAATTTTTGATGTTTTTCTACTCCTCTCATGAGCCCAAACAAGTCTCTAAAAGCATGAGTTTGCAACTACTTTACTTTTGGAGAAGATTCAAAACATTCATTATTCAATAGAGCCCAATAGCAAAAATCAGGTTTTGAATGAAGAATCACATTTCTTGGTAGAATCATGCAGGATTGAAATTTTTGATGGTTTTTTACTCCTCTCAACAGCCCAAACAAGTCTCTAAAAGGATGAGTTTGCAACTACTTTACTTTTGGAGAAAATTCAAAACACTCATTATTCAATAGGGCCCAAACTATCAAAAACCAGCGGTTTCAATGAACACACATTTCTTGGTAGAATCATGCAGAACTGAAATTTTTGATGTTTTTCTACTCCTCTCATGAGCCCAAACAAGTCTCTAAAAGCATGAGTTTGCAACTACTTTACTTTTGGAGAAGATTCAAAACATTCATTATTCAATAGAGCCCAATAGCAAAAATCAGGTTTTGAATGAAGAATCACATTTCTTGGTAGAATCATGCAGGATTGAAATTTTTGATGGTTTTTTACTCCTCTCAACAGCCCAAACAAGTCTCTAAAAGGATGAGTTTGCAACTACTTTACTTTTGGAGAAAATTCAAAACATTCATTATTCAATAGGGCCCAAAATATCAAAAACCAGCGGTTTGAATGAACACACATTTCTTGGTAGAATCGTACAGGACTGAAATTTTTGATGTTTTTCTACTCCTCTCATGAGCCCAAACAAGTCTCTAAAAGGATGAGTTTGCAACTACTTTACTTTTGGAGAAAATTCAAAACATTCATTATTCAATAGAGCCCAATAGCAAAAAACAGCGTTTTGAATGAAGAATCACATTTCTTGGTAGAATCATGCAGGATTGAAATTTTTGATGGTTTTTTACTCCTCTCAACAGCCCAAACAAGTTTCTAAAAGGATGAGTTTGCAACTACTTTACTTTTGGAGAAAATTCAAAACATTCATTATTCAATAGGGCCCAAAATATCAAAAACCAGCGGTTTGAATGAACACACATTTCTTGGTAGAATCGTGCAGGACTGAAATTTTTGATGTTTTTCTACTCCTCTCATGAGCCCAAACAAGTCTCTAAAAGGATGAGTTTGCAACTACTTTACTTTTGGAGAAAATTCAAAACATTCATTATTCAATAGAGCCCAATAGCAAAAACCAGCGTTTTGAATGAAGAATCACATTTCTTGGTAGAATCATGCAGGATTGAAATTTTTGATGGTTTTTTACTCCTCTCAACAGCCCAAACAAGTTTCTAAAAGGATGAGTTTGCAACTACTTTACTTTTGGAGAAAATTCAAAACATTCATTATTCAATAGGGCCCAAACTATCAAAAACCAGCGGTTTCAATGAACACACATTTCTTGGTAGAATCATGCAGGACTGAAATTTTTGATGTTTTTCTACTCCTCTCATGAGCCCAAACAAGTCTCTAAAAGCATGAGTTTGCAACTACTTTACTTTTGGAGAAAATTCAAAACATTCATTATTCAATAGAGCCCAATAGCAAAAATCAGGTTTTGAATGAAGAATCACATTTCTTGGTAGAATCATGCAGGATTGAAATTTTTGATGGTTTTTTACTCCTCTCAACAGCCCAAACAAGTTTCTAAAAGGATGAGTTTGCAACTACTTTACTTTTGGAGAAAATTCAAAACATTCATTATTCAATAGGGCCCAAAATATCAAAAACCAGCGGTTTGAATGAACACACATTTCTTGGTAGAATCGTGCAGGACTGAAATTTTTGATGTTTTTCTACTCCTCTCATGAGCCCAAACAAGTCTCTAAAAGGATGAGTTTGCAACTACTTTACTTTTGGAGAAAATTCAAAACATTCATTATTCAATAGAGCCCAATAGCAAAAACCAGCGTTTTGAATGAAGAATCACATTTCTCGGTAGAATCATGCAGGATTGAAATTTTTGATGGTTTTTTACTCCTCTCAACAGCCCAAACAAGTTTCTAAAAGGATGAGTTTGCAACTACTTTACTTTTGGAGAAAATTCAAAACATTCATTATTCAATAGGGCCCAAACTATCAAAAACCAGCGGTTTCAATGAACACACATTTCTTGGTAGAATCATGCAGGACTGAAATTTTTGATGTTTTTCTACTCCTCTCATGAGCCCAAACAAGTCTCTAAAAGCATGAGTTTGCAACTACTTTACTTTTGGAGAAAATTCAAAACATTCATTATTCAATAGAGCCCAATAGCAAAAACCAGCGTTTTGAATGAAGAATCACATTTCTTGGTAGAATCATGCAGGATTGAAATTTTTGATGGTTTTTTACTCTGCTCAACAGCCCAAACAAGTTTCTAAAAGGATGAGTTTGCAACTACTTTACTTTTGGAGAAAATTCAAAACACTCATTATTCAATAGGGCCCAAACTATCAAAAACCAGCGGTTTCAATGAACACACATTTCTTGGTAGAATCATGCAGAACTGAAATTTTTGATGTTTTTCTACTCCTCTCATGAGCCCAAACAAGTCTCTAAAAGCATGAGTTTGCAACTACTTTACTTTTGGAGAAGATTCAAAACATTCATTATTCAATAGAGCCCAATAGCAAAAATCAGGTTTTGAATGAAGAATCACATTTCTTGGTAGAATCATGCAGGATTGAAATTTTTGATGGTTTTTTACTCCTCTCAACAGCCCAAACAAGTCTCTAAAAGGATGAGTTTGCAACTACTTTACTTTTGGAGAAAATTCAAAACACTCATTATTCAATAGGGCCCAAACTATCAAAAACCAGCGGTTTCAATGAACACACATTTCTTGGTAGAATCATGCAGAACTGAAATTTTTGATGTTTTTCTACTCCTCTCATGAGCCCAAACAAGTCTCTAAAAGCATGAGTTTGCAACTACTTTACTTTTGGAGAAGATTCAAAACATTCATTATTCAATAGAGCCCAATAGCAAAAATCAGGTTTTGAATGAAGAATCACATTTCTTGGTAGAATCATGCAGGATTGAAATTTTTGATGGTTTTTTACTCCTCTCAACAGCCCAAACAAGTCTCTAAAAGGATGAGTTTGCAACTACTTTACTTTTGGAGAAAATTCAAAACATTCATTATTCAATAGGGCCCAAAATATCAAAAACCAGCGGTTTGAATGAACACACATTTCTTGGTAGAATCGTACAGGACTGAAATTTTTGATGTTTTTCTACTCCTCTCATGAGCCCAAACAAGTCTCTAAAAGGATGAGTTTGCAACTACTTTACTTTTGGAGAAAATTCAAAACATTCATTATTCAATAGAGCCCAATAGCAAAAAACAGCGTTTTGAATGAAGAATCACATTTCTTGGTAGAATCATGCAGGATTGAAATTTTTGATGGTTTTTTACTCCTCTCAACAGCCCAAACAAGTTTCTAAAAGGATGAGTTTGCAACTACTTTACTTTTGGAGAAAATTCAAAACATTCATTATTCAATAGGGCCCAAAATATCAAAAACCAGCGGTTTGAATGAACACACATTTCTTGGTAGAATCGTGCAGGACTGAAATTTTTGATGTTTTTCTACTCCTCTCATGAGCCCAAACAAGTCTCTAAAAGGATGAGTTTGCAACTACTTTACTTTTGGAGAAAATTCAAAACATTCATTATTCAATAGAGCCCAATAGCAAAAACCAGCGTTTTGAATGAAGAATCACATTTCTTGGTAGAATCATGCAGGATTGAAATTTTTGATGGTTTTTTACTCCTCTCAACAGCCCAAACAAGTTTCTAAAAGGATGAGTTTGCAACTACTTTACTTTTGGAGAAAATTCAAAACATTCATTATTCAATAGGGCCCAAACTATCAAAAACCAGCGGTTTCAATGAACACACATTTCTTGGTAGAATCATGCAGGACTGAAATTTTTGATGTTTTTCTACTCCTCTCATGAGCCCAAACAAGTCTCTAAAAGCATGAGTTTGCAACTACTTTACTTTTGGAGAAAATTCAAAACATTCATTATTCAATAGAGCCCAATAGCAAAAATCAGGTTTTGAATGAAGAATCACATTTCTTGGTAGAATCATGCAGGATTGAAATTTTTGATGGTTTTTTACTCCTCTCAACAGCCCAAACAAGTTTCTAAAAGGATGAGTTTGCAACTACTTTACTTTTGGAGAAAATTCAAAACATTCATTATTCAATAGGGCCCAAACAATCAAAAACCAGCGGTTTGAATGAACACACATTTCTTGGTAGAATCATGCAGGACTGAAATTTTTGATGTTTTTCTACTCCTCTCATGAGCCCAAACAAGTCTCTAAAAGCATGAGTTTGCAACTACTTTACTTTTGGAGAAAATTCAAAACATTCATTACTCAAAAGAGCCCAATAGCAAAAACCAGCGTTTTGAATGAAGAATCACATTTCTTGGTAGAATCATGCAGGATTGAAATTTTTGATGGTTTTTTACTCCTCTCAACAGCCCAAACAAGTTTCTAAAAGGATGAGTTTGCAACTACTTTACTTTTGGAGAAAATTCAAAACATTCATTATTCAATAGAGCCCAATAGCAAAAATCAGGTTTTGAATGAAGAATCACATTTCTTGGTAAAATCATGCAGGATTGAAATTTTTGATGGTTTTTTACTCCTCTCAACAGCCCAAACAAGTTTCTAAAAGGATGAGTTTGCAACTACTTTACTTTTGGAGAAAATTCAAAACATTCATTATTCAATAGGGCCCAAACTATCAAAAACCAGCGGTTTGAATGAACACACATTTCTTGGTAGAATCATGCAGGACTGAAATTTTTGATGTTTTTCTACTCCTCTCATGAGCCCAAACAAGTCTCTAAAAGCATGAGTTTGCGACGGGGGCGTGGCCTGGAGCTCGATGGAGGAGGACGCTTGAGCTCAGAGCTCCCATGAAGCCTATCTACAAAGCGACATAATTGCTTAAGAAGACTCTTATTCATCAGAAGACCTTTGGAATTGGATTCTTATCTTTATTGTGAACATTTTGACACCTCCCTGGAAGGAATCCATTGTATACTTAAGATAATACAGCCTTTGGAAGTGAGAGGTGAGGAGAAAGCCGCCAGTGACTCAGCAGATTTCCCCTGAGCTTGGCCCCAGGAACCGCCATTGTTTAGATCCGAGGTGTGAAACGCCATTGTTTACATTCGAGGTGAGAACTGCAGGAGATCCTGTGAGGCAGCTGCTGGTCCCTGATCTGAGGCTGAAGAAGCCTTGGTGTTCCTGAATCGTTAGAGGGTCCGCTGTCAGGCTGCTGGAGACCTGGATCTGCGCAACTTGCCGCCGCTCAGCTGCAGAAGAGTAAAGGAGCTGACGGCGCCGGAGAGCGACGTGGCGGGAACTAGTGGGCACGGAGCCGCATGGAAGAGGCTGTCATCAGGGAAAGTGGACGTGGATCTGGTCCTTCTTGCTGCCTCGGCTGAGGCATACATTTACTGTTCGGCGCATCGGTGAGTGCGGAGAAGTGGAGGAGACCTGCGCCTGATTTTAAAAGCAAATTGGCGGGGAAACTGACGAACTGCGCGGCAGTTCAGGAGATAGTACCAGCGGCTGAAGCTGTTGTCAACTGGGACAGGAGCAGCACGCGATTTTCCTGGGCAGACTGAAGGATCTTTGCCGCTCTCTGGTCGGTGACCCAAGAAGCGTGGTTGATTGGGAAACAATCGGTTTTGCCGGGGATTCTAAAAGGAAGAGCTTCGCCACTTATTGCTGTCTTGGTTCATGTTGGAGATTATGAGATCGATGCAGTGAGGGAAACTGGAGTCTGTTTTATCCCTATAAGAAGAAGTGGGAAGAGGAAGTTGGAACTTGAATTTGAATTTGGTTTTGGCGGCAAATTGATCGGAGTTCAGTGGTGATCTGAAGGAAAGAAAATATTGCTATCTCCTGCTTCAGAAGATTTTCACAGTCATTGGGTGAGAAGAAGGTTGTATGTGTCTGAACTTATTAACCTGTTGTTGTATTGGAAGGTGGTGGTATTTTAAGGGAGCCTGTTAATTTGATAGATCAATCAAAATATAGATTGATTGAATAATTTTACATCAGTAAGGTATTGTTTATTAATTACTGAAGGTCTTTCTTGTATAGCTTAATAGCAAATCAGTGATATCTGCTTTGAGGAACTGGTGATTTATACGTCCCAAGTGATTATTACCACACAATCCAATATTTTTCGATTGGAATTCTCATGTTGGAATTAATTTATGTGCATTGTATAGATATATATTAATGCATTGTTGATATAAAGCTTGTACCCACTGATTGAGAAGGCCCTTGGCTGCCCTATCTACAATCACCCATTAATGATTTATTGCACCTGAGGTCATACAAGTATTACTCGGTAGAGTGCATGAGATATAGCTGTCTCCCTATGAGCTTGCGACACTTGGGGCAAAGAATTTCTATTGCTTTATTAAAAAGCTACATTGCTGCTTTATTTGAGACTGTATCTTTAACTTAGTTTGTGATATATAAATAATACTACACTAGGAAGTAACTGGTTATTGTATCAGTCAGTAGTAACTTAATTATTATAATAATTAAGAGTGCGTTGCATATACGAGAATATTTAGGGCACAATATACCCTTTTTTTACCTTTGCTTTAGTATACTCTAACCATGGCATCTAATTCAAAATCTAAAATGCCTACTGGTAAAAACCAGAAATCCACAGGTTCTTCCAGTCAAAGAATATACACTGAATCTGTTAATCTACTAAGTCCAATTAAATCTAGATCCCCCCTAAAGAGGGAAGAAAATACCTCAACTAAGAATATGCCTAACAGCTCTTCTATTAAGGCTACTCATAGAGATTCAGGTCACAAAGATACTTCTACCGATCCTTGTCCCTTATCTTTTACATCTTCCCAGGTACTTGATAATAAAGGGACTTCAAAACTCTTTTTACAGGATGAAGAAAGTAAAATGGATTTATCTAAATTCAATAAGAGAAGAGCCCCAGATAGTCAATCTGTTAGACCAGATCCAACATATTTGGATTCTGACACTTCATTTGAGGATTTCTCTCCAAATGACACCCCAGTGAAACAACCCTCTAAAAGAGGTTGCCCAGAGATTTCCTCTGTTGAATCTTCAAATCCCCATAATTTTGATTTTAAAACTTTGTTGAAATCTGATAGACAGGTTACTGAGGGTTCGCTCGCTGGTTTCCTTATATCCTTCCAGGAATCTTTCAGTGCAATTAATACGTCTATTAAAGCGGGTTTTGATTCTCATAGGAGGGATATTCAGGAGATCAGTGATAAATTCTCCCAAAGATTTGAATTGAATGAGAAAAGGCTCTCAAAGGTTGAAAATAGGACAGATGATTTAGTACAGCAAAATTCAAACTTGAAAGCTGAACTCTTATCCGTTAGGTCCAAATTAACGGACTTGGAGGATCGGAGTAGGCGAAATAATATCAAGATCAGAGGGATACCCGAAAGTCTAATACAGAAAGACCTTTCAGATTATACTAAAGCTACACTTAAAAAGGCTTTGCCGTCCTTAACTGATCTACAATTGATAATTGATAGAATTCACCGCCTGCCCCGTCCAAAGAACATATCTATGGATAAACCAAGGGACACGATACTTCACTTCCATTTTTTTGAAACTAAAGAATTGATATTAAGATATATTAGAGAGAAAGGCTCTCTCCCTCCCCCCAATGACCACTTAAAATTCTTCTCTGATTTTTCAAAATTAACTATGGAAACTAGGAAGTCATTTAATCAAGCTACTAACGTCCTTAGGGAAATGGGGATTCCTTATAGGTGGGGATTCCCAACAAAGTTACTTGTGTCACATAGGGGCAAGATTGTTCCACTTTTTACTCCAAGGGAGGCCTTGGACTTTATCCGCTCTTTAAAGGAAGGCCCCTCTGACAGAGATAACGGCTGAAGGTGATAAATTCTCGTTGGATCCCTTGTACTACTTACATAAATAACAACATGGAGGGTATTGAATGATAAATATTAGGTTAATAGTTTATTAGGCTTTATGGGATCTTGCCACTTTGGCTTTTTAAGTCCCCAATAAGGAGAGATACCACGTTTGGTGGTTAACCTCCAGGAGGACTCTTTAGGTTTATTGATTTACATTTTTAATTTTAATTTTTAAACCCTAGTTGGAATAGGTGAGGACAATTTCAAAGAAGGCAATTTGGTGATAAAATTGGATAATAGTTAATAAACAGGCAAATAAATAGAACAGCATGAAAATCAAAATTCTCTCACATAATGTTAAAGGATTGAATAGTCCCCATAAGCGATATATAGCTTGGAGAGAATTAAAACGGCTTCATGCGGATATCTCTTGTTTACAAGAGGTTAAATTAATAAAAGATACCCACCCGACTTTTCAGCATAAAGACTTCCCCCACATTTTTAAATCCCTTAATAATAAGAAGAGTGCAGGAGTAATAACCATCATTAATAAAAACATCCCCTTCCAGTTACTTGATGAACATGTTGATAATCATGGAAGATTCCATATTCTCATATGTAAATTGAACTTTAAACTTTGTACAATCGTTAATATCTATGCCCCTAACAATGGCCAAATCTCTTTCTTTAACAAATTATTGAAGAAGGTGAACGATGTTAAAAGAGGAGACCTGTTATTAATAGGTGATTTCAATCTAGTTCCCGACAGGAATATTGACTCATCATCTTCTGCTACTTCTAAATCGAATCGATCTTTGAACAACTGGATCAGACAGAATGAGATGTATGATGTTTTTAGATGCTTAAATTCCTCATCTAAAGAATTCACATACTACTCAGATACATACAAAACTTCTTCCAGAATAGATTTATTTTTGACTGATATCTTTTCTCTTGCCAAATTTAAGGAAATTGAAATTCTGGAAAAATCTTTTTCTGATCATGCCCCTGTATTAGGAATATTCGATTTGGGCCCTCCCACAACAAATACCTTCCTATGGAAGGTTAATCCCACTTTATTAAACACTCAGAAATATAGAGATATCATCAGCGAAATAATTGAAAATTACTTTAAAGAAAATTTAGTGGATAGTATGAGTCCTTTTACCATTTGGAATGCCCACAAAGCCGTTTTGAGAGGGTGTCTCATTCAACTCTCTGCGAGATATAAAAAAGAAAAAAGGGAAAAAATTGCTGATCTTCAATCCCAAATTGCTTTAAAAGAAGAGCAGCAAAATAATTTATTTACCCCATCTCACAATATCCATCTTGAAATTTTGAAGTTAAGACAAAATTTGAGGTCTGAAATTATCTCTAAGTATGACTCTGTTGTCAGGGCATCAAAATATAACTTCTATGCCTCTATTAATAAGCCTACCAAGTACATGACAAATAAACTGAAACAATCCCGTGTGAACAGAAGGATTATTAAAATTACATCCTCTTCGGGAGAAGTGAAACATCACCCTTCTGATATCACGGGAGTCTTTGCGGATTACTTTGAACATCTTTATAATTTAAAGAATGACTCTTCAACTCATACTCCTAACCAAAGGGAAATTGATTCCTTCTTATCTAAACTAACACTTCCACAAGTAGACACTTTGGATTTAACTCTCTTAAACCAACCCTTTACTGTAGAAGAAATTACCAGAACGATTGAAAAGCTTAAATTAAATAAATCCCCTGGCCCAGATGGGTTTACTAATGAATATTTTAAAACATTTTCAAACCTTATATCTCCACATTTAAAATCTCTATTTAATCACGCCTCAAATACTGGATTGTTCCCTAAAGAAATGACCGAAGCAACTATTATACTGATCCCTAAAGATAGTGGGAATTTGGAGGAAGTTAAAAATTATCGCCCAATCTCTCTAATAAACACCGACATTAAAATATATTCGAAAATTTTAGCGGATCGATTGAAGAACCTTTTGCCCCGTCTTATTAAGAATGATCAGGTGGGCTTTGTTAGTGGCAGACAAGTTACAGATGGCACTAGAAGGATTTTGAATCTTTTCAACATAGCTAAATCTAATAATTTCCCATCACTATTTATTTCCCTAGATGCCCAAAAAGCTTTTGATAGAGTGAATTGGGACTATCTTAAATCTACTCTATTGAAATTTGGGTTTGATGATAACTTTATAATTTCTATCTTTGCATTGTACTCAAATACTAATGCCAAAACTTATACAAATAATCACCTTTCTAGAAATTTTGATATCACTAATGGAACAAGACAGGGATGTCCTCTTTCCCCCCTTTTATTTGCCCTCGCAATTGAACCCCTTGCAGAAGTGATAAGACAAAGCACTGACATCTCGGGTTTTAAAACGAAGTCTTATCATCATAAACTAACTTTATTTGCTGATGACCTTATGTTATCAATTACTGACCCTGCTAATTCACTTACTGCTCTTATGAAGATTTTGGATGGTTTTTCTAGAGTTTCCTATTTTAAAATAAACGCTCAAAAATCTAAATTACTGCACTTTAACTTAACCTGTTCTGAAATTGATGCCCTTAAAAAATTAACCAGTTTTTCTTGGGAAGAAATGGAATTAGAGTATCTGGGAATAATCTTCCCTAAGGACTTGAAATCTATCACATCTAGGAATATGGAACATCTTTTTAAAAAGATTTCAAAAGACTTCTCTAGTTATAATAACTGCGATTTGTCATTGATGGGAAGAATTTTAGTAACTAAATCATACATTTTACCAAAAATTCTATTTATATTTAGAAATATTCCTCTTATTATTCCTACTCCTCTTTTGTACAAAGTTCAAAAGTCAATCAACCTTTTTGTTTGGAAAGGACGGAGGCCTAGAATCACTACCAAAATTTTATATAAAAAGAAGGCTAATGGAGGCCTAGCACTTCCGAACATTTTGGCCTATTTTCAAGCATCCCTTATCCTTCAAAGCAAACAATGGTTTTCTGAAGGAACACCCTCTGCTTGGTTAGACCTTGAATCAGAGCAATGTGGGGTCAGTTCCATTTCGGATTTGTTTTTTAAGCATTTGCTCTCGCCTTTGAATGTTGTTCACCATCATCCAGTCTTTCATTCTATACTGGTTATGTGGAGGAGCTTTACACAATTAAAGAAGAAAGTTGATAGACGGAATATTTTGAAAAAATTTCCTTTAAAACTACTATTTAAAATATATAAGTGCCCTATGTCGGAAGAGTGGAAAGAATTTAAAATTAATACAATAGGTGATATATGGGATGGCCAACACCCCTTATCTTTTAACGAGATGAAAAATAAATTCCGTATTCCATTTTCGTATTTTACCCCTTATCTTGTGTTGAAGGATCTCCTGCGGAAGTTTTTGAATAGCAGAGTTTTGAATTCAGATATTGTGGCTTCCATGTTTACAAATGTTAACCATAAGT
Organism: Dendrobates tinctorius; assembly: GCF_039654945.1. Lineage (NCBI taxonomy): Eukaryota > Metazoa > Chordata > Amphibia > Anura > Dendrobatidae > Dendrobates > Dendrobates tinctorius. The sequence goes on from NW_027362108.1 coordinate 1,016,015, forward strand.
TGTCTTGGAGCCTTAAGAATATCTACTCTCATTATAACGAAGATTTTGAGTTTACCAAAAACGTTTATATTCAAAGATGGGAAAAAGACTTAAATATTAAATTAGATGCAGAACAATGGGAGAAAGCAATAAGACTTTCAAATGCATCTGCTGTTTCGGCGATTCTGCAGGAATCTTTCTTTAAGACATTGACCAGATGGCATTATACCCCGATCAGGATGTCCCATATAGATAGTAAATACTCTTCTTTTTGTTGGAGGAACTGTGGTATGCCAGGCAACTTATACCATATGTTTTGGAGTTGCCCCAAATTGAAGAATTTGTGGAGAGAACTTACGGACCATTTAGACATCCTTTCAGACAAAGCGGTGAATGTTACCCCGCAGATGGCTTTGCTTTCCTTGGGCACCGAGAAAATTAATCCTTCCCTAAGATATGTAATAATACATATTTTCTTGGTGACCAAAAATACAATAGCTTTTTGGTGGCTTAAATCTGATCCACCTCCCTTCGCTGAAATACTTGACAAAGTTCGTACCCATAACTCTATGGAGAAAAGATTTGCGTTTATAAATAAAGCTCTCCATAAATATCACTCCAAGTGGGACATATGGAATTCAAAGTTTTGCTAGTATCGGTTACATTTGCCTGTCTGTTGTTGTTTGCTATATCTAATACAACTATGATTGTTTTGTTTTCTTTTTCTCTATCTAAAGAGAATTGCAGGAACAATGTATAATATTTGTCTTCATCTGTACTACTTTGAAACAGTTTATTAATGTGTGATGTAACACTGTAGAGTAGAGTTCTCTACTTTTTTATTTGTCCATGTTTTAACTTTTCCTTTCCTGTTCATGTTAAACTTAAAAATTAATAAAAATATTAAAAAAAAAAAAAAAAAAAAGCATGAGTTTGCAACTACTTTACTTTTGGAGAAAATTCAAAACATTCATTACTCAAAAGAGCCCAATAGCAAAAACCAGCGTTTTGAATGAAGAATCACATTTCTTGGTAGAATCATGCAGGATTGAAATTTTTGATGGTTTTTTACTCCTCTCAACAGCCCAAACAAGTTTCTAAAAGGATGAGTTTGCAACTACTTTACTTTTGGAGAAAATTCAAAACATTCATTATTCAATAGGGCCCAAACTATCAAAAACCAGCGGTTTCAATGAACACACATTTCTTGGTAGAATCATGCAGGACTGAAATTTTTGATGTTTTTCTACTCCTCTCATGAGCCCAAACAAGTCTCTAAAAGCATGAGTTTGCAACTACTTTACTTTAGGAGAAAATTCAAAACATTCATTATTCAATAGACATCACAGTTTGCATTATCCTTGTAGTGTGACATCTCAGTATACATTATCCTTGTAGTGTGACATCTCAGTATACATTATCCTTGTAGTGTGACATCACACTATGCATTATCCTTGTGGTGTGACATCACAATATACATTATCCTTGTAGTGTGACATCACTGTTTGCATTATCCGTGTAGTATGACATCTCAGTATGCCTTATCATTGTAGTGTTACATCTCAGTATACATTTATCCTTGTAGTGTGACATCACAATTTGCATTATCCTTGTAGTGTGACATTACAGCATGCATTATCCTTGTTGTGTGACATCACAATATGCATTATCCTTGTAGTGTGACATCTCAGTATACATTATCCTTGTAGTGTGACATCTCAGTATACATTATCTTTGTGTGACATCTCAGTATACATTATCCTTGTGTGACATCTCAGTATACATTATCCTTGTAGTGTGACATCAAACTATGCATTACCCTTGTAGTGTGACATCACAGTATGCATTATCCACGTAGTGTGACACAGTTTGCATTATCCTTGTAGTGTAACATCACAGTATGCATTGTCCTTGTAGTGTGACATCAAAGTTTGCATTATCCTTGTAGTGCGACATCTCAGTATGCGTTATCCTTGTAGTGTAACATCACAGTATGCATTATCCACGTAGTGTGACATCACAGTTTGCATTATCCTTGTAGTGTAACATCACAGTATGCATTGTCCTTGTAGTGTGACATCAAAGTTTGCATTATCCTTGTAGTGTGACATCTCAGTATGCGTTATCCTTGTAGTGTGACATCACAGTATGCATTATCCATGTAGTGTGACATCACAGTATGCATTATCTATGTAGTGTGACATCACAGTATGCATTATACTTGTATTGTGACATCTCAGTTTGCATTATTCTTGTAGTGTGACATCACAGTATGCATTATCCTTGTAGTATGACATATCAGTATGCATTATCCTTGTAGTGTGGCATCACAGTATGCATTATCCTTGTAGTGTGACATCTCAGTATACCTTATCCTTATAGTTTGACATCACAGTATGCATTATCCTTGTAGTGTGACATCACAGTTTGCATTATCCTTGTAGTGTGACATCACAGTATGCATTATCCGTGTAGTGTGACAAAACAGTTTGCATTATCCTTGTAGTGTGACATCTCAGTATACCTTATCCTTATAGTGTGACATCACAGTATGCATTATCCTTGTAGTGTGACATCACAGTTTGCATTATCCTTGTAGTGTGACATTACAGTTGCATTATCCTTGTATTGTTATATCTCAGTATGCATTATCCTTGTAGTGTGACATCACAGTAAGCATTATCCTTGTAGTGTGACATTACAGTATGCATTATCCTTGTAGTGTGACATCACACTATGCATTATCCTTGTAGTATGACATTACAGTATGCATTATCCTTGTAGTGTGACATCACAGTATGCATTATCCTTGTAGTGTGACATCACAGTATGCATTATCCTTGTAGTGTGACATCACAGTTAGTTTGCATTTTCCTTGTAGTGTGACATCACTGTATGCATTATCCTTGCAGTGTGACATCTCAGTATGCTTTATCATTGTAGTGTTTCATCTCAGTATACATTATCCTTGTAGTGTGACATCACAGTTTGCATTATCCTTGTACTGTGACATCTCAGTATACATTATCCTTGTAGTGTGACATCTCAGTATACATTATCCTTGTAGTGTGACATCTCAGTATACATTATCCTTGTAGTGTGACATCACACTATGCATTATCCTTGTAGTGTGACATCACACTATGCATTATCCTTGTAGTGTTACATCTCAGTATGCATTATCCTTGTAGTGTGACATCACAGTATGCATTATCCGTGTAGTGTGACATCACAGTTTGCATTATCCTTGTAGTGTGACATCTCAGTACGCATTTTCCACGTAGTGTGACATCACAGTTTGCATTATCCACGTAGTGTAACATCACAGTATGCATTATCCATGTAGTGTGACATCACATGCATTGTCCTTGTAGTGTGACATCAAAGTTTGCATTATCCTTGTAGTGTGACATCTCAGTATGCATTATCCATGTAGTGTGACATCACAGTATGCATTATCCATTATCCATGTAGTGTGACATCACAGTTTTTCTACTCCTCTCATGAGCCCAAACAAGACTCTAAAAAGATGAGTTTGCAACTACTTTACTTTTGGAGAAAATTCAAAACATTCATTATTCAATAGAGCCCAAAAGCAAAAAGCAGTGTTTTGAATGAAAAATCACATGTCTTGGTAGAATCATGCAGGATTGAAATTTTTGATCTTTCTTTACTCCTCTCAACAGCCCAAACAAGTTTCTAAAAGGATGAGTTTGCAACTACTTTACTTTTGGAGAAAATTCAAAACATTCATTATTCAATAGGGCCCAAAATATGAAAAACCAGCGGTTTGAATGAACACTCACATTTCTTGGTAGAATCATGCAGGACTGAAATTTTTGATGTTTTTCTACTCCTCTCATGAGCCCAAACAAGACTCTAAAAGGATGAGTTTGCGGAAAAGCATTTTGAAAAAATTTCCACTAAAATTATTATCGAACATATATAAGTGTCCAGTTCCGGAGGAATGGTACAGTTTTAAAATTTATACAGTAGGGGATATATGGGATGGACAAGATTTTTTACCTTTTAATGAGATTACAAATAAATTTCATGTCCCGTTTACACACTTTAACTCTTACCTAATTTTGAAAGACCTACTGCGGAAATTTTTAGGTAGTAGAGGTTTGAATTCGGATATTCTGGCCTCCATGTTTGCAAATATCACTCTTAAGTTGACTTGGAGTCTTTAAAATATATATTCCCATCTCAATGATGACACGGAATTCACTAAAAATGTATATATTCAAAGATGGGAAAGGGATTTTAACACTAGATTTGACGAAGACCAATGGGGGAAGGCCATAAGGTTCTCGAATGCATCTACTGTTTCTGCGATCTTACAAGAGTCTTTCTTCAAAACATTAATTAGATGGCACTACACCCCGATTAGGTTAGACCACATAGATAATAAATATTCCCCTCTATGCTGGAGGAATTGTGGTTTACCAGGTAACTTGTACCACATTTTCTGGAGCTGTTCTAAATTGAAAAGCTTGTGGAAAGAAGTCATGAATCACATAGATACTCTCTCTGACAACGCTGTGAAGGTCACCCCACAAATGGCACTACTTTCTTTGGGTACCGAGGAAATCAATTCTGACGTAAGATTTGTAATGATACATATTTTCTTGGTGACCAAAAACACTATAGCTTTCTGGTGGCTAAAAACCGATTTACCCTCCTTTGCTGATATTTTAGGCAAATTACGGATTCATAATTCTATAGAAAAAAGATTTGCATTTATCAATGGTACTCTCCATAAATATCATACTAAGTGGGATGTTTGGAATTTGAAATTTTCTTAACTTAGGTTATTTGACATTTTTTATTGTAAATTGAATAAGACAATGGTAGCTCCTTTTTTGAGAGGATTGCTTTTAAGTGATGTACAATACTTGTTTCTTATTTACGCTATCTGTATTAAATAATTTTATTTAATGTGTGATGTAACACGTAGAGTAGAGTTCTCTACTTTTTACTTTGTCCACTTACCCTTTCCCTTCTTATATTTCTGAAACTTTAATAAAAATATTTAAACAAAAGGATGAGTTTGCAACTACTTTACTTTTGGAGAAAATTCAAAACATTCATTATTCAATAGAGCCCAAAAGCAAAAAGCAGTGTTTTGAATGAACAATCACATTTCTTGGTAGAATCATGCAGGATTGAAATTTTTGATCTTCCTTTACTCCTCTCAACAGTCCAAACAAGTTTCTAAAAGGATGAGTTTGCAACTACTTTACTTTTGGAGAAAATTCAAAACATTCATTATTCAATAGAGCCCAATAGCAAAAATCAGCGTTTTGAATGAAGAATCACATTTCTTAGTAGAATCATGCAGGACTGAAATTTTTGATGGTTTTTTACTCCTCTCAACAGCCTAAGCAAGATTCTAAAAGGATGAGTTTGCAACTACTTTACGTTTGGAGAAAATTCAAAACATTCATTATTCAATAGGGCCCAAAATATCAACAACCAGCGGTTTGAATGAACACTCACATTTTTTGGTAGAATCATGCAGGATTGAAATTTTTGATGGTTTTTTACTCCTCTCAACAGCCCAAGCAAGATTCTAAAAGGATGAGTTTGCAACTACTTTACTTTTGGAGAAAATTCAAAACATTCATTATTCAATAGGGCCCAGCGGCCCTAGCGTATCAAAAACCAGCGGTTTGAATTAATACTCACATTTCTTGGTAGAATCGTGCAGGACAGAAATTTTTGATGTTTTTCTACTCCTCTCATGAGCCCAAACAAGACTCTAAAAGGATGAGTTTTCAACTACTTTACTTTTGGAGAAAATTCAAAACATTCATTATTCAATAGAGACCAATAGCAAAAATCAGCGTTTTGAATGAAGAATCACATTTCTTGGTAGAATCATGCAGGATTGAAATTTTTGATGTTTTTTACTCCTCTCAACAGCCCAAACAAGTATCTAAAAGGATGAGTTTGCAACTACTTTACTTTTGGAGAAAATTCAAAACATTCATTATTCAATAGGGCCCAAACTATCAAAAACCAGCGGTTTGAATGAACACTCACATTTCTTGGTAGAATTATGCAGGACTGAAATTTTTGAGGTTTTTCTACTCCTCTCATGAGCCCAAACAAGACTCTAAAAGGATGAGTTTGCAACTACTTTACTTTTGGAGAAAATTCAAAACATTCATTATTCAATAGAGCCCAAAAGTAAAAAGCAGCATTTTGAATGAAGAATCACATTTCTTGGTAGAATCATGCAGGATTGAAATTTTTGATGATTTTTTACTCCTCTCAACAGCCCAAGCAAGATTCTAAAAGGATGAGTTTGCAACTATTTCACGTTTGGAGAAAATTCAAAACATTCATTATTCAATAGGGCCCAAAATATCAACAACCAGCGGTTAGAATGAACGCTCACATTTCTTGGTAGAATAGTGCAGGACTGAAATATTTGATGTTTTTCTACTCCACTCAACAGCCCAAACAAGTTTCTAAAAGGATGAGTTTGCAACTACTTTACTTTTGGAGAAAATTCAAAACATTCATTATTCAATAGAGCCCAATAGCAAAAAGCAGCATTTTGAATGAAGAATCACATCTCTTTGTAGAATCATGCAGGATTGAAATTTTTGATGGTTTTTTACTCCTCTCACCAGCCCAAACAAGTTTCTAAAAGGATGAGTTTACAACTACTTTACTTTTGGAGAAAATTAAAAACATTCATTATTCAATAGGGCCCAAAATATAAAAAAACAGCGATTTGAATGAACACTCACATTTCTTGGTAGAATCGTGCAGGACTGAAATATTTGATGTTTTTCTACTCCTCTCATGAGCCCAAACAAGACTCTAAAAGGATGAGTTTGCAACTACTTTACTTTTGGAGAAAATTCAAAACATTCATGAGAGAAGTAAAAAACCATCAAAAATGTCAATCCTGCATGATTCTACCAAGAAATGTGATTCTTCATTCAAAACGCTGGTTTTTGCTTTTGGGCTCTATTGAATAATGAATGTTTTGAATTTTCTCCAAAAGTAAAGTAGTTGCAAACTCATCCTTTTAGAAACTTGTTTGGGCTGTTTAGAGGAGTAAAAAACCATCAAAAATTTCAACCCTGCATGATTCTTCCAAGAAATGTGATTCTTCATTCAAAATGCTGGTTTTTGCTATTGGGCTCTATAATTTCACACTACATGGATAATGCATATTGAGATGTCACACTACAAGGATAATGCATATTGAGATGTCACACTACAAGGATAATGCATGCTGTGATGTCACACTGCATGGATAATGCATAATGTGAGGTCACACTACAAGGATATACATAATGTGATGTCACACTACAAGGATATGCATAATGTGATGTCACACTACAAGGATATGCATACTGTGATGTCACAGTACAAGGATAATGCATACTGAGATGTCACACTACAAGGATAATGCAAACTGTGATGTCACACTACAAGGATAATGCGTATTGTAATGTCATGCTACAAGGATAATGCATACTGTGATATCACACTACAAGGATAACGTATACTGAGATGTCACACTACAAAGATAATGCATACTGTAATGTCATACTACAAGGATAATGCATAGTGTGATTTCACACTACAAAGATAATGCATACTGAGATGTCACACTACAAAGATAATGCATACTGAGATGTCACACTACAAGGATAATGCATAGTGTGATGTCACACTACACGGATATTGCATACTGAGATGTCACACTACAAGGATAATGCAAACTGTGAAGTCACACTACACGGATAATGCATACTGTGATGTCACACTGCAAGGATAATGCATACTGTAATGTCATACTACTAGGATAATGCATAGTGTGATGTCACACTACAAGGATATTGCATACTGAGATGTCACACTACAAGGATAATGCATACTGTAATGTCATACTACAAGGATAATGCATAGTGTGATGTCAAACTACAAGGATAATGCAAACTGTGATATCAAACTACAAGGATAATGCATACTGTGATGTCGGACTACAAGGATAATGAAAATTGTGATGTCAAACTACAAGGATAATGCAAACTGTGATGTCACACAACAAGGATAATGCATACTGTGATGTCACTCTACAAGGATAATGCAAACTTTCATGTCACACTATAGGGATAATGCAAACTGATGTCAAACTACAAGGATAATGCATACTGTGATGTCACACTACAAGGATAATGCATATTGAGATGTCACACTACAAGGATAATGTGTAGTGTGATGTCACACTACAAGGATAATGCATGCTGTGATGTCAAACTACAAGCATAATGCAAACTGTGATGTCACACAACAAGGATAATGCATACTGTGATGTCACACTGCATACTGTGATGTCACACTACAAGGATAATGCATAGTGTAATGTCACACTACAAGGATAATGCATAGTGTAATGTCACACTACAAGGATAATGCATAGTGTAATGTCACACTACAAGGATAATGCATAGTGTAATGTCACACTACAAGGATAATGCATACTGTGATGTCACACTACAAGGATAATGCAAACTGTGATGTCACACTACAAGGGAAATGCATACTGAGATGTCACACTACAAGGATAATACAAACTGTGATGTCACAATACAAGGATAATGCATACTGTGATATCACACTACAAGGATAATGCAAACTGCGATGTCACACTACAAGGATAATGCACAGTGTGATGTCACACTGCATGGATAATGCATACTGTGATGTCACACTACAAGGATAATGCATAGTGTAATGTCACACTACAAGGATAATGCATAGTGTAATGTCACACTACAAGGATAATGCATAGTGTAATGTCACACTACAAGGATAATGCATAGTGTAATGTCACACTACAAGGATAATGCATACTGTGATGTCACACTACAAGGAAAATGCATACTGAGATGTCACACTACAAGGATAATGCGTATTGTAATGTCATGCTACAAGGATAATGCATACTGTGATATCACACTACAAGGATAATGCATAGTGTGATGTCACACTACAAGGATAATGCATTGTGTGATGTCACACTACAAAGATAATGCAAACTGATGTCACACTACAAGGATAATGCAAACTGTGATGTCACACTACAAGGATAATGCATACTGTGATGTCACACTGCATGGATAATGCATACTGTGATGTCACACTACAAGGATAATGCATAGTGTAATGTCACACTACAAGGATAATGCAAACTGTGATGTCACACTACAAGGAAAATGCATACTGAGATATCACACTACAAGGATAATGCATACTGAGATGTCACACTACAAAGATAATGCAAACTGATGTCACTACAAGGATAATGCATACTGTGATGTCACACTACGAGGATATGCATAATGTGATGTCACAGTACAAGGATAATGCATACTGTGATGTTACACTACAAGGATAATGCAAACTGTGATGTCACAGTACAAGGATAATGCGTATTGTAATGTCATGCTACAAGGATAATGCATACTGTGATATCACACTACAAGGATAATGCAAATTGCGATGTCACACTACAAGGATAATGCATAGTGTGATGTCACACTACAAAGATAATGCATAACGTGATGTCACACTACATGGATAATGCATACTGTGATATCACACTACAAGGATAATGTACACTGAGATGTCACACTACAAGGATAATAGGATAATGCAAACTGTGATGTCACACTACAAGGATAATGCATACTGAGATGACACACTACAAGAAAAATGCATAGTGTAATGTCACACTACAAGGATAATGCATACTGTAATGTCACACTACAAGGAAAATGCATAGTGTAATTTCACACTACAAGGATACTGCATACTGACATGTCATACTGCAATGATAATGTATACCGTGATGTCACACTACAAGGATAATGCATACTGAGATGTCATACTACAAGGATAATGCGTAGTGTAATGTCACACTACAAGGATAATGCAAACTCTGATGTCACACTGCAAGGATAATGCATACTGAGATGTCACACTACAAGGATAATGCAAACTGTGATGTCACAATACAAGGATAATGCATAGTGTAATGTCACACTACAAGAATAATGCATAGTGGAATGTCAGACTACAAGTATAATGGATGCTGTGATGTCACACTACAAGGAAAATGCATAGTGTAATTTCACACTACATGGATAGAGCATACTGACATGTCATACTGCAAGGATAATGTATACTGTGATGTCACACCACAAGGATAATGCATACTGTGATGTCACTCTACAAGGATAATGCATACTGAGATGTCACACTGCAAGGATAATGCATACTGTGATGTCACACTACAAGAATAATGCAAACTGTGATGTCACACTACAAGGATAATGCATACTGTGATGTCACACTACAAGGATAATGCATACTGTGATGTCACTGTACAAGGATAATGCATACTGTGATGTTACACTACAAGGATATGCATACTGTGATGTCATACTACAAGGATATGCATAATGTGATGTCACACTACAAAGATAATGCATACTGTAATGTCACACTACATGGATAATGCATACTGTGATGTCACACTACAAGGATAATGCATACTGTGATGCCACACTACAAGGATAATGCATAGTGTAATGTCACACTACAAGGATAATGCATAGTGTAATGTCAGATTACAAGTATAATGGATGCTGTGATGTCACACTACAAGGAAAATGCATAGTGTAATTTCACACTACATGGATAGAGCATACTGGCATGTCATACTGCAAGGATAATGTATACTGTGATGTCACACCACAAGGATAACGCATACTGTGATGTCATACTACAAGGATATGCATAATGTGATTTCAAAGTACAAGGATAATGCACACTGTGATGTTACACTACAAGGATATGCATACTGTGATGTCACAGTACAAGGATAATGTATACTGTGATGTCACACTACAAGGATAATGCAAACTGTGATGTCACACTACAAGGAAAATGCATACTGAGATGTCACACTACAAGGATAATGCAAACTGTGATGTCACACTACAAGGATAATGCATACTGTGATGTCACACTACAAGGATATGCATAATGTGATGTCACAGTACAAGGATAATGCACACTGTGATGTCACGCTACAAGGATCTGCATACTGTGATGTCAGAGTACAAGGATAATGTATACTGTGATGTCACACTACAAGGATAATGCAAACTGTGATGTCACATTGCAAGGAAAATGCATACTGAGATGTCACACTACAAGGATAATGCAAACTGATGTCACACTACAAGGATAATGCGTATTGCAATGTCATGCTACAAGGATAATGCATACTGAGATGTCACACTACAAGGATAATGCAAACTGCGATGTCACACTACAAGGATAATGCATAGTGTGATGTCACACTACAAAGATAATGCATACTGATATGTCACACTACAAGGATAATGCATACTGTAATGTCACACTACAAGGATAATGCATAGTGAGATGTCACACTACAAGAAAAATGCAGTGTAATGTCACACTACAAGGATAATGCATAGTGTAATGTCACACTACAAGGATAATGCATACTGTGATGTCACACTACAAGGATAATGCAAACTGTGATGTAAGACTGCAAGGATAATGCATACTGAGATGTCACACTACAAGGATAATACATACTGTAATGTCACACTACAAGGATAATGCATACTGTGAATTCACACTAGAAGGATAATGTATACTGAGATGTCACACTACAAGGATAATGCATACTGTGACGTCACACAACAAGAATAATGCATAGTGTAATGTCACACTACAAGGATAATGCATACTGTGATGACACACTACAAGGATAATGCATAGTGTATTGTCACACTACAAGGATAATGCATACTGTGATGTCACACTACTAGGATAATGCATAGTGTAATTTCACACTACAAGGATAGTGCATACTGACATGTCATACTGCAAGGATAATGCAAACTGTGATGTCACACTACAAGAATAATGCAAACTGTGATGTCACACTACAAGGATAATGCATACTTAGATGTCACACTACAAGGATAATGCAAACTGTGATGTCAAACTACAAGGATAATGCATACTGTGATGTCAAACTACAAGGATAATGCGTACTGTGATGTCACACTACAAGGATAATGCATGCTGTGATGTCACACTACAAGGATAATGCAAACTGTGATGTCACACTACACGGATAGTGCATACTGTGATGTCGCACTACAAGGATAATGCAAACTGTGATTTCACACTACAAGGATAGTGCATACTGTGATGTCGCACTACAAGGATAATGCATACTGTGATGTCAAACTACAAGGATAATGCATACTGTGATGTCACACTACAAGGATAATGCAAACTGTGATGTCACACTACAAGGATAATGCATACTGTGATGTCACACTACATGGATAATGCATACTGTGATGTCAGACTACAAGGATAATGCATACTGTGATGCCACACTACAAGGATAATGTATACTGAGATGTCACACTACAAGGATAATGCAAACTGTGATGTCACACTACAAGAATAATGCATAGTGTAATGTCACACTACAAGGATAATTCATAGTGTAATTTCACACTATAAGGAAAGTGCATACTGACATGTCATACTACAAGGATAATGCATACTGTGATGTCATACTACAAGGTTAATGCATACTGTGATGACACACTACAAGGAAAATGTATACTGAGATGTCACACTACACAGATAATGCAAACTGTGATATCACACTAGAAGGATAATGCATAGTGTAATGTCATACTACAAGGATAATATATACTGTAATGTCACACTACAAGGATAATATATACTGTATTGTCACACTACAAGGTTAAAGCAAACTGTGATGTCACACTGCAAGGATAATGCATAGTGTAATGTCATACTACAAGGATAATGTATACTGTGATGACACACTACAAGGATAATGCATAGTGTAATGTCACACTACAAGAATAATGCATACTGTAATGTCACACTAGAAGGATAATGCATACTGAGAAGACACACTACAAGGGTAATGCAAACTGTGATGTCACACTACACGGATAATGCAAACTGTGATATCACACTACAAGGATAATGCATATTAAGATGTCACACTACAAGAAAAATGCATAGTGTAATGTCACACTACAAGGATAATGCATAGTGTAATGTCACACTACAAGGAAAATGCATAGTGTAATTTCACACTACAAGGATACTGCATACTGACATGTCATACTGCAATGATAATGTATACCGTGAAGTCACACTACAAGGATAATGCATACTGAGATGTCATACTACAGGGATAATGCATACTGTGATGTCAGACTGCAAGGATAATGCATACTGTAATGTCACACTACAAGGATAATACATACTGTAATGTCACACTACAAGGATAATGCATACTGTGAATTCACACTACAAGGATAATGTATACTGAGATGTCACACTACAAGGATAATGCAAACTTTGATGTCATACTACAAGAATAATGCATACTGTGACGTCACACAAGGATAATGCATAGTGTAATGTCACACTACAAGGATAATGCATACTGTGATGACACACTACAAGGATAATGTAAACTGTGATGTCACACTACAAGGATATTGCAAACTGTGATGTCACACTACAAGGATAATGCAAACTGTGATGTCAAACTACAAGGATAATGCATACTGTGATGTCACACTACAAGGATAATGCGTACTGTGATGTCACACTACAAGGATAATGCATGCTGTGATGTCACACTACAAGGATAATGCAAACTGTGATGTCACACTACAAGGATAGTGCATACTTTGATGTAACACTGCAAGGATAATGCATACTGTGATGTCACACTACATGGATAATGCATACTGTGATGTCACACTACAAGGATAATGCATACTGTGATGCCACACTACAAGGATAATGTAAACTGAGATGTCACACTACAAGGATAATGCAAACTGTGATGTCACACTACAAGGATAATGCATAGTGTAATGTCACACTACAAGGATAATGCATAGTGTAATGTCAGACTACAAGTATAATGGATGCTGTGATGTCACACTACAAGGAAAATGCATAGTGTAATTTCACACTACATGGATAGAGCATACTGACATGTCATACTGCAAGGATAATGTATACTGTGATGTCACACCACAAGGATAATGCATACTGTGATGTCACTCTACAAGGATAATGCATACTGAGATGTCACACTGCAAGGATAATGCATACTGTGATGTCACACTACAAGAATAATGCAAAATGTGATGTCACACTACAAGGATAATGCATACTGTGATGTCATACTACAAGGATATACATAATGTGATGTCACAGTACAAGGATAATGCATACTGTGATGTTACACCTCAAGGATATGCATACTGTGATGTCACAGTACAAGGATAATGTATACTGTGATGTCACACTACAAGGATAATGCAAACTGTGATGTCACACTACAAGGAAAATGCATACTGAGATGTCACACTACAAGGATAATGCAAACTGTGATGTCACACTACAAGGATAATGCATACTTAGATGTCACACTACAAGGATAATGCAAACTGTGATGTCAAACTACAAGGATAATGCATACTGTGATGTCACACTACAAGGATAATGCGTACTGTGATGTCACACTACAAGGATAATGCATGCTGTGATGTCACACTACAAGGATAATGCAAACTGTGATGTCACACTACAAGGATAGTGCATACTGTGATGTCGCACTACAAGGATAATGCAAACTGTGATGTCACACTACAAGGATAGTGCATACTTTGATGTCACACTACAAGGATAATGCAAACTGTGATGTCACACTACAAGGATAATGCATACTGTGATGTCACACTACATGGATAATGCATACTGTGATGTCACACTACAAGGATAATGCATACTGTGATGCCACACTACAAGGATAATGTAAACTGAGATGTCACACTACAAGGATAATGCAAACTGTGATGTCACACTACAAGGATAATGCATAGTGTAATGTCACACTACAAGGATAATGCATAGTGTAATGTCAGACTACAAGTATAATGGATGCTGTGATGTCACACTACAAGGAAAATGCATAGTGTAATTTCACACTACATGGATAGATCATACTGACATGTCATAGTGCAAGGATAATGTATACTGTGATGTCACACCACAAGGATAATGCATACTGTGATGTCATACTACAAGGATGTGCATAATGTGATGTCACAGTACAAGGATAATGCAAACTGTGCATCTCACACTACAAGGATAATGCATACTGTGATGTCGGACTACAAGGATAATGAAAATTGTGATGTCAAACTACAAGGATAATGCAAACTGTGATGTCACACAACAAGGATAATGCATACTGTGATGTCACTCTACAAGGATAATGCAAACTTTCATGTCACACTATAGGGATAATGCAAACTGATGTCAAACTACAAGGATAATGCATACTGTGATGTCACACTACAAGGATAATGCATATTGAGATGTCACACTACAAGGATAATGTGTAGTGTCATGTCACACTACAAGGATAATGCATGCTGTGATGTCAAAGTACAAGCATAATGCAAACTGTGATGTCACACAACAAGGATAATGCATACTGTGATGTCACACTGCATACTGTGATGTCACACTACAAGGATAATGCATAGTGTAATGTCACACTACAAGGATAATGCATAGTGTAATGTCACACTACAAGGATAATGCATAGTGTAATGTCACACTACAAGGATAATGCATAGTGTAATGTCACACTACAAGGATAATGCATAGTGTAATGTCACACTACAAGGATAATGCAAACCGTGATGTCACACTACAAGGAAAATGCATACTGAGATGTCACACTACAAGGATAATGCAAACTGTGATGTCACAATACAAGGATAATGCATACTGTGATATCACACTACAAGGATAATGCAAACTACGATGTCACACTACAAGGATAATGCACAGTGTGATGTCACACTGCATGGATAATGCATACTGTGATGTTACACTACAAGGATAATGCATAGTGTAATGTCACACTACAAGGATAATGCATAGTGTAATGTCACACTACAAGGATAATGCATAGTGTAATGTCACACTACAAGGATAATGCATAGTGTAATGTCACACTACAAGGATAATGCATACTGTGATGTCACACTACAAGGAAAATGCATACTGAGATGTCACACTACAAGGATAATGCGTATTGTAATGTCATGCTACAAGGATAATGCATACTGTGATATCACACTACAAGGATAATGCAAACTGCGATGTCACACTACAAGGATAATGCATACTGTAATGTCACACTACAAGGATAATGCATAGTGTGATGTCACACTACAAGGATAATGCATTGTGTGATGTCACACTACAAAGATAATGCAAACTGATGTCACACAACAAGGATAATGCATACTGTACTGTCACACTACAAGGATAATGCAAACTGTGATGTCACACTACAAGGATAATGCATACTGTGATGTCACACTGCATGGATAATGCATACTGTGATGTCACACTACAAGGATAATGCATAGTGTAATGTCACACTACAAGGATAATGCATACTGTGATGTCACACTACAAGGATAATGCAAACTCTGATGTCACACTGCAAGGATAATGCATACTGAGATGTCACACTACAAGGATAATGCAAACTTTGATGTCACAATACAAGGATAATGCATAGTGTAATGTCATACTACAAGGATAATGCATACTGTGATGTCACACTACAAGGAAAATGCATAGTATAATTTCACACTACAAGGATAGAGCATACTGACATGTCGTACTGCAAGGATAATGTATACTGTGATGTCACACCACAAGGATAATGCATACTGTGATGTCACCCTACAAAGACAATGCATACTGAGATGTCACACTGCAAGGATAATGCATACTGTGATGTCACACTACAAGAATAATGCAAACTGTGATGTCACACTACAAGGATATGCATAATGTGATGTCACAGTACAAGGATAATGCATACTGTGATGTCACTGTACAAGGATAATGTATACTGTGATGTCACACTACAAGGATAATGCAAACTGTGATGTCACACTACAAGGAAAATGCATACTGAGATATCACACTACAAGGATAATGCATACTGAGATGTCACACTACAAGGATAATGCAAACTGATGTCACTACAAAGATAATGCATACTGTGATGTCACTCTACGAGGATATGCATAATGTGATGTCACAGTACAAGGATAATGCATACTGTGATGTTACACTACAAGGATAATGCAAACTGTGATGTCACAGTACAAGGATAATGCGTATTGTAATGTCATGCTACAAGGATAATGCATACTGTGATATCACACTACAAGGATAATGCAAATTGCGATGTCACACTACAAGGATAATGCATAGTGTGATGTCACACTACAAAGATAATGCATAACGTGATGTCACACTACATGGATAATGCATACTGTGATATCACACTACAAGGATAATGTACACTGAGATGTCACACTACAAGGATAATAGGATAATGCAAACTGTGATGTCACACTACAAGGATAATGCATACTGAGATGTCACACTACAAGAAAAATGCATAGTGTAATGTCACACTACAAGGATAATGCATACTGTAATGTCACACTACAAGGAAAATGCATAGTGTAATTTCACACTACAAGGATACTGCATACTGACATGTCATACTGCAATGATAATGTATACCGTGATGTCACACTACAAGGATAATGCATACTGAGATGTCATACTACAAGGATAATGCGTAGTGTAATGTCACACTACAAGGATAATGCATACTGTGATGTCACACTACAAGGATAATGCAAACTCTGATGTCACACTGCAAGGATAATGCATACTGAGATGTCACACTACAAGGATAATGCAAACTGTGATGTCACAATACAAGGATAATGCATAGTGTAATGTCACACTACAAGAATAATGCATAGTGGAATGTCAGACTACAAGTATAATGGATGCTGTGATGTCACACTACAAGGAAAATGCATAGTGTAATTTCACACTACATGGATAGAGCATACTGACATGTCATACTGCAAGGATAATGTATACTGTGATGTCACACCACAAGGATAATGCATACTGTGATGTCACTCTACAAGGATAATGCATACTGAGATGTCACACTGCAAGGATAATGCATACTGTGATGTCACACTACAAGAATAATGCAAACTGTGATGTCACACTACAAGGATAATGCATACTGTGATGTCACACTACAAGGATAATGCATACTGTGATGTCACAGTACAAGGATAATGCATACTGTGATGTTACACTACAAGGATATGCATACTGTGATGTCATACTACAAGGATATGCATAATGTGATGTCACACTACAAAGATAATGCATACTGTAATGTCACACTACATGGATAATGCATACTGTGATGTCACACTACAAGGATAATGCATACTGTGATGCCACACTACAAGGATAATGCATAGTGTAATGTCACACTACAAGGATAATGCATAGTGTAATGTCAGACTACAAGTATAATGGATGCTGTGATGTCACACTACAAGGAAAATGCATAGTGGAATTTCACACTACATGGATAGAGCATACTGGCATGTCATACTGCAAGGATAATGTATACTGTGATGTCACACCACAAGGATAACGCATACTGTGATGTCATACTACAAGGATTTGCATAATGTGATTTCAAAGTACAAGGATAATGTATACTGTGATGTCACACTACAAGGATAATGCAAACTGTGATGTCACACTACAAGGAAAATGCATACTGAGATGTCACACTACAAGGATAATGCAAACTGTGATGTCACACTACAAGGATAATGCATACTGTGATGTCACACTACAAGGATATGCATAATGTGATGTCACAGTACAAGGATAATGCACACTGTGATGTCACGCTACAAGGATCTGCATACTGTGATGTCAGAGTACAAGGATAATGTATACTGTGATGTCACACTACAAGGATAATGCAAACTGTGATGTCACATTACAAGGAAAATGCATACTGAGATGTCACACTACAAGGATAATGCAAACTGATGTCACACTACAAGGATAATGCGTATTGCAATGTCATGCTACAAGGATAATGCATACTGAGATGTCACACTACAAGGATAATGCAAACTGCGATGTCACACTACAAGGATAATGCATAGTGTGATGTCACACTACAAAGATAATGCATACTGATATGTCACACTACAAGGATAATGCATACTGTAATGTCACACTACAAGGATAATGCATAGTGAGATGTCACACTACAAGAAAAATGCATAGTGTAATGTCACACTACAAGGATAATGCATAGTGTAATGTCACACTACAAGGATAATGCATACTGTGATGTCACACTACAAGGATAATGCAAACTGTGATGTCAGACTGCAAGGATAATGCATACTGAGATGTCACACTACAAGGATAATACATACTGTAATGTCACACTACAAGGATAATGCATACTGTGAATTAACACTAGAAGGATAATGTATACTGAGATGTCACACTACAAGGATAATGCATACTGTGACATCACACAACAAGAATAATGCATAGTGTAATGTCACACTACAAGGATAATGCATACTGTGATGACACACTACAAGGATAATGCATAGTGTATTGTCACACTACAAGGATAATGCATACTGTGATGTCACACTACTAGGATAATGCATAGTGTAATTTCACACTACAAGGATAGTGCATACTGACATGTCATACTGCAAGGATAATGCAAACTGTGATGTCACACTACAAGGATAATGCATACTTAGATGTCACACTACAAGGATAATGCAAACTGTGATGTCAAACTACAAGGATAATGCATACTGTGATGTCAAACTACAAGGATAATGCGTACTGTGATGTCACACTACAAGGATAATGCATGCTGTGATGTCACACTACAAGGATAATGCAAACTGTGATGTCACACTACACGGATAGTGCATACTGTGATGTCGCACTACAAGGATAATGCAAACTGTGATTTCACACTACAAGGATAGTGCATACTGTGATGTCGCACTACAAGGATAATGCAAACTGTGATGTCAAACTACAAGGATAATGCATACTGTGATGTCACACTACAAGGATAATGCAAACTGTGATGTCACACTACAAGGATAATGCATACTGTGATGTCACACTACATGGATAATGCATACTGTGATGTCAGACTACAAGGATAATGCATACTGTGATGCCACACTACAAGGATAATGTATACTGAGATGTCACACTACAAGGATAATGCAAACTGTGATGTCACACTACAAGAATAATGCATAGTGTAATGTCACACTACAAGGATAATTCATAGTGTAATTTCACACTATAAGGAAAGTGCATACTGACATGTCATACTACAAGGATAATGCATACTGTGATGACACACTACAAGGATAATGCATAGTGTAATGTCACACTACAAGAATAATGCATACTGTAATGTCACACTAGAAGGATAATGCATACTGAGAAGACACACTACAAGGGTAATGCAAACTGTGATGTCACACTACACGGATAATGCAAACTGTGATATCACACTACAAGGATAATGCATACTGAGATGTCACACTACAAGAAAAATGCATAGTGTAATGTCACACTACAAGGATAATGCATAGTGTAATTTCACACTACAAGGATACTGCATACTGACATGTCATACTGCAATGATAATGTATACCGTGATGTCACACTACAAGGATAATGCATACTGAGATGTCATACTACAAGGATAATACATACTGTAATGTCACACTACAAGGATAATGCATACTGTGAATTCACACTACAAGGATAATGTATACTGAGATGTCACACTACAAGGATAATGCAAACTTTGATGTCATACTACAAGAATAATGCATACTGTGACGTCACACAAGGATAATGCATAGTGTAATGTCACACTACAAGGATAATGCATACTGTGATGACACACTACAAGGATAATGTAAACTGTGATGTCACACTACAAGGATAATGCAAACTGTGATGTCACACTACAAGGATAATGCAAACTGTGATGTCAAACTACAAGGATAATGCATACTGTGATGTCACACTACAAGGATAATGCAAACTGTGATGTCACACTACAAGGATAATGCATGCTGTGATGTCACACTACAAGGATAATGCAAACTGTGATGTCACACTACAAGGATAGTGCATACTTTGATGTCACACTACAAGGATAATGCATACTGTGATGTCACACTACATGGATAATGCATACTGTGATGTCACACTACAAGGATAATGCATACTGTGATGCCACACTACAAGGATAATGTAAACTGAGATGTCACACTACAAGGATAATGCAAACTGTGATGTCACACTACAAGGATAATGCATAGTGTAATGTCACACTACAAGGATAATGCATAGTGTAATGTCAGACTACAAGTATAATGGATGCTGTGATGTCACACTACAAGGAAAATGCATAGTGTAATTTCACACTACATGGATAGAGCATACTGACATGTCATGCTGCAAGGATAATGTATACTGTGATGTCACACCACAAGGATAATGCATACTGTGATGTAACTCTACAAGGATAATGCATACTGAGATGTCACACTGCAAGGATAATGCATACTGTGATGTCACACTACAAGAATAATGCAAACTGTGATGTCACACTACAAGGATAATGCATACTGTGATGTCATACTACAAGGATATGCATAATGTGATGTCACAGTACAAGGATAATGCATACTGTGATGTTACACCTCAAGGATATGCATACTGTGATGTCACAGTACAAGGATAATGTATACTGTGATATCACACTACAAGGATAATGCAAACTGTGATGTCACACTACAAGGAAAATGCATACTGAGATGTCACACTACAAGGATAATGCAAACTGTGATGTCACACTACAAGGATAATGCATACTTAGATGTCACACTACAAGGATAATGCAAACTGTGATGTCAAACTACAAGGATAATGCATACTGTGATGTCACACTACAAGGATAATGCGTACTGTGATGTCACACTACAAGGATAATGCATGCTGTGATGTCACACTACAAGGATAATGCAAACTGTGATGTCACACTACAAGGATAGTGCATACTGTGATGTCGCACTACATGGATAATGCAAACTGTGATGTCACACTACAAGGATAGTGCATACTTTGATGTCACACTACAAGGATAATGCAAACTGTGATGTCACACTACAAGGATAATGCATACTGTGATGTCACACTACATGGATAATGCATACTGTGATGTCACACTACAAGGATAATGCATACTGTGATGCCACACTACAAGGATAATGTAAACTGAGATGTCACACTACAAGGATAATGCAAACTGTGATGTCACACTACAAGGATAATGCATAGTGTAATGTCACACTACAAGGATAATGCATAGTGTAATGTCACACTACAAGGATAATGGATGCTGTGATGTCACACTACAAGGAAAATGCATAGTGTAATTTCACACTACATGGATAGATCATACTGACATGTCATAGTGCAAGGATAATGTATACTGTGATGTCACACCACAAGGATAATGCATACTGTGATGTCATACTACAAGGATGTGCATAATGTGATGTCACAGTACAAGGATAATGCAAACTGTGATGTCACACTACAAGGAAAATGCATACTGAGATGTCACACTTCAAGGATAATGCAATCTGTGATGTCACACTACAAGGATAATTCTTACTGTGATGTCACACTACAAGGATATGCATAATGTGATGTCACAGTACAAGGATAATGCATACTGTGATGTCACGCTACAAGGATCTGCATACTGTGATGTCAGAGTACAAGGATAATGTATACTGTGATGTCACACTACAAGGATAAAGCAAACTGTGATGTCACACTACAAGGAAAATGCATACTGAGATGTCACACTACAAGGATAATGCAAACTGTGATGTCACACTACAAGGATAATGCGTATTGCAATGTCATGCTACAAGGATAATGCATACTGTGATATCACACTACAAGGATATTGCAAACTGCAATGTCACACTACAAGGATAATGCATAGTGTGATGTCACACTACAAAGATAATGCATACTGATATGTCACACTACAAGGATAATGCATACTGTAATGTCACACTACAAGGATAATGCATAGTGTGATGTCACACTACAAGGATATTGCACACTGAGATGTCACACTACAAGGATAATGTACACTGTGATATCACACTACAAGGATAATGTACACTGAGATGTCACACTACAAGGATAATAGGATAATGCAAACTGTGATGTCACACTAGAAGGATAATGCATACTGTGAATTCACACAACAAGGATAATGCATAGTGTAATGTCACACTACAAGGATAATGCATACTGTGATGACACACTACAAGGATAATGCATAGTGTATTGTCACACTACAAGGATAATGCATACTGTGATGTCATACTACTAGGATAATACATAGTGTAATTTCACACTACAAGGATAGTGCATACTGACATGTCATACTGCAAGGATAATGCAAACTGTGATGTCACACTACAAGGATAATGCAAACTGTGATGTCACACTGCAAGGATAATGCATACTGTGATGTCACACTACAAGGATAATGCGTACTGTGATGTCACACTACAAGGATAATGCATACTGTAATGTCACACTACGAAGATAATGTATACTGAGATGTCACACTACAAGGATAATGCAAACTGTGATGTCTCACTACAAGGATAATGCATACTGAGATGTCACACTACAAGAATAATGCATACTGTAATGACACACTAGAAGGATAATGCATACTGTAATGTCACACTACGAAGATAATGTATACTGAGATGTCACACTACAAGGATATTGCAAACTGTGATGTCACACTACAAGGATAATGTATACTGTAATGTCACACTAGAAGGATAGTGCATACTGAGAAGTCACACTACAAGGGTAATGCAAACTGTGATGTCACACTACACGGATAATGCATAGTGTATTGTCACACTACAAGGATAATGCATACTGTGATGTCACACTACAAGGATAATGCATACTGTGATGCCACACTACAAGGATAATGTAAACTGAGATGTCACACTACAAGGATAATGTAAACTGAGATGTCACACTACAAGGATAATGCATAGTGTAATGTCACACTACAAGGATAATGCATAGTGTAATGTCAGACTACAAGTATAATGGATGCTGTGATGTCACACTACAAGGAAAATGCATAGTGTAATTTCACACTACATGGATAGAGCATACTGACATGTCATACTGCAAGGATAATGTATACTGTGATGTCACACCACAAGGATAATGCATACTGTGATGTCACTCTACAAGGATAATGCATACTGAGATGTCACACTGCAAGGATAATGCATACTGTGATGTCACACTACAAGAATAATGCAAACTGTGATGTCACACTACAAGGATAATGCATACTGTGATGTCACAGTACAAGGATAATGCATACTGTGATGTTACACTACAAGGATATGCATACTGTGATGTCACAGTACAAGGATAATGTATACTGTGATGTCACACTACAAGGATAATGCAAACTGAGATGTCACACTACAAGGATAATGCATACTGAGATGTCACACTACAAGGATAATGCAAACTGTGATGTCACACTACAAGGATAATGCATACTGTGATGTCACACTACAAGGATATGCATAATGTGATGTCACACTACAAGGATAATGCAAACTGTGATGTCACACTACAAGGAAAATGCATACTGAAATGTCACACTACAAGGATAATGCATACTGTGATATCACACTACAAGGATATTGCAAACTGCAATGTCACACTACAAGGATAATGCATAGTGTGATGTCACACTACAAAGATAATGCATACTGATATGTCACTACAAGGATAATGCATACTGTAATGTCACACTACAAGGATATTGCACACTGAGATGTCACACTACAAGGATAATGGATACTGTGATATCACACTACAAGGATAATGCATACTGAGATGTCACACTACAAGAATAATGCATACTGTAATGACACTAGAAGGATAATGCATACTGTAATGTCACACTACGAAGATAATGTATACTGAGATGTCACACTACAAGGATAATGTATACTGTAATGTCACACTAGAAGGATAATGCATACTGAGAAGTCACACTACAAGGGTAATGCAAATTGGGATGTCACACTACACGGATAATGCATACTGAGATGTCACACTACAAGAAAAATGCATAGTGTAATGTCACACTACAAGGATAATGCATGGTGTAATGTCACACTACAAGTAAAATGCATAGTGTAATTTCACACTACAAGGATACTGCATACTGACCTGTCATACTGCAATGATAATGTATACCGTGATGTCACACTACAAGGATAATGCATACTGAGATGTCATACTACAGGGATAATGCATACTGTGATGTCAGACTGCAAGGATAATGCATACTGTAATGTCACACTACAAGGATAATACATACTGTAATGTCACACTACAAGGATAATGCATACTGTGAATTCACACTACAAGGATAATGTATACTGAGATGTCACACTACAAGGATAATGCAAACTTTGATGTCATACTACAAGAATAATGCATACTGTGACGTTACACAACAAGGATAATGCATAGTGTAATGTCACACAACAAGGATAATGCATACTGTGATGACACACTACAAGGATAATGCATAGTGTATTGTCACACTACAAGGATAATGCATACTGTGATGTCACACTACTAGGATAATGCATAGTGTAATTTCACACTACAAGGATAGTGCATACTGACATGTCATACTGCAAGGATAATGCAAACTGTGATGTCACACTACAAGGATAATGCAAACTGTGATGTCACACTACAAGGATAATGCATACTTAGATGTCACACTACAAGGATAATGCAAACTGTGATGTCAAACTACAAAGATAATGCATACTGTGATGTCACACTACAAGGATAATGCGTACTGTGCTGTCACACTACAAGGATAATGCATGCTGTGATGTCACACTACAAGGATAATGCAAACTGTGATGTCACACTACAAGGATAGTGCATACTGTGATGTCGCACTACAAGGATATTGCAAACTGTGATGTCACACTAAAAGGATAATGCATACTGTGATGTCACACTACAAGGATAATGCAAACTGTGATGTCACACTACAAGGATAGTGCATACTTTGATGTCACACTACAAGGATAATGCAAACTGTGATGTCACACTACAAGGATAATGTATACTGTGATGTCACACTACATGGATAATGCATACTGTGATGTCACACTACAAGGATAATGCATACTGTGATGCCACACTACAAAGATAATGCATAGTGTAATGTCACACTACAAGTATAATGGATGCTGTGATGTCACACTACAAGGAAAATGCATAGTGTAATTTCACACTACATGGATAGAGCATACTGACATGTCATACTGCAAGGATAATGCATACTGTGATGACACACCACAAGGATAATGCATACTGTGATGTCACTCTACAAGGATAATGCATACTGAGATGTCACACTGCAAGGATAATGCATACTGTGATGTCACACTACAAGGATAATGCATACTGTGATGTCATACTACAAGGATATGCATAATGTGATGTCACAGTACAAGGATAAAGCATACTGTGATGTCACACTACAAGGATATGCATACTGTGATGTCACAGTACAAGGATAATGTATACTGTGATGTCACAGTACAAGGATAATGCAAACTGTGATGTCACACTACAAGGAAAATGCATACAGAGATGTCACACTACAAGGATAATGCAAACTGTGATGTCACACTACAAGGATAATGCATACTTAGATGTCACACTACAAGGATAATGCAAACTGTGATGTCAAACTACAAGGATAATGCATACTGTGATGTCACACTACAAGGATAATGCGTACTGTGATGTCACACTACAAGGATAATGCATGCTGTGATGTCACACTACAAGGATAATGCAAACTGTGATGTCACACTACAAGGACAGTGCATACTGTGATGTCGCACTACAAGGATAATGCAAACTGTGATGTCACACTACAAGGATAGTGCATACTGTGATGTCGCACTACAAGGTTAATGCAAACTGTGATGTCACACTACAAGGATAATGCATACTGTGATGTCACACTACAAGGAAAATGCATACTGTGATATCACACTACAAGGATAATGCAAACTTCAATGTCACACTACAAGGATAATGCATAGTGTGATGTCACACTACAAAGATAATGCATACTGATATGTCACACTACAAGGATAATGCATAGTGTGATGTCACACTACAAGGAAAATGCATACTGAGATGTCACACTACAAGGATAATGCACAGTGTGATGTCACACTACAAGGATATTGCACACTGAGATGTCACACTACAAGGATAATGGATACTGTGATATCACACTACAAGGATAATGTACACTGAGATGTCACACTACAAGGATAATAGGATAATGCAAACTGTGATGTCACACTACAAGGATAATGCATACTGAGATGTCACACTACAAGAAAAATGCATTGTGTAATGTCACACTACAAGGATAATGCATAGTGTAATGTCACACTACAAGGAAAATGCATAGTATAATTTCACACTACAAGGATTCTGCATACTGACATGTCATACTGCAATGATAATGTATACCGTGATGTCACACTACAAGGATAATGCATACTGAGATGTCATACTACAGGGATAATGCATACTGTGATGTCAGACTGCAAGGATAATGCATACTGTATTGTCACACTACAAGGATAATACATACTGTAATGTCACACTACAAGGATAATGCATACTGTGAATTCACACTACAAGGATAATGTATACTGAGATGTCAAACTACAAGGATAATGCAAACTTTGATGTCACACTACAAGGATAATGCATACTGTGATGCCACACTACAAGGATAATGCATACTGTGATGTCACACTACAAGGATAATGTATACTGTGATGTCACACCACAAGGATAATGCATACTGTGATGTCACTCTACAAGGATAATGCATACTGAGATGTCACACTGCAAGGATAATGCATACTGAGATGTCACACTGCAAGGATAATGCAAACTGTGATGTCACACTACAAGGATAATGCATACTGTGATGTCATACTACAAGGATATGCATAATGTGATGTCACAGTACAAGGATAATGCATACTGTGATGTTACACTACAAGGATATGCATACTGTGATGTCACAGTGCAAGGATAATGTATACTGTGATGTCACACTACAAGGATAATGCAAACTGTGATGTCACACTACAAGGATAATGCAAACTGTGATGTCACACTACAAGGATAATGCATACTTAGATGTCACACTACAAGGATAATGCAAACTGTGATGTCAAACTACAAGGATAATGCATACTGTGATGTCACACTACAAGGATAATGCATACTGTGATGTCACACTACAAGAATAATGCGAACTGTGATGTCACACTACAAGGATAATGCATACTGTGAGTCATACTACAAGGATATGCATAATTTGATGTCACAGTACAAGGATAATGCATACTGTGATGTTACACTACAAGGATATGCATACTGTGATGTCACAGTACAAGGATAATGTATACTGTGATGTCACACTACAAGGATAATGCAAACTGTGATGTCACACTACAAGGAAAATGCATACTGAGATGTCACACTACAAGGATAATGCAAACTGTGATGTCACACTACAAGGATAATGCATACTGTGATGTCACACTACAAGGATAATGCAAACTGTGATGTCACACTACAAGGATAATGCGTATTGCAATGTCATGCTACAAGGATAATGCATACTGTGATATCACACTACAAGGATAATGCATACTGATATGTCACACTACAAGGATAAAGCATACTGTAATGTCACACTACAAGGATAATGAATAGTGTGATGTCATACTACAAGGATATTGCATACTGTCAGTCATACTACAAGGATATGCATAATGTGATGTCACAGTACAAGGATAATGCATACTGTGATGTTACACTACAAGGATATGCATACTGTGATGTCACAGTACAAGGATAATGTATACTGTGATGTCACACTACAAGGATAATGCAAACTGTGATGTCACACTACAAGGAAAATGCATACTGAGATGTCACACTACAAGGATAATGCAAACTGTGATGTCACACTACAAGGATAATGCGTATTGCAATGTCATGCTACAAGGATAATGCATACTGTGATATCACACTACAAGGATAAAGCAAACTGCGATGTCACACTACAAGGATAATGCATAGTGTGATGTCACACTACAAAGATAATGCATACTGATATGTCACACTACAAGGATAAAGCATACTGTAATGTCACACTACAAGGATAATGCATAGTGTGATGTCACACTACAAGGATATTGCACACTGAGATGTCACACTACAAGGATATTGTACACTGAGATGTCACACTACAAGGATAATGGATACTGTGATATCACACTACAAGGATAATGTACACTGAGATGTCACACTACAAGGATAATAGGATAATGCAAACTGTGATGTCACACTACAAGGATAATGCAAACTGTGATGTCACACTACAAGGATAATGCATACTTAGATGTCACACTACAAGGATAATGCAAACTGTGATGTCAAACTACAAGGATAATGCATATTGTGATGTCACACTACAAGGATAATGCGTACTATGATGTCACACTACAAGGATAATGCAAACTGTGATGTCACACTACAAGGATAGTGCATACTGTGATGTCGCACTACAAGGATAATGCAAACTGTGATGTCACACTACAAGGATAGTGCATACTGTGATGTCACACTAGAAGGATAATACAAACTGTGATGTCACACTACAAGGATAATGCATACTGTGATGTCACACTACAAGGATAATGCAAACTATGATGTCACACTACAAGGATAATGCATACTTTGATGTCACACTACAAGGATAATGCATACTTTGATGTCACACTACAAGGATAATGCATACTGTGATGTCACACTACATGTATAATGCATACTGTGATGTCACACTACATGTATAATGCATACTGTGATGTCACACTACAAGGATAATGCATACTGTGATGCCACACTACAAGGATAATGTAAACTGAGATGTCACACTACAAGGATAATGCAAACTGTGAAGTCACACTACAAGGATAATGCATAGTGTAATGTCACACTACAAGGAAAATGCATAGTGTAATTTCACACTACATGGATAGAGCATACTGACATGTCATACTGCAAGGATAATGTATACTGTGATGTCACACCACAAGGATAATGCATACTGTGATGTCACTCTACAAGGATAATGCATACTGAGATGTCACACTGCAAGGATAATGCATACTGTGATGTCACACTAGAAGAATAATGCAAACTGTGATGTCACACTACAAGGATAATGCATACTGTGATGTCATACTACAAGGATATGTATAATGTGATGTCACAGTACAAGGATAATGCATACTGTGATGTTACACTACAAGGATATGCATACTGTGATATCACAGTACAAGGAAAAAGCATACTGAGATGTCACACTACAAGGATAATGCAAACTGTGATGGCACACTACAAGGATAATGCATACTGTGATGTCACACTACAAGGATATGCATAATGTGATGTCACAGTACAAGGATAATGCATACTGTGATGTCACACTACAAGGATCTGCATACTGTGATGTCAGAGTACAAGGAAAATGCAAACTGTGATGTCACACTACAAGGATAATGCAAACTGTGATGTCACACTACAAGGATAATGCAAACTGTGATGTCACACTACAAGGATAATGCGTATTGCAATGTCATGCTACAAGGATAATGCATACTGTGATATCACACTACAAGGATAATGCAAACTGCGATGTCACACTACAAGGATAATGCATAGTGTGATGTCACACTACAAAGATAATGCATACTGATATGTCACACTACAAGGATAATGCATACTGTAATGTCACACTACAAGGATAATGCATAGTGTGATGTCACACTACAAGGATATTGCACACTGAGATGTCACACTACAAGGATAATGGATACTGTGATATCACACTACAAGGATAATGTACACTGAGATGTCACACTACAAGAAAAAAGCAGAGTGTAATTTCACACTACAAGGATACTGCATACTGACATGTCATACTGCAATGATAATGTATACCGTGATGTCACACTACAAGGATAATGCATACTGATATGTCATACTACAGGGATAATGCATACTGTGATGTCAGACTGCAAGGACAATGCATACTGTAATTTCACACTATAAGAATAATACATACTGTAATGTCACACTACAAGGATAATGCAAACTTTGATTTCATACTACAAGAATAATGCATACTGTGACGTCACACAACAAGGATAATGCATATAGTGTAATGTCACACTACAAAGATAATGCATACTGTGATGACACACTACAAGGATAATGCATAGTGTATTGTCACACTACAAGGATAATGCATACTGTGATGTCACACTACTAGGATAATGCATAGTGTAATTTCACACTACAAGGATAGTGCATACTGACATGTCATACTGCAAGGATAATGCAAACTGTGATGTCACACTACAAGGATAATGCGTATTGTAATGTCATGCTACAAGGATAATGCATACTGTGATATCACACTACAATGATAATGTATACTGAGATGTCAAACTACAAGGATATTGCATACTGAGATGTCACACTACAAGGATAATGCAAACTGTGATGTCACACTACAAGGATAATGCGTATTGTAATGTCATGCTACAAGGATAATGCATACTGTGATATCACACTACAAGGATAATGCATAGTGTGATGTCACACTACAAGGATAATGCAAACTGAGATGTCACAATACAAGGATAATGCAAACTGTGATGTCAGACTACAAGGATAATACATACTGTGATGTCACACTACAAGGATAATGCATACTGTGATGTCACATTACAAGGATAATGTATACTGTGATGTCAAACTACAAGGATAATGCAAACTGTAATGTCACACTACAAGGATAATGCATACTGAGAACTAATACTACAAGGATAATGCATACTGTGATGTCTCACTACAAGGATAATGCATACTGTGATGTCACACTACAAGGATAATGCATACTGTGATGTCACACTTCAAGGAAAATGCAAACTGTGATGTCAAACTACAAGGATAATGCAAACTGATGTCAAAATACAAGGATAATGCATACTGTGATGTCACACTACAAGGATAATGCAAACTGTGATATCAAACTACAAGGATAATGCAAACTATGATGTCAAACTACAAGGATAATGCATAATTTGATGTCACACTACAAAGATAATGCAAACTGTGATGTCAAACTACAAGGATAATGCATACAGTGATGTCACACTACAAGGATAATGCATGCTGTGATGTCACACTACAAGGATAATGCAAACTGTGCATGTCACACTACAAGGATAATGCATACTGTGATGTCGAACTACAAGGATAATGAAAATTGTGATGTCACACTACAAGGATAATGCAAACTTTGATGTCACACTATAGGGATAATGCAAACTGTGATGTCAAACTACAAGGATAATGCATACTGAGATGTCACACTGCAAGGATAATGCAAACTGTGATGTCACACTACAAGGATAATGCATAGTGTAATGTCACACTACAAGGATAATGCATAGTGTAATGTCAGACTACAAGTATAATGCATACTGTGATGTCACACTATAAGGAAAATGCATACTGTAATTTCACACTACAAGGATAGAGCATACTGACATGTCATGATGCAAGGATAATGTATACTGTGATGTCACACTACAAGGATAATGCATACTATGATGTAACACTACAAGGATATGCATAATGTGATGTAACAGTACAAGGATAATGCATACTGTGATGTCACACTACAATGATATGCATACTGTGATGTCACAGTACAAGGATAATGTATACTGTGATGTCACACTACAAGGATAATGCAAACTGTGATGTCACACTACAAGGAAAATGCATACTGAGATGACACACTACAAGGATAATGCAAACTGTGATGTCACACTACAAGGATAATGCGTATTGTAATGTCATGCTACAAGGAT
The DNA here is from genome assembly GCF_039654945.1 of Dendrobates tinctorius. Taxonomy (NCBI): domain Eukaryota; kingdom Metazoa; phylum Chordata; class Amphibia; order Anura; family Dendrobatidae; genus Dendrobates; species Dendrobates tinctorius. Next base: position 1,049,353 of record NW_027362108.1, read on the forward strand.
AATGCATACTGTGATATCACACTACAAGGATAATGCAAACTGTGATGTCACACTACAAGGATAATGCATAGTGTGATGTCACACTACAAAGATAATGAATACTGAGATGTCACATTACAAGGATAATGCATACTGTAATGTCACACTACAAGGATAATGCATAGTGTGATTTCACACTACAAGGATATTGCACACTGAGATGTCACACTACAAGGATAATGCATACTGTGATATCACACTACAAGGATAATGTACACTGAGATGTCACACTACAAGGATAATAGGATAATGCAAACTGTGATATCACACTACAAGGATAATCCATACTGAGATGTCACACTACAAGAAAAATGCAGTGTAATGTCACACTACAAGAATAATGCATAGTGTAATGTCACACTACAAGGAAAATGCATAGTGTAATTTCACACTACAAGGATAGTGGATACTGACATGTCATACTGCAATGATAATGTATACCGTGATGTCACACTACAAGGATAATGCATACTGAGATTTCATACTACAAGGATAATGCATACTGTGATGTCAGACTGCAAGGATAATGCATACTGTAATGTCACACTACAAGGATAATTCATACTGTGATGTCACACTACAAGGATAATACATAGTGTGATGTCACACTACAAGGATAAAGCATACTGAGATGTCACAATACAAGGATAATGCAAATTTTGATGTCATACTACAAGGATAATGCATACTGTGATGTCAAACTACAAGGATAATGCATACTGTGACGTCACACTATAAGAATAATGCATAGTGTAATGTCACACTACAAGGATAATGCATACTGTGATGACACACTACAAGGATAATGCATAGTGTATTGTCACACTACAAGGATAATGCATAGTGTAATTTCACACTACATGGATAGTGCAAACTGATATGTCATACTGCAAGGATAATGCAAACTGTGATGTCACACTACAAGGATATGCATAATGTGATGTCACACTACAAGGATATGCATACTGTGATGTCACAGTACAAGGATAATGTATACTGTGATGTCACGCTACAAGGATAATGCATATTGTAATGTCATGCTACAAGGATAATGCATACTGTGATATCACACTACAAGGATAATGTATACTGAGATGTCACACTAAAACTATAATGCAAATTGAGATGTCACACTACAAGGATAATGCATACTGTAATGTCACACTACAAGGATAATGCATACTGTGATGTCACACTACAAGGATAATGCATACTGTAATGTCATACTACAAGGATAATGCATAGTGTGATGTCACACTACAAGGATAATGCATACTGTAATGTCACACTACAAGGATAATGCATACTGAGATGTCACAATACAAGGATAATGCATACTGTGATGTCACACTACAAGAATAATGCAAACTGTGATGTGACACTACAACGATATGCATAATGTGATGTCACACTACAAGGATATGCATAATGTGATGTCACACTAAAAGGATATGCATACTGTGATGTCACAGTACAGGGATAATGTAACCTGTGATGTCACACTACAAGGATAATGCAAACTGTGATGTCACACTACAAGGATAATGCATACTGAGATGTCACACTACAAGGATAATGCAAACTGATGTCACACTACAAGGATAATGCGTATTGTAATGTCATACTACAAGGATAATGCATAGTGTGATGTCACACTACAAGGATAATGCAACTGTAATGTCACTCTACAAGGATAATGCAAACTGTGATGTCACACTGCAAGGATAATGCATACTTTGATGTCACACTATAAGGATAAGGTATACTGAGATGTCACACTACAAGGATAATGTATACTGAGATGTCACACTACAAGGATAATGCATACTGTGATGTCACATTACAAGGATAATGCATACTGTGATGCCACACTACAAGGATAATGCATACTGAGATATCACAATACAAGGATAATGCAACTGTAATATCACACTACAAGGATAATGCAAACTGTGATGTCAGACTACAAGGATAATACATTCTGTGATGTCACACTACAAGGATAATGTATACTGTGATGTCACACTACAAGGAAAATGCATAGAGCAATTTCACACTACAAGGATAATGCAAACTGTGATGTCAGACTACAAGGATAATACATTCTGTGATGTCACACTACAAGGATAATGTATACTGTGATGTCACACTACAAGGAAAATGCATAGTGTAATTTCAAACTACAAGGATAATGTATACTGAGATGTCACACTACAAGGATAATGCATACTGTAATGTCACACTACAAGGATAATGCATACTGTCATGTCACACTACTAGGATAATGCATACTGTCATGTCACACTACTAGGATAATGCATACAGTAATGTCACACTACAAGGATAATGTATACTGTGATGTCATACTACAAGGATAATGCATACTGTGATGTCAAACTACAAGGATAATGCATACTGTGACGTCACACTATAAGAATAATGCATAGTGTAATGTCACACTACAAGGATAATGCATACTGTGATGACACACTACAAGGATAATGCATAGTGTATTGTCACACTACAAGGATAATGCATAGTGTAATTTCACACTACATGGATAGTGCAAACTGATATGTCATACTGCAAGGATAATGCAAACTGTGATGTCACACTACAAGGATATGCATAATGTGATGTCACACTACAAGGATATGCATACTGTGATGTCACAGTACAAGGATAATGTATACTGTGATGTCACGCTACAAGGATAATGCATATTGTAATGTCATGCTACAAGGATAATGCATACTGTGATATCACACTACAAGGATAATGTATACTGAGATGTCACACTACAAGGATAATGCAAATTGAGATGTCACAATACAAGGATAATGCATAGTGTGATGTCACACTAAAAAGATAATGCATACTGAGATGTCACACTACAAAGATAATGCATACTGAGATGTCACACTACAAGGATAATGCATACTGTAATGTCACACTACAAGGATAATGCATACTGTGATGTCACACTACAAGGATAATGCATACTGTAATGTCATACTACAAGGATAATGCATAGTGTGATGTCACACTACAAGGATAATGCATACTGTAATGTCACACTACAAGGATAATGCATACTGAGATGTCACAATACAAGGATAATGCATACTGTGATGTCACACTACAAGAATAATGCAAACTGTGATGTGACACTACAACGATATGCATAATGTGATGTCACACTACAAGGATATGCATAATGTGATGTCACACTAAAAGGATATGCATACTGTGATGTCACAGTACAGGGATAATGTAACCTGTGATGTCACACTACAAGGATAATGCAAACTGTGATGTCACACTACAAGGATAATGCATACTGAGATGTCACACTACAAGGATAATGCAAACTGATGTCACACTACAAGGATAATGCGTATTGTAATGTCATACTACAAGGATAATGCATAGTGTGATGTCACACTACAAGGATAATGCAACTGTAATGTCACTCTACAAGGATAATGCAAACTGTGATGTCACACTGCAAGGATAATGCATACTTTGATGTCACACTATAAGGATAAGGTATACTGAGATGTCACACTACAAGGATAATGTATACTGAGATGTCACACTACAAGGATAATGCATACTGTGATGTCACATTACAAGGATAATGCATACTGTGATGCCACACTACAAGGATAATGCATACTGAGATATCACAATACAAGGATAATGCAACTGTAATGTCACACTACAAGGATAATGCAAACTGTGATGTCAGACTACAAGGATAATACATTCTGTGATGTCACACTACAAGGATAATGTATACTGTGATGTCACACTACAAGGAAAATGCATAGAGCAATTTCACACTACAAGGATAATGCAAACTGTGATGTCAGACTACAAGGATAATACATTCTGTGATGTCACACTACAAGGATAATGTATACTGTGATGTCACACTACAAGGAAAATGCATAGTGTAATTTCAAACTACAAGGATAATGTATACTGAGATGTCACACTACAAGGATAATGCATACTGTAATGTCACACTACAAGGATAATGCATACTGTCATGTCACACTACTAGGATAATGCATACTGTCATGTCACACTACTAGGATAATGCATACAGTAATGTCACACTACAAGGATAATGTATACTGTGATGTCAAACTACAAGGATAATGCAAACTGTAATGTCACACTACAAGGATAATGCATACTGAGAACTAATACTACAAGGATAATGCATACTGTGATGTCACACTACAAGGATAATGCATACTATGATGTCACACTACAAGGATAATGCATACTGTGATGTCACACTACAAGGATAATGCAAACTGTGATGTCAAAATACAAGGATAATGCAAACTGATGTCAAACTACAAGGATAATGCAAACTGTGATGTCAAACTACAATTATAATGCAAACTCTGATGTCACACTACAAGGATAATGCATACTGAGATGTCACACTGCAAGGATAATGCATACTGTAATGTCACACTACAAGGATAATGCATAGTGTGATGTCACACTACAAGGATATTGCATACAGTGATGTCACACTACAAGGATAATGCATACTGTAATGTCATACTACAAGGATAATGCATAGTGTGATGTCACACTACAAGGATAATGCATACTGTAATGTCACACTACAAGGATAATGCTTACTGTGATGTCACACTACAAGGATAATGCATACTGAAATGTCACAATACAAGGATAATGCATACTGTGATGTGACACTACAAGAATAATGCAAACTGTGATGTCACACTACAAGGATAATGCATACTGTGATGTCACACTACAAGGATATGCATAATGTGATGTCACACTACAAGGATATGCATACTGTGATGTCACAGTACAAGGATAATGTATACTGTGATGTTACACTACAAGGATAATGTATACTGTGATGTCACACTACAACGATAATGCAAACTGTGATGTCACACTACAAGGATAATACATAGTGTGATGTCACACTACAAGGATAATGCATACTGAGATGTCACAATACAAGGATAATGCAAACTGTGATGTCAGACTACAAGGATAATACATACTGTGATGTCACACTACAAGGAAAATGCATAGAGTAATTTCACACTACAAGGATAATGCAACTGTAATGTCACACTACAAGGATAATGCATACTGTGATGTCACATTACAAGGATAATGTATACTGTGATGTCAAACTACAAGGATAATGCAAACTGTAATGTCACACTACAAGGATAATGCATACTGAGAACTAATACAACAATACAATAATATAAACAGGGAGGAAATGGTTGAGGAGGTAAAAGTGGCTGGGACCCTAGGAGGTAGCGACCATGCTATTTTAGAATTTTGGATAACTAGAGGCGGAAGACCTGTGAAGACTCAGACGTCAAGGTTAGATTTCAGAAAGGCAGATTTTAAGGGATTCAGAAAGAGAATTGGAGGGATCCAATGGCTGGATATCCTTAAAGACAAAAATGTCCAGGAAGGATGGGAAATCTTGAAAAATGAAATTCTCAAAGCACAGTTGTTAACAATTCCGAAAAGAGGGAAGAATAGGAAGCATTTAAGGAAACCAGGATGGATGAACACAGAACTTAAGCACATGCTAAAAAGGAAGCAAAAAATGTTTATAAAATGGAAAGAAGGAGGCATATCTAAAGAAGAATATAATGCTGTCTGCAGAACCTGCAAGGCACAAATCAGATTATCTAAAGCTGAAAATGAATTGAGGCTTGCAAGAGATGTCAAAAGCAATAATAAAGGATTTTGGGGATATGTCAAAAGTAAAAGAAAAGTCAAAGATGCTATAGGATTTTTACAGGATGAAAATGATGAAATTGTAAGACAGGATGTTGAGAAGGCTGAACTTTTAAATTCCTATTTTGCATCTGTTTTCTCTCAGAAAGGAAATGTAACATCAACTGTTATTCACTGTCCTATTAAGGGAATAGAAGAATCCAGGATATCTATAAACAGAAAGATAGTGAGGAAACACTTAGCTAACCTAAATGTATTCAAGTCTCCAGGTCCAGATGAATTACACCCCAGAGTACTGAAGGAGATAGCAGAAGAAATTTTTGAACCCCTCTCCATAATCTTTGAAAATTCTTGGAGAACAGGAGAAGTGCCAGAAGACTGGAGAAGAGCAAATGTTGTTCCTATCTTCAAAAAGGGGAAGAAGGTGGACCCAGGCAACTATAGGCCGGTGAGTCTGACTTCTATACCAGGAAAGATCTTTGAACAAATTATTAAACAACATGTATGTCAATACCTGGATAAGAATGAAGTGATTAAACAGAGTCAGCATGGGTTTGTAACTAATAAGTCATGTCAGACTAATTTAATTTCCTTCTATGATGGTATTACTGATTGGGTGGATCAAGGAAATGCTGTAGATATAGTATATCTTGACTTCAGCAAAGCATTTGACAAAGTCTCTCATACAATCCTTATTGAAAAAATGACTAAGTATGGAATGGACAAGGCAACTGTTAGGTGGATTCATAACTGGCTTAGTGATCGGACCCAAAGAGTGGTCGTAAATGGCTGCACATCCAGTTGGAAGAATGTCTCAAGTGGGGTACCACAGGGCTCTGTCCTGGGCCCTGTATTGTTCAACATCTTTATCAACGATTTAGATGAAGGAATTGAGGGTAAACTGATTAAATTTGCTGATGACACAAAGCTAGGAGGGATAGCTAATACTAGAGAAGAGAGAGAGAGGATTCAAAAAGATTTAAATAAACTGGAGAAGTGGGCAGCAACTAACAGAATGGTTTTTAACAGGGAGAAATGCAAAGTACTACATCTGGGCAATAAAAATGAAAAAAGCATATATAGAATGGGAGGAATAGGGCTAAGTGACAGCACATGTGAAAAAGACTTGGGTATACTAATAGATCAGAGACTGAATATGAGTCAACAGTGTGATGCAGCAGCAAAAAAGGCAAATGCAATTCTAGGATGTATTAACAGAAGCATACAGTCTAGATCACGTGAAGTAATTATTTCCCTCTACTCCTCTTTGGTCAGACCTCATCTGGAATATTGTGTCCAATTTTGGGCACCACATTTTAAAAAAGACATCAACAAACTGGAGCAAGTTCAGAAAAGAGCGACCAGAATGGTGACCGGTCTGCAAACCCTGTCTTATGAGGAAAGGTTGCAGGATTTGGGAATGTTTAGTTTGCAAAAGAGAAGACTGAGAGGAGACTTAATAGCTGTCTACAAATATCTAAAGGGCTGTCACATTGTAGAAGGATCAACTTTATTCTCATTTGCACAAGGAAAGACTAGAAGCAATGGGATGAAGCTGAATGGGAGGAGACACAGATTAGATATTAGAAAAAACTTTTTGACAGTTAGAGTGATCAATGAGTGGAACAGGCTGCCACGAGAAGTGGTGAGTTCTCCTTCAATGGAAGTCTTCAAACAGAGGCTGGACAGACATCTAACTGGGATGATTTAGCGAATCCTGCTTTGAGCAGGGGGTTGGACCAGATGGCCCAGGAGGTCCCTTCCAACTCTACGATTCTATGATTCTATGATTCTACAAGGATAATGCATACTGTGATGTCACACTACAAGGATAATGCATACTGTGATGTCACACTATAAGGAAAATGCATAGTGTAATTTCACACTACAAGGATAGAGCATACTGACATGTCATGATGCAAGGATAATGTATACTGTGATGTCACACTACAAGGATAATGCATACTATGATGTAACACTACAAGGATATGCATAATGTGATGTAACAGTACAAGGATAATGCATACTGTGATGTCACACTACAATGATATGCATACTGTGATGTCACAGTACAAGGATAATGTATACTGTGATGTCACACTACAAGGATAATGCAAACTGTGATGTCACACTACAAGGAAAATGCATACTGAGATGACACACTACAAGGATAATGCAAACTGTGATGTCACACTACAAGGATAATGCGTATTGTAATGTCATGCTACAAGGATAATGCATACTGTGATATCACACTACAAGGATAATGCAAACTGTGATGTCACACTACAAGGATAATGCATAGTGTGATGTCACACTACAAAGATAATGCATACTGAGATGTCACATTACAAGGATAATGCATACTGTAATGTCACACTACAAGGATAATGCATAGTGTGATTTCACACTACAAGGATATTGCACACTGAGATGTCACACTACAAGGATAATGCATACTGTGATATCACACTACAAGGATAATGTACACTGAGATGTCACACTACAAGGATAATAGGATAATGCAAACTGTGATATCACACTACAAGGATAATCCATACTGAGATGTCACACTACAAGAAAAATGCAGTGTAATGTCACACTACAAGGATAATGCATAGTGTAATGTCACACTACAAGGAAAATGCATAGTGTAATTTCACACTACAAGGATAGTGCATACTGACATGTCATACTGCAATGATAATGTATACCGTGATGTCACACTACAAGGATAATGCATACTGAGATTTCATACTACAAGGATAATGCATACTGTGATGTCAGACTGCAAGGATAATGCATACTGTAATGTCACACTACAAGGATAATTCATACTGTGATGTCACACTACAAGGATAATACATAGTGTGATGTCACACTACAAGGATAATGCATACTGAGATGTTACAATACAAGGATAATGCAAATTTTGATGTCATACTACAAGGATAATGCATACTGTGATGTCAAACTACAAGGATAATGCATACTGTGACGTCACACTATAAGAATAATGCATAGTGTAATGTCACACTACAAGGATAATGCATACTGTGATGACACACTACAAGGATAATGCATAGTGTATTGTCACACTACAAGGATAATGCATACTGTGATGTCACACTACAAGGATAATGCATAGTGTAATTTCACACTACATGGATAGTGCAAACTGATATGTCATACTGCAAGGATAATGCAAACTGTGATGTCACACTACAAGGATATGCATAATGTGATGTCACACTACAAGGATATGCATACTGTGATGTCACAGTACAAGGATAATGTATGCTGTGATGTCACGCTACAAGGATAATGCATATTGTAATGTCATGCTACAAGGATAATGCATACTGTGATATCACACTACAAGGATAATGTATACTGAGATGTCACACTACAAGGATAATGCAAACTGAGATGTCACAATACAAGGATAATGCATAGTGTGATGTCACACTAAAAAGATAATGCATACTGAGATGTCACACTACAAAGATAATGCATACTGAGATGTCACACTACAAGGATAATGCATACTGTAATGTCACACTACAAGGATAATGCATACTGTGATGTCACACTACAAGGATAATGCATACTGTAATGTCATACTACAAGGATAATGCATAGTGTGATGTCACACTACAAGGATAATGCATACTGTAATGTCACACTACAAGGATAATGCATACTGAGATGTCACAATACAAGGATAATGCATACTGTCATGTCACACTACAAGAATAATGCAAACTGTGATGTGACACTACAACGATATGCATAATGTGATGTCACACTACAAGGATATGCATAATGTGATGTCACACTAAAAGGATATGCATACTGTGATGTCACAGTACAGGGATAATGTAACCTGTGATGTCACACTACAAGGATAATGCAAACTGTGATGTCACACTACAAGGATAATGCATACTGAGATGTCACACTACAAGGATAATGCAAACTGATGTCACACTACAAGGATAATGCGTATTGTAATGTCATACTACAAGGATAATGCATAGTGTGATGTCACACTACAAGGATAATGCAACTGTAATGTCACTCTACAAGGATAATGCAAACTGTGATGTCACACTGCAAGGATAATGCATACTTTGATGTCACACTATAAGGATAAGGTATACTGAGATGTCACACTACAAGGATAATGTATACTGAGATGTCACACTACAAGGATAATGCATACTGTGATGTCACATTACAAGGATAATGCATACTGTGATGCCACACTACAAGGATAATGCATACTGAGATATCACAATACAAGGATAATGCAACTGTAATGTCACACTACAAGGATAATGCAAACTGTGATGTCAGACTACAAGGATAATACATTCTGTGATGTCACACTACAAGGATAATGTATACTGTGATGTCACACTACAAGGAAAATGCATAGAGCAATTTCACACTACAAGGATAATGCAAACTGTGATGTCAGACTACAAGGATAATACATTCTGTGATGTCACACTACAAGGATAATGTATACTGTGATGTCACACTACAAGGAAAATGCATAGTGTAATTTCAAACTACAAGGATAATGTATACTGAGATGTCACACTACAAGGATAATGCATACTGTAATGTCACACTACAAGGATAATGCATACTGTCATGTCACACTACTAGGATAATGCATACTGTCATGTCACACTACTAGGATAATGCATACAGTAATGTCACACTACAAGGATAATGTATACTGTGATGTCAAACTACAAGGATAATGCAAACTGTAATGTCACACTACAAGGATAATGCATACTGAGAACTAATACTACAAGGATAATGCATACTGTGATGTCACACTACAAGGATAATGCATACTATGATGTCACACTACAAGGATAATGCATACTGTGATGTCACACTACAAGGATAATGCAAACTGTGATGTCAAAATACAAGGATAATGCAAACTGATGTCAAACTACAAGGATAATGCAAACTGTGATGTCAAACTACAAGGATAATGCAAACTGTGATGTCAAACTACAATTATAATGCAAACTGTGATGTCACACTACAAGGATAATGCAAACTGATGTCACACAACAAGGATAATGCATACTGTGATGTCACACTACAAGGATAATGCAAACTCTGATGTCACACTACAAGGATAATGCATACTGAGATGTCACACTGCAAGGATAATGCATACTGTAATGTCACACTACAAGGATAATGCATAGTGTGATGTCACACTACAAGGATATTGCATACTGTGATGTCACACTACAAGGATAATGCATACTGTAATGTCATACTACAAGGATAATGCATAGTGTGATGTCACACTACAAGGATAATGCATACTGTAATGTCACACTACAAGGATAATGCTTACTGTGATGTCACACTACAAGGATAATGCATACTGAAATGTCACAATACAAGGATAATGCATACTGTGATGTGACACTACAAGAATAATGCAAACTGTGATGTCACACTACAAGGATAATGCATACTGTGATGTCACACTACAAGGATATGCATAATGTGATGTCACACTACAAGGATATGCATACTGTGATGTCACAGTACAAGGATAATGTATACTGTGATGTTACACTACAAGGATAATGTATACTGTGATGTCACACTACAACGATAATGCAAACTGTGATGTCACACTACAAGGATAATGCATACTGAGATGTCACACTACAAGGATAATACATAGTGTGATGTCACACTACAAGGATAATGCATACTGAGATGTCACAATACAAGGATAATGCAAACTGTGATGTCAGACTACAAGGATAATACATACTGTGATGTCACACTACAAGGAAAATGCATAGAGTAATTTCACACTACAAGGATAATGCAACTGTAATGTCACACTACAAGGATAATGCATACTGTGATGTCACATTACAAGGATAATGTATACTGTGATGTCAAACTACAAGGATAATGCAAACTGTAATGTCACACTACAAGGATAATGCATACTGAGAACTAATACAACAATACAATAATATAAACAGGGAGGAAATGGTTGAGGAGGTAAAAGTGGCTGGGACCCTAGGAGGTAGCGACCATGCTATTTTAGAATTTTGGATAACTAGAGGCGGAAGACCTGTGAAGACTCAGACGTCAAGGTTAGATTTCAGAAAGGCAGATTTTAAGGGATTCAGAAAGAGAATTGGAGGGATCCAATGGCTGGATATCCTTAAAGACAAAAATGTCCAGGAAGGATGGGAAATCTTGAAAAATGAAATTCTCAAAGCACAGTTGTTAACAATTCCGAAAAGAGGGAAGAATAGGAAGCATTTAAGGAAACCAGGATGGATGAACACAGAACTTAAGCACATGCTAAAAAGGAAGCAAAAAATGTTTATAAAATGGAAAGAAGGAGGCATATCTAAAGAAGAATATAATGCTGTCTGCAGAACCTGCAAGGCACAAATCAGATTATCTAAAGCTGAAAATGAATTGAGGCTTGCAAGAGATGTCAAAAGCAATAATAAAGGATTTTGGGGATATGTCAAAAGTAAAAGAAAAGTCAAAGATGCTATAGGATTTTTACAGGATGAAAATGATGAAATTGTAAGACAGGATGTTGAGAAGGCTGAACTTTTAAATTCCTATTTTGCATCTGTTTTCTCTCAGAAAGGAAATGTAACATCAACTGTTATTCACTGTCCTATTAAGGGAATAGAAGAATCCAGGATATCTATAAACAGAAAGATAGTGAGGAAACACTTAGCTAACCTAAATGTATTCAAGTCTCCAGGTCCAGATGAATTACACCCCAGAGTGCTGAAGGAGATAGCAGAAGAAATTTTTGAACCCCTCTCCATAATCTTTGAAAATTCTTGGAGAACAGGAGAAGTGCCAGAAGACTGGAGAAGAGCAAATGTTGTTCCTATCTTCAAAAAGGGGAAGAAGGTGGACCCAGGCAACTATAGGCCGGTGAGTCTGACTTCTATACCAGGAAAGATCTTTGAACAAATTATTAAACAACATGTATGTCAATACCTGGATAAGAATGAAGTGATTAAACAGAGTCAGCATGGGTTTGTAACTAATAAGTCATGTCAGACTAATTTAATTTCCTTCTATGATGGTATTACTGATTGGGTGGATCAAGGAAATGCTGTAGATATAGTATATCTTGACTTCAGCAAAGCATTTGACAAAGTCTCTCATACAATCCTTATTGAAAAAATGACTAAGTATGGAATGGACAAGGCAACTGTTAGGTGGATTCATAACTGGCTTAGTGATCGGACCCAAAGAGTGGTCGTAAATGGCTGCACATCCAGTTGGAAGAATGTCTCAAGTGGGGTACCACAGGGCTCTGTCCTGGGCCCTGTATTGTTCAACATCTTTATCAACGATTTAGATGAAGGAATTGAGGGTAAACTGATTAAATTTGCTGATGACACAAAGCTAGGAGGGATAGCTAATACTAGAGAAGAGAGAGAGAGGATTCAAAAAGATTTAAATAAACTGGAGAAGTGGGCAGCAACTAACAGAATGGTTTTTAACAGGGAGAAATGCAAAGTACTACATCTGGGCAATAAAAATGAAAAAAGCATATATAGAATGGGAGGAATAGGGCTAAGTGACAGCACATGTGAAAAAGACTTGGGTATACTAATAGATCAGAGACTGAATATGAGTCAACAGTGTGATGCAGCAGCAAAAAAGGCAAATGCAATTCTAGGATGTATTAACAGAAGCATACAGTCTAGATCACGTGAAGTAATTATTTCCCTCTACTCCTCTTTGGTCAGACCTCATCTGGAATATTGTGTCCAATTTTGGGCACCACATTTTAAAAAAGACATCAACAAACTGGAGCAAGTTCAGAAAAGAGCGACCAGAATGGTGACCGGTCTGCAAACCCTGTCTTATGAGGAAAGGTTGCAGGATTTGGGAATGTTTAGTTTGCAAAAGAGAAGACTGAGAGGAGACTTAATAGCTGTCTACAAATATCTAAAGGGCTGTCACATTGTAGAAGGATCAACTTTATTCTCATTTGCACAAGGAAAGACTAGAAGCAATGGGATGAAGCTGAATGGGAGGAGACACAGATTAGATATTAGAAAAAACTTTTTGACAGTTAGAGTGATCAATGAGTGGAACAGGCTGCCACGAGAAGTGGTGAGTTCTCCTTCAATGGAAGTCTTCAAACAGAGGCTGGACAGACATCTAACTGGGATGATTTAGCGAATCCTGCTTTGAGCAGGGGGTTGGACCAGATGGCCCAGGAGGTCCCTTCCAACTCTACGATTCTATGATTCTATGATTCTACAAGGATAATGCATACTGTGATGTCACACTACAAGGATAATGCATACTGTGATGTCAAACTACAAGGATAATGCATACTGTGATGTCACACTTCAAGGATAATGCAAACTGTGATGTCAAACTACAAGGATAATGCAAACTGTGATGTCAAAATACAAGGATAATGCATTCTGTGATGTCACACTACAAGGATAATGCAAACTGTGATGTCAAACTACAAGGATAATGCATAATTTGATGTCACACTACAAAGATAATGCAAACTGTGATGTCAAACTACAATTATAATGCAAACTGTGATGTCACACTACAAGGATAACGCGTACTGTGATGTCACACTACAAGGATAATGCATGCTGTGATGTCACACTACAAGGAAAATGCATATTGAGTTGTCACACTACAAGGAAAATGCATAGTGTGATGTCACACTACAAGGATAATGCATGCTGTGATGTCACACTACAAGGATAATGCAAACTGTGCATGTCACACTACAAGGATAATGCATACTGTGATGTCGAACTACAAGGATAATGAAAATTGTGATGTCACACTACAAGGATAATGCAAACTTTGATGTCACACTATAAGGATAATGCAAACTGTGATGTCAAACTATAAGGATAATGCATACTGTGATGTCACACTACAAGGATAATGCATATTGAGTTGTCACACTACAAGGATAATGCTTAGTGTGATGTCACACTACAAGGATAATGCATGCTGTGATGTCACACTACAAGGATAATGCATACTGAGATGTCACACTATAAGGATAAGGTATATTGAGATGTCACACTACAAGGATAATGTATACTGAGATGTTACACTACAAGGATAAAGCATACTGTGATGTCACATTACAAGGATAATGCATACTGTGATGTCACACTACAAGGATAATGTATACTGAGATGTCACAATACAAGGATAATGCAAACTGATGTCAGACTACAAGGATAATGCAAACTGTAATGTCACACTACAAGGATAATGCATACTGAGAACTAATACAACAATACAATAATATAAACAGGGAGGAAATGGTTGAGGAGGTAAAAGTGGCTGGGACCCTAGGAGGTAGCGACCATGCTATTTTAGAATTTTGGATAACTAGAGGCGGAAGACCTGTGAAGACTCAGACGTCAAGGTTAGATTTCAGAAAGGCAGATTTTAAGGGATTCAGAAAGAGAATTGGAGGGATCCAATGGCTGGATATCCTTAAAGACAAAAATGTCCAGGAAGGATGGGAAATCTTGAAAAATGAAATTCTCAAAGCACAGTTGTTAACAATTCCGAAAAGAGGGAAGAATAGGAAGCATTTAAGGAAACCAGGATGGATGAACACAGAACTTAAGCACATGCTAAAAAGGAAGCAAAAAATGTTTATAAAATGGAAAGAAGGAGGCATATCTAAAGAAGAATATAATGCTGTCTGCAGAACCTGCAAGGCACAAATCAGATTATCTAAAGCTGAAAATGAATTGAGGCTTGCAAGAGATGTCAAAAGCAATAATAAAGGATTTTGGGGATATGTCAAAAGTAAAAGAAAAGTCAAAGATGCTATAGGATTTTTACAGGATGAAAATGATGAAATTGTAAGACAGGATGTTGAGAAGGCTGAACTTTTAAATTCCTATTTTGCATCTGTTTTCTCTCAGAAAGGAAATGTAACATCAACTGTTATTCACTGTCCTATTAAGGGAATAGAAGAATCCAGGATATCTATAAACAGAAAGATAGTGAGGAAACACTTAGCTAACCTAAATGTATTCAAGTCTCCAGGTCCAGATGAATTACACCCCAGAGTGCTGAAGGAGATAGCAGAAGAAATTTTTGAACCCCTCTCCATAATCTTTGAAAATTCTTGGAGAACAGGAGAAGTGCCAGAAGACTGGAGAAGAGCAAATGTTGTTCCTATCTTCAAAAAGGGGAAGAAGGTGGACCCAGGCAACTATAGGCCGGTGAGTCTGACTTCTATACCAGGAAAGATCTTTGAACAAATTATTAAACAACATGTATGTCAATACCTGGATAAGAATGAAGTGATTAAACAGAGTCAGCATGGGTTTGTAACTAATAAGTCATGTCAGACTAATTTAATTTCCTTCTATGATGGTATTACTGATTGGGTGGATCAAGGAAATGCTGTAGATATAGTATATCTTGACTTCAGCAAAGCATTTGACAAAGTCTCTCATACAATCCTTATTGAAAAAATGACTAAGTATGGAATGGACAAGGCAACTGTTAGGTGGATTCATAACTGGCTTAGTGATCGGACCCAAAGAGTGGTCGTAAATGGCTGCACATCCAGTTGGAAGAATGTCTCAAGTGGGGTACCACAGGGCTCTGTCCTGGGCCCTGTATTGTTCAACATCTTTATCAACGATTTAGATGAAGGAATTGAGGGTAAACTGATTAAATTTGCTGATGACACAAAGCTAGGAGGGATAGCTAATACTAGAGAAGAGAGAGAGAGGATTCAAAAAGATTTAAATAAACTGGAGAAGTGGGCAGCAACTAACAGAATGGTTTTTAACAGGGAGAAATGCAAAGTACTACATCTGGGCAATAAAAATGAAAAAAGCATATATAGAATGGGAGGAATAGGGCTAAGTGACAGCACATGTGAAAAAGACTTGGGTATACTAATAGATCAGAGACTGAATATGAGTCAACAGTGTGATGCAGCAGCAAAAAAGGCAAATGCAATTCTAGGATGTATTAACAGAAGCATACAGTCTAGATCACGTGAAGTAATTATTTCCCTCTACTCCTCTTTGGTCAGACCTCATCTGGAATATTGTGTCCAATTTTGGGCACCACATTTTAAAAAAGACATCAACAAACTGGAGCAAGTTCAGAAAAGAGCGACCAGAATGGTGACCGGTCTGCAAACCCTGTCTTATGAGGAAAGGTTGCAGGATTTGGGAATGTTTAGTTTGCAAAAGAGAAGACTGAGAGGAGACTTAATAGCTGTCTACAAATATCTAAAGGGCTGTCACATTGTAGAAGGATCAACTTTATTCTCATTTGCACAAGGAAAGACTAGAAGCAATGGGATGAAGCTGAATGGGAGGAGACACAGATTAGATATTAGAAAAAACTTTTTGACAGTTAGAGTGATCAATGAGTGGAACAGGCTGCCACGAGAAGTGGTGAGTTCTCCTTCAATGGAAGTCTTCAAACAGAGGCTGGACAGACATCTAACTGGGATGATTTAGCGAATCCTGCTTTGAGCAGGGGGTTGGACCAGATGGCCCAGGAGGTCCCTTCCAACTCTACGATTCTATGATTCTATGATTCTACAAGGATAATGCATACTGTGATGTCACACTACAAGGATAATGCATACTGTGATGTCAAACTACAAGGATAATGCATACTGTGATGTCACACTTCAAGGATAATGCAAACTGTGATGTCAAACTACAAGGATAATGCAAACTGTGATGTCAAAATACAAGGATAATGCATTCTGTGATGTCACACTACAAGGATAATGCAAACTGTGATGTCAAACTACAAGGATAATGCATAATTTGATGTCACACTACAAAGATAATGCAAACTGTGATGTCAAACTACAATTATAATGCAAACTGTGATGTCACACTACAAGGATAACGCGTACTGTGATGTCACACTACAAGGATAATGCATGCTGTGATGTCACACTACAAGGAAAATGCATATTGAGTTGTCACACTACAAGGAAAATGCATAGTGTGATGTCACACTACAAGGATAATGCATGCTGTGATGTCACACTACAAGGATAATGCAAACTGTGCATGTCACACTACAAGGATAATGCATACTGTGATGTCGAACTACAAGGATAATGAAAATTGTGATGTCACACTACAAGGATAATGCAAACTTTGATGTCACACTATAAGGATAATGCAAACTGTGATGTCAAACTATAAGGATAATGCATACTGTGATGTCACACTACAAGGATAATGCATATTGAGTTGTCACACTACAAGGATAATGCTTAGTGTGATGTCACACTACAAGGATAATGCATGCTGTGATGTCACACTACAAGGATAATGCATACTGAGATGTCACACTATAAGGATAAGGTATATTGAGATGTCACACTACAAGGATAATGTATACTGAGATGTTACACTACAAGGATAAAGCATACTGTGATGTCACATTACAAGGATAATGCATACTGTGATGTCACACTACAAGGATAATGTATACTGAGATGTCACAATACAAGGATAATGCAAACTGATGTCAGACTACAAGGATAATGCAAACTGTAATGTCACACTACAAGGATAATGCATACTGAGAACTAATACTACAAGGATAATGAATACTGTGATGTCACACTACAAGGATAATGCATACTGTCATGTCACACTACAAGGATAATGCATACTGTGATGTCACACTACAAGGATAATGCATACTGTGATGTCACACTTCAAGGATAATGCAAACAGTGATGTCAAACTACAAGGATAATGCATACTGTGATGTCACACTACAAGGATAACGCATACTGTGATGTCACACTACAAGAATAATGCATGCTGTGATGTCACACTACAAGGATAATGCAAACTGTGCATGTCACACTACAAGGATAATGCATACTGTGATGACGAACTACAAGGATAATGAAAATTGTGATGTCACACTACAAGGATAATGCAAACTGTGATGTCAAACTACAAGGATAATGCATACTGTGATGTCACACTACAAGGATAATGCATATTGAGTTGTCACACTACAAGGATAATGCGTAGTGTGATGTCACACTACAAGGATAATGCATGCTGAGATGTCACACTACAAGGATAATGCATACTGTGAAGTCACACTATAAGGATAAGGTATATTGAGATGTCACACTACAAGGATAATGTATACTGAGATGTCACACTACAAGGATAAAGCATACTGTGATGTCACATTACAAGGATAATACATACTGTGATGTCACACTACAAGGATAATGCATACTGAGATGTCACAATACAAGGATAATGCAAACTGTGATGTCAGACTACAATGATAATACATACTGTGATGTCACACTACAAGTAAAATGCATAGAGTAATTTCACACTACAAGGATAATGCAACTGTAATGTCACACTACAAGGATAATGCATACTGTGATGTCACATTACAAGGATAATGTATACTGTGATGTCAAACTACAAGGATAATGCAAACTGTAATGTCACACTACAAGGATAATGCATACTGAGAACTAATACTACAAGGATAATGAATACTGTGATGTCACACTACAAGGATAATGCATACTGTGATGTCACACTACAAGGATAATGCATACTGTGATGTCACACTACAAGGATAATGCAAACTGATGTCAAACTACAAGGATAATGCAAACTGTGATGTCAAAATACAAGAATAATGCATACTGTGATGTCACACTACAAGGATAATGCGAACTATGATGTCAAACTACAAGGATAATGCATAATTTGATGTCACACTACAAAGATAATGCAAACTGTGATGTCAAACTACAATTATAATGCAAACTGTGATGTCACACTACAAGGATAACGCATACTGTGATGTCACACTACAAGGATAATGCAAACTGTGCATGTCACACTACAAGGATAATGCATACTGTGATGTCAAACTACAAGGATAATGAAAATTGTGATGTCACACTACAAGTATAATGCAAACTTTGATGTCACACTACAAGGATAATGCATACTGAGATGTCACACTGCAAGGATAATGCAAACTGTGATGTCACACTACAAGGATAATGCATAGTGTAATGTCACACTTCAAGGATAAAGCATAGTATAATGTCAGACTACAAGTATAATGCATACTGTGATGTCACACTTCAAGGATAATGCAAACTGTGATGTCAAACTACAAGGATAATGCAAACTGTGATGTCACACTACAAGGATAACGCATACTGTGATGTCACACTACAAGGATAATGCATGCTGTGATGTCACACTACAAGGATAATGCAAACTGTGCATGTCACACTACAAGGATAATGCATACTGTGATGTCACACTACAAGGATAATGATAATTGTGATGTCACACTACAATGATAATGCAAACTTTGATGTCACACTATAGGGATAATTCAAACTGTGATGTCAAACTTCAAGGATAATTCATACTGTGATGTCACACTACAAGGATAATGCATATTGAGTTGTCACACTACAAGGATAATGCGTAGTGTGATGTCACACTACAAGGATAATGCATGCTGTGATGTCACACTACAAGGATAATGCAAACTGTGATGTCACACAACAAGGATAATGCATACTGTGCTGTCGCACTACAAGGATAATGCAAACTGTGATGTCACACTACAAGGATAATGCATACTGTAATGTCACACTGCATGGATAATGCATACTGTGATGTCACACTACAAGAATAATGCATAGTGTAATGTCACACTACAAGGATAATGCATACTGTGATGTCACACTACAAGGATAATGCAAACTCTGATGTCACACTACAAGGATAATGCATACTGAGATGTCACACTGCAAGGATAATGCAAATTGTGATGTCACACTACAAGGATAATGCATTGTGTAATGTCACACTACAAGGATAATGCATAGTGTAATGTCACACTACAAGGATAATGCATACTGTGATGTCACACTACAAGGAAAATGCATAGTGTAATTTCACACTACAAGGATAGAGCATACTGACATGTCATGCTGCAAGGATAATGTATACTGTGATGTCACACCACAAGGATAATGCATACTGTGATGTCACTCTAAAAGCATAATGCATACTAAGATGTCACACTGCAAGGATAATGCATACTGTGATGTCACACTACAAGAATAATGCAAACTGTGATGTCACACTACAAGGATAATGCATAGTGTAATGTCAGACTACAAGTATACTGCATACTGTGATGTCACACTACAAGGATAATGCGTAGTGTGATGTCACACTACAAGGATAATGCATGCTGTGATGTCACACTACAAGGATAATGCATACTGTGAAGTCACACTATAAGGATAAGGTATATTGAGATGTCACACTACAAGGATAATGTATACTGAGATGTCACACTACAAGGATAAAGCATACTGTGATGTCACATTACAAGGATAATACATACTGTGATGTCACACTACAAGGATAATGCATACTGAGATGTCACAATACAAGGATAATGCAAACTGTGATGTCAGACTACAATGATAATACATACTGTGATGTCACACTACAAGGAAAATGCATAGAGTAATTTCACACTACAAGGATAATGCAACTGTAATGTCACACTACAAGGATAATGCATACTGTGATGTCACATTACAAGGATAATGTATACTGTGATGTCAAACTACAAGGATAATGCAAACTGTAATGTCACACTACAAGGATAATGCATACTGAGAACTAATACTACAAGGATAATGCATACTGTGATGTCACACTACAAGGATAATGCATACTGTGATTTCACACTACAAGGATAATGCATACTGTGATTTCACACTACAAGGATAATGCATACTGTGATGTCACACTACAAGGATAACGCATACTGTGATGTCACACTACAAGAATAATGCATGCTGTGATGTCACACTACAAGGATAATGCAAACTGATGTCAAACTACAAGGATAATGCAAACTGTGATGTCAAAATACAAGAATAATGCATACTGTGATGTCACACTACAAGGATAATGCAAACTGTGATGTCAAACTACAAGGATAAAGCAAACTATGATGTCAAACTACAAGGATAATGCATAATTTGATGTCACACTACAAAGATAATGCAAAATGTGATGTCAAACTACAATTATAATGCAAACTGTTATGTCACACTACAAGGATAACGCATACTGTGATGTCACACTACAAGGATAATGCAAACTGTGCATGTCACACTACAAGGATAATGCATACTGTGATGTCAAACTACAAGGATAATGAAAATTGTGATGTCACACTACAAGTATAATGCATACTGAGATGTCACACTGCAAGGATAATGCAAACTGTGATGTCACACTACAAGGATAAAGCATAGTGTAATTTCAGACTACAAGTATAATGCATACTGTGATGTCACACTACAAGGAAAATGCATAGTGTAATTTCACACTACAAGGATAGAGCATACTGACATGTCATGCTGCAAGGATAATGTATACTGTGATGTCACACCACAAGGATAATGCATACTGTGATGTCACACCACAAGCATAATGCATACTAAGATGTCACACTGCAAGGATAATGCATACTGTGATGTCACACTACAAGAATAATGCAAACTGTGATGTCACACTACACGGATAATGCATACTGTGATGTAACACTACAAGGATATGCATAATGTGATGTCACAGTACAAGGATAATGTATACTGTGTGACATCACAGTACGCGTTATCCTTGTAGTGTGACATCACAGTTTGCATTATAATTGTAGTTTGACATCACAGTTTGCATTATCTTTGTAGTGTGACATCAAATTATGCATTATCCTTGTAGTTTGACTTCACAGTTTGCATTATCCTTGTAGTGTGACATCACAGAATGCATTATCCTTGTATTTTGACATCACAGTTTGCATTATCCTTGTAGTTTGACATCACAGTTTGCATTATCCTTGAAGTGTGACATCACAGTATGCATTATCCTTGTAGTTTGACATCACAGTATGCATTATCCTTGTAGTGTGACATCACAGTATGCATTATCCTTGTAGAATCATAGAATCGTAGAGTTGGAAGGGACCTCCTGGGCCATCTGGTCCAACCCCCTGCTCAAAGCAGGATTCGCTAAATCATCCCAGTTAGATGTCTGTCCAGCCTCTGTTTGAAGACTTCCATTGAAGGAGAACTCACCACTTCTCGTGGCAGCCTGTTCCACTCATTGATCACTCTAACTGTCAAAAAGTTTTTTCTAATATCTAATCTGTGTCTCCTCCCATTCAGCTTCATCCCATTGCTTCTAGTCTTTCCTTGTGCAAATGAGAATAAAGTTGATCCTTCTACAATGTGACAGCCCTTTAGATATTTGTAGACAGCTATTAAGTCTCCTCTCAGTCTTCTCTTTTGCAAACTAAACATTCCCAAATCCTGCAACCTTTCCTCATAAGACAGGGTTTGCAGACCGGTCACCATTCTGGTCGCTCTTTTCTGAACTTGCTCCAGTTTGTTGATGTCTTTTTTAAAATGTGGTGCCCAAAATTGGACACAATATTCCAGATGAGGTCTGACCAAAGAGGAGTAGAGGGAAATAATTACTTCACGTGATCTAGACTGTATGCTTCTGTTAATACATCCTAGAATTGCATTTGCCTTTTTTGCTGCTGCATCACACTGTTGACTCATATTCAGTCTCTGATCTATTAGTATACCCAAGTCTTTTTCACATGTGCTATCACTCAGCCCTATTCCTCCCATTCTATATATGCTTTTTTCATTTTTATTGCCCAGATGTAGTACTTTGCATTTCTCCCTGTTAAAAACCATTCTGTTAGTTGCTGCCCACTTCTCCAGTTTATTTAAATCTTTTTGAATCCTCTCTCTCTCTTCTCTAGTATTAGCTATCCCTCCTAGCTTTGTGTCATCAGCAAATTTAATCAGTTTACCCTCAATTCCTTCATCTAAATCGTTGATAAAGATGTTGAACAATACAGGGCCCAGGACAGAGCCCTGTGGTACCCCACTTGAGACATTCTTCCAACTGGATGTGCAGCCATTTACGACCACTCTTTGGGTCCGATCACTAAGCCAGTTATGAATCCACCTAACAGTTGCCTTGTCCATTCCATACTTAGTCATTTTTTCAATAAGGATTGTATGAGAGACTTTGTCAAATGCTTTGCTGAAGTCAAGATATACTATATCTACAGCATTTCCTTGATCCACCCAATCAGTAATACCATCATAGAAGGAAATTAAATTAGTCTGACATGACTTATTAGTTACAAACCCATGCTGACTCTGTTTAATCACTTCATTCTTATCCAGGTATTGACATACATGTTGTTTAATAATTTGTTCAAAGATCTTTCCTGGTATAGAAGTCAGACTCACCGGCCTATAGTTGCCTGGGTCCACCTTCTTCCCCTTTTTGAAGATAGGAACAACATTTGCTCTTCTCCAGTCTTCTGGCACTTCTCCTGTTCTCCAAGAATTTTCAAAGATTATGGAGAGGGGTTCAAAAATTTCTTCTGCTATCTCCTTCAGCACTCTGGGGTGTAATTCATCTGGACCTGGAGACTTGAATACATTTAGGTTAGCTAAGTGTTTCCTCACTATCTTTCTGTTTATAGATATCCTGGATTCTTCTATTCCCTTAATAGGACAGTGAATAACAGTTGATGTTACATTTCCTTTCTGAGAGAAAACAGATGCAAAATAGGAATTTAAAAGTTCAGCCTTCTCAACATCCTGTCTTACAATTTCATCATTTTCATCCTGTAAAAATCCTATAGCATCTTTGACTTTTCTTTTACTTTTGACATATCCCCAAAATCCTTTATTATTGCTTTTGACATCTCTTGCAAGCCTCAATTCATTTTCAGCTTTAGATAATCTGATTTGTGCCTTGCAGGTTCTGCAGACAGCATTATATTCTTCTTTAGATATGCCTCCTTCTTTCCATTTTATAAACATTTTTTGCTTCCTTTTTAGCATGTGCTTAAGTTCTGTGTTCATCCATCCTGGTTTCCTTAAATGCTTCCTATTCTTCCCTCTTTTCGGAATTGTTAACAACTGTGCTTTGAGAATTTCATTTTTCAAGATTTCCCATCCTTCCTGGACATTTTTGTCTTTAAGGATATCCAGCCATTGGATCCCTCCAATTCTCTTTCTGAATCCCTTAAAATCTGCCTTTCTGAAATCTAACCTTGACGTCTGAGTCTTCACAGGTCTTCCGCCTCTAGTTATCCAAAATTCTAAAATAGCATGGTCGCTACCTCCTAGGGTCCCAGCCACTTTTACCTCCTCAACCATTTCCTCCCTGTTTATATTATTGTATTGTTGTATTAGTTCTCAGTATGCATTATCCTTGTAGTGTGACATTACAGTTTGCATTATCCTTGTAGTTTGACATCACAGTATACATTATCCTTGTAATGTGACATCACAGTATGCATTATCCTTGTAGTGTGACATTACAGTTGCATTATCCTTGTAGTGTGAAATTACTCTATGCATTTTCCTTGTAGTGTGACATCACAGTATGTATTATCCTTGTAGTCTGACATCACAGTTTGCATTATCCTTGTATTGTGACATCTCAGTATGCATTATCCTTGTAGTGTGACATCACACTATGTATTATCCTGGTAGTGTGACATCTCAGTATGCATTATCCTTGTAGTGTGACATCACAGTTTGCATTATCGTTGTAGTGTGACATCACAGTATACATTATCCTTGTAGTGTAACATCACAGTATACATTATCCTTGTACTGTGACATCACAGTATGCATATCCTTGTAGTGTGACATCACATTATGCATATCCTTGTAGTGTGACATCACATTATGCATATCCTTGTAGTGTGACATCACAGTATGCATTATCCTTGTAGTGTGACATCACAGTTTGCATTATTCTTGTAGTGTCACATCACAGTATGCATTATCCTTGTATTGTGACATTTCAGTATGCATTATCCTTGTAGTGTGACATCACAGTAAGCATTATCCTTGTAGTGTGACATTACAGTATGCATTATCCTTGTAGTGTGACATCACACTATGCATTATCCTTGTAGTATGACATTACAGTATGCATTATCCTTGTAGTGTGACATCACAGTATGCAATATCCTTGTAGTGTGACATCACACTATGCATTATCCTTGTAGTGTGACATTACAGTATGCATTATCCTTGCAGTGTGACATCTCAGTATGCATTATCCTTGTAGTGTGACATCAGAGTTTGCATTATCCTTGTAGTGTGACATCACAGTATGCATTATCCTTGTTGTGTGACATCAGTTTGCATTATCCTTGTAGTGTGACATCACAGTTTGCATTATAATTGTAGTTTGACATCACAGTTTGCATTATCCTTGTAGTTTGACATCACAGTTTGCATTATCCTTGTAGTTTGACATCAGTTTGCATTATCCTTGTATTTTGACATCACAGTTTGCATTATCCTTGTAGTGTGACATCACAGTATGCATTATCCTTGTAGTGTGACATCATAGTATGCATTATCCTTGTAGTGTGACATCACAGTATGCATTATCCTTGTAGTATTAGTTCTCAGTATGCATTATCCTTGTAGTGTGACATTACAGTTTGCATTATCCTTGTAGTTTGACATCACAGTATACATTATCCTTGTAGTGTGACATTACTGTATGCATTATCCTAGTAGTGTGACATGACAGTATGCATTATCCTAGTAGTGTGACATGACAGTATGCATTATCCTTGTAGTGTGACATTACAGTATGCATTATTCTTGTAGTGTGACATCTCAGTATACATTATCCTTGTAGTTTGAAATTACACTATGCATTTTCCTTGTAGTGTGACATCACAGTATGAATTATCCTTGTAGTGTGACATTACAGTTGCATTATCCTTGTAGTGTGAAATTGCTCTATGCATTTTCCTTGTAGTGTGACATCACAGTATACATTATCCTTGTAGTGTGACATCACAGAATGTATTATCCTTGTAGTCTGACATCACAGTTTGCATTATCCTTGTAGTGTGACATTACAGTTGCATTATCCTTGTATTGTGATATCTCAGTATGCATTATCCTTGTAGTGTGGCATCACAGTATGCATTATCCTTGTAATGTGACATCACAGTATGCATTATCCTTGTAGTGTGACATCTCAGTATACATTATCCTTGTAGTGTGACATCTCAGTATACCTTATCCTTATAGTGTGACATCAAAGTATGCATTATCCTTGCAGTGTGACATCACAGTTTGCATTATCCTTGTAGAGTGACATTACAGTTGCATTATCCTTGTAGTGTGACATCACACTATGCATTATCCTTGTAGTATGACATTACAATACGCATTATCCTTGTAGTGTGACATCAGTTTGCATTATCCTTGTAGTGTGACATCTCAGTATGCATTATCCTTGTAGTGTGACATCACAGTTTGCATTATCCTTGTAGTGTGACATCACAGGTTACATTATCCCTGTACTGTGACATCACAGTATGCATATCCTTTTAGTGTGACATCACATTATGCATATCCTTGTAGTGTGACATCACATTATGCATATCGTTGTAGTGTCACATCACAGTTTGCATTATTCTTGTAGTGTGACATCACAGTATGCATTATCCTTGTATTGTGACATCTCAGTATGCATTATCCTTGTAGTGTGACATTACAGTATGCATTATCCTTGTAGTGTGACATCACACTATGCATTATCCTTGTAGTGTGACATCTCAGTATGCATTATCTTTGTAGTGTGACATCTCAGTATGCATTATCTTTTTAGTGTGACATCACACTATGCATTATCCTTGTATTGTGACATCTCAGTTTGCATTATCCTTGTAGTGTGACATCTCAGTATACATTATCCTTGTAGTGTGATATCACAGTATGCATTATCCTTGTAGCATGACATTACAATATGCATTATCCTTGTAGCGTGACATCACAGTATACATTATCCTTGTACTGTGACATCACAGTATGCATATCCTTGTAGTGTGACATCACATTATGCATATCCTTGTAGTGTGACATCACAGTTTGCATTATCCTTGCAGTATGACATATCAGTTTGCACTATCCATGTAGTGTGAAATTACACTATGCATTATCCTTGTAGTGTGACATCACAGTATGCATTATCCTTGTAGTGAGACAATACACTATGCATTATCCTTGTAGTGTGTCATCACAGTATGCATTATCCTTGTAGTGTGACATTACACTATGCATTATTCTTATAGTGTGACGTCACAGTATGCATTATCCTTGTAGTTTGACATCACAGTATGCATTATCCTTGTAGTATGACATCAAAATTTGCATTATCCTTGTATTGTGACATCTCAGTATGCATTATCCTTGTAGTGTGACATCACACTATGTATTATCCTTGTAGTGTGACATCACAGTATGAATTATCCTTGTAGTGTGACATTACAGTATGCATTATCCTTGCAGTCTGACATCACAGTATGCATTATCCTTGTAGTATGAAATCTCAGTATGCATTATCCTTGTAGTGTGACAACACGGTATACATTATCATTGCAGTATGACATGTCAGTATGCACTATCCTTGTAGTGTGAAATTACACTATGCATTTTCCTTGTAGTGTGACATTACACTATGCATTATCCTTGTAGTGTGACATTACACTGCATTTTTCTTGTAGTGTGACATCTCAGTATGGATTATCCTTGTAGTGTGATATCACAGTTTGCATTATCCTATTATCCTTGTAGTGTGACATCTCAGTGTACATTATCCTTGTAGTGTGATATCACAGTATGCATTATCCTTGTAGTGTGACATCTCAGTGTGCAATATCCTTGTAGTGTGAAATCACACTATGCATTATCCTTGTAGTGTGACATTACAGTATGCATTATCCTTGTAATGTGACATCTCAGTATGCATTATCTTTGTAGTGTGACATCACACTATGCATTATCCTTGTAGTGTGACATCACAGTTTGCATTATCCTTGTAGTGTGATATCACAGTATGCATTATCCTTGTAGCATGACATTACAATACGCATTATCCTTGTAGTGTGACATCACAGTTTGCATTATCCTTGTAGTGTGTCATCTCAGTATGCATTTTCCTTGTAGTGTGACATCACAGTTTGCATTATCCTTGTAGTGTGACATCACAGTATACATTATCCTTGTACTGTGACATCACAGTATGCATATCATTGTAGTGTGACATCACAGTATGCATTATCCTTGTACTGTTACATCACATTATGCATATCCTTGTAGTGTTACATCATAGTATGCATTATCCTTGTAGTGTGACATCACAGTATACATTATCCTTGCATCATGACATGTCAGTATGCTCTATCCTTGTAGTGTGAAATTACACTATGCATTTTCCTTATAGTGTGACATCACAGTATGCATTATACTTGTAGTCTGACATTACACTATGCATTATCCTTGTAGTGTGACATTACACTATGCATTATCCTTGTAGTGTGACATCACAGTTTGCATTATCCTTGCAGTGTGACATCTCAGTATGCATTATCCTTGTAGTTTGACATCACAGTTTGCATTATCCCTATAGTGTGACATCAAAGTTTGCATTATCCTTGTAGTGTGACATCACAATTTTCATTATCCTTGTAGTTCGACATCACAGTATGCATTATCCTTATAGTGTGACATGCACAGTTTGCATTATCCTTGTAGTGTGACATCACAGCATGCATTATCCTTGTAGTGTGACATCACTGTATGCATTATCCTTGTAGTTTGACATCACAGTTTGCATTATCTTTGTAGTGTGACATCAAATTATGCATCATCCTTGTAGTTTGACATCATAGTTTGCATTATCCTTGTAGTTTGATATCACAGTTTGCATTATCCTTGTAGTGTGACATCACAGTATGCATTATCCTTGTATTTTGACATCAGTTTGCATTATCCTTGTAGTTTGACATCACAGTTTGCATTTTCCTTGAAGTGTGACATCACAGTATGCATTATCCTTGTAGTGTGACATCACAGTATGCATTATCCTTGTAGTGAGACATCACAGTATGCATTATCCTTGTAGTATTAGTTCTCAGTATGCATTATCCTTGTAGTGTGACATTACAGTTTGCATTATCCTTGTAGTTTGACATCACAGTATACATTATCCTTGTAATGTGACATCACAGTATGCATTATCCTTGTAGTGTGACATCACAGTATGTATTATCCTTGTAGTCTGACATCACAGTTTGCATTATCCTTGTATTGTGACATCTCAGTTTGCATTATCCTTGTAGTGTGACATCACACTATGCATTATCCTTGTAGTGTGATATCACAGTATGCATTATCCTTGTAGCATGACATTACAATACGCATTATCCTTGTAGTGTGACATCACAGTTTGCATTATCCTTGTAGTGTGACATCTCAGTATGCATTATCCTTGTAGTTTGACATCTCAGTATACATTATCATTGTAGTGTGATATCACAGTATGCATTATCCTTGTAGCATGACATTACAATACGCATTATCCTTGTAGTGTGACATCACAGTTTGCATTATCCTTGCAGTATGACATGTCAGTATGCACTATCCTTGTAGTGTGAAATTACACTATGCATTATCCTAGTAGTGTGACATCACAGTATGCATTATCCTTGTAGTGTGACAATACACTATGCATTATCCTTGTAGTGTGTCATCACAGTATGCATTATCTTTGTAGTGTGACATTACACTATATGCATTATCCTTGTTGTGTGACGTCACAGTATGCATTATTCTTGTAGTATGACATCAAAGTTTGCATTATCCTTGTAGTGTGACATTACAGTATGTATTATTCTTATAGTGTGAAATTACAGTATGCATTATCCTTGCAGTCTGACATCACAGTATGCATTATCCCTGTAGTATGACATATCAGTATGCATTATCCTTGTAGTGTGACATCACGGTATACATTATCATTGCAGTATGACATGTCAGTATGCAGTATCCTTGTAGTGTGAAATTACACTCTGCTTTTTTCTTGTAGTGTGACATCTCAGTGTACATTATCCTTGTAGTGTGATATCACAGTATCCATTATCCTTGTAGTGTGACATCTCAGTGTGCAATATCCTTGTAGTGTGACATCACACTATGCATTATCCTTGTAGTGTGACATTACAGTATGCATTATCCTTGTAGTGTGACATATCAGTATGCATTATCTTTGTAGTGTGACATCACACTATGCATTATCCTTGTAGTGTGACATCGCAGTTTGCATTATCCTTGTAGTGTGATATCACAGTATGCATTATCCTTGTAGCATGACATTGCAATACGCATTATCCTTGTAGTGTGACATCACAGTTTGCATTATCCTTGTAGTGTGACATCACAGTTTGCATTATCCTTGTAGTGTGACATCACAGTTTGCATTTTCCTTGTACTCTGACATCACAGTATGCAGATCCTTGTAGTGTGACATCACAGTATGCATTATCCTTGTACTGTGACATCACATTATGCATATCCTTGTAGTGTGACATCACAGTATGCATTATCCTTGTAGTGTGCCATCACAGTTTGCATTATCCTTGTAGTGTGACATCTCAGTATGCTTTTTCCTTGTACGGTGATATCACAGTATGCATATCCTTGTAGTGTAACATCACAGTATGCATTATCCTTGTACTGTGACATCACATTATACATATCCTTGTAGTATGACATCACAGTATGCATTATCCTTGTAGTGTGACATCACAGTTTGCATTATTCTTCTAGTGTGACATCACAGTATGCATTATCGTTGCAGTGTGACATCTCAGTATGCATTATCCTTGTAGAGTGACATCACAGTATGCATTATCCTTGTGGTGTGACATCACAGTATACATTATCCTTGCAGTATGACATGTCAGTATGCTCTATCCATGTAGTGTGAAATTACACTATGCATTTTCCTTGTAGTGTGACATTACACTATGCATTATCCTTGTAGTGTGACTTCACAGTTTGCATTATCCTTGTAGTGTGACATCTCAGTTTACATTATCCTTGTAGTGTGGCATCACAGTATGCATTATCCTTGTAGTGTGACATCACAGTATGCATTATACATGTAGTGTGACATCACAGTATGCATTATACATGTAGTGTGACATCACAGTATGCATTATCCTTGTAGTGTGGCATCAAAGTATGCATTATCCTTGTAGTGTGACATCAAAGTATGCATTATCCTTGTAGTGTGACATCATAGTTTGCATTATCCTTGTAGTGTGACATCACAGTATGCATTATCCTTGTAGTGTGACATCACAGTTTGTATTATACTTCTAGTGTGACATCACAGTATGCACTATCCTTGTAGTGTGACATCACAGTTTGCATTATCCTTGTAGTGCGACATCACAGTATGCACTATCCTTGTAGTGTGACATCACAGTTTGCATTATCCTTGTAGTGTGACATCATAGTACGCATTATCCTTGTAGTGTGACATCACAATATGCATTATCCTTGTAGTTTGACATCACAGTTTGCATTATCCTTGTAGTGTGACATCTAAGTATGCATTATCCTTGTAGTGTGACATCACAGTTTGCATTATCCTTGTAGTGTGACATCACAGTTTGCATTATCCTATTATCCTTGTAGTGTGACATCTCAGTGTACATTATCCTTGTAGTGTGATATCACAGTATCCATTATCCTTGTAGTGTGACATCTCAGTGTGCAATATCCTTGTAGTGTGACATCTCAGTGTGCAATATCCTTGTAGTGTGACATCACACTATGCATTATCCTTGTAGTGTGACATTACAGTATGCTTTATCCTTGTAGTGTGACATATCAGTATGCATTATCTTTGTAGTGTGACATCACACTATGCATTATCCTTGTAGTGTGACATCGCAGTTTGCTTTATCCTTGTAGTGTGATATCACAGTATGCATTATCCTTGTAGCATGACATTGCAATACGCATTATCCTTGTAGTGTGACATCACAGTTTGCATTATCCTTGTAGTGTGACATCTCAGTATGCATTTTCCTTGTAGTTTGACATCACAGTTTGCATTATCCTTGTAGTGTGACATCACAGTATACATTATCCTTGTACTGTGACATCACAGTATGCATATCCTTGTAGTGTAACATCACAGTATGCATTATCCTTGTACTGTGACATCACATTATGCATATCCTTGTAGTATGACTGACAGTATGCAATATCCTTGTAGTGTGACATCACACTATTCATTATCCTTGTAGTGTGACATTACAGTATGCTTTATCCTTGTAGTGTGACATATCAGTATGCATTATCCTTGTAGTGTGATATCACAGTATGCATTATCCTTGTAGCATGACATTGCAATACGCATTATCCTTGTAGTGTGACATCACAGTTTGCATTATCCTTGTAGTGTGACATCACAGTATGCATTATCCTTGTAGTGTGACATCACAGTTTGCATTATCCTTGTAGTGTGACATCTCAGTATGCATTTTCCTTGTAGTGTGACATCACAGTTTGCATTATCCTTGTAGTGTGACATCACAGTATACATTATCCTTGTACTGTGACATCACAGTATGCATATCCTTGTAGTGTAACATCACAGTATGCATTATCCTTGTACTGTGACATCACATTATGCATATCCTTGTAGTATGACTCACAGTATGCATTATCCTTGTAGTGTGACATCACAGTTCGCATTATTCTTGTAGTGTGACATCACAGTATGCATTATCCTTGTAGTGTGACATCACAGTATGCATTATCCTTGTAGTTTGACATCACAGTTTGCATTATCCTTGTAGTGTGACATCTAAGTATGCATTATCCTTGTAGTGTGACATCACAGTTTGCATTATCCTTGTAGTGTGACATCACAGTTTGCATTATCCTTGTAGTGTGACATCACAGTATACATTATCCTTTCACTGTGACATCACAGTATGCATATCCTTGTAGTGTAACATCACAGTATGCATTATCCTTGTACTGTGACATCACATTATGCATATCCTTGTAGTATGACATCACAGTATGCATTATCCTTGTAGTGTGACATCACAGTTTGCATTATCCTTGCAGTGTGACATCTCAGTATGCATTATCCTTGCAGTGTGACATCTCAGTATGCATTATCCTTGTAGAGTGACATCACAGTATGCATTATCCTTGTGGTGTGACATCACAGTATACATTATCCTTGTAGTGTGACATCACAGTATGCATTATCCTTGTAGTGTGGCATCACAGTATGCATTATCCTTGTAGTGTGACATCAAAGTTTGCATTATCCTTGTAGTTTGACATCTCAGTATACATTATCCTTGTAGTGTGAATTCACAGTATGCATTATCCTTGTAGTGTGACATTACAGTATGTATTATCCTTGTAGTGTGACATTACAGTATGCATTATCCTTGCAGTCTGACATCACAGTATGCATTATCCCTGTAGTATGACATCTCAGTATGCATTATCCTTGTAGTGTGACATCACGGTATACATTATCATTGCAGTATGACATGTCAGTATGCAGAATCCTTGTAGTGTGAAATTATACTATGCATTTTCCTTGTAGTGTGACATTACACTATGCATTATCCTTGTAGTGTGACATTACACAATGCATTTTTCTTGTAGTGTGACATCTCAGTATGCATTATCCTTGTAGTGTGACATCACAGTTTGCATTATCCTATTATCCTTGTAGTGTGACATCTCAGTGTACATTATCCTTGTAGTGTGATATCACAGTATCCATTATCCTTGTAGTGTGACATCTCAGTGTGCAATATCCTTGTAGTGTGACATCACACTGTGCATTATCCTTGTAGTGTGACATCTCAGTATGCATTTTCCTTGTAGTGTGACATCACACTATGCATTATCCTTGTAGTGTGACATATCAGTATGCATTATCTTTGTAGTGTGACATCACACTATGCATTATCCTTGTAGTGTAACATTGCAGTTTGCATTATCCTTGTAGTGTGATATCACAGTATGCATTATCCTTGTAGTGTGACATCACAGTTTGCATTATCCTTGTAGTGCGACATCACAGTATGCACTATCCTTGTAGTGTGACATCACAGTTTGCATTATCCTTGTAGTGCGACATCACAGTATGCACTATCCTTGTAGTGTGACATCACAGTTTGCATTATCCTTGTAGTGTGACATCACAGCATGCATTATCCTTGTAGTGTGACATCACAGTACGCATTATCCTTGTAGTGTGACATCACAGTATGCATTATCCTTGTAGTTTGACATCACAGTTTGCATTATCCTTGTAGTGTGACATCTAAGTATGCATTATCCTTGTAGTGTGACATCACAGTTTGCATTATCCTTGTAGTGTGACATCTCTGTATGCATTTTCCTTGTAGTGTGACATCACAGTTTGCATTATCCTTGTACTGTGACATCACAGTATACATTATCCTTGTACTGTGACATCACAGTATGCATATCCTTGTAGTGTGACATCACAGTATGCTTTATCCTTGTACTGTGACATCACATTATGCATATCCTTGTAGTATGACATCACAGTATGCATTATCCTTGTAGTGTGACATCACAGTATGCATTATCCTTGTAGCATGACATTACAATACGCATTATCCTTGTAGTGTGACATCACAGTTTGCATTATCCTTGCAGTATGACATGTCAGTATGCACTATCCTTGTAGTGTGAAATTACACTATGCATTATCCTAGTAGTGTGACATCACAGTATGCATTATCCTTGTAGTGTGACAATACACTATGCATTATCCTTGTAGTGTGTCATCACAGTATGCATTATCTTTGTAGTGTGACATTACACTATATGCATTA
Source organism: Dendrobates tinctorius (assembly GCF_039654945.1). NCBI lineage: Eukaryota > Metazoa > Chordata > Amphibia > Anura > Dendrobatidae > Dendrobates > Dendrobates tinctorius. Next base: position 1,085,113 of record NW_027362108.1, read on the forward strand.
TCCTTGTTGTGTGACGTCACAGTATGCATTATTCTTGTAGTATGACATCAAAGTTTGCATTATCCTTGTAGTGTGACATTACAGTATGTATTATTCTTATAGTGTGAAATTACAGTATGCATTATCCTTGCAGTCTGACATCACAGTATGCATTATCCCTGTAGTATGACATATCAGTATGCATTATCCTTGTAGTGTGACATCACGGTATACATTATCATTGCAGTATGACATGTCAGTATGCAGTATCCTTGTAGTGTGAAATTACACTCTGCTTTTTTCTTGTAGTGTGACATCTCAGTGTACATTATCCTTGTAGTGTGATATCACAGTATCCATTATCCTTGTAGTGTGACATCTCAGTGTGCAATATCCTTGTAGTGTGACATCACACTATGCATTATCCTTGTAGTGTGACATTACAGTATGCATTATCCTTGTAGTGTGACATATCAGTATGCATTATCTTTGTAGTGTGACATCACACTATGCATTATCCTTGTAGTGTGACATCGCAGTTTGCATTATCCTTGTAGTGTGATATCACAGTATGCATTATCCTTGTAGCATGACATTGCAATACGCATTATCCTTGTAGTGTGACATCACAGTTTGCATTATCCTTGTAGTGTGACATCACAGTTTGCATTATCCTTGTAGTGTGACATCACAGTTTGCATTTTCCTTGTACTCTGACATCACAGTATGCAGATCATTGTAGTGTGACATCACAGTATGCATTATCCTTGTACTGTGACATCACATTATGCATATCCTTGTAGTGTGACATCACAGTATGCATTATCCTTGTAGTGTGCCATCACAGTTTGCATTATCCTTGTAGTGTGACATCTCAGTATGCTTTTTCCTTGTACTGTGATATCACAGTATGCATATCCTTGTAGTGTAACATCACAGTATGCATTATCCTTGTACTGTGACATCACATTATACATATCCTTGTAGTATGACATCACAGTATGCATTATCCTTGTAGTGTGACATCACAGTTTGCATTATTCTTCTAGTGTGACATCACAGTATGCATTATCGTTGCAGTGTGACATCTCAGTATGCATTATCCTTGTAGAGTGACATCACAGTATGCATTATCCTTGTGGTGTGACATCACAGTATACATTATCCTTGCAGTATGACATGTCAGTATGCTCTATCCATGTAGTGTGAAATTACACTATGCATTTTCCTTGTAGTGTGACATTACACTATGCATTATCCTTGTAGTGTGACTTCACAGTTTGCATTATCCTTGTAGTGTGACATCTCAGTTTACATTATCCTTGTAGTGTGGCATCACAGTATGCATTATCCTTGTAGTGTGACATCACAGTATGCATTATACATGTAGTGTGACATCACAGTATGCATTATACATGTAGTGTGACATCACAGTATGCATTATCCTTGTAGTGTGGCATCAAAGTATGCATTATCCTTGTAGTGTGACATCAAAGTATGCATTATCCTTGTAGTGTGAAGTCATAGTTTGCATTATCCTTGTAGTGTGACATCACAGTATGCATTATCCTTGTAGTGTGACATCACAGTTTGTATTATCCTTCTAGTGTGACATCACAGTATGCACTATCCTTGTAGTGTGACATCACAGTTTGCATTATCCTTGTAGTGCGACATCACAGTATGCACTATCCTTGTAGTGTGACATCACAGTTTGCATTATCCTTGTAGTGTGACATCATAGTACGCATTATCCTTGTAGTGTGACATCACAATATGCATTATCCTTGTAGTTTGACATCACAGTTTGCATTATCCTTGTAGTGTGACATCTAAGTATGCATTATCCTTGTAGTGTGACATCACAGTTTGCATTATCCTTGTAGTGTGACATCACATTTTGCATTATCCTATTATCCTTGTAGTGTGACATCTCAGTGTACATTATCCTTGTAGTGTGATATCACAGTATCCATTATCCTTGTAGTGTGACATCTCAGTGTGCAATATCCTTGTAGTGTGACATCTCAGTGTGCAATATCCTTGTAGTGTGACATCACACTATGCATTATCCTTGTAGTGTGACATTACAGTATGCTTTATCCTTGTAGTGTGACATATCAGTATGCATTATCTTTGTAGTGTGACATCACACTATGCATTATCCTTGTAGTGTGACATCGCAGTTTGCTTTATCCTTGTAGTGTGATATCACAGTATGCATTATCCTTGTAGCATGACATTGCAATACGCATTATCCTTGTAGTGTGACATCAGTTTGCATTATCCTTGTAGTGTGACATCTCAGTATGCATTTTCCTTGTAGTGTGACATCACAGTTTGCATTATCCTTGTAGTGTGACATCACAGTATACATTATCCTTGTACTGTGACATCACAGTATGCATATCCTTGTAGTGTAACATCACAGTATGCATTATCCTTGTACTGTGACATCACATTATGCATATCCTTGTAGTATGACTGACAGTATGCAATATCCTTGTAGTGTGACATCACACTATTCATTATCCTTGTAGTGTGACATTACAGTATGCTTTATCCTTGTAGTGTGACATATCAGTATGCATTATCCTTGTAGTGTGATATCACAGTATGCATTATCCTTGTAGCATGACATTGCAATACGCATTATCCTTGTAGTGTGACATCACAGTTTGCATTATCCTTGTAGTGTGACATCACAGTATGCATTATCCTTGTAGTGTGACATCACAGTTTGCATTATCCTTGTAGTGTGACATCTCAGTATGCATTTTCCTTGTAGTGTGACATCACAGTTTGCATTATCCTTGTAGTGTGACATCACAGTATACATTATCCTTGTACTGTGACATCACAGTATGCATATCCTTGTAGTGTAACATCACAGTATGCATTATCCTTGTACTGTGACATCACATTATGCATATCCTTGTAGTATGACTCACAGTATGCATTATCCTTGTAGTGTGACATCACAGTTCGCATTATTCTTGTAGTGTGACATCACAGTATGCATTATCCTTGTAGTGTGACATCACAGTATGCATTATCCTTGTAGTTTGACATCACAGTTTGCATTATCCTTGTAGTGTGACATCTAAGTATGCATTATCCTTGTAGTGTGACATCACAGTTTGCATTATCCTTGTAGTGTGACATCACAGTTTGCATTATCCTTGTAGTGTGACATCACAGTATACATTATCCTTTCACTGTGACATCACAGTATGCATATCCTTGTTGTGTAACATCACAGTATGCATTATCCTTGTACTGTGACATCACATTATGCATATCCTTGTAGTATGACATCACAGTATGCATTATCCTTGTAGTGTGACATCACAGTTTGCATTATCCTTGCAGTGTGACATCTCAGTATGCATTATCCTTGCAGTGTGACATCTCAGTATGCATTATCCTTGTAGAGTGACATCACAGTATGCATTATCCTTGTGGTGTGACATCACAGTATACATTATCCTTGTAGTGTGACATCACAGTATGCATTATCCTTGTAGTGTGGCATCACAGTATGCATTATCCTTGTAGTGTGACATCAAAGTTTGCATTATCCTTGTAGTTTGACATCTCAGTATACATTATCCTTGTAGTGTGAATTCACAGTATGCATTATCCTTGTAGTGTGACATTACAGTATGTATTATCCTTGTAGTGTGACATTACAGTATGCATTATCCTTGCAGTCTGACATCACAGTATGCATTATCCCTGTAGTATGACATCTCAGTATGCATTATCCTTGTAGTGTGACATCACGGTATACATTATCATTGCAGTATGACATGTCAGTATGCAGAATCCTTGTAGTGTGAAATTATACTATGCATTTTCCTTGTAGTGTGACATTACACTATGCATTATCCTTGTAGTGTGACATTACACAATGCATTTTTCTTGTAGTGTGACATCTCAGTATGCATTATCCTTGTAGTGTGACATCACAGTTTGCATTATCCTATTATCCTTGTAGTGTGACATCTCAGTGTACATTATCCTTGTAGTGTGATATCACAGTATCCATTATCCTTGTAGTGTGACATCTCAGTGTGCAATATCCTTGTAGTGTGACATCACACTGTGCATTATCCTTGTAGTGTGACATCTCAGTATGCATTTTCCCTGTAGTGTGACATCACACTATGCATTATCCTTGTAGTGTGACATATCAGTATGCATTATCTTTGTAGTGTGACATCACACTATGCATTATCCTTGTAGTGTGACATTGCAGTTTGCATTATCCTTGTAGTGTGATATCACAGTATGCATTTTCCTTGTAGTGTGACATCACAGTATGCATTATCCTTGTAGTGTGACATCACAGTTTGCATTATCCTTGTAGTGCGACATCACAGTATGCACTATCCTTGTAGTGTGACATCACAGTTTGCATTATCCTTGTAGTGCGACATCACAGTATGCACTATCCTTGTAGTGTGACATCACAGTTTGCATTATCCTTGTAGTGTGACATCACAGCATGCATTATCCTTGTAGTGTGACATCACAGTACGCATTATCCTTGTAGTGTGACATCACAGTATGCATTATCCTTGTAGTTTGACATCACAGTTTGCATTATCCTTGTAGTGTGACATCTAAGTATGCATTATCCTTGTAATGTGACATCACAGTTTGCATTATCCTTGTAGTGTGACATCTCTGTATGCATTTTCCTTGTAGTGTGACATCACAGTTTGCATTATCCTTGTACTGTGACATCACAGTATACATTATCCTTGTACTGTGACATCACAGTATGCATATCCTTGTAGTGTGACATCACAGTATGCTTTATCCTTGTACTGTGACATCACATTATGCATATCCTTGTAGTATGACATCACAGTATGCATTATCCTTGTAGTGTGACATCACAGTATGCATTATCCTTGCAGTGTGACATCTCAGTATGCATTATCCTTGTAGAGTGACATCACAGTATGCATTATCCTTGTGGTGTGACAACACAGTATGCATTATCCTTGCAGTATGACATGTCAGTATGCTCTATCCATGTAGTGTGAAATTACACTATGCATTTTCCTTGTAGTGTGACATCACAGCATCCATTATACTTGTAGTGTGACATTACACTATGCATTATCTTTGTAGTGTGGCATCACAGTATGCATTATCCTTGTAGTGTGACATCACAGTATGCATTATCCATGTAGTGTGACATCACAGTATACATTATCCTTGTAGTGTGACATCACAGTTTGCATTATCCTTGTAGTGTGACATCAAAGTATGCACTATCCTTGTAGTGTGACATCACAGTTTGCATTATCCTTGTAGTTTGACATCACAGTATGCATTATCCTTTTAGTGTGACATCACAGTTTGCAATATCCTTGTAGTGCGACATCACAGTATGCACTATCCTTGTAGTGTGACATCACAGTTTGCATTATCCTTGTAGTGTGACATCACAGCATGCATTATCCTTGTAGTGTGACAGCACAGTACGCATTATCCTTGTAGTGTGACATCACAGTATGCATTATCTTTGTAGTTTGACATCACAGTTTGCATTATCCTTGTAGTGTGACATCTAAGTATGCATTATCCTTGTAGTGTGACATCACAGTTTGCATTATCCTTGTAGTGTGACATCACAGTTTGCATTATCCTTGCAGTATGACATGTCAGTATGCACTATCCTTGTAGTGTGAAATTACACTATGCATTATCCTAGTAGTGTGACATCACAGTATGCATTATCCTTGTAGTGTGACAATACACTATGCATTATCCTTGTAGTGTGTCATCACAGTATGCATTATCCTTGCAGTGTGACATTACACTATGCATTATCCTTGTTGTGTGACGTCACAGTATGCATTATTCTTGTAGTATGACATCAAAGTTTGCATTATCCTTGTAGTGTGACATCTCAGTATACATTATCCTTGTAGTGTGAATTCACAGTATGCATTATCCTTGTAGTGTGACATTACAGTATGTATTATCCTTGTAGTGTGACATTACAGTATGCATTATCCTTGCAGTCTGACATCACAGTATGCATTATCCCTGTAGTATGACATCTCAGTATGCATTATCCTTGTAGTGTGACATCACGGTATACATTATCATTGCAGTATGACAGGTCAGTATGCAGTATCCTTGTAGTGTGAAATTACACTATGCATTTTCCTTGTAGTGTGACATTACACTATGCATTATCCTTGTAGTGTGACATTACACTATGCATTTTTCTTGTAGTGTGACATCTCAGTTTGCATTATCCGTGTAGTGTGACATCCCAGTTTGCATTACCCTTGTAGTGTGACTTCTCAGTATGCATTATCCTTCTAGTGTGACATTACAGTATACATTATCCTTGTAGTGTGACATCTCAGTATACATTATCTTCGTAGTGTGACATTACAGTATGCATTATCCTTCTAGTGTCATTACAGTATGCATTATTCTTGTAGTGTGACATCTCAGTATGCATTATCCTTGTAGTGTGATATCACAGTATCCATTATCCTTGTAGTGTGACATCTCAGTGTGCAATATCCTTGTAGTGTGACATCACACTATGCATTATCCTTGTAGTGTGACATTACAGTATGCATTATCCTTGTAGTGACATATCAGTATGCATTATCTTTGTAGTGTGACATCACACTACGCATTATCCTTGTAGTGTGACATTGCAGTTTGCATTATCCTTGTAGTGTGATATCACAGTATGCATTATCCTTGTAGTGTGACATTTCAGTATGCATTTTCCTTGTAGTGTGACATCACAGTTTGCATTATCCTTGTAGTGTGACATCACATTATGCATATCCTTGTAGTGTGACATCACAGTATGCATTATCCTTGTAGTGTGACATCACAGTTTGCATTATCCTTGTAGTGTGACATCTCAGTATGCATTATCCTTGTAGTGTGACATCTCAGTTTGCATTATCCTTGTAGTGTGACATCACAGTATACATTATCCTTGTACTGTGACATCACAGTATGCATATCCTTGTAGTGTAACATCACAGTATGCATTATCCTTGTACTGTGACATCACAGTATGCATTATCCTTGTAGTGTGACATCACAGTATGCATTATCCTTGTAGTGTGACATCACAGTTTGCATTATTCTTGTAGTGTGACATCACAGTATGCATTATCCTTGCAGTGTGACATCTCAGTATGCATTATCCTTGTAGAGTGACATCACAGTATGCATTATCCTTGTGGTGTGACATCACAGTATACATTATCCTTGCAGTATGACATGTCAGTATGCTCTATCCATGTAGTGTGAAATTACACTATGCATTTTCCTTGTAGTGTGACATTACACTATGCATTATCCTTGTAGTGTGACATCTCAGTTTACATTATCCTTGTAGTGTGACATCTCAGTTTACATTATCCTTGTAGTGTGGCATCACAGTATGCATTATCCTTATAGTGTGACATCACAGTATGCATTATCCTTGTAGTGTGACAATACACTATGCATTATCCGTATAGTGTGACATCACAGTTTGCATTACCCTTGTAGTGTGACTTCTCAGTATGCACTATCCTTCTAGTGTGACATTACAGTATACATTATCCTTGTAGTGTGACATCACAGTTTGCAATATCCTTGTAGTGTGACATCTCAGTATACATTATCTTCGTAGTGTGACATTACAGTATGCATTATCCTTCTAGTGTGTCATTACAGTATGCATTATTCTTGTAGTGTGACATCTCAGTATGCATTATCCTTGTAGTGAGACATCACAGTTTGCATTATCCTTGTAGTGTGACATCTCAGTATACATTATCTTCGTAGTGTGACATTACAGTATGCATTATCCTTGTAGTGTGACATCACAGTACGCATTATCCTTGTAGTGTGACATCACAGTATGCATTATCCTTGCAGTGTGACATCACAGTTTGCATTATCCTTGTAGTGTGACATCACAGTTTGCATTATCCTTGCAGTATGACATGTCAGTATGCACTATCCTTGTAGTGTGAAATTACACTATGCATTATCCTAGTAGCATGACATCACAGTATGCATTATCCTTGTAGTGTGACAATACACTATGCATTATCCTTGTAGTGTGTCATCACAGTATGCATTATCCTTGTAGTGTGACATTACACTATGCATTATCCTTGTTGTGTGAATTCACAGTATGCATTATCCTTCTAGTGTGACATCACAGTTTGCATTATCCTATTATCCTTGTAGTGTGACATCTCAGTGTACATTATCCTTGTTGTGTGATATCACAGTGTACATTATCCTTGTAGTGTGACATCTCAGTGTGCAATATCCTTGTAGTGTGACATCACACTATGCATTATCCTTGTAGTGTGACATTACAGTATGCATTATCCTTGTAGTGTGACATATCAGTATGCATTATCTTTGTAGTGTGACATCACACTATGCATTATCCTTGTAGTGTGACATTGCAGTTTGCATTATCCTTGTAGTGTGATATCACAGTATGCATTATCCTTGTAGCATGACATTGCAATACGCATTATCCTTGTAGTGTGACATCACAGTTTGCATTATCCTTGTAGTGTGACATCTCAGTATGCATTTTCCTTGTAGTGTGACATCACAGTTTGCATTATCCTTGTAGTGTGACATCACAGTATACATTATCCTTGTACTCTGACATCACAGTATGCAGATCCTTGTAGCGTGACATCACAGTATGCATTATCCTTGTACTGTGACATCACATTATGCATATCCTTGTAGTGTGACATCACAGTATGCATTATCCTTGTAGTGTGACATCACAGATTGCATTATCCTTGAAGTGTGACATCTCAGTATGCATTTTCCTTGTAGTGTGACATCACAGTTTGCATTATCCTTGTACTGTGACATCACATTATGCACATCCTTGTAGTATGACATCACAGTATGCATTATCCTTGTGGTGTGACATCACAGTATACATTATCCTTGCACTATGACATATCAGTATGATCTATCCATGTAGTGTGAAATTACACTATGCATTTTCCTTGTAGTGTGACATCACAGCATCCATTATCCTTGTAGTGTGACATTACACTATGCATTATCCTTGTAGTGTGACATTACACTATGCATTATCCTTGTAGTGTGACATCACAGTTTGCATTATCCTTGTAGTGTGACATCTCAGTTTACATTATCCTTGTAGTGTGGCATCACAGTATGCATTATCCTTGTAGTGTGACATCACAGTATGCATTATCCATGTAGTGTGACATCACAGTATGCATTATCCTTGTAGTGTGACATCACAGTTTGCATTATCCTTGTAGTGTGACATCAAAGTATGCACTATCCTTGTAGTGTGACATCACAGTTTGCATTATCCTTGTAGTGCGACATCACAGTATGCACTATCCTTGTAGTGTGACATCACAGTTTGCATTATCCTTGTAGTGTGACATCACAGCATGCATTATTCTTGTAGTGTGACATCACAGTACGCATTATCCTTGTAGTGTGACATCACAGTATGCATTATCCTTGTAGTTTGACATCACAGTTTGCATTATCCTTGTAGTGTGACATCTAAGTATGCATTATCCTTGTAGTGTGACATCACAGTTTGCATTATCCTTGTAGTGTGACATCTCAGTATGCATTTTCCTTGTAGTGTGGCATCACAGTTTGCATTATCCTTGTAGTGTGATATCACAGTATACATTATCCTTGTACTGTGACATCACAGTATGCATATCCTTGAGGTGTAACATCACAGTATGCATTATCCTTGTAATGTGACATCACATTATGCATATCCTTGTAGTATGACATCACAGTATGCATTATCCTTGTAGTGTGACATCACAGTTTGCATTATTCTTGTAGTGTGACATCACAGTATGCATTATCCTTGCAGTGTGACATCTCAGTATGCATTATCCTTGTAAAGTGACATCACAGTATGCATTATCCTTGTGGTGTGACATCACAGTATACATTATCCTTGCAGTATGACATGTCAGTATGCTCTATCCATGTAGTGTGAAATTACACTATGCATTTTCCTTGTAGTGTGACATCACAGCATCCATTATACTTGTAGTCTGACATTACACTATGCATTATCCTTGTAGTGTGACATTACACTATGCATTATCCTTGTAGTGTGACATCACAGTTTGCATTATCCTTGTAGTGTGACATCTCAGTTTACATTATCCTTGTAGTGTGGCATCACAGTATGCATTATCCTTGTAGTGTGACATCACAGTATGCATTATCCATGTAGTGTGACATCACAGTATGCATTATCCTTGTAGTGTGACATCAAAGTATGCACTATCCTTGTAGTGTGACATCACAGTTTGCATTATCCTTGTAGTGTGACATCACAGTACGCATTATCCTTGTAGTGTGACATCACAGTATGCATTATCCTTGTAGTTTGACATCACAGTTTGCATTATCCTTGTAGTGTGACATCACAGTTTGCATTATCCTTGTAGTGTGACATCACAGTTTACATTATTCTTGTAGTGTGTCATCACAGTATGCATTATCCTTGTAGTGTGACATTACACTATGCATTATCCTTGTGTGACTTCACAGTATGCATTATTCTTGTAGTATGACATCAAAGTTTGCATTATCCTTGTAGTGTGACATCTCAGTATACATTATCCTTGTAGTGTGAATTCACAGTATGCATTATCCTTGTAGTGTGACATTACAGTATGTATTATCCTTGTAGTATGACATCTCAGTATGCATTATCCTTGTAGTGTGACATCACGGTATACATTATCATTGCAGTATGACATGTCAGTATGCAGTATCCTTGTAGTGTGAAATTACACTATGCATTATCCTTGTAGTGTGACATTACACTATGCATTTTTCTTGTAGTGTGACATCTCAGTATGCATTATCCTTGTAGTGTGATATCACAGTTTGCATTATCCGTGTAGTGTGACATCACAGTTTGCATTACCCTTGTAGTGTGTCTTCTCAGTATGCATTATCCTTCTAGTGTGACATTACAGTATGCATTATTCTTGTAGTGTGACATTACACTATGCATTATCCTTGTAGTGTGTCATCACAGTATGCATTATCCTTGTAGTATGACATGTCAGTATGCACTTTCCTTATAGTGTGAAATTACACTATGAATTATCCTTGTAGTGTGACATTACACTATGCATTATTCTTGTAGTGTGACATCACAGTTTGCATTATCCTTGTAGTGTGACATCTCAGTATACATTATCCTTGTAGTGTGGCATCACAGTATGCATTATCCTTGTAGTCTGACATCACAGTATGCATTATCCATGTAGTGTGACATCACAGTATGCATTATCCTTGTAGTGTGACATCACAGTTTGCATTATCCTTGTAGTGTGACATCACAGTATGCATTATCCTTGTAGTTTGACATCACAGTTTGCATTATCCTTGTAGTGCGACATCACAGTATGCACTATCCTTGTAGTGTGAAATCACAGTTTGCATTATCCTTGTAGTGCGACATCACAGTATGCACTATCCGTGTAGTGTGACATCACAGTTTGCATTATCCTTGTAGTGTGACATCACAGCATGCATTATCCTTGTAGTGTGACATCACAGTACGCATTATCCTTGTAGTTTGACATCACAGTATGCATTATCCTTGTAGTTTGACATCACAGTTTGCATTATCCTTGTAGTGTGACATCTAAGTATGTATTATCCTTGTAGTGTGACATCACAGTTTGCATTATTCTTGTAGTGTGACATCACAGTTTGCATTATCCTTGCAGTATGACATGTCAGTATGCACTATCCTTGTAGTGTGAAATTACACTATGCATTATCCTAGTAGTGTGACATCACAGTATGCATTATCCTTGTAGTGTGACAATACACTATGCATTATCCTTGTAGTGTGTCATCACAGTATGCATTATCCTTGTAGTGTGACATTACACTATGCATTATTCTTGTTGTGTGATGTCACAGTATGCATTATCCTTGTAGTGTGACATCTCAGTATACATTATCCTTCTAGTGTTAATTCACAGTATGCATTATCCTTGTAGTGTGACATTACAGTATGTATTATCCTTGTAGTGTGACATCTCAGTATGCATTATCCTTGCAGTCTGACATCACAGTTTGCATTATCCTTGTAGTGTGACATCACAGTATGCATTATCCTTGTAGTGTGACATTACACTATGCATTATCCTTGTAGTGTGACATTACACTATGCATTTTTCTTGTAGTGTGACATCTCACTATGCATTATCCTTGTAGTGTGACATTACAGTATGCATTATCCTTGTAGTGTGACATATCAGTATGCATTATCTTTGTAGTGTGACATCACACTATGCATTATCCTTGTAGTGTGACATCGCAGTTTGCATTATCCTTGTAGTGTGACATCTCAGTATGCATTATCCTTGTAGCATGACATTGCAATACGCATTATCCTTGTAGTGTGACATCAGTTTGCATTATCCTTGTAGTGTGACATCTCAGTATGCATTTTCCTTGTAATGTGACATCACAGTTTGCATTATCCTTGTAGTGTGACATCACAGTATACATTATCCTTGTACTCTGACATCACAGTATGCAGATCCTTGTAGCGTGACATCACAGTGTGCATTATCCTTGTACTGTGACATCACATTATGCATATCCTTGTAGTGTGACATCACAGTATGCATTATCCTTGTAGTGTGACATCACAGTTTGCATTATCCTTGTAGTGTGACATCTCAGTATGCATTTTCCTTGTAGTGTGACATCACAGTTTGCATTATCCTTGTAGTGTGACATCACAGTATACATTATCCTTGTACTTTGAAATCACATTATGCATATCCTTGTAGTATGACATCACAGTATGCGTTATCCTTGTGGTGTGACATCACAGTATACATTATCCTTGCAGTATGACATGCCAGTATGCTCTATCCATGTAGTGTGAAATTACACTATGCATTTTCCTTGTAGTGTGACATCACAGCATCCATTATACTTGTAGTCTGACATTACACTATGCATTATCCTTGTAGTGTGACATTACACTATGCATTATCCTTGTAGTGTGGCATCACAGTATGCATTATCCTTGTAGTGTGACATCACAGTATGCATTATCCATGTAGTGTGACATTACAGTATGCATTATCTTTGTAGTGTGACATCACATTATGCATATCCTTGTAGTATGACATCACAGTATGCATATCCTTGTAGTGTAACATCACAGTATGCATTATCCTTGTAGTGTGACATCACAGTATGCATTATCCTTGTAGTGTGACATCACAGTTTGCATTATTCTTGTAGTGTGACATCACAGTATGCATTATCCTTGCAGTGTGACATCTCAGTATGCATTATCCTTGTAGAGTGACATCACAGTATGCATTATCCTTGTGGTGTGACATCACAGTATACATTATCCTTGCAGTATGATATGTCAGTATGCTCTATCCATGTAGTGTGAAATTACACTATGCATTTTCCTTGTAGTGTGACATCACAGCATCCATTATACTTGTAGTCTGACATTCCACTATGCATTATTCTTGTAGTGTGACATTACACTATGCATTATCCTTGTATTGTGACATCACAGTTTGCATTATCCTTGTAGTGTGACATCACAGCATGCATTATCCTTGTAGTGTGACATCACAGTACGCATTATCCTTGTAGTGTGACATCACAGTATGCATTATCCTTGTAGTTTGACATCACAGTTTGCATTATCCTTGTAGTGTGACATCTAAGTATGCATTATCCTTGTAGTGTGACATCACAGTTTGCATTATCCTTGTAGTGTGACATCTCTGTATGCATTTTCCTTGTAGTGTGACATCACAGTTTGCATTATCCTTGTACTGTGACATCACAGTATACATTATCCTTGTACTGTGACATCACAGTATGCATATCCTTGTAGTGTGACATCACAGTATGCTTTATCCTTGTACTGTGACATCACATTATGCATATCCTTGTAGTATGACATCACAGTATGCATTATCCTTGTAGTGTGACATCACAGTATGCATTATCCTTGCAGTGTGACATCTCAGTATGCATTATCCTTGTAGAGTGACATCACAGTATGCATTATCCTTGTGGTGTGACATCACAGTATGCATTATCCTTGCAGTATGACATGTCAGTATGCTCTATCCATGTAGTGTGAAATTACACTATGCATTTTCCTTGTAGTGTGACATCACAGCATCCATTATACTTGTAGTGTGACATTACACTATGCATTATCTTTGTAGTGTGGCATCACAGTATGCATTATCCTTGTAGTGTGACATCACAGTATGCATTATCCATGTAGTGTGACATCACAGTATACATTATCCTTGTAATGTGACATCACAGCTTGCATTATCCTTGTAGTGTGACATCAAAGTATGCACTATCCTTGTAGTGTGACATCACAGTTTGCATTATCCTTGTAGTTTGACATCACAGTATGCATTATCCTTTTAGTGTGACATCACAGTTTGCAATATCCTTGTAGTGCGACATCACAGTATGCACTATCCTTGTAGTGTGACATCACAGTTTGCATTATCCTTGTAGTGTGACATCACAGCATGCATTATCCTTGTAGTGTGACAGCACAGTACGCATTATCCTTGTAGTGTGACATCACAGTATGCATTATCTTTGTAGTTTGACATCACAGTTTGCATTATCCTTGTAGTGTGACATCTAAGTATGCATTATCCTTGTAGTGTGACATCACAGTTTGCATTATCCTTGTAGTGTGACATCACAGTTTGCATTATCCTTGCAGTATGACATGTCAGTATGCACTATCCTTGTAGTGTGAAATTACACTATGCATTATCCTAGTAGTGTGACATCGCAGTATGCATTATCCTTGTAGTGTGACAATACACTATGCATTATCCTTGTAGTGTGTCATCACAGTATGCATTATCCTTGCAGTGTGACATTATACTATGCATTATCCTTGTTGTGTGACGTCACAGTATGCATTATTCTTGTAGTATGACATCAAAGTTTGCATTATCCTTGTAGTGTGACATCTCAGTATACATTATCCTTGTAGTGTGAATTCACAGTATGCATTATCCTTGTAGTGTGACATTACAGTATGTATTATCCTTGTAGTGTGACATTACAGTATGCATTATCCTTGCAGTCTGACATCACAGTATGCATTATCCCTGTAGTATGACATCTCAGTATGCATTATCCTTGTAGTGTGACATCACGGTATACATTATCATTGCAGTATGACAGGTCAGTATGCAGTATCCTTGTAGTGTGAAATTACACTATGCATTTTCCTTGTAGTGTGACATTACACTATGCATTATCCTTGTAGTGTGACATTACACTATGCATTTTTCTTGTAGTGTGACATCTCAGTTTGCATTATCCGTGTAGTGTGACATCCCAGTTTGCATTACCCTTGTAGTGTGACTTCTCAGTATGCATTATCCTTCTAGTGTGACATTACAGTATACATTATCCTTGTAGTGTGACATCTCAGTATACATTATCTTCGTAGTGTGACATTACAGTATGCATTATCCTTCTAGTGTCATTACAGTATGCATTATTCTTGTAGTGTGACATCTCAGTATGCATTATCCTTGTAGTGTGATATCACAGTATCCATTATCCTTGTAGTGTGACATCTCAGTGTGCAATATCCTTGTAGTGTGACATCACACTATGCATTATCCTTGTAGTGTGACATTACAGTATGCATTATCCTTGTAGTGACATATCAGTATGCATTATCTTTGTAGTGTGACATCACACTATGCATTATCCTTGTAGTGTGACATTGCAGTTTGCATTATCCTTGTAGTGTGATATCACAGTATGCATTATCCTTGTAGTGTGACATTTCAGTATGCATTTTCCTTGTAGTGTGACATCACAGTTTGCATTATCCTTGTAGTGTGACATCACATTATGCATATCCTTGTAGTGTGACATCACAGTATGCATTATCCTTGTAGTGTGACATCACAGTTTGCATTATCCTTGTAGTGTGACATCTCAGTATGCATTATCCTTGTAGTGTGACATCTCAGTTTGCATTATCCTTGTAGTGTGACATCACAGTATACATTATCCTTGTACTGTGACATCACAGTATGCATATCCTTGTAGTGTAACATCACAGTATGCATTATCCTTGTACTGTGACATCACAGTATGCATTATCCTTGTAGTGTGACATCACAGTATGCATTATCCTTGTAGTGTGACATCACAGTTTGCATTATTCTTGTAGTGTGACATCACAGTATGCATTATCCTTGCAGTGTGACATCTCAGTATGCATTATCCTTGTAGAGTGACATCACAGTATGCATTATCCTTGTGGTGTGACATCACAGTATACATTATCCTTGCAGTATGACATGTCAGTATGCTCTATCCATGTAGTGTGAAATTACACTATGCATTTTCCTTGTAGTGTGACATCACAGCATCCATTATACTTGTAGTCTGACATTACACTATGCATTATCCTTGTAGTGTGACATTACACTATGCATTATCCTTGTAGTGTGACATCTCAGTTTACATTATCCTTGTAGTGTGACATCTCAGTTTACATTATCCTTGTAGTGTGGCATCACAGTATGCATTATCCTTGTAGTGTGACATCACAGTATGCATTATCCTTGTAGTGTGACAATACACTATGCATTATCCGTGTAGTGTGACATCACAGTTTGCATTACCCTTGTAGTGTGACTTCTCAGTATGCACTATCCTTCTAGTGTGACATTACAGTATACAATATCCTTGTAGTGTGACATCACAGTTTGCAATATCCTTGTAGTGTGACATCTCAGTATACATTATCTTCGTAGTGTGACATTACAGTATGCATTATCCTTCTAGTGTGTCATTACAGTATGCATTATTCTTGTAGTGTGACATCTCAGTATGCATTATCCTTGTAGTGAGACATCACAGTTTGCATTATCCTTGTAGTGTGACATCTCAGTATACATTATCTTCGTAGTGTGACATTACAGTATGCATTATCCTTGTAGTGTGACATCACAGTACGCATTATCCTTGTAGTGTGACATCACAGTATGCATTATCCTTGCAGTGTGACATCACAGTTTGCATTATCCTTGTAGTGTGACATCACAGTTTGCATTATCCTTGCAGTATGACATGTCAGTATGCACTATCCTTGTAGTGTGAAATTACACTATGCATTATCCTAGTAGTATGACATCACAGTATGCATTATCCTTGTAGTGTGACAATACACTATGCATTATCCTTGTAGTGTGTCATCACAGTATGCATTATCCTTGTAGTGTGACATTACACTATGCATTATCCTTGTTGTGTGAATTCACAGTATGCATTATCCTTCTAGTGTGACATCACAGTTTGCATTATCCTATTATCCTTGTAGTGTGACATCTCAGTGTACATTATCCTTGTAGTGTGATATCACAGTGTACATTATCCTTGTAGTGTGACATCTCAGTGTGCAATATCCTTGTAGTGTGACATCACACTATGCATTATCCTTGTAGTGTGACATTACAGTATGCATTATCCTTGTAGTGTGACATATCAGTATGCATTATCTTTGTAGTGTGACATCACACTATGCATTATCCTTGTAGTGTGACATTGCAGTTTGCATTATCCTTGTAGTGTGATATCACAGTATGCATTATCCTTGTAGCATGACATTGCAATACGCATTATCCTTGTAGTGTGACATCACAGTTTGCATTATCCTTGTAGTGTGACATCTCAGTATGCATTTTCCTTGTAGTGTGACATCACAGTTTGCATTATCCTTGTAGTGTGACATCACAGTATACATTATCCTTGTACTCTGACATCACAGTATGCAGATCCTTGTAGCGTGACATCACAGTATGCATTATCCTTGTACTGTGACATCACATTATGCATATCCTTGTAGTGTGACATCACAGTATGCATTATCCTTGTAGTGTGACATCACAGATTGCATTATCCTTGAAGTGTGACATCTCAGTATGCATTTTCCTTGTAGTGTGACATCACAGTTTGCATTATCCTTGTACTGTGACATCACATTATGCACATCCTTGTAGTATGACATCACAGTATGCATTATCCTTGTGGTGTGACATCACAGTATACATTATCCTTGCACTATGACATATCAGTATGATCTATCCATGTAGTGTGAAATTACACTATGCATTTTCCTTGTAGTGTGACATCACAGCATCCATTATCCTTGTAGTGTGACATTACACTATGCATTATCCTTGTAGTGTGACATTACACTATGCATTATCCTTGTAGTGTGACATCTCAGTTTACATTATCCTTGTAGTGTGGCATCACAGTATGCATTATCCTTGTAGTGTGACATCACAGTATGCATTATCCTTGTAGTGTGACATCACAGTTTGCATTATCCTTGTAGTGTGACATCAAAGTATGCACTATCCTTGTAGTGTGACATCACAGTTTGCATTATCCTTGTAGTGCGACATCACAGTATGCACTATCCTTGTAGTGTGACATCACAGTTTGAATTATCCTTGTAGTGTGACATCACAGCATGCATTATTCTTGTAGTGTGACATCACAGTACGCATTATCCTTGTAGTGTGACATGACAGTATGCATTATCCTTGTAGTTTGACATCACAGTTTGCATTATCCTTGTAGTGTGACATCTAAGTATGCATTATCCTTGTAGTGTGACATCACAGTTTGCATTATCCTTGTAGTGTGACATCTCAGTATGCATTTTCCTTGTAGTGTGACATCACAGTTTGCATTATCCTTGTAGTGTGATATCACAGTATACATTATCCTTGTACTGTGACATCACAGTATGCATATCCTTGAGGTGTAACATCACAGTATGCATTATCCTTGTACTGTGACATCACATTATGCATATCCTTGTAGTATGACATCACAGTATGCATTATCCTTGTAGTGTGACATCACAGTTTGCATTATTCTTGTAGTGTGACATCACAGTATGCATTATCCTTGCAGTGTGACATCTCAGTATGCATTATCCTTGTAAAGTGACATCACAGTATGCATTATCCTTGTGGTGTGACATCACAGTATACATTATCCTTGCAGTATGACATGTCAGTATGCTCTATCCATGTAGTGTGAAATTACACTATGCATTTTCCTTGTAGTGTGACATCACAGCATCCATTATACTTGTAGTCTGACATTACACTATGCATTATCCTTGTAGTGTGACATTACACTATGCATTATCCTTGTAGTGTGACATCACAGTTTGCATTATCCTTGTAGTGTGACATCTCAGTTTACATTATCCTTGTAGTGTGGCATCACAGTATGCATTATCCTTGTAGTGTGACATCACAGTATGCATTATCCATGTAGTGTGACATCACAGTATGCATTATCCTTGTAGTGTGACATCAAAGTATGCACTATCCTTGTAGTGTGAAATCACAGTTTGCATTATCCTTGTAGTGTGACATCACAGCATGCATTATCCTTGTAGTGTGACATCACAGTACGCATTATCCTTGTAGTGTGACATCACAGTATGCATTATCCTTGTAGTTTGACATCACAGTTTGCATTATCCTTGTAGTGTGACATCACAGTTTGCATTATCCTTGTAGTGTGACATCACAGTTTACATTATCCTTGTAGTGTGTCATCACAGTATGCATTATCCTTGTAGTGTGACATTACACTATGCATTATCCTTGTGTGACTTCACAGTATGCATTATTCTTGTAGTATGACATCAAAGTTTGCATTATCCTTGTAGTGTGACATCTCAGTATACATTATCCTTGTAGTGTGAATTCACAGTATGCATTATCCTTGTAGTGTGACATTACAGTATGTATTATCCTTGTAGTATGACATCTCAGTATGCATTATCCTTGTAGTGTGACATCACGGTATACATTATCATTGCAGTATGACATGTCAGTATGCAGTATCCTTGTAGTGTGAAATTACACTATGCATTATCCTTGTAGTGTGACATTACACTATGCATTTTTCTTGTAGTGTGACATCTCAGTATGCATTATCCTTGTAGTGTGATATCACAGTTTGCATTATCCGTGTAGTGTGACATCACAGTTTGCATTACCCTTGTAGTGTGTCTTCTCAGTATGCATTATCCTTCTAGTGTGACATTACAGTATGCATTATTCTTGTAGTGTGACATTACACTATGCATTATCCTTGTAGTGTGTCATCACAGTATGCATTATCCTTGTAGTATGACATGTCAGTATGCACTTTCCTTATAGTGTGAAATTACACTATGAATTATCCTTGTAGTGTGACATTACACTATGCATTATTCTTGTAGTGTGACATCACAGTTTGCATTATCCTTGTAGTGTGACATCTCAGTATACATTATCCTTGTAGTGTGGCATCACAGTATGCATTATCCTTGTAGTCTGACATCACAGTATGCATTATCCATGTAGTGTGACATCATAGTATGCATTATCCTTGTAGTGTGACATCACAGTTTGCATTATCCTTGTAGTGTGACATCACAGTATGCATTATCCTTGTAGTTTGACATCACAGTTTGCATTATCCTTGTAGTGCGACATCACAGTATGCACTATCCTTGTAGTGTGAAATCACAGTTTGCATTATCCTTGTAGTGCGACATCACAGTATGCACTATCCGTGTAGTGTGACATCACAGTTTGCATTATCCTTATAGTGTGACATCACAGCATGCATTATCCTTGTAGTGTGACATCACAGTACGCATTATCCTTGTAGTTTGACATCACAGTATGCATTATCCTTGTAGTTTGACATCACAGTTTGCATTATCCTTGTAGTGTGACATCTAAGTATGCATTATCCTTGTAGTGTGACATCACAGTTTGCATTATTCTTGTAGTGTGACATCACAGTTTGCATTATCCTTGCAGTATGACATGTCAGTATGCACTATCCTTGTAGTGTGAAATTACACTATGCATTATCCTAGTAGTGTGACATCACAGTATGCATTATCCTTGTAGTGTGACAATACACTATGCATTATCCTTGTAGTGTGTCATCACAGTATGCATTATCCTTGTAGTGTGACATTACACTATGCATTATTCTTGTTGTGTGATGTCACAGTATGCATTATCCTTGTAGTGTGACATCTCAGTATACATTATCCTTCTAGTGTTAATTCACAGTATGCATTATCCTTGTAGTGTGACATTACAGTATGTATTATCCTTGTAGTGTGACATCTCAGTATGCATTATCCTTGCAGTCTGACATCACAGTTTGCATTATCCTTGTAGTGTGACATCACAGCATGCATTATCCTTGTAGTGTGACATTACACTATGCATTATCCTTGTAGTGTGACATTACACTATGCATTTTTCTTGTAGTGTGACATCTCACTATGCATTATCCTTGTAGTGTGACATTACAGTATGCATTATCCTTGTAGCACACTACAAGGATAATGCATACTGTAATGTCACACTACAAGGATAATGCATAGTGAGATGTCACACTACAAGAAAAATGCATAGTGTAATGTCACACTACAAGGATAATGCATAGTGTAATGTCACACTACAAGGATAATGCATGCTGTGATGTCACACTACATATCAGTATGCATTATCTTTGTAGTGTGACATCACACTATGCATTATCCTTGTAGTGTGACATCGCAGTTTGCATTATCCTTGTAGTGTGACATCTCAGTATGCATTATCCTTGTAGCATGACATTGCAATACGCATTATCCTTGTAGTGTGACATCAGTTTGCATTATCCTTGTAGTGTGACATCTCAGTATGCATTTTCCTTGTAATGTGACATCACAGTTTGCATTATCCTTGTAGTGTGACATCACAGTATACATTATCCTTGTACTCTGACATCACAGTATGCAGATCCTTGTAGCGTGACATCACAGTGTGCATTATCCTTGTACTGTGACATCACATTATGCATATCCTTGTAGTGTGACATCACAGTATGCATTATCCTTGTAGTGTGACATCACAGTTTGCATTATCCTTGTAGTGTGACATCTCAGTATGCATTTTCCTTGTAGTGTGACATCACAGTTTGCATTATCCTTGTAGTGTGACATCACAGTATACATTATCCTTGTACTTTGAAATCACATTATGCATATCCTTGTAGTATGACATCACAGTATGCGTTATCCTTGTGGTGTGACATCACAGTATACATTATCCTTGCAGTATGACATGCCAGTATGCTCTATCCATGTAGTGTGAAATTACACTATGCATTTTCCTTGTAGTGTGACATCACAGCATCCATTATACTTGTAGTCTGACATTACACTATGCATTATCCTTGTAGTGTGACATTACACTATGCATTATCCTTGTAGTGTGGCATCACAGTATGCATTATCCTTGTAGTGTGACATCACAGTATGCATTATCCATGTAGTGTGACATTACAGTATGCATTATCTTTGTAGTGTGACATCACATTATGCATATCCTTGTAGTATGACATCACAGTATGCATATCCTTGTAGTGTAACATCACAGTATGCATTATCCTTGTACTGTGACATCACAGTATGCATTATCCTTGTAGTGTGACATCACAGTATGCATTATCCTTGTAGTGTGACATCACAGTTTGCATTATTCTTGTAGTGTGACATCACAGTATGCATTATCCTTGCAGTGTGACATCTCAGTATGCATTATCCTTGTAGAGTGACATCACAGTATGCATTATCCTTGTGGTGTGACATCACAGTATACATTATCCTTGCAGTATGACATGTCAGTATGCTCTATCCATGTAGTGTGAAATTACACTATGCATTTTCCTTGTAGTGTGACATCACAGCATCCATTATACTTGTAGTCTGACATTCCACTATGCATTATTCTTGTAGTGTGACATTACACTATGCATTATCCTTGTATTGTGACATCACAGTTTGCATTATCCTTGTAGTGTGACATCTCAGTATGCATTATCCTTGCAGTGTGACATCAGAGTTTGCATTATCCTTGTAGTGTGACATCACAGTATGCATTATCCTTGTAGTGTGACATTACACTACGCATTATCCTTGTAGTATGACATCTCAGTATGCATTATCCTTGTAGTGTGACATCACGGTATACATTATCATTGCAGTATGACATGTCAGTATGCAGTATCCTTGTAGTGTGAAATTACACTATGCATTTTCCTTGTAGTGTGACATTACAGTATGCATTATCCTTGTAGTGTGACATTACACTATGCATTTTTCTTGTAGTGTGACATCTCAGTATGCATTATCCTTGTAGTGTGACATCACAGTTTGCATTATCCTATTATCCTTGTAGTGTGACATCTCAGTGTACATTATCCTTGTAGTGTGATATCACAGTATGCATTATCCATGTAGTGTGACATCACGTTATGCATTATCTTTGTAGTGTGACATCACACTATGCATTATCCTTGTAGTGTGACATCGCAATTTGCATTATCCTTGTAGTGTGATATCACAGTATGCATTATCCTTGTAGCATGACATTACAATACGCATTATCCTTGTACTGTGACATCACAGTTTGCATTATCCTTGTAGTGTAACATCACAGTATGCATTATCCTTCTACTGTGACATCACATTATGCATATCCTCGTAGTGTGACATCACAGTATGCATTATCCTTGTAGTGACATCAGTTTGCATTATCCTTGTAGTGTGACATCTCAGTATGCATTATCCTTGTAGTGTGATATCTCAGTATGCATTTTCCTTGTAGTGTGACATCACAGTTTGCATTATCCTTGTAGTGTGACATCACAGTATACATTATCCTTGTACAGTGACATCACAGTATGCATATCCTTGTAGTGTGACATCACAGTATGCATTATCCTTGTACTGTGACATCACATTATGCATATCCTTGTAGTGTGACATCACAGTTTGCATTATTCTTGTAGTGTGACATCACAGTATGCATTATCCTTGCAGTGTGACATCTCAGTATGCATTATCTTTGTAGGGTGACATCACAGTATGCATTATCCTTGTGGTGTGACATCACAGTATACATTATCCTTGCAGTATGACATGTCAGTATGCTCTATCCTTGTAGTGTGAAATTATACTATGCATTTTCCTTGTAGTGTGACATCACAGTATGCATTATCCTTGTAGTATGACATTACACTATGCATTATCCTTGTATTGTGACATCAAAGTTTGCATTATCCTTGTAGTGTGACATCTCAGTATGAATTATCCTTGCAGTGTGACATCAGAGTTTGCATTATCCTTGTAGTGTGACATCACAGTATGCATTATCCTTGTAGTGTGACATTACACTATGCATTATCCTTGTAGTGTGACATCACAGTATGCATTATCCATGCAGTGTGACATCACAGTATCATAGAATCATAGAATCGTAGAGTTGGAAGGGACCTCCTGGGCCATCTGGTCCAACCCCCTGCTCAAAGCAGGATTCGCTAAATCATCCCAGTTAGATGTCTGTCCAGCCTCTGTTTGAAGACTTCCATTGAAGGAGAACTCACCACTTCTCGTGGCAGCCTGTTCCACTCATTGATCACTCTAACTGTCAAAAAGTTTTTTCTAATATCTAATCTGTGTCTCCTCCCATTCAGCTTCATCCCATTGCTTCTAGTCTTTCCTTGTGCAAATGAGAATAAAGTTGATCCTTCTACAATGTGACAGCCCTTTAGATATTTGTAGACAGCTATTAAGTCTCCTCTCAGTCTTCTCTTTTGCAAACTAAACATTCCCAAATCCTGCAACCTTTCCTCATAAGACAGGGTTTGCAGACCGGTCACCATTCTGGTCGCTCTTTTCTGAACTTGCTCCAGTTTGTTGATGTCTTTTTTAAAATGTGGTGCCCAAAATTGGACACAATATTCCAGATGAGGTCTGACCAAAGAGGAGTAGAGGGAAATAATTACTTCACGTGATCTAGACTGTATGCTTCTGTTAATACATCCTAGAATTGCATTTGCCTTTTTTGCTGCTGCATCACACTGTTGACTCATATTCAGTCTGTGATCTATTAGTATACCCAAGTCTTTTTCACATGTGCTGTCACTTAGCCCTATTCCTCCCATTCTATATATGCTTTTTTCATTTTTATTGCCCAGATGTAGTACTTTGCATTTCTCCCTGTTAAAAACCATTCTGTTAGTTGCTGCCCACTTCTCCAGTTTATTTAAATCTTTTTGAATCCTCTCTCTCTCTTCTCTAGTATTAGCTATCCCTCCTAGCTTTGTGTCATCAGCAAATTTAATCAGTTTACCCTCAATTCCTTCATCTAAATCGTTGATAAAGATGTTGAACAATACAGGGCCCAGGACAGAGCCCTGTGGTACCCCACTTGAGACATTCTTCCAACTGGATGTGCAGCCATTTACGACCACTCTTTGGGTCCGATCACTAAGCCAGTTATGAATCCACCTAACAGTTTCCTTGTCCATTCCATACTTAGTCATTTTTTCAATAAGGATTGTATGAGAGACTTTGTCAAATGCTTTGCTGAAGTCAAGATATACTATATCTACAGCATTTCCTTGATCCACCCAATCAGTAATACCATCATAGAAGGAAATTAAATTAGTCTGACATGACTTATTAGTTAGAAACCCATGCTGACTCTGTTTAATCACTTCATTCTTATCCAGGTATTGACATACATGTTGTTTAATAATTTGTTCAAAGATCTTTCCTGGTATAGAAGTCAGACTCACCGGCCTATAGTTGCCTGGGTCCACCTTCTTCCCCTTTTTGAAGATAGGAACAACATTTGCTCTTCTCCAGTCTTCTGGCACTTCTCCTGTTCTCCAAGAATTTTCAAAGATTATGGAGAGGGGTTCAAAAATTTCTTCTGCTATCTCCTTCAGTACTCTGGGGTGTAATTCATCTGGACCTGGAGACTTGAATACATTTAGGTTAGCTAAGTGTTTCCTCACTATCTTTCTGTTTATAGATATCCTGGATTCTTCTATTCCCTTAATAGGACAGTGAATAACAGTATGCATTATCCTTGTAGTGTGACATCACAGTTTGCATTATCCTTGTAGTGTGACAGTACAGTATGTATTATCCTTGTTGTGTGACATCAGTTTGCATTATCTTTGTAGTGTGACATCACACAATGCATTATCCTTGTAGTGTGACATCACACTATGCATTATCCTTGTAGTGTGACATTACAGTATGCATTATCCTTGTAGTGTGACATCGCAGTTTGCATTATCCTTGTAGTGTGATATCACAGTATGCATTATCCTTGTAGCATGACATTACAATACGCATTATCCTTGTAGTGTGACATCTCAGTATGCATTTTCCTTGTAGTGTGACATCACAGTATGCATTATCCTTGTAGTGTGACATTACACTATGCATTATCCTTGTAGTGTGACATTACACTATGCATTATCCTTGTAGTGTGACATTACACTATGCATTATCCTTGTAGTGTGACATTACACTATGCATTATCCTTGTAGTGTGACATCACAGTATGCATTATCCATGCAGTGTGACATCACACTGTGCATTATCCTTGTAGTGTGACATCGTAGTTTGCATTATCCTTGTAGTGTGATATCACAGTATGCATTATCCTTGTATTGTGACATCACAGTTTGCATTATCCTTGTAGTGTGACATCTCAGTATGCATTTTCCTTGTAGTGTGACATCACGGTTTGCATTATCCTTGTAGTGTGACATTACACTATGCATTATCCTTGTAGTGTGACATTACACTATGCATTATCCTTGTAGTGTGACATTACACTATGCATTATCCTTGTAGTGTGACATTACACTATGCATTATCCTTGTAGTGTGACATTACACTATGCATTATCCTTGTAGTGTGACATCACAGTATGCAGTGTGACATCACAGTATGCATTATCCTTGTTGTGTGACATCACAGTTTGCATTATGCTTGTAGTTTGACATCACAGCATGCATTATCCTTGTAGTGTGACATCACACTACACATTATCCTTGTAGTGTGACATCTCAATATGCATTATCCTTGTAGTGTGACATCACAGTATGCATTATCCTTGTAGTTTGACATCAGTTTGCATTATCCCTATAGTGTGACATGAAAGTTTGCATTATCCTTGTAGAGTGACATCACAGTATGCATTATCCTTGTTGTGTGACATCACAGTTTGCATTATCCTTGTAGTATGACATCACAATTTTCATTATCCTTGTAGTCCGACATCACAGTATGCATTATCCTTGTAGTGTGAGATGCACAGCTTGCATTATCCTTGTAGTGTGACATCAAATTATGCATTATCCTTGTAGTTTGACATCATAGTTTCCATTATACTTTTAGTTTGACAGCACATTTTGCATTATCCTTGTAGTGTGACATCACAGTATGCATTATCCTTGTAGTTTGATATCAGTTTGCATTATCCTTGTAGTTTGACATCACACTATGCATTATCCTTGTAGTATGACATTACAGTATGCATTATCCTTGTAGTGTGACATCTCAGTATGCAATATCCTAGTAGTATGACATTACAGTATGCATTATCCTTGCAGTGTGACATCACAGTATGCATTATCCGTGTAGTGTGACATCACAGTTTGCATTATCCTTGTAGTGTGACATCTCAGTATGCAATATCCGTGTAGTGTGACATCACACTATGCATTATCCTTGTAGTGTGACATCTCAGTATGCATTATCTTTGTAGTGTGACATCTCAGTATGCATTATCCTTGTAGTTTGACATCATAGTTTGCATTATCCTTGTAGTTTGATATCACAGTTTGCATTATCCTTGTAGTGTGACATCACAGTATGCATTATCCTTGTATTTTGACATCAGTTTGCATTATCCTTGTAGTTTGACATCACAGTTTGCATTTTCCTTGAAGTGTGACATCACAGTATGCATTATCCTTGTAGTGTGACATCACAGTGTGCATTATCCTTGTAGTGAGACATCAAAGTATGCATTATCCTTGTAGTGTGACATCACACTATGCATTATCCTTGTAGTGTGATATCACAGTATGCATTATCCTTGTAGCATGACATTACAATACGCATTATCCTTGTAGTGTGACATCACAGTTTGCATTATCCTTGTAGTGTGACATCTCAGTATGCATTATCCTTGTAGTTTGACATCTCAGTATACATTATCATTGTAGTGTGATATCACAGTATGCATTATCCTTGTAGCATGACATTACAATACGCATTATCCTTGTAGTGTGACATCACAGTTTGCATTATCCTTGCAGAATGACATGTCAGTATGCACTATCCTTGTAGTGTGAAATTACACTATGCATTATCCTAGTAGTGTGACATCACAGTATGCATTATCCTTGTAGTGTGACAATACACTATGCATTATCCTTGTAGTGTGTCATCACAGTATGCATTATCTTTGTAGTGTGACATTACACTATATGCATTATCCTTGTAGTGTGACATTACAGTATGCATTATCCTTGCAGTCTGACATCACAGTATGCATTATCCCTGTAGTATGACATATCAGTATGCATTATCCTTGTAGTGTGACATCACGGTATACATTATCATTGCAGTATGACATGTCAGTATGCAGTATCCTTGTAGTGTGAAATTACACTCTGCTTTATTCTTGTAGTGTGACATCTCAGTGTACATTATCCTTGTAGTGTGATATCACAGTATCCATTATCCTTGTAGTGTGACATCTCAGTGTGCAATATCCTTGTAGTGTGACATCACACTATTCATTATCCTTGTAGTGTGACATTACAGTATGCATTATCCTTGTAGTGTGACATATCAGTATGCATTATCTTTGTAGTGTGACATCACACTATGCATTATCCTTGTAGTGTGACATCGCAGTTTGCATTATCCTTGTAGTGTGATATCACAGTATGCATTATCCTTGTAGCATGACATTGCAATACGCATTATCCTTGTAGTGTGACATCACAGTTTGCATTATCCTTGTAGTGTGACATCTCAGTATGCATTTTCCTTGTAGTGTGACATCACAGTTTGCATTATCCTTGTAGTGTGACATCACAGTTTGCATTTTCCTTGTACTCTGACATCACAGTATGCAGATCCTTGTAGTGTGACATCACAGTATGCATTATCCTTGTACTGTGACATCACATTATGCATATCCTTGTAGTGTGACATCACAGTATGCATTATCCTTGTAGTGTGCCATCACAGTTTGCATTATCCTTGTAGTGTGACATCTCAGTATGCTTTTTCCTTGTACTGTGATATCACAGTATGCATATCCTTGTAGTGTAACATCACAGTATGCATTATCCTTGTACTGTGACATCACATTATACATATCCTTGTAGTATGACATCACAGTTTGCATTATTCTTCTAGTGTGACATCACAGTATGCATTATCCTTGTGGTGTGACATCACAGTATGCATTATCCTAGCAGTATGACATGTCAGTATGCTCTATCCATGTAGTGTGAAATTACACTATGCATTTTCCTTGTAGTGTGACATCACAGCATCCATTATACTTGTAGTCTGACATTACACTATGCATTATCCTTGTAGTGTGACATTACACTATGCATTATCCTTGTAGTGTGACTTCACATTTTGCATTATCCTTGTAGTGTGACATCTCAGTTTACATTATCCTTGTAGTGTGGCATCACAGTATGCATTATCCTTGTAGTGTGACATCACAGTATGCATTATACATGTAGTGTGACATCACAGTATGCATTATACATGTAGTGTGACATCACAGTATGCATTATCCTTGTAGTGTGACATCAAAGTATGCATTATCCTTGTAGTGTGACATCAAAGTATGCATTATCCTTGTAGTGTGACATCATAGTTTGCATTATCCTTGTAGTGTGACATCACAGTATGCATTATCCTTGTAGTGTGACATCACAGTTTGTATTATCCTTCTAGTGTGACATCACAGTATGCACTATCCTTGTAGTGTGACATCACAGTTTGCATTATCCTTGTAGTGCGACATCACAGTATGCACTATCCTTGTAGTGTGACATCACAGTTTGCATTATCCTTGTAGTGTGACATCATAGTACGCATTATCCTTGTAGTGTGACATCACAGTATGCATTATCCTTGTAGTTTGACATCACAGTTTGCATTATCCTTGTAGTGTGACATCTAAGTATGCATTATCCTTGTAGTGTGACATCACAGTTTGCATTATCCTTGTAGTGTGACATCACAGTTTGCATTATCCTATTATCCTTGTAGTGTGACATCTCAGTGTACATTATCCTTGTAGTGTGATATCACAGTATCCATTATCCTTGTAGTGTGACATCTCAGTGTGCAATATCCTTGTAGTGTGACATCTCAGTGTGCAATATCCTTGTAGTGTGACATCACACTATGCATTATCCTTGTAGTGTGACATTACAGTATGCTTTATCCTTGTAGTGTGACATATCAGTATGCATTATCTTTGTAGTGTGACATCACACTATGCATTATCCTTGTAGTGTGACATCGCAGTTTGCTTTATCCTTGTAGTGTGATATCACAGTATGCATTATCCTTGTAGCATGACATTGCAATACGCATTATCCTTGTAGTGTGACATCACAGTTTGCATTATCCTTGTAGTGTGACATCTCAGTATGCATTTTCCTTGTAGTGTGACATCACAGTTTGCATTATCCTTGTAGTGTGACATCACAGTATACATTATCCTTGTACTGTGACATCACAGTATGCATATCCTTGTAGTGTAACATCACAGTATGCATTATCCTTGTACTGTGACATCACATTATGCATATCCTTGTAGTATGACTGACAGTATGCAATATCCTTGTAGTGTGACATCACACTATTCATTATCCTTGTAGTGTGACATTACAGTATGCTTTATCCTTGTAGTGTGACATATCAGTATGCATTATCCTTGTAGTGTGATATCACAGTATGCATTATCCTTGTAGCATGACATTGCAATACGCATTATCCTTGTAGTGTGACATCACAGTATGCATTATCCTTGTAGTGTGACATCACAGTTTGCATTATCCTTGTAGTGTGACATCTCAGTATGCATTTTCCTTGTAGTGTGACATCACAGTTTGCATTATCCTTGTAGTGTGACATCACAGTATGCATTATTCTTGTAGTGTGACATCACAGTATGCATTATCCTTGTAGTGTGACATCACAGTATGCATTATCCTTGTAGCTTGACATCACAGTTTGCATTATCCTTGTAGTGTGACATCTAAGTATGCATTATCCTTGTAGTGTGACATCACAGTTTGCATTATCCTTGTAGTGTGACATCTCAGTATGCATTTTCCTTGTAGTGTGACATCACAGTTTGCATTATCCTTGTAGTGTGACATCACAGTATACATTATCCTTGCACTGTGACATCACAGTATGCATATCCTTGTAGTGTAACATCACAGTATGCATTATCCTTGTACTGTGACATCACATTATGCATATCCTTGTAGTATGACATCACAGTATGCATTATCCTTGTAGTGTGACATCACAGTTTGCATTATCCTTGCAGTGTGACATCTCAGTATGCATTATACTTGCAGTGTGACATCTCAGTATGCATTATCCTTGTAGAGTGACATCACAGTATGCATTATCCTTGTGGTGTGACATCACAGTATACATTATCCTTGTAGTGTGGCATCACAGTATGCATTATCCTTGTAGTGTGACATCAAAGTTTGCATTATCCTTGTAGTTTGACATCTCAGTATACATTATCCTTGTAGTGTGAATTCACAGTATGCATTATCCTTGTAGTGTGACATTACAGTATGTATTATCCTTGTAGTGTGACATTACAGTATGCATTATCCTTGCAGTCTGACATCACAGTATGCATTATCCCTGTAGTATGACATCTCAGTATGCATTATCCTTGTAGTGTGACATCACGGTATACATTATCATTGCAGTATGACATGTCAGTATGCAGTATCCTTGTAGTGTGAAATTACACTATGCATTTTCCTTGTAGTGTGACATTACACTATGCATTATCCTTGTAGTGTGACATTACACAATGCATTTTTCTTGTAGTGTGACATCTCAGTATGTATTATCCTTGTAGTGTGACATCACAGTTTGCATTATCCTATTATCCTTGTAGTGTGACATCTCAGTGTACATTATCCTAGTAGTGTGATATCACAGTATCCATTATCCTTGTAGTGTGACATCTCAGTGTGCAATATCCTTGTAGTGTGACATCACACTGTGCATTATCCTTGTAGTGTGACATCTCAGTATGCATTTTCCTTGTAGTGTGACGTCACACTATGCATTATCCTTGTAGTGTGACATATCAGTATGCATTATCTTTGTAGTGTGACATCACAGTTTGCATTATCCTTGTAGTGTGACATCTAAGTATGCATTATCCTTGTAGTGTGACATCACAGTTTGCATTATCCTTGTAGTGTGACATCTCAGTATGCATTTTCCTTGTAGTGTGACATCACAGTTTGCATTATCCTTGTAGTGTGACATCACAGTATACATTAACCTTGCACTGTGACATCACAGTATGCATATCCTTGTAGTGTAACATCACAGTATGCATTATCCTTGTACTGTGACATCACATTATGCATATCCTTGTAGTGTGACATCACAGTATGCATTATCCTTGTAGTGTGACATCACAGTTTGCATTATCCTTGCAGTGTGACATCTCAATATGCATTATTCTTGCAGTGTGACATCTCAGTATGCATTATCCTTGTAGAGTGACATCACAGTATGCATTATCCTTGTGGTGTGACATCACAGTATACATTATCCTTGTAGTGTGGCATCACAGTATGCATTATCCTTGTAGTGTGACATCAAAGTTTGCATTATCCTTGTAGTTTGACATCTCAGTATACATTATCCTTGTAGTGTGAATTCACAGTATGCATTATCCTTGTAGTGTGACATCACAGTTTGCATTATCCTTGCAGTGTGACATCTCAGTATGCATTATACTTGCAGTGTGACATCTCAGTATGCATTATCCTTGTAGAGTGACATCACAGTATGCATTATCCTTGTGGTGTGACATCACAGTATACATTATCCTTGTAGTGTGGCATCACAGTATGCATTATCCTTGTAGTGTGACATCAAAGTTTGCATTATCCTTGTAGTTTGACATCTCAGTATACATTATCCTTGTAGTGTGAATTCACAGTATGCATTATCCTTGTAGTGTGACATTACAGTATGTATTATCCTTGTAGTGTGACATTACAGTATGCATTATCCTTGCAGTCTGACATCACAGTATGCATTATCCCTGTAGTATGACATCTCAGTATGCATTATCCTTGTAGTGTGACATCACGGTATACATTATCATTGCAGTATGACATGTCAGTATGCAGTATCCTTGTAGTGTGAAATTACACTATGCATTTTCCTTGTAGTGTGACATTACACTATGCATTATCCTTGTAGTGTGACATTACACAATGCATTTTTCTTGTAGTGTGACATCTCAGTATGTATTATCCTTGTAGTGTGACATCACAGTTTGCATTATCCTATTATCCTTGTAGTGTGACATCTCAGTGTACATTATCCTTGTAGTGTGATATCACAGTATCCATTATCCTTGTAGTGTGACATCTCAGTGTGCAATATCCTTGTAGTGTGACATCACACTGTGCATTATCCTTGTAGTGTGACATCTCAGTATGCATTTTCCTTGTAGTGTGACGTCACACTATGCATTATCCTTGTAGTGTGACATATCAGTATGCATTATCTTTGTAGTGTGACATCACAGTTTGCATTATCCTTGTAGTGTGACATCTAAGTATGCATTATCCTTGTAGTGTGACATCACAGTTTGCATTATCCTTGTAGTGTGACATCTCAGTATGCATTTTCCTTGTAGTGTGACATCACAGTTTGCATTATCCTTGTAGTGTGACATCACAGTATACATTAACCTTGCACTGTGACATCACAGTATGCATATCCTTGTAGTGTAACATCACAGTATGCATTATCCTTGTACTGTGACATCACATTATGCATATCCTTGTAGTGTGACATCACAGTATGCATTATCCTTGTAGTGTGACATCACAGTTTGCATTATCCTTGCAGTGTGACATCTCAATATGCATTATTCTTGCAGTGTGACATCTCAGTATGCATTATCCTTGTAGAGTGACATCACAGTATGCATTATCCTTGTGGTGTGACATCACAGTATACATTATCCTTGTAGTGTGGCATCACAGTATGCATTATCCTTGTAGTGTGACATCAAAGTTTGCATTATCCTTGTAGTTTGACATCTCAGTATACATTATCCTTGTAGTGTGAATTCACAGTATGCATTATCCTTGTAGTGTGACATTACAGTATGCATTATCCTTGCAGTCTGACATCACAGTATGCATTATCCCTGTAGTATGACATCTCAGTATGCATTATCCTTGTAGTGTGACATCACGGTATACATTATCATTGCAGTATGACATGTCAGTATGCAGTATCCTTGTAGTGTGAAATTACACTATGCATTTTCCTTGTAGTGTGACATTACACTATGCATTATCCTTGTAGTGTGACATTACACAATGCATTTTTCTTGTAGTGTGACATCTCAGTATGCATTATCCTTGCAGTGTGACATCACAGTTTGCATTATCCTATCATCCTTGTAGTGTGACATCTCAGTGTACATTATCCTTGTAGTGTGATATCACAGTATCCATTATCCTTGTAGTGTGACATCTCAGTGTGCAATATCCTTGTAGTGTGACATCACACTGTGCATTATCCTTGTAGTGTGACATCTCAGTATGCATTTTCCTTGTAGTGTGACATCACACTATGCATTATCCTTGTAGTGTGACATATCAGTATGCATTATCTTTGTAGTGTGACATCACACTATGCATTATCCTTGTAGTGTGACATTGCAGTTTGCATTATCCTTGTAGTGTGATATCACAGTATGCATTTTCCTTGTAGTGTGACATCACAGTATGCATTATCCTTGTAGTGTGACATCACAGTTTGCATTATCCTTGTAGTGCGACATCACAGTATGCACTATCCTTGTAGTGTGACATCACAGTTTGCATTATCCTTGTAGTGCGACATCACAGTATGCACTATCCTTGTAGTGTGACATCACAGTTTGCATTATCCTTGTAGTGTGACATCACAGCATGCATTATCCTTGTAGTGTGACATCACAGTACGCATTATCCTTGTAGTGTGACATCACAGTTTGCATTATCCTTGAAGTGTGACATCTAAGTATGCATTATCCTTGTAGTGTGACATCACAGTTTGCATTATCCTTGTAGTGTGACATCTCTGTATGCATTTTCCTTGTAGTGTGACATCACAGTATACATTATCCTTGTACTGTGACATCACAGTATGCATATCCTTGTAGTGTGACATCACAGTATGCTTTATCCTTGTACTGTGACATCACATTATGCATATCCTTGTAGTATGACATCACAGTATGGATTATCCTTGTAGTGTGACATCACAGTATGCATTATCCTTGCAGTGTGACATCTCAGTATGCATTATCCTTGTAGAGTGACATCACAGTATGCATTATCCTTGTGGTGTGACATCACAGTATACATTATCCTTGCAGTATGACATGTCAGTATGCTCTATCCATGTAGTGTGAAATTACACTATGCATTTTCCTTGTAGTGTGACATCACAGCATCCATTATACTTGTAGTGTGACATTACACTATGCATTATCCTTGTAGTGTGGCATCACAGTATGCATTATCCTTGTAGTGTGACATCACAGTATGCATTATCCATGTAGTGTGACATCACAGTATACATTATCCTTGTAGTGTGACATCACAGTTTGCATTATCCTTGTAGTGTGACATCAAAGTATGCACTATCCTTGTAGTGTGACATCACAGTTTGCATTATCCTTGTAGTGTGACATCACAGTATGCATTATCCTTGTAGTGTGACATCACAGTTTGAAATATCCTTGTAGTGCGACATCACAGTATGCACTATCCTTGTAGTGTGACATCACAGTTTGCATTATCCTTGTAGTGTGACATCACAGCATGCATTATCCTTGTAGTGTGACAGCACAGTACGCATTATCCTTGTAGTGTGACATCACAGTATGCATTATCCTTGTAGTTTGACATCACAGTTTGCATTATCCTTGTAGTGTGACATCTAAGTATGCATTATCCTTGTAGTGTGACATCACAGTTTGCATTATCCTTGTAGTGTGACATCACAGTTTGCATTATCCTTGCAGTATGACATGTCAGTATGCACTATCCTTGTAGTGTGAAATTACACTATGCATTATCCTAGTAGTGTGACATCACAGTATGCATTATCCTTGTAGTGTGACAATACACTATGCATTATCCTTGTAGTGTGTCATCACAGTATGCATTATCCTTGTAGTGTGACATTACACTATGCATTATCCTTGTTGTGTGACGTCACAGTATGCATTATTCTTGTAGTATGACATCAAAGTTTGCATTATCCTTGTAGTGTGACATCTCAGTATACATTATCCTTGTAGTGTGAATTCACAGTATGCATTATCCTTGTAGTGTGACATTACAGTATGTATTATCCTTGTAGTGTGACATTACAGTATGCATTATCCTTGCAGTCTGACATCACAGTATGCATTATCCCTGTAGTATGACATCTCAGTATGCATTATCCTTGTAGTGTGACATCACGGTATACATTATCATTGCAGTATGACAGGTCAGTATGCAGTATCCTTGTAGTGTGAAATTACACTATGCATTTTCCTTGTAGTGTGACATTACACTATGCATTATCCTTGTAGTGTGACATTACACTATGCATTTTTCTTGTAGTGTGACATCTCAGTATGCATTATCCTTGTAGTGTGATATCACAGTTTGCATTATCCGTGTAGTGTGACATCCCAGTTTGCATTACCCTTGTAGTGTGACTTCTCAGTATGCATTATCCTTCTAGTGTGACATCACAGTATACATTATCCTTGTAGTGTGACATCTCAGTATACATTATCTTCGTAGTGTGACATTACAGTATGCATTATCCTTCTAGTGTCATTACAGTATGCATTATTCTTGTAGTGTGACATCTCAGTATGCATTATCCTTGTAGTGTGATATCACAGTATCCATTATCCTTGTAGTGTGACATCTCAGTGTGCAATATCCTTGTAGTGTGACATCACACTATGCATTATCCTTGTAGTGTGACATTACAGTATGCATTATCCTTGTAGTGACATATCAGTATGCATTATCTTTGTAGTGTGACATCACACTATGCATTATCCTTGTAGTGTGACATTGCAGTTTGCATTATCCTTGTAGTGTGATATCACAGTATGCATTATCCTTGTAGCATGACATTGCAATACGCATTATCCTTGTAGTGTGACATCACAGTTTGCATTATCCTTGTAGTGTGACATTTCAGTATGCATTTTCCTTGTAGTGTGACATCACAGTTTGCATTATCCTTGTAGTGTGACATCACATTATGCATATCCTTGTAGTGTGACATCACAGTATGCATTATCCTTGTAGTGTGACATCACAGTTTGCATTATCCTTGTAGTGTGACATCTCAGTATGCATTTTCCTTGTAGTGTGACATCAGTTTGCATTATCCTTGTAGTGTGACATCACAGTATACATTATCCTTGTACTGTGACATCACAGTATGCATATCCTTGTAGTGTAACATCACAGTATGCATTATCCTTGTACTGTGACATCACAGTATGCATTATCCTTGTAGTGTGACATCACAGTATGCATTATCCTTGTAGTGTGACATCACAGTTTGCATTATTCTTGTAGTGTGACATCACAGTATGCATTATCCTTGCAGTGTGACATCTCAGTATGCATTATCCTTGTAGAGTGACATCACAGTATGCATTATCCTTGTGGTGTGACATCACAGTATACATTATCCTTGCAGTATGACATGTCAGTATGCTCTATCCATGTAGTGTGAAATTACACTATGCATTTTCCTTGTAGTGTCACATCACAGCATCCATTATACTTGTAGTCTGACATTACACTATGCATTATCCTTGTAGTGTGACATTACACTATGCATTATCCTTGTAGTGTGACATCTCAGTTTACATTATCCTTGTAGTGTGACATCTCAGTTTACATTATCCTTGTAGTGTGGCATCACAGTATGCATTATCCTTGTAGTGTGACATCACAGTATGCATTATCCTTGTAGTGTGACAATACACTATGCATTATCCGTGTAGTGTGACATCACAGTTTGCATTACCCTTGTAGTGTGACTTCTCAGTATGCACTATCCTTCTAGTGTGACATTACAGTATACATTATCCTTGTAGTGTGACATCACAGTTTGCAATATCCTTGTAGTGTGACATCTCTGTATACATTATCTTCGTAGTGTGACATTACAGTATGCATTATCCTTCTAGTGTGTCATTACAGTATGCATTATTCTGGTAGTGTGACATCTCAGTATGCATTATCCTTGTAGTGAGACATCACAGTTTGCATTATCCTTGTAGTGTGACATCTCAGTATACATTAT
The DNA here is from genome assembly GCF_039654945.1 of Dendrobates tinctorius. NCBI lineage: Eukaryota > Metazoa > Chordata > Amphibia > Anura > Dendrobatidae > Dendrobates > Dendrobates tinctorius. Next base: position 1,123,817 of record NW_027362108.1, read on the forward strand.
CTTCGTAGTGTGACATTACAGTATGCATTATCCTTGTAGTGTGACATCACAGTACGCATTATCCTTGTAGTGTGACATCACAGTATGCATTATCCTTGTTGTGAATTCACAGTATGCATTATCCTTGTAGTGTGACATTACAGTATGTATTATCCTTGTAGTGTGACATTACAGTATGCATTATCCTTGCAGTCTGACATCACAGTATGCATTAACCCTGTAGTATGACATCTCAGTATGCATTATCCTTGTAGTGTGACATCACGGTATACATTATCATTGCAGTATGACATGTCAGTATGCAGTATCCTTGTAGTGTGAAATTACACTATGCATTTTCCTTGTAGTGTGACATGACACTATGCATTATCCTTGTAGTGTGACATTACACAATGCATTTTTCGTGTAGTGACATCTCAGTATGCATTATCCTTGTAGTGTGACATCACAATTTGCATTATCCTATTATCCTTGTAGTGTGACATTACACAATGCATTTTTCTTGTAGTGACATCTCAGTGTACATTATCCTTGTAGTGTGATATCACAGTGTACATTATCCTTGTAGTGTGACATCTCAGTGTGCAATATCCTTGTAGTGTGACATCACACTATGCATTATCCTTCTAGTGTGTCATTACAGTATGCATTATTCTTGTAGTTTGACATCTCAGTATGCATTATCCTTGTAGTGTGACATCTCAGTATACATTATCTTCGTAGTGTGACATTGCAGTTTGCATTATCCTTGTAGTGTGATATCACAGTATGCATTATCCTTGTAGCATGACATTGCAATACGCATTATCCTTGTAGTGTGACATCACAGTTTGCATTATCCTTGTAGTGTGACATCTCAGTATGCATTTTCCTTGTAGTGTGACATCACAGTTTGCATTATCCTTGTAGTGTGACATAACAGTATACATTATCCTTGTACTCTGACATCACAGTATGCAGATCCTTGTAGCGTGACATCACAGTATGCATTATCCTTGTACTGTGACATCACATTATGCATATCCTTGTAGTGTGACATCACAGTATGCATTATCCTTGTAGTGTGACATCACAGTTTGCATTATCCTTGAAGTGTGACATCTCAGTATGCATTTTCCTTGTAGTGTGACATCACAGTTTGCATTATCCTTGTACTGTGACATCACATTATGCACATCCTTGTAGTATGACATCACAGTATGCATTATCCTTGTGGTGTGACATCACAGTATACATTATCCTTGCACTATGACATGTCAGTATGATCTATCCATGTAGTGTGAAATTACACTATGCATTATCCTTGTAGTGTGACATTACACTATGCAATATCCTTGTAGTGTGACATCACAGTTTGCATTATCCTTGTAGTGTGACATCTCAGTTTACATTATCCTTGTAGTGTGGCATCACAGTATGCATTATCCTTGTAGTGTGACATCACAGTATGCATTATCCATGTAGTGTGACATCACAGTATGCATTATCCTTGTAGTGTGACATCACAGTTTGCATTATCCTTGTAGTGTGACATCAAAGTATGCACTATCCTTGTAGTGTGACATCACAGTTTGCATTATCCTTGTAGTGCGACATCACAGTATGCACTATCCTTGTAGTGTGACATCTCTGTTTGCATTATCCTTGTAGTATGACATCACAGATTGCATTATCCTTGTAGTGTGACATCACAGTACGCATTATCCTTGTAGTGTGACATCACAGTATGCATTATCCTTGTAGTTTGACATCACAGTTTGCATTATCCTTGTAGTGTGACATCTAAGTATGCATTATCCTTGTAGTGTGACATCACAGTTTGCATTATCCTTGTAGTGTGACATCTCAGTATGCATTTTCCTTGTAGTGTGACATCACAGTTTGCATTATCCTTGTAGTGTGACATCACAGTATACATTATCCTTGTACTGTGACATCACACTATGCATTATCCTTGTAGTGTGACATCGCAGTTTGCATTATCCTTGTAGTGTGACATCTTAGTATACATTATCCTTGTAGTGTGATATCACAATTCTCAAAGCACAGTTGTTAACAATTCCGAAAAGAGGGAAGAATAGGAAGCATTTAAGGAAACCAGGATGGATGAACACAGAACTTAAGCACATGCTAAAAAGGAAGCAAAAAATGTTTATAAAATGGAAAGAGGGAGGCATATCTAAAGAAGAATATAATGCTGTCTGCAGAACCTGCAGGGCACAAATCAGATTAGCTAAAGCTGAAAATGAACTGAGGCTTGCAAGAGATGTCAAAAGCAATAATAAAGGATTTTGGGGATATGTCAAAAGTAAAAGAAAAGTCAAAGATGCTATAGGATTTTTACAGGATGAAAATGATGAAATGGTAAGACAGGATGTTGAGAAGGCTGAACTTTTAAATTCCTATTTTGTATCTGTTTTCTCTCAGAAAGGAAATGCAACATCAACTGTTATTCACTGTCCTATTAAGGGAATAGAAGAATCCAGGATATCTATAAACAGAAAGATAGTGAGGAAACACTTAGCTAACCTAAATGAATTCAAGTCTCCAGGTCCAGATGAATTACACCCCAGAGTACTGAAGGAGATAGCAGAAGAAATTTTTGAACCCCTCTCCATAATCTTTGAAAATTCTTGGAGAACAGGAGAAGTGCCAGAAGACTGGAGAAGAGCAAATGTTGTTCCTATCTTCAAAAAGGGGAAGAAGGTGGACCCAGGCAACTATAGGCCGGTGAGTCTGACTTCTATACCAGGAAAGATCTTTGAACAAATTATTAAACAACATGTATGTCAATACCTGGATAAGAATGAAGTGATTAAACAGAGTCAGCATGGGTTTCTAACTAATAAGTCATGTCAGACTAACTTAATTTCCTTCTATGACGGTATCACTGATTGGGTGGATCAAGGAAATGCTGTAGATATAGTATATCTTGACTTCAGCAAAGCATTTGACAAAGTCTCTCATACAATCCTTATTGAAAAAATGACTAAGTATGGAATGGACAAGGCAACTGTTAGGTGGATTCATAACTGGCTTAGTGATCGGACCCAAAGAGTGGTCGTAAATGGCTGCACATCCAGTTGGAAGAATGTCTCAAGTGGGGTACCACAGGGCTCTGTCCTGGGCCCTGTATTGTTCAACATCTTTATCAACGATTTAGATGAAGGAATTGAGGGTAAACTGATTAAATTTGCTGATGACACAAAGCTAGGAGGGATAGCTAATACTAGAGAAGAGAGAGAGAGGATTCAAAAAGATTTAAATAAACTGGAGAAGTGGGCAGCAACTAACAGAATGGTTTTTAACAGGGAGAAATGCAAAGTACTACATCTGGGCAATAAAAATGAAAAAAGCATATATAGAATGGGAGGAATAGGGCTAAGTGACAGCACATGTGAAAAAGACTTGGGTATACTAATAGATCACAGACTGAATATGAGTCAACAGTGTGATGCAGCAGCAAAAAAGGCAAATGCAATTCTAGGATGTATTAACAGAAGCATACAGTCTAGATCACGTGAAGTCATTATTTCCCTCTACTCCTCTTTGGTCAGACCTCATCTGGAATATTGTGTCCAGTTTTGGGCACCACATTTTAAAAAAGACATCAACAAACTGGAGCAAGTTCAGAAAAGAGCGACCAGAATGGTGACCGGTCTGCAAACCCTGTCTTATGAGGAAAGGTTGCAGGATTTGGGAATGTTTAGTTTGCAAAAGAGAAGACTGAGAGGAGACTTAATAGCTGTCTACAAATATCTAAAGGGCTGTCACATTGTAGAAGGATCAACTTTATTCTCATTTGCACAAGGAAAGACTAGAAGCAATGGGATGAAACTGAATGGGAAGAGACACAGATTAGATATTAGAAAAAACTTTTTGACAGTTAGAGTGATCAATGAGTGGAACAGGCTGCCACGAGAAGTGGTGAGTTCTCCTTCAATGGAAGTCTTCAAACAGAGGCTGGACAGACATCTGACTGGGATGATTTAGCGAATCCTGCTTTGAGCAGGGGGTTGGACCAGATGGCCCAGGAGGTCCCTTCCAACTCTACGATTCTATGATTCTATGATTCTATGATCACAGTATGCATTATCCTTGCAGTGTGATATCACAGTATGCATTATCCTTGTAGTCTCACATTACACTATGCAATATCCTTGCAGTGTGACATTACACTGTGCATTATCCTTGTAGTGTGATATCACAGTTTGCATTATCCGTGTAGTGTGACATCACAGTTTGTATGTCAGTATGCACTATCCTTGTATTATGAAATTACACTATGCATTTTCCTTTTAGTGTGACATCACAGTATGCATTATCCTTGTAGTCTGACATTACACTATGCATTATCCTTGTAGTGTGACAATACACTATGCATTATCCTTGCAGTGTGACATCACAGTTTGCATTATCCTTGTAGTGTGACATCACAGTTTGCATTATCCTTGTAGTGTGACATGTCAGTATGCATTATCCTTGTAGTGTGAAGTTACACTATACATTATACTTGCAGTGTGACATCACAGTTTGCATTATCCTTGTAGTGTGACATCACAATTTGCATTATCCTTGTAGTGTGACATGTCAGTATGCATTATCCTTGTAGTGTGAAGTTACACTATACATTATACTTGCAGTGTGACATCACAGTTTGCATTATCCTTGTAGTGTGACATCACAGTTTGCATTATCCGTGTAGTGTGACATCTCAGTATACATTTTCCTTGTAGTGTGACATCTCAGTATGCATTATCCTTCTAGTGTGATATCACAGTTTGCATTATCTGTGTAGTGTGACATCACAGTTTGCATTATCCTTGTAGTGTGACATCTCAGTATACATTATCCTTGCAGTGTGACATCAGTTAGTTTGCATTTTCCTTGTAGTGTGACATCACAGTATGCATTATCCTTGTAGTATGACATCACAGTATGCATTATCCTTGTAGTGTGTAATTACACTATGCATTATCCTTGTAGTGTGACATTACACTATGCATTATCCTTGTAGTGTGACATCACAGTTTGCATTATCCTTGTAGTGTGACATCTCAGTATACATTATCCTTGTAGTGTGGCATCACAGTATGCATTATCCTTGAAGTGTGACATCACAGTATGCATTATCCATGTAGTGTGACATCACACTATGCAATATCCTTGTAGTGTGACATCACAGTTTGCATTATCCTTGTAGTGTGACATCTCAGTATGCATTATCCTTGTAGTGTGATAACACAGTTTGCATTATCCTTGTACTGTGACATCACAGTATGCATATCCTTGTAGTGTGACATCACAGTATGCATTATCCTTGTAGTGTGACATCACAGTTTGCATTATTCTTGTAGCGTGACATCACAGTATGCATTATCCTTGTAGTGTGACATCACACTATACATTATTCTTGCAGTATGACATGTCAGTATGCTCTATCCTTGTAGTGTGAAATTACACTATGCATTTTCCTTGTAGTGTGACATCACAGTATGCATTATACTTGTAGTCTGACATTACACTATGCATTATCCTTGTAGTGTGACATCTCAGCATGCATTATCCTTGTAGTGTGACATCAGAGTTTGCATTATCCTTGTAGTGTGACATCACAGTATGCATTATCCTTGTAGTGTGACATTACACTATGCATTATCCTTGTAGTGTGACATCACAGTATGCATTATCCATGTAGTGACATCACAGTATGCATTATCCTTGTTGTGTGACATCACAGTTTGCATTATCCTTGTAGTTTGACATCACAATTTTCATTATCCTTGTAATTCGACATCACAGTATGCATTAGCCTTGTAGTGTGACATGCACAGTTTGCATTATCCTTGTAGTGTGACATCACGGCATGCATTATCCTTGTAGTGTGACATCACAGTATGCATTATCCTTGTAGTGTGACATCACAGTATGCATTATAATTGTAGTGTGACATCACAGTTTGCATTATATTTGTAGTGTGACATCACAGTATGCATTATCCTTGTAGTTTGACATCACAGTATGCATTATCCTTGTAGTGTGACATCACAGTATGCATTATCCTTGTTGTGTGACATCACAGTTTGCATTATCCTTGTAGTTTGACATCACAGCATGCATTATCTTTGTAGTGTGACAAGCACAGTTTGCATTATCCTTGTAGTGTGACATCACAGCATGCATTATCCTTGTAGTGTGACATCACAGTATGCATTATCCTTGTAGTCTGACATCACAGTTTGCATTATCCTTGTGGTGTGACATTACAGTTGCATTATCCTTGTATTGTGACATCTCAGTATGAATTATCCTTGTAATGTGACATTACAGTATACATTATCTTCGTAGTGTGACATTACAGTATGCATTATCCTTGTAGTGTCATCACAGTATACATTATCCTTGTAGTATGACATTACACTATGCATTATCCTTTTAGTGTGACATCACAGTTTGCATTAACTTTGTAGTGTGACAATACAGTATACATATCCTTGTAGTGTGACATTACAGTATACATATCCTTGTAGTGTGACATTACAGTATGCATTATCCTTGTAGTATGACATCAAAGTTTGCCATATCCTTGTAGTATGACATCACAGTATACATTATCCTTGCAGTATGACATGTCAGTATGCACTATCCTTGTATTATGAAATTACACGATGCATTTTCCTTTTAGTGTGACATCACAGTATGCATTATACTTGTAGTCTGACTTTACACTATGCATTATCCTTGTAGTGTGACAATACACTATGCATTATCCTTGTAGTGTGACATCACAGTTTACATTATCCGTGTAGTGTGACATCTCAGTATGCATTATCCTTGTAGTGTGACATCACACTATGCATTATACTTGCAGTGTGACATCGCAGTTTGCATTATCCTTGTAGTGTGACATCTTAGTATACATTATCCTTGTAGTGTGATATCACAGTATGCATTATCCTTGCAGTGTGATATCATAGTATGCTTTATCCTTGTAGTCTCAAATTACACTATGCAATATCCTTGCAGTGTGACATTACACTGTGCATTATCCTTGTAGTGTGACATCACAGTTTGCATTAACCTTGTTGTGTGACATCTCAGTATGCATTATCCTTCTAGTATGACTTTACAGTATTCAATAGGGCCCAAACTATCAAAAACCAGCGGTTTCAATGAACACACATTTCTTGGTAGAATCATGCAGGACTGAAATTTTTGATGTTTTTCTACTCCTCTCATGAGCCCAAACAAGTCTCTAAAAGCATGAGTTTGCAACTACTTTACTTTTGGAGAAAATTCAAAACATTCATTATTCAATAAAGCCCAATAGCAAAAATCAGGTTTTGAATGAAGAATCACATTTCTTGGTAGAATCATGCAGGATTGAAATTTTTGATGGTTTTTTACTCCTCTCAACAGCCCAAACAAGTTTCTAAAAGGATGAGTTTGCAACTACTTTACTTTTGGAGAAAATTCAAAACATTCATTATTCAATAGGGCCCAAACTATCAAAAACCAGCGGTTTCAATGAACACACATTTCTTGGTAGAATCATGCAGGACTGAAATTTTTGATGTTTTTCTACTCCTCTCATGAGCCCAAACAAGTCTCTAAAAGCATGAGTTTGCAACTACTTTACTTTTGGAGAAAATTCAAAACATTCATTATTCAATAGAGCCCAATAGCAAAAATCAGGTTTTGAATGAAGAATCACATTTCTTGGTAGAATCATGCAGGATTGAAATTTTTGATAGTTTTTTACTCCTCTCAACAGCCCAAACAAGTTTCTAAAAGGATGAGTTTGCAACTACTTTACTTTTGGAGAAAATTCAAAACATTCATTATTCAATAGGGCCCAAACTATCAAAAACCAGCGGTTTCAATGAACACACATTTCTTGGTAGAATCATGCAGGACTGAAATTTTTGATGTTTTTCTACTCCTCTCATGAGCCCAAACAAGTCTCTAAAAGCATGAGTTTGCAACTACTTTACTTTTGGAGAAAATTCAAAACATTCACTATTCAATAGAGCCCAATAGCAAAAATCAGGTTTTGAATGAAGAATCACATTTCTTGGTAAAATCATGCAGGATTGAAATTTTTGATGGTTTTTTACTCCTCTCAACAGCCCAAACAAGTTTCTAAAAGGATGAGTTTGCAACTACTTTACTTTTGGAGAAAATTCAAAACATTCATTATTCAATAGGGCCCAAACTATCAAAAACCAGCGGTTTCAATGAACACACATTTCTTGGTAGAATCATGCAGGACTGAAATTTTTGATGTTTTTCTACTCCTCTCATGAGCCCAAACAAGTCTCTAAAAGCATGAGTTTGCAACTACTTTACTTTTGGAGAAAATTCAAAACATTCATTATTCAATAGAGCCCAATAGCAAAAATCAGGTTTTGAATGAAGAATCACATTTCTTGGTAGAATCATGCAGGACTGAAATTTTTGATGTTTTTCTACTCCTCTCATGAGCCCAAACAAGTCTCTAAAAGCATGAGTTTGCAACTACTTTACTTTTGGAGAAAATTCAAAACATTCATTATTCATTAGAGCCCAATAGCAAAAATCAGGTTTTGAATGAAGAATCACATTTCTTGGTAGAATCATGCAGGATTGAAATTTTTGATGGTTTTTTACTCCTCTCAACAGCCCAAACAAGTTTCTAAAAGGATGAGTTTGCAACTACTTTACTTTTGGAGAAAATTCAAAACATTCATTATTCAATAGGGCCCAAACTATCAAAAACCAGCGGTTTGAATAAACACACATTTCTTGGTAGAATCATGCAGGACTGAAATTTTTGATGTTTTTCTACTCCTCTCATGAGCCCAAACAAGTCTCTAAAAGCATGAGTTTGCAACTACTTTACTTTTGGAGAAAATTCAAAACATTCATTACTCAAAAGAGCCCAATAGCAAAAACCAGCGTTTTGAATGAAGAATCACATTTCTTGGTAGAATCATGCAGGATTGAAATTTTTGATGGTTTTTTACTCCTCTCAACAGCCCAAACAAATTTCTAAAAGGATGAGTTTGCAACTACTTTACTTTTGGAGAAAATTCAAAACATTCATTATTCAATAGGGCCCAAACTATCAAAAACCAGCGGTTTCAATGAACACACATTTCTTGGTAGAATCATGCAGGACTGAAATTTTTGATGTTTTTCTACTCCTCTCATGAGCCCAAACAAGTCTCTAAAAGCATGAGTTTGCAACTACTTTACTTTTGGAGAAAATTCAAAACATTCATTATTCAATAGAGCCCAATAGCAAAAATCAGGTTTTGAATGAAGAATCACATATCTTGGTAAAATCATGCAGGATTGAAATTTTTGATGGTTTTTTACTCCTCTCAACAGCCCAAACAAGTTTCTAAAAGGATGAGTTTGCAACTACTTTACTTTTGGAGAAAATTCAAAACATTCATTATTCAATAGGGCCCAAACTATCAAAAACCAGCGGTTTCAATGAACACACATTTCTTGGTAGAATCATGCAGGACTGAAATTTTTGATGTTTTTCTACTCCTCTCATGAGCCCAAACAAGTCTCTAAAAGCATGAGTTTGCAACTACTTTACTTTTGGAGAAAATTCAAAACATTCATTATTCAATAGAGCCCAATAGCAAAAATCAGGTTTTGAATGAAGAATCACATTTCTTGGTAGAATCATGCAGGACTGAAATTTTTGATGTTTTTCTACTCCTCTCATGAGCCCAAACAAGTCTCTAAAAGCATGAGTTTGCAACTACTTTACTTTTGGAGAAAATTCAAAACATTCATTATTCATTAGAGCCCAATAGCAAAAATCAGGTTTTGAATGAAGAATCACATTTCTTGGTAGAATCATGCAGGATTGAAATTTTTGATGGTTTTTTACTACTCTCAACAGCCCAAACAAGTTTCTAAAAGGATGAGTTTGCAACTACTTTACTTTTGGAGAAAATTCAAAACATTCATTATTCAATAGGGCCCAAACTATCAAAAACCAGCGGTTTGAATGAACACACATTTCTTGGTAGAATCATGCAGGACTGAAATTTTTGATGTTTTTCTACTCCTCTCATGAGCCCAAACAAGTCTCTAAAAGCATGAGTTTGCAACTACTTTACTTTTGGAGAAAATTCAAAACATTCATTACTCAAAAGAGCCCAATAGCAAAAACCAGCGTTTTGAATGAAGAATCACATTTCTTGGTAGAATCATGCAGGATTGAAATTTTTGATGGTTTTTTACTCCTCTCAACAGCCCAAACAAGTTTCTAAAAGGATGAGTTTGCAACTACTTTACTTTTGGAGAAAATTCAAAACATTCATTATTCAATAGGGCCCAAACTATCAAAAACCAGCGGTTTCAATGAACACACATTTCTTGGTAGAATCATGCAGGACTGAAATTTTTGATGTTTTTCTACTCCTCTCATGAGCCCAAACAAGTCTCTAAAAGCATGAGTTTGCAACTACTTTACTTTTGGAGAAAATTCAAAACATTCATTATTCAATAGAGCCCAATAGCAAAAATCAGGTTTTGAATGAAGAATCACATTTCTTGGTAGAATCATGCAGGATTGAAATTTTTGATGGTTTTTTACTCCTCTCAACAGCCCAAACCAGTTTCTAAAAGGATGAGTTTGCAACTACTTTACTTTTGGAGAAAATTCAAAACATTCATTATTCAATAGGGCCCAAACTATCAAAAACCAGCGGTTTCAATGAACACACATTTCTTGGTAGAATCATGCAGGACTGAAATTTTTGATGTTTTTCTACTCCTCTCATGAGCCCAAACAAGTCTCTAAAAGCATGAGTTTGCAACTACTTTACTTTTGGAGAAAATTCAAAACATTCATTATTCAATAGAGCCCAATAGCAAAAACCAGCGTTTTGAATGAAGAATCACATTTCTTGGTAGAATCATGCAGGATTGAAATTTTTGACGGTTTTTTACTCCTCTCAACAGCCCAAACAAGTTTCTAAAAGGATGAGTTTGCAACTACTTTACTTTTGGAGAAAATTCAAAACATTCATTATTCAATAGGGCCCAAACTATCAAAAACCAGCGGTTTCAATGAACACACATTTCTTGGTAGAATCGTGCAGGACTGAAATTTTTGATGTTTTTCTACTCCTCTCATGAGCCCAAACAAGTCTCTAAAAGGATGAGTTTGCAACTACTTTACTTTTGGAGAAAATTCAAAACATTCATTATTCAATAGAGCCCAATAGGAAAAACCAGCGTTTTGAATGAAGAATCACATTTCTTGGTAGAATCATGCAGGATTGAAATTTTTTATGTTTTTTTACTCCTCTCAACAGCCCAAACAAGTTTCTAAAAGGATGAGTTTGCAACTACTTTACTTTTGGAGAAAATTCAAAACATTCATTATTCAATTGGGCCCAAAATATCAAAAACCAGCGGTTTGAATGAATACACATTTCTTGGTAGAATCGTGCAGGACTGAAATTTTTGATGTTTTTCTAATCCTCTCATGAGCCCAAACAAGTCTCTAAAAGGATGAGTTTGCAACTACTTTACCTTTGGAGAAAATTCAAAACATTCATTATTCAATAGAGCCCAATAGCAAAAACCAGCGTTTTGAATGAAGAATCACATTTCTTGGTAGAATCATGCAGGATTGAAATTTTTGATGGTTTTTTACTCCGCTCAACAGCCCAAACAAGTTTCTAAAAGGATGAGTTTGCAACTACTTCACTTTTGGAGAAAATTCAAAACACTCATTATTCAATAGGGCCCAAACTATCAAAAACCAGCGGTTTCAATGAACACACATTTCTTGGTAGAATCATGCAGGACTGAAATTTTTGATGTTTTTCTACTCCTCTCATCAGCCCAAACAAGTCTCTAAAAGCATGAGTTTGCAACTACTTTACTTTTGGAGAAGATTCAAAACATTCATTATTCAATAGAGCCCAATAGCAAAAATCAGGTTTTGAATGAAGAATCACATTTCTTGGTAGAATCATGCAGGATTGAAATTTTTGATGGTTTTTTTTTACTCCTCTCAACAGCCCAAACAAGTTTCTAAAAGGATGAGTTTGCAACTACTTTACTTTTGGAGAAAATTCAAAACATTCATTATTCAATAGGGCCCAAAATATCAAAAACCAGTGGTTTGAATGAACACACATTTCTTGGTAGAATCATGCAGGACTGAAATTTTTGATGTTTTTCTACTCCTCTCATGAGCCCAAACAAGTCTCTAAAAGCATGAGTTTGCAACTACTTTACTTTTGGAGAAAATTCAAAACATTCATTATTCAATAGAGCCCAAGAGCAAAAATCAGGTTTTGAATGAAGAATCACATTTCTTGGTAAAATCATGCAGGATTGAAATTTTTGATGGTTTTTTACTCCTCTCAACAGCCCAAACAAGTTTCTAAAAGGATGAGTTTGCAACTACTTTACTTTTGGAGAAAATTCAAAACATTCATTATTCAATAGAGCCCAAACTATCAAAAACCAGCGGTTTGAATGAACACACATTTCTTGGTAGAATCATGCAGGACTGAAATTTTTGATGTTTTTCTACTCCTCTCATGAGCCCAAACAAGTCTCTAAAAGCATGAGTTTGCAACTACTTTACTTTTGGAGAAAATTCAAAACATTCATTATTCAATAGGGCCCAAACTATCAAAAACCAGCGGTTTCAATGAACACACATTTCTTGGTAGAATCATGCAGGACTGAAATTTTTGATGTTTTTCTACTCCTCTCATGAGCCCAAACAAGTCTCTAAAAGCATGAGTTTGCAACTACTTTACTTTTGGAGAAAATTCAAAACATTCACTATTCAATAGAGCCCAATAGCAAAAATCAGGTTTTGAATGAAGAATCACATTTCTTGGTAAAATCATGCAGGATTGAAATTTTTGATGGTTTTTTACTCCTCTCAACAGCCCAAACAAGTTTCTAAAAGGATGAGTTTGCAACTACTTTACTTTTGGAGAAAATTCAAAACATTCATTATTCAATAGGGCCCAAACTATCAAAAACCAGCGGTTTCAATGAACACACATTTCTTGGTAGAATCATGCAGGACTGAAATTTTTGATGTTTTTCTACTCCTCTCATGAGCCCAAACAAGTCTCTAAAAGCATGAGTTTGCAACTACTTTACTTTTGGAGAAAATTCAAAACATTCATTATTCAATAGAGCCCAAGAGCAAAAATCAGGTTTTGAATGAAGAATCACATTTCTTGGTAAAATCATGCAGGATTGAAATTTTTGATGGTTTTTTACTCCTCTCAACAGCCCAAACAAGTTTCTAAAAGGATGAGTTTGCAACTACTTTACTTTTGGAGAAAATTCAAAACATTCATTATTCAATAGAGCCCAAACTATCAAAAACCAGCGGTTTGAATGAACACACATTTCTTGGTAGAATCATGCAGGACTGAAATTTTTGATGTTTTTCTACTCCTCTCATGAGCCCAAACAAGTCTCTAAAAGCATGAGTTTGCAACTACTTTACTTTTGGAGAAAATTCAAAACATTCATTATTCAATAGAGCCCAATAGCAAAAATCAGGTTTTGAATGAAGAATCACATTTCTTGGTAAAATCATGCAGGATTGAAATTTTTGATGGTTTTTTACTCCTCTCAACAGCCCAAACAAGTTTCTAAAAGGATGAGTTTGCAACTACTTTACTTTTGGAGAAAATTCAAAACATTCATTATTCAATAGGGCCCAAACTATCAAAAACCAGCGGTTTGAATGAACACACATTTCTTGGTAGAATCATGCAGGACTGAAATTTTTGATGTTTTTCTACTCCTCTCATGAGCCCAAACAAGTCTCTAAAAGCATGAGTTTGCAACTACTTTACTTTTGGAGAAAATTCAAAACATTCATTATTCAATAGAGCCCAATAGCAAAAATCAGGTTTTGAATGAAGAATCACATTTCTTGGTAGAATCATGCAGGACTGAAATTTTTGATGTTTTTCTACTCCTCTCATGAGCCCAAACAAGTCTCTAAAAGCATGAGTTTGCAACTACTTTACTTTTGGAGAAAATTCAAAACATTCATTATTCATTAGAGCCCAATAGCAAAAATCAGGTTTTGAATGAAGAATCACATTTCTTGGTAGAATCATGCAGGATTGAAATTTTTGATGGTTTTTTACTACTCTCAACAGCCCAAACAAGTTTCTAAAAGGATGAGTTTGCAACTACTTTACTTTTGGAGAAAATTCAAAACATTGATTATTCAATAGGGCCCAAAATATCAAAAACCAGCGGTTTGAATGAACACACATTTCTTGGTAGAATCATGCAGGACTGAAATTTTTGATGTTTTTCTACTCCTCTCAACAGCCCAAACAAGTCTCTAAAAGCATGAGTTTGCAACTACTTTACTTTTGGAGAAAATTCAAAACATTCATTATTCAATAGAGCCCAATAGCAAAAACCAGCGTTTTGAATGAAGAATCACATTTCTTGGTAGAATCATGCAGGATTGAAATTTTTGATGGTTTTTTACTCCTCTCAACAGCCCAAACAAGTTTCTAAAAGGATGAGTTTGCAACTACTTTACTTTTGGAGAAAATTCAAAACATTCATTATTCAATAGGGCCCAAACTATCAAAAACAAGCGGTTTCAATGAACACACATTTCTTGGTAGAATCATGCAGGACTGAAATTTTTGATGTTTTTCTACTCCTCTCATGAGCCCAAACAAGTCTCTAAAAGCATGAGTTTGCAACTACTTTACTTTTGGAGAAAATTCAAAACATTCACTAGTCAATAGAGCCCAATAGCAAAAATCAGGTTTTGAATGAAGAATCACATTTCTTGGTAAAATCATGCAGGATTGAAATTTTTGATGGTTTTTTACTCCTCTCAACAGCCCAAACAAGTTTCTAAAAGGATGAGTTTGCAACTACTTTACTTTTGGAGAAAATTCAAAACATTCATTATTCAATAGGGCCCAAACTATCAAAAACCAGCGGTTTCAATGAACACACATTTCTTGGTAGAATCATGCAGGACTGAAATTTTTGATGTTTTTCTACTCCTCTCATGAGCCCAAACAAGTCTCTAAAAGCATGAGTTTGCAACTACTTTACTTTTGGAGAAAATTCAAAACATTCATTATTCAATAGACCCCAATAGCAAAAATCAGGTTTTGAATGAAGAATCACATTTCTTGGTAGAATCATGCAGGACTGAAATTTTTGATGTTTTTCTACTCCTCTCATGAGCCCAAACAAGTCTCTAAAAGCATGAGTTTGCAACTACTTTACTTTTGGAGAAAATTCAAAACATTCATTATTCATTAGAGCCCAATAGCAAAAATCAGGTTTTGAATGAAGAATCACATTTCTTGGTAGAATCATGCAGGATTGAAATTTTTGATGGTTTTTTACTCCTCTCAACAGCCCAAACAAGTTTCTAAAAGGATGAGTTTGCAACTACTTTACTTTTGGAGAAAATTCAAAACATTCATTATTCAATAGGGCCCAAACTATCAAAAACCAGCGGTTTGAATAAACACACATTTCTTGGTAGAATCATGCAGGACTGAAATTTTTGATGTTTTTCTACTCCTCTCATGAGCCCAAACAAGTCTCTAAAAGCATGAGTTTGCAACTACTTTACTTTTGGAGAAAATTCAAAACATTCATTACTCAAAAGAGCCCAATAGCAAAAACCAGCGTTTTGAATGAAGAATCACATTTCTTGGTAGAATCATGCAGGATTGAAATTTTTAATGGTTTTTTACTCCTCTCAACAGCCCAAACAAATTTCTAAAAGGATGAGTTTGCAACTACTTTACTTTTGGAGAAAATTCAAAACATTCATTATTCAATAGGGCCCAAACTATCAAAAACCAGCGGTTTCAATGAACACACAATTCTTGGTAGAATCATGCAGGACTGAAATTTTTGATGTTTTTCTACTCCTCTCATGAGCCCAAACAAGTCTCTAAAAGCATGAGTTTGCAACTACTTTACTTTTGGAGAAAATTCAAAACATTCATTATTCAATAGAGCCCAATAGCAAAAATCAGGTTTTGAATGAAGAATCACATTTCTTGGTAAAATCATGCAGGATTGAAATTTTTGATGGTTTTTTACTCCTCTCAACAGCCCAAACAAGTTTCTAAAAGGATGAGTTTGCAACTACTTTACTTTTGGAGAAAATTCAAAACATTCATTATTCAATAGGGCCCAAACTATCAAAAACCAGCGGTTTCAATGAACACACATTTCTTGGTAGAATCATGCAGGACTGAAATTTTTGATGTTTTTCTACTCCTCTCATGAGCCCAAACAAGTCTCTAAAAGCATGAGTTTGCAACTACTTTACTTTTGGAGAAAATTCAAAACATTCATTATTCAATAGAGCCCAATAGCAAAAATCAGGTTTTGAATGAAGAATCACATTTCTTGGTAGAATCATGCAGGATTGAAATTTTTGATGGTTTTTTACTCCTCTCAACAGCCCAAACAAGTTTCTAAAAGGATGAGTTTGCAACTACTTTACTTTTGGAGAAAATTCAAAACATTCATTATTCAATAGGGCCCAAAATATCAAAAAACAGCGGTTTGAATGAACACACATTTCTTGGTAGAATCGTGCAGGACTGAAATTTTTGATGTTTTTCTACTCCTCTCATGAGCCCAAACAAGTCTCTAAAAGGATGAGTTTGCAACTACTTTACTTTTGGAGAAAATTCAAAACATTCATTATTCAATAGAGCCCAATAGGAAAAACCAGCGTTTTGAATGAAGAATCACATTTCTTGGTAGAATCATGCAGGATTGAAATTTTTTATGGTTTTTTACTCCTCTCAACAGCCCAAACAAGTTTCTAAAAGGATGAGTTTGCAACTACTTTACTTTTGGAGAAAATTCAAAACATTCATTATTCAATTGGGCCCAAAATATCAAAAACCAGCGGTTTGAATGAATACACATTTCTTGGTAGAATCGTGCAGGACTGAAATTTTTGATGTTTTTCTACTCCTCTCATCAGCCCAAACAAGTCTCTAAAAGCATGAGTTTGCAACTACTTTACTTTTGGAGAAGATTCAAAACATTCATTATTCAATAGAGCCCAATAGCAAAAATCAGGTTTTGAATGAAGAATCACATTTCTTGGTAGAATCATGCAGGATTGAAATTTTTGATGGTTTTTTTTTACTCCTCTCAACAGCCCAAACAAGTTTCTAAAAGGATGAGTTTGCAACTACTTTACTTTTGGAGAAAATTCAAAACATTCATTATTCAATAGAGCCCAAAATATCAAAAACCAGTGGTTTGAATGAACACACATTTCTTGGTAGAATCGTGCAGGACTGAAATTTTTGATGTTTTTCTACTCCTCTCAACAGCCCAAACAAGTCTCTAAAAGCATGAGTTTGCAACTACTTTACTTTTGGAGAAAATTCAAAACATTCATTATTCAATAGAGCCCAATAGCAAAAACCAGCGTTTCGAATGAAGAATCATATTTCTTGGTAGAATCATGCAGGATTGAAATTTTTGATGGTTTTTTACTCCTCCCAACAGCCCAAACAAGTTTCTAAAAGGATGAGTTTGCAACTACTTTACTTTTGGAGAAAATTCAAAACATTCATTATTCAATAGGGCCCAAACTATCAAAAACCAGCGGTTTCAATGAACACACATTTCTTGGTAGAATCATGCAGGACTGAAATTTTTGATGTTTTTCTACTCCTCTCATGAGCCCAAACAAGTCTCTAAAAGCATGAGTTTGCAACTACTTTACTTTTGGAGAAAATTCAAAACATTCATTATTCAATAGAGCCCAATAACAAAAATCAGGTTTTGAATGAAGAATCACATTTCTTGGTAAAATCATGCAGGATTGAAATTTTTGATGGTTTTTTACTCCTCTCAACAGCCCAAACAAGTTTCTAAAAGGATGAGTTTGCAACTACTTTACTTTTGGAGAAAATTCAAAACATTCATTATTCAATAGAGCCCAAACTATCAAAAACCAGCGGTTTGAATGAACACACATTTCTTGGTAGAATCATGCAGGACTGAAATTTTTGATGTTTTTCTACTCCTCTCATGAGCCCAAACAAGTCTCTAAAAGCATGAGTTTGCAACTACTTTACTTTTGGAGAAAATTCAAAACATTCATTATTCAATAGAGCCCAATAGCAAAAATCAGGTTTTGAATGAAGAATCACATTTCTTGGTAGAATCATGCAGGATTGAAATTTTTGATAGTTTTTTACTCCTCTCAACAGCCCAAACAAGTTTCTAAAAGGATGAGTTTGCAACTACTTTACTTTTGGAGAAAATTCAAAACATTCATTATTCAATAGGGCCCAAACTATCAAAAACCAGCGGTTTCAATGAACACACATTTCTTGGTAGAATCATGCAGGACTGAAATTTTTGATGTTTTTCTACTCCTCTCATGAGCCCAAACAAGTCTCTAAAAGCATGAGTTTGCAACTACTTTACTTTTGGAGAAAATTCAAAATATTCATTATTCAATAGAGCCCAATAGCAAAAATCAGGTTTTGAATGAAGAATCACATTTCTTGGTAAAATCATGCAGGATTGAAATTTTTGATGGTTTTTTACTCCTCTCAACAGCCCAAACAAGTTTCTAAAAGGATGAGTTTGCAACTACTTTACTTTTGGAGAAAATTCAAAACATTCATTATTCAATAGGGCCCAAACTATCAAAAACCAGCGGTTTCAATGAACACACATTTCTTGGTAGAATCATGCAGGACTGAAATTTTTGATGTTTTTCTACTCCTCTCATGAGCCCAAACAAGTCTCTAAAAGCATGAGTTTGCAACTACTTTACTTTTGGAGAAAATTCAAAACATTCATTATTCAATAGAGCCCAATAGCAAAAATCAGGTTTTGAATGAAGAATCACATTTCTTGGTAGAATCATGCAGGACTGAAATTTTTGATGTTTTTCTACTCCTCTCATGAGCCCAAACAAGTCTCTAAAAGCATGAGTTTGCAACTACTTTACTTTTGGAGAAAATTCAAAACATTCATTATTCATTAGAGCCCAATAGCAAAAATCAGGTTTTGAATGAAGAATCACATTTCTTGGTAGAATCATGCAGGATTGAAATTTTTGATGGTTTTTTACTACTCTCAACAGCCCAAACAAGTTTCTAAAAGGATGAGTTTGCAACTACTTTACTTTTGGAGAAAATTCAAAACATTGATTATTCAATAGGGCCCAAAATATCAAAAACCAGCGGTTTGAATGAACACACATTTCTTGGTAGAATCATGCAGGACTGAAATTTTTGATGTTTTTCTACTCCTCTCAACAGCCCAAACAAGTCTCTAAAAGCATGAGTTTGCAACTACTTTACTTTTGGAGAAAATTCAAAACATTCATTATTCAATAGAGCCCAATAGCAAAAACCAGCGTTTTGAATGAAGAATCACATTTCTTGGTAGAATCATGCAGGATTGAAATTTTTGATGGTTTTTTACTCCTCTCAACAGCCCAAACAAGTTTCTAAAAGGATGAGTTTGCAACTACTTTACTTTTGGAGAAAATTCAAAACATTCATTATTCAATAGGGCCCAAACTATCAAAAACCAGCGGTTTCAATGAACACACATTTCTTGGTAGAATCATGCAGGACTGAAATTTTTGATGTTTTTCTACTCCTCTCATGAGCCCAAACAAGTCTCTAAAAGCATGAGTTTGCAACTACTTTACTTTTGGAGAAAATTCAAAACATTCACTATTCAATAGAGCCCAATAGCAAAAATCAGGTTTTGAATGAAGAATCACATTTCTTGGTAAAATCATGCAGGATTGAAATTTTTGATGGTTTTTTACTCCTCTCAACAGCCCAAACAAGTTTCTAAAAGGATGAGTTTGCAACTACTTTACTTTTGGAGAAAATTCAAAACATTCATTATTCAATAGGGCCCAAACTATCAAAAACCAGCGGTTTCAATGAACACACATTTCTTGGTAGAATCATGCAGGACTGAAATTTTTGATGTTTTTCTACTCCTCTCATGAGCCCAAACAAGTCTCTAAAAGCATGAGTTTGCAACTACTTTACTTTTGGAGAAAATTCAAAACATTCATTATTCAATAGAGCCCAATAGCAAAAATCAGGTTTTGAATGAAGAATCACATTTCTTGGTAAAATCATGCAGGATTGAAATTTTTGATTGTTTTTTACTCCTCTCAACAGCCCAAACAAGTTTCTAAAAGGATGAGTTTGCAACTACTTTACTTTTGGAGAAAATTCAAAACATTCATTATTCAATAGGGCCCAAACTATCAAAAACCAGCGGTTTGAATGAACACACATTTCTTGGTAGAATCATGCAGGACTGAAATTTTTGATGTTTTTCTACTCCTCTCATGAGCCCAAACAAGTCTCTAAAAGCATGAGTTTGCAACTACTTTACTTTTGGAGAAAATTCAAAACATTCATTACTCAAAAGAGCCCAATAGCAAAAACCAGCGTTTTGAATGAAGAATCACATTTCTTGGTAGAATCATGCAGGATTGAAATTTTTGATGGTTTTTTACTCCTCTCAACAGCCCAAACAAGTTTCTAAAAGGATGAGTTTGCAACTACTTTACTTTTGGAGAAAATTCAAAACATTCATTATTCAATAGGGCCCAAAATATCAAAAACCAGCGGTTTGAATGAATACACATTTCTTGGTAGAATCGTGCAGGACTGAAATTTTTGATGTTTTTCTAATCCTCTCATGAGCCCAAAAAAGTCTCTAAAAGCATGAGTTTGCAACTACTTTACTTTTGGAGAAAATTCAAAACATTCATTATTCAATAGAGCCCAATAGCAAAAATCAGGTTTTGAATGAAGAATCACATTTCTTGGTAGAATCATGCAGGATTGAAATTTTTGATAGTTTTTTACTCCTCTCAACAGCCCAAACAAGTTTCTAAAAGGATGAGTTTGCAACTACTTTACTTTTGGAGAAAATTCAAAACATTCATTATTCAATAGGGCCCAAACTATCAAAAACCAGCGGTTTCAATGAACACACATTTCTTGGTAGAATCATGCAGGACTGAAATTTTTGATGTTTTTCTACTCCTCTCATGAGCCCAAACAAGTCTCTAAAAGCATGAGTTTGCAACTACTTTACTTTTGGAGAAAATTCAAAACATTCATTATTCAATAGAGCCCAATAGCAAGGTCTTATGTCATGAAGGGCTTATATAAAACCACAACAATCCTAACAAGTGGAGAGATAGTATGATGGTAATGGGAGGCCTTAAGTGTTCTGGCTCGCTGAAAATCTGTGGGTTGGATTCTACTCAACTCTATTTTTATCAAATTTTAATATGCAGTGAATATAGGTTTCATACACTTTTTCAAATTAAAGATTGATTTTTTTAGATGTTTAATGTGTTTTATCAGAGGTTAGATCTTGATATAAAGTTATTGTGACTGGTGTATGACATTTTGACATTGGAGGGGGTGTTTCCACAGGAAGTGATGTCTTTTTGCATGTAATTGTGATGTCATGAAGGTTTTGTATAAAACCACTGCTGTAATCAGATTCTGTAATTCTTTGGCCCTGAGGAAGTGGCAGATATGCCATGAAACGCATCGGCACAACAAAGCAATGAAGAATATTTCTGTCCTTGTGTGGTCAGCGTGGATATATTGAAAAATCCGGTCTTTTTCTTCCTCCTTTGTGACATTGGTATCTACAGGAGTCTGCAGCGACCACTCGTTCCTTTCACATTCTGTAAGGGGTTGTGACTGTTCACAACCTTTAAAGGTGAGTGCACTAACCGTGTATTTGTCACCCAAAAAAAATTGCTTTTATCGCCCTATGTGCGCTCTCTTTCCTTAATAGTCAAACACTGTTTGACGAGTGTGACATACCTGTCAATCAGTTTTCCAAGCGATGCTACAGATCGCTTGGAAAACACTAGCATTCTGCAAGCTAATTACTCTTGCAAATTGTTAGTTTTTCCGAGGGAAATAGGCAGAAATTAAAATGCGATTTTCTCGCATATTTCCTGCGGAATGGAATTCCGGCATTCCCGCTGAAATTTCCACGGCAACGTGTGCACATAGCCTTAGAATTAACAAAAAAAAAGTGTAGTCTCTGCTCCCATGCCACTAATGCAAAAGAAAATCATTACTCCTGTGGTGAACTATAACTCCCAACATGCCATATTAGCTCCTGTACATGCTGGGAGTTATAGCTCTCTTCAAAGACATAAGGATAATGGTCAACCATGTGACATAGCTGGCACCTATGGGATCTTAAAGGGAATCTGATGGCTGATGCCAGCTGCTCAATCCACAGGCCGCATTGATCAGACATTGGCTGTATCATTCCAGCCAGGTATGGTTGACTCTGACACGCTGCGGCATTTCATGCAAAAACCTACTTTGAAAGCCGCCGTGGACTGAGGTCACACAGGTGACTAGTCAGACAGGTGGGTCCCTGGTGGCTTCTCCCCATCTGCTCCCACTGAGGGACAATTTTCTTTCTGCGTGCAACCAGTCATTGGCAGCAGGAGGGGAGAAGTCAGAAAAGTTTTTCTCTGTGATGCTGCAGTGTTTCAGAGACAAACATACTGGGCTTAGATCGTATAGCCGGTGCCGGACACGTGCTGCCTATGGGTCAGACTCACTATAAAGCAGGTGTGAGCAATTAATTTTTTAGAGGGGCCACATGAGACCATGACTGTTGTGGAAGGCAGAACCAATAGCTTGAAATTAATTCTTAATATTAATTTATTAATATTAATTGTATCACTTAATATTGAGCAGAATTAAATATGCTAAACCCCTATATATCTTTAACCCCTCACAGCCCCTTATATACACAACATGAGCCTCACACAAGCTACTACATATGCAACATGAGCCCCACACAGCCGCCC
This sequence comes from Dendrobates tinctorius, assembly GCF_039654945.1. Lineage (NCBI taxonomy): Eukaryota > Metazoa > Chordata > Amphibia > Anura > Dendrobatidae > Dendrobates > Dendrobates tinctorius. Next base: position 1,146,723 of record NW_027362108.1, read on the forward strand.
CACACAGCCTACCCATGTAATGCATGAGCCCCACACAGCCTCCCCATGTACAGCATGAACCCCACACAGCCTCCCCATGTACAGCATGAACCTCACACAGCCTCGCCATGTACAGCATGAACCTCACACATCCTCGCCATGTACAGTATGAGACCCCACACAGCCTCCCCATATACTGCATGAGCCCCACACAGTCTCCCATGTAGCCCCCCCAGGGAGCCTCAGCAGATAGGTAGGGAGGTTGGTATGCACGCTTTTTGGTTACAATACCCAGCATCAGGAGACATAAGGCTTCCAAAAAAAGACTGAATTGAATTGAAGCTGTCGTAGCTGTTTTCGTTCTGACCAAAGTCAGGAATGCCAGATGACCAGTGAGTCTGAATTAGGAGTTTTTTACGCCCTTAATTTACAAGCACTTGGAGACAAAAGAGACTGCACACGGGCCGTGGGAAAATCACTTTATCTGACGTAATGAAACACAAGGCAATATTTTATACCATTTACAACAAATGTAGCTCTATGTGGCTCATGTAGCCCCCACCCCTCAGGGTCATACCTTGTTTACCATGTACCCAGAACATGTTGTTGCTGACTATTGAGGACATATATGATAACAAGTATAGTCTCCTTGAAACAGAGACTAATAGTCTGCAGTGTCATAAGAATAATTCTAGCAATAATAGGCAAAAGGCAATTGAAGTATTAAAGGGATATGAAGGCAAACCTTCTATATCAATTTCCCCCTTTTGTAAATGGTATAACTTTTGCCACAGGGTCAGCTGATGTCCACAAAGGAGCTACTGTCTCATGGGTCTAGTACCCATAAGGGGGCTTCCTACCTGCTTCACCCATCCACCCTCAGTGTGGACACTCACTTTCCCCATCAGCAACGCTATCTGGGGCCTATGATACACTACAGAAGGTTCAGCCTTAGATTATTTTTTCACACATATATTATTCAGCAGCTTAAGTAATACATATATTAGCACTTTTACGGCTACATAAAACAATAAGCAAAACAACAAAATTTGCATACAAGTCTGTACAATGCCAAAAATCCATCCTGCTAGGCCATTAAACCAATTTGCTGGATTTAAAAAAAGAGAATGTGTTACCCCACCAGGAGTCTATTTGCACTGTGCTGTTTTAACCATTGGTCTCTAAGTTCACCTATTTTGTCAATATAATTGCAACAGGTGGGACCAATTATATGACACATTCCTCCTTCTTTTGCTGTCAGGTAATCTAGTACTATAGTATGTTGGTTAGTAACTATGATTAATTGTCTCTGTATTGTATTAGTTTCATTAAGAAATTCAAGAATCTGGAAAATCTGATCATCTAGGCAGTCGATAGCTTCCACTAATTTATCCCTCATTTGTGTTATGAAGGGGTATATTAGCATATAACTGAATATTTTATTTGTTATCCCCATTTCTACTAGATGCGGCCTACCATTTGGACGGGGCTTATTGTCTGCAGCCCTTCTATACAAAGTATGAATTGGAATTGCTGCTGTGTCTATTTTCTTATAAGGAATTATGAAAGTGGCTTGTATTAGTTTGGCAAGAGTGCAAACTCCTCTTATGTCTGGGCTCACCCACCTGTAGGCACGATGTCCGCAAACCAAGAATACTCCTTCAGGGAGAACACAAACGTGACCAGGGGTCTGTATACATTGGTATAAACTCAAAAGTCCTGACATAGGCTTAAGGGCACACCAAGTATTATTCATTTGATTTCCACTTATACCAGATGTACATTTACCCCTTTCTTTCCTTATTATTTTACCCGTAGATGCTCTACAGCCTTCAACACCATCTTGGTACACCGTCTCATTAACCTGTGTTTGATCATGAGTGTATATACGGAAGCAATTATTGTCCTCACCACAGGTATTTGCTCCAGTGTGTTGAAGACTGAACCACAGTCCATCATTGGGAATGGGGTCTGAGTGAGGGATTTCAGTCCTCCTCCTGGCGACCATATTTCCGATGTCTGAATCATATTCCCGCCACCACATTTGTACCTTAGGCCGCGTTATGTTAAACTGAAACCAGGGATTAGAGGCCCATCCGATTATAGCCAATGAGGCAGATATATGATGGGGCACATCTTTTTCCAGAAACCTAGATTGAGTCCAAGTCTCGTTGTGTATGCAGTGTGGTGTTAATACCTTCTAGGGCAGCACGGTGGCTCAGTCCCACCAAGGACAACATCTGCAAGGAGTTTGTATGTTCTTCCCGTGTTTGCATGGGTTTCCTCTGGGTACTCCGGTTTCCTCCCACATTCCAAAGACATACTGATAGGGAATTTAGATTGTGAGCCCCATTGAGGACAGTGATGATAATGTGTGCAAACTGTAAAGCGCTGCAGAGTATGTTAGCGCTATATAAAAATAAAGATTATTATTAGATTTATTATTATTCCATGGCTCCATAGGTAAGGCTAAGTATGGTATAGTCCTTGCAGATACTGGGCTGTGTGTACAGATCCAACAGTCTTTTGGTTTCTGTCCTTCCATGTCCTTTATAAGAAGAGCATGATGTTGAATAAGTTTGTTGTCCCAGTCAGCATTTAAGAGTTTGTCCTGTGTCTCTGTAGAGTGCAGTAACCCTGCCACTGCCAGCAAGGTGATTAGGAGAACAGTCATTCTGCTGTTGAAAGGACCTTCTTGCAGTGACTCAAGTTTTACTGAGGTGGATGTGGTCAGCTGGACTTGGAAGGGGCCGTCAAATCGTGGGTTCAGGCTCCTTCTCACGTGTCTGCGTATAACCACCCAATCACCTGGATTGAGCTGATGCACATCTGCACTGACTTTAGGGTCTGGAATGGATGAGAACACATGTTTATGCACCTCTTTAAGTCTTTCCTGCAAGGCCTGGACATAGGCTGTCATAGAACCGTGTTGCATTTGTAGCACCTGTGGGAAGTACAGACCAGTCTTTGGTGCACTACCAAACAGGACTTCAAAGGGAGACAAGCCTGTCTTTCTATTTGGAGTGTGTCTGACTCCAAGTCATGTAGATTATACCTATATGACTTGTCTTTTCCACAGCAGTCTCTACATTCTAGTAATATTGAACACACTAGATCCAGCAGCATTCCCCAAATCCACTCCACAAGGTCTACCAACAGATCATGTTGTAATGAAATCCATAGCTCAGTTGCTAAAAAATTTTCAAACAGAGGATTCCATACAACATGATCTTTTGTTGAACCTTGAGGACTGGAGTTGGGGAACCCTGCTGGATGCACTCTGTGCAATATTCCTAGAATGTAGAGACTTTTCTGGAAAAGGAAAGTCATGTAGATTTGGTTTGTTGACAACACATATCTCCAAGACTGACACAAGAAACAAGTCTCACACAAGAAACAGTAATGGAGATATGTTTTTCCAAAAACCCTATGTGTATGGTGCAGTGTGTGTAGTCGGCGATAGACACGGTAAACCATTACCAATTTTTTGAAAGCACAAGTGCACATTTATTTTGAAACCAAAAATAAACAAGAAAAATTTTATTATGAATGACATTTGGGGGAAGATTGGGAGACTTTGGGTGTGTGGAGATACAAGGAACGACTGGAGGTAGAGGAAGGGGTTCTAGGAGAAGGGGTGACAAAAGTACTCGAGGAAGGGAGCTCTGGAATGGACATTGAGGCAGGTTGAGACACATTAGGAGGAGACGGTGGATGGACCAACAAAGTTTTTTTTTTTCTTCTTTTTTGGCACAGGTATATCCTGCCCCGACCTACTTGCAGCCTGTGACCGCTTTTCTTTTGTAGACCGCCTGGTGACTGTGGACTGTGGCGTTGCCCTGTAAAATAGGGAATGCGGATCACCCCTTTGCTGCTCTGTGGTGGCAGTGCTGCTCAAAGTGGCAGTGGCGGTGCTCCTAGAAGGGGAGCATGTTGGGTCGGTGCTACGTGAAGGAGGCTGCGAATCAGGTATCTCAGCCAAAGTTCTTGGGGGACTACGAGGAGGAGGAGTGCTGGGGGTGCTCCTTTGCTGAGGAGTGCTGGGGGTGCTCCTTTGCTGAGGAGTGCTGGCGGTGCTCCTTTGCTGAGGAGTGCTGGCGGTGCTCCTTTGCTGAGGAGTGCTGGCGGTGCTCCTTTGCTGAGGAGTGCTGGCGGTGCTCCTTTGCTGAGGAGTGCTGGCGGTGCTCCTTTGCTGAGGAGTGCTGGCGGTGCTCCTTTGCTGAGGAGTGCTGGCGGTGCTCCTTTGCTGAGGAGTGCTGGCGGTGCTCCTTTGCTGAGGAGTGCTGGCGGTGCTCCTTTGCTGAGGAGTGCTGGCGGTGCTCCTTTGCTGAGGAGTGCTGGCGGTGCTCCTTTGCTGAGGAGTGCTGGCGGTGCTCCTTTGCTGAGGAGTGCTGGCGGTGCTCCTTTGCTGAGGAGCGCTGGCGGTGCTCTGTTGCTGAGGAGTGCTGGCAGTGCTCCTTGCTGTTGACTGCTGATGTCGGTTGCCCAAGCAGGTTCTGTGGTGGTTTGGCTCCAAGCTGGTGGTGCTGTGGCGGTGGTGGTGCTCCATACAGGAGCAGCGCTTGCCATAGTGGTGGTGGCGGAGGTGTGTCCTGCAGCACTCAGACTTGAGGTGGTGTAGTGATGTCCGGCTTCGCTGGGAATGCAGGTGGCCGTGCAGTGGTATGCAGCAGAAGTCGGTAGTGTGGTCAAGCGAGCCAGTGGTGGAACTGTTGGAAATGACACCACTGACTGCTGCACATACTGATTCTGCTCTATAGCCTGCAAGTAAGCAGTGTTGCAGGCCTGTAACACACTCAGCTGTTGCTCAGGACTAAGGTGTTCCGCCATGCCCTGTTCAATTTTACTGAAAAAATGGTGCACTGGTCTGTTGAGGTCGACCTCCAGACGGTCAAGGCGCTGGTTGACAGAGTGGAAGCGGTGTTCCATGTTGTTAAAACCACGTTCCATGTGGTTAAAACCACGCTCCATCAGGAAAAAAACGCTTTCCGTTCTGGCGGCCAGCGCCCTGAGGCTGGCCTTAAAGGCCTCGCTCAAGTGCATGAACTCGGGCATGACATTACTGTCCAAGGCCCACTGCCTCTGGCGGGTAGTGCCCGCATAACCAGTGACAGAGACCTGGGACAGGGGAACACCTGATGGACCAGCTTTCTGGTCACCAGCTGTCTTGTGTTGCTGACCTGCAAGATGCTTCCTGGCTGTCGGATGGCTGAGACGGGTCCGAGGTCGATCGATGAAGAACCGCTCCCGGGACAGGGTTAGGTTGCAGGGTGCTGCTCCAAGTGCTGTGGAAAGAAAGGGAAAACATTAGTATCATGCATTTACAAGAAGCAACACCTGTGGAATAGAAAAGAATATATTAAGCACAAACGAAAAAAAAACAAAACTTACACTCTGCTGGCAAGGACCGGTCTCAGGAAAGCCAACTCGTGATGGTAGCGGTACTTTCTTCTGCGCCTTGCCACAGAACCACTCCGAACCGGTCCCTCAGCACAAACATCAGTGTTGAAGCGGTCCTTCATCGAGCGCCAACGTGTGCAGATTTTTTTCACTGTTGGTAAAAAAAAAAAAATTAAAAATGCACTAGTTTAACGTCATTCTCACCACACACCTCATTGAACTTTGAAAACAGTCTCTGCTGCAGCACCAATAAAATTCTAGACACAATGCAGTAACTGTTGAGACGGCGGACACTGTTATGTTTCCCGCTACAATATATGTATCAGCGAAAACAACAGTATCATCAGGAATAAGAGTGAAAACAGGATCAAGACAGCAGTTGAAAAATCAATCACAGTTCTCAACAAGGCATTGGTAATATATCAAATCACAGTTCTCAACAAGGCATTGGTGTGTTTAATGCAAGAATATATCTTGCAAAAAACACAGCACCGTCAGGTCCAAAAAACAATGCAGCAGTTGAAGACACAAATCAATCACCGTTTTCAACAAGGCATTGGTGCTTTTCATGCAAGAATATATCTTCCCAAAAAAACCACCACCGTCAGGTCCACAAAACAATGCAGCAGTTGAAGACACAAATCAATCACAGTTCTCATCAAGGCATTGGTGCTTTTCATGCAAGAATATATCTTGCCAAAAATACACCACCACCGTCAGGTCCACAAAACAATGCAGCAGTTCAAGACACAAATCAATCACAGTTTTCCACCAGGCATTGGTGTGTTTAATGCAAGAATATATCTTGCAAAAAACACATAAGCACCATCAGGTCCAAAAATAAATGCTATATCACAGAGCATCTTTATACTTACTGAACACCCTTTTTGAAGCTGCAGAGGCGCTGTCCAAGCCATCCATCACTGCGGCCACCTCATTCCAGAGCTGCCGGGTCACCACTGTGTCTTTGTACTGCTGGTCACGGCTGTCCCACAATGGGATGCGCTCCTCAACGAGGCGGATGAGGTGCTCGTTGTCTGTGTAGACTTCTTCGTCATCCCGCTGTGGAACCTAGAAAAAAAAATATAGAATGTTTAGAAGTTTGGAAAAGATACAAAAAGAAACAGAAAAGAAGAGAAAGAAAGACAGAAAAAATAATATATATATACTCACATTGCGTCTCCTCGCCATGGCTTGACTATGCTGCTCCCGCTCAGAATCCTCAGACGGCTCCCGCTCAGACCGCTCCGACTGCTCCCGCACAGACCGCTCCCGCACTCCATTTTCACTTCCCGTGTCCGATGTCTGTAAAGAAAGAAAAAATTAAAACACATTTCTAGAGGCAGCTATACTTATCAAAAGGCAGCAAGATTCTCACCTCACGATGAGCTTGGGCCAGTTCTTGCCGAGATGGCGAATAGACCGATCCGGAAGAAGACATGCTGAAAAGAAAACAAAAAATACATTAGTACATAATAAATTGTACAGGACACACAGACATTATTTTTAAGAATACTCACATTTTGGCTCCTGAAGCTTGAATCCACAGGTAGAAGGCTCTTGTAGAATGCTTGTCTGGTCTCTGCAAGGCATTATGTAGAGTAATTGTCTGACCCTGAAGACACATTCTTTTATGTACACTCCTCCAAAACAATGTTGCTTGTTTAGGGGGAGTTCTAGACAAGTGTCTAGACATTGTTTACTCAAATCGCGTTTGCGCTCAAGGCGCTGACGTGCGCGGTGCCAAGCGCTCATCAGCAACCACATAGACTGTAATGCTATTTTTGGGCGCACACGTGCGAGCGCGATTTTTTTAACGATGCCGCCGGAAAAAAAAATGCAACATGTAGCGTACGTCGCGTCTGGGCGCACACCTGTAAAATGCGCAGCGCACGCTAAACGCTGAAGAGCGCGTACATTCGCAAGACCCTGCGATCACCATGTTAAAGATAGGGGGACATTGCGCGTGTGCATGATGCGCTGCGCAATCAAACGCTAGTGTGAAACGAGCCTTACTACGTAGATAAGGGAGCAGAACCAACCTTACGAGAGAGACATGGGAGCAGAACCGAGCTTACTACAGTGCTATGGGAGCATAACCGATCTTACTACAGAGATAAGGGAGCAGAACCGAGTTTACTACAGAGATAAGGGAGCAGAACCAAGCTTAATATGTCTACTTCACAGATATGGGAACAGAACCAAGCTTACGGCATGCATATGGTACAAGAATCTAGATTACTACATCAATACAGAACCAGAACCAAGCTTACTGCTTAGATATGGTACCATAACTGAGCTTACTGACAAACATACATATATCTCTAGAAACACTGACAAGTAAACACACATTACAGCAGGGGCATTGCTAGGGTTCTAAAAGTTCAGGGGTCCATGCCTCAAAGTGCATGTCTACCCATCTGACCCCCCTATAATCATCTAAAGAGCATCTATAGATATATAAGTACAGTATACCACTGTTGCTAACCAAAAACATACAATGCAAAGACCAATATTATCAAAATTACTACTATAAAAGACCAAAACAATAAAACTACTCAATGTCCACCACCATCACCACTACTCAGCAAATACATAATATAATATAACCATTACCTTTACATAACAAAACACTATACAGAGACCAATGACACCACCATACACCTACTACTACATAGACTGAAACAAATTTAGCGGCCACTAAATAAAAAAATAGTCTACTAAAAAGAGCAATATTACCATCTTACTGTTATCGTATATTGGTAGATACTAGTCCCACAGAACATACACGTGAGTACAGTAGTTATATATAGAACCTTACAGCTGACAATCTTTCTGATTTGGGTCGCTCACTTTTCCTGTCTTTTTCATCAGGCCCAGACCTCCATTACCACTTCTCCAGCCACAACTCATCTGCACAGATTACAACAAAAACACATTTGACATCTCACATTTCTACTGATCTCATTTATTCCCAACCTACAAAAAAACTCCCTACTCTGCTTACCTGAGGCATAGGATACTGACCCCAATATTTTAAAAAACTGTGCCATTACTATGATTACTCCCTCCCCCAAAAATTAGTGTCCCATAGAAAATATTAATACCCCCACTGTGCAAAGGCGTGTATGCTCCTTTAACCCCTTCCCGACCAATGACTCCACATAGGCATCATGAAAAGCTGTGCCAATCTGACCAGTGACGCCTATGTGGCGTCATGAATTAATTGCCCTCCTGCGGGTCGGGTGACTGACCTTTCAGTGACCCCACCCGACCCACACACACAGGGAGCTTTGTACTTCTCCACAGGTGGGGTGGCTTCACCCCCACATGTCTACAATCGCTCTGATTGGCTGTTAAAAGTGAAAATGATAAGGTGCTGGTTTAATTATATTGTGTTTATGTCTGCTGTAACTTGCATTTAGCATTTATGCTCTGTTAATTATTCTAAATAAATTATTTAGCTTGAAAAACTCCAATTTTGATCTCTTGTGATGCTTAATAGCTCATTTATGATATTTTTTTTGCTATTATATTTCCAGTGAGTTGAGCCTTTGAAGAATTTTTTCCAGTATTTGGGATATATTTGCACTTTATACTATATACAGTATGAGCCTGTACATCGCTTCCTATATACAGTATGAGGCTGCATATTGCCTCCTATATACAGTATGAGCCCACATAGCCTCCTGTATACAGTATGAGGCCGCATATAGCCTTCTATATACAGTATGAGGCCGCATATAGTCTCCTATATACAGTATGAGCCTGCACATTACTTCCTATATACAATATGAGCCCACATAGCCTCCTATATACAGTATGAGGCTGCACATCGCTTCCTATATACAGTATGAGGCCACATATAGCCTCCTATGTACGGTATGAGCCTGCACATCGCTTCCTATATACAGTATGAGGCCGCATATAGCCTCCTATATACAGTATGAGCACCCACATATAGCCTCCTGAATACAGTTTTTGCCTCCTATATACAGCATGAGCCTGCACATTGCTTCCTATATACAGTATGAGCCTGTACATCATTTCCTCTATACAGTATGAGGCCGCATATAGCCTCCTATATACAGTATGAGCACCCACATATAGCCTCCTTTGTACAGTATGAGCCTGCGCATTGCTTCCTATAAACAGTATGAGCATCCACATAGCCTCCTATGTACAGTATGAGCCTGCAAATCGCTTCCTATAAACAGTATGAGCCTGCACATCGCTTCCTATAAACAGTATGAGCCCACATATAGCCTCCTGAATACAGTATTTGCCTCCTATATACAGTGTGAGTCCCCATATAGCCTTCTATATACAGTATGAGCCTGCACATCGCTTCCTATATACAGTATGAGGCCACATATAGCCTTCTATATACAGTATGAGCACCCACATATAGCCTCCTGTATACAGTATGATGCTGCATATAGCCTCCTATATACAGTATGAGGCCGCATATAGCCTCCTATATACAGTATGAGCCTGTACTTCGCTTCCTATATACAGTATGAGGCCGCATATAGCCTCCTATATACAGTATGATCACCCACATATAGCATCCTGAATGCAGTGTTTACCTCCTATATATAGTATGAGCCTGCACATTGCTTCCTATATACAGTATGAGCCTGCAAATAGCCTCCTATATACAGTATGAGCCTGTACATCACTTCCTATATACAGTATGAGGCCACATATAGCTTCCTATATACAGTATGAGCACACACATATAGCCTCCTATGTACAGTATGAGCCTGCACATCGCTTCCTAAACAGTATGAGCCTGCACATCGCTTCCTAAAAACAGTATGAGCCTGCAAATCGCTTCCTATATACAGTGTGAGCCTGCGCATTGCTTCCTATAAACAGTATGAGCATCCACATAGCCTCCTATGTACCGTATGAGCCTGCACATCGCTTCCTAAACAGTATGAGCCTGCACATCGCTTCCTAAAAACAGTATGAGCCTGCAAATTGCTTCCTATATACAGTATGAGCCTGCACATTGCTTTCTATATACAGTATGAGCCTGCACATAGCCTCTTATATACAGTATGAGCCTGTACATCACTTCCTATATACAGTATGAGGCTGCATATAGCCTCCTATATACAGTATGAGCCCACATAGCCTCCTGTATACAGTATGAGGCCGCATATAGTCTCCTATATACAGTATGAGCCTGCACATTGCTTCATATATACAATATGAGCCCACATAGCCTCCTATAGTATATACAGTATGATCACCCACATATAGCCTCCTGAATACAGTTTGTGCCTCCTATATACAGTATGAGCCTGTACTTAGAATCATAGAATCATAGAATCGTAGAGTTGGAAGGGACCTCCTGGGCCATCTGGTCCAACCCCCTGCTCAAAGCAGGATTCGCTAAATCATCCCAGTCAGATGTCTGTCCAGCCTCTGTTTGAAGACTTCCATTGAAGGAGAACTCACCACTTCTCGTGGCAGCCTGTTCCACTCATTGATCACTCTAACTGTCAAAAAGTTTTTTCTAATATCTAATCTGTGTCTCTTCCCATTCAGTTTCATCCCATTGCTTCTAGTCTTTCCTTGTGCAAATGAGAATAAAGTTGATCCTTCCACAATGTGACAGCCCTTTAGATATTTGTAGACAGCTATTAAGTCTCCTCTCAGTCTTCTCTTTTGCAAACTAAACATTCCCAAATCCTGCAACCTTTCCTCATAAGACAGGGTTTGCAGACCGGTCACCATTCTGGTCGCTCTTTTCTGAACTTGCTCCAGTTTGTTGATGTCTTTTTTAAAATGTGGTGCCCAAAACTGGACACAATATTCCAGATGAGGTCTGACCAAAGAGGAGTAGAGGGAAATAATGACTTCACGTGATCTAGACTGTATGCTTCTGTTAATACATCCTAGAATTGCATTTGCCTTTTTTGCTGCTGCATCACACTGTTGACTCATATTCAGTCTGTGATCTATTAGTATACCCAAGTCTTTTTCACATGTGCTGTCACTTAGCCCTATTCCTCCCATTCTATATATGCTTTTTTCATTTTTATTGCCCAGATGTAGTACTTTGCATTTCTCCCTGTTAAAAACCATTCTGTTAGTTGCTGCCCACTTCTCCAGTTTATTTAAATCTTTTTGAATCCTCTCTCTCTCTTCTCTAGTATTAGCTATCCCTCCTAGCTTTGTGTCATCAGCAAATTTAATCAGTTTACCCTCAATTCCTTCATCTAAATCGTTGATAAAGATGTTGAACAATACAGGGCCCAGGACAGAGCCCTGTGGTACCCCACTTGAGACATTCTTCCAACTGGATGTGCAGCCATTTACGACCACTCTTTGGGTCCGATCACTAAGCCAGTTATGAATCCACCTAACAGTTGCCTTGTCCATTCCATACTTAGTCATTTTTTCAATAAGGATTGTATGAGAGACTTTGTCAAATGCTTTGCTGAAGTCAAGATATACTATATCTACAGCATTTCCTTGATCCACCCAATCAGTGATACCGTCATAGAAGGAAATTAAGTTAGTCTGACATGACTTATTAGTTAGAAACCCATGCTGACTCTGTTTAATCACTTCATTCTTATCCAGGTATTGACATACATGTTGTTTAATAATTTGTTCAAAGATCTTTCCTGGTATAGAAGTCAGACTCACCGGCCTATAGTTGCCTGGGTCCACCTTCTTCCCCTTTTTGAAGATAGGAACAACATTTGCTCTTCTCCAGTCTTCTGGCACTTCTCCTGTTCTCCAAGAATTTTCAAAGATTATGGAGAGGGGTTCAAAAATTTCTTCTGCTATCTCCTTCAGTACTCTGGGGTGTAATTCATCTGGACCTGGAGACTTGAATTCATTTAGGTTAGCTAAGTGTTTCCTCACTATCTTTCTGTTTATAGATATCCTGGATTCTTCTATTCCCTTAATAGGACAGTGCATAACAGTTGATGTTGCATTTCCTTTCTGAGAGAAAACAGATGCAAAATAGGAATTTAAAAGTTCAGCCTTCTCAACATCCTGTCTTACCATTTCATCATTTTCATCCTGTAAAAATCCTATAGCATCTTTGACTTTTCTTTTACTTTTGACATATCCCCAAAATCCTTTATTATTGCTTTTGACATCTCTTGCAAGCCTCAGTTCATTTTCAGCTTTAGATAATCTGATTTGTGCCCTGCAGGTTCTGCAGACAGCATTATATTCTTCTTTAGATATGCCTCCCTCTTTCCATTTTATAAACATTTTTTTCTTCCTTTTTAGCATGTGCTTAAGTTCTGTGTTCATCCATCCTGGTTTCCTTAAATGCTTCCTATTCTTCCCTCTTTTCGGAATTGTTAACAACTGTGCTTTGAGAATTTCATTTCTCAAGATTTCCCATCCTTCCTGGACATTTTTGTCTTTAAGGATATCCAGCCATTGGATCCCTCCAATTCTCTTTCTGAATCCCTTAAAATCTGCCTTTCTGAAATCTAACCTTGACGTCTGAGTCTTCACAGGTCTTCCACCTCTAGTTATCCAAAATTCTAAAATAGCATGGTCGCTACCTCCTAGGGTCCCAGCCACTTTTACCTCCTCAACCATTTCCTCCCTGTTTATAAGGATTAGATCCAAGGTAGCAGTTCCCCTTGTTTTCTCCCTTACCTTTTGGAAGATAAAGTTGTCAGCAAGAGAGGATAAGAATTTCCTTGACCTGTTAGTTTTGCCTGAGAGAGATTCCCAACAAATGTCTGGATAGTTGAAATCTCCCATGACAACTATGTCATATTTTTTGGAGAACTTGGCCATCTGATGCATAAAGAGTTCATCTATATCTTCGGCTTGCACAGGCGGCCTGTAGTAAATGCCTACAATGGTGTCCTTTCCATTGTTCTGTCCTTGTATTCTTACCCAAACAGTTTCCACAGAACTCCCAGTCTCTGAAGCTTCAATCTCTGTGCAGATATACGCGTTTCGAACATACAATGTGACACCCCCTCCTCGTTTATCAAGTCTGTTTCTTGCAAATAAGTTGTATCCTTCTAGTCTTGTATTCCAATCATGTGTATTGTCCCACCAAGTTTCAGTGATTCCAATTACATCATATTTCTTTTCCTGTGTTAGTAGTTCCAATTATCCTTGTTTGTTGCCCATGCTTTGTGCATTAGTATAGAAACACTAATATATACATATATACAGTATGAGGCCGCATATAGCCTCATATAGCTATACAGTATGAGCATCCACATATAACCTCCTATGTACAGTATGAGCCTGCGCATTGCTTCCTATAAACAGTATGAGCATCCACATAGCCTCCTATGTACAGTATGAGCCTGCACATCGCTTCCTATAAACAGTATGAGCCTGCAAATTGCTTCCTATATACAGTATGAGCCCACATATAGCCTCTTGAATACAGTGTTTGCCTCCTATATACAGTGTGAGTCCCCATATAGCCTCCTATATACAGTATGAGCACTCACATATAGCCTCCTGAATACATTGTTTGCCACCATATTGCCTCCTATATACAGTGTGAGTCCCCATATAGCTCCTATATACAGTATGAGCCCCTATATAGCATCCCATATCTAACTGCATTTACCTTGGTATCATTAATTTTCTATGAGACTGCTCTGTTCTCATATTGTGCATTTATGCATTTAGTAGGGCTTAATGGAATGATTGCGCTTGTTACACATCAACTCTAGATGCGCTCACTTATTAGACTTTGGTTGGGGCAACTTTAAAATATAATAATGATAATGGTCCTGTCTAGTGACAAGTTTATTTTACAGGCTTCTGGAGAAAGGCACAATACCAGTCATTCAAGGGTTAATTCTTTGGAACACTGAGAGGGACTTTCTAGCCAATGAAACCACAGTATAAAACACCTGTGATAACTATGGCAACTGCGCTGATGTCATAAACACATGCATCTATGATGCAGGAGAAGATTCCAGAACCATAAGTCATTCAGCCGTAGACGGAAGCCATACTTGATGTGTCTGGAGACCTGGAGCTTCATCACTCCACAATGGGAGGAAGGGGACACCGCCTAGCCAGCCAGATCAGCCATAGCGCCTAGCCAGCCAGATCAGCCATAGCGCCTAGCCAGCCAGATCAATGGGGTGACAGATGTTGCAGCCAGATCTCCCTCATGTCCGGTACTCGCCGCCTTCACTTTATGTGTACGGCCTGGAGAGGTCGCATTAGGCTTCTCCAAAACAAATATGACACAATGTACAAATTCAGGTACAATTTGCTGTTACATGTTGGCACTAACCTTCTAAGCCCAAGGGAAGGGCAGTCCTGCAGCCATGGTTCCCTAGAGGTTTCCACCACAGGGGGTTTTTCCTCTCCTGAGTGCTGAAGGACGATTCTTCATGAGTCGGGGGTTCTGCCATTTTCAGTGTCTCTTTCATAGTAATTGGCTGATTCTAAATTTCAGACAGTGAAAGAAATAATGATGAGATTTGGAATAAAATTCGGTCAATTTAACATCCAATAAAAGTGTTTTGTGTGTTTCTTTCACAATCTTCGGTTGGTGAGATTTTGTTGGGGATCAGGATCCAGCATCTATGATCAAGCCATGAAGCCAGATATGAAGTCAGAGCAATTTAACCCTGCGCTGGAAGACAGGATGGAGCAGAGATGACAAAGTGTGACTGCACAATTAGCACAAGTTCACACTCTTCCTCCCATTCAGATACATGAGGGGATTCAGGGCCGAGTTGGGACTAAAAAGCAGCCCTGGCACACAAAATTCACTAGCCCACATACAATAAGTGTCCTCAACCCAAATCGTAGAACACTGATAGGTCATGTAGGATTTTGCTTTATCCGTTACCAGGGCCGAAACAAAGTATTTTGGGTGCCCAAGGCAGATGAAGCCGAAGGCGCCCATTTTGCATTTCTACCCAGCTAATTCTTCCCTTTTCCATTAGGTCTATGACATCATGTGATTAATAACTGATGATCTGAATCCTTCTAAGTCAGGCCCATATACATTTGTATCTCCTTAACAATGGTAAGGAGATGCTGGGAGTTATCAGTCTTTATCAGACTGTGGACTATACAGGAACCATAGTACTGACGAGACGCAGTCAGTACCAATAGCTAAAAATGTACATCCTGGTACCTTATAGGTGACCTCTTCTCTGATTGAGTCTTTTCTTTCTCTTAGGCCTGTTTCACACTTCAGTTTTCTGGCGTTAGTCAAAATCTGCCAGTGTGCAAAAACGGATCCGTTTCCGTTTTGTGGCAAACGGATGCAACTGGATCCGTTTTTTGTACGGATCCGCTTTAGACGCTAGTGCATGAAATTTAAAGTAAGGCCTGTTTCACGAGAGAGAGAGATTTGGCTGCCACAGAATGGGATTTGGGGTTAAATATCATGAAAGGACATTCATTCGGGCATGCTCAGTATAAAAAGGAGGATCCGATGGCAGATTCCGTCAATTGACGGTTGGCAACGGATCCACCGCCTTTTCTCATCCACATCTCGCTTCTTAAGGCCCCTTTCACACTCCAGTCTTTTGCAATCAGTCACAATCCGTCAAAGTGTTCAGATCCGTCAAGTGGACGGATCCTGCGTATATTGCAAAAAACTGATGCACTGGATCTGTTTTTATGACTGATCCGTTGTAGCAGCCTTGCTGTAGGAATTAAAGAAACAGAATTCTGGAGCGAGAGAGAGAGAGAAGGATTTTGTGCCAGAATAGAAAAAGCAGTCGCAGGGGTTAAAATAAAGGAAGAAAAATGATTCCGGGCATGCTCAGTTTTAAAAGATGGAATCCGTCGCTATCCGACTTTTCGACGTACACAAAAAATGTTCATCTGTCCGTTGTCTCTGGCCGACGGACAGAGATTTTCTGACGGATCCGTTGGACGACAGATGAAACGTGTGGCCATCCATCACAATCTGTCACTAATACAAGTCTATGAGAAAAAAAAGGATCCAGCATGAAAAAATGATGGAAAGCCAAAATTAGAGTTGAGCGAAACGGGTCGAAAAATTTCAAAAGTCGCCGACCCTAGGATGAGGTCGGCCACGAGGTCGGCGACTTACGCGCCAAAGTCGCGTTTCAAAAGTTTGTTTTGCGCTCTTTCAGCCAATCAGGATCCACGGACACTGTGGGCAACGTGATGACATAGGCAGGGGTCACCACCATCTTTCAGAAGGGCATGCAAGTGATTGGCTTGCTTTGGTGGGCGTCACAGGGGGTATAAAAGGGCGTGCACGCCGACCGCCATGTTCCTCATGCTGATCTCAGAATAGGGAGAGCTGCTGCTGATTCTGTAGGGAGAGCGTTAGGCAGGGAAGAAGACACCAAAAACTGCTTCTGCTGCTAGCGATTTTGCCTGTACAACACACCAGTCACTGTGTGTGCAGTGCAAGGGGAGGCTATATTTTGCTGGATCAGCGGTGTTGGTTGTTAGGCTGCCTTCTAAGGCTTCCTGACGGCTGCATTGCTGTTTACCCACTGCTCTGCAAACTGCTTTTTTAAAAGCAATCCCAATTTTTTTTTTGTCCTGCTGAGGTACTGAGCGTGCATTTTTTCACACCATACAGCGGTGCACACTCCTCACACAGTACCGTGTAACGGCTGTTATCACAGCCACAGTGAAGCTATCTGTGTGTCACTCTGTAAGAATAAGTTGAGGACATGTTCCGTTCTTACAGACCTGCACCTTCTAGTTTTGTCTAGCTTTCAAACAGTTAAATATATTTGCTGTGTGATCACATTCAAAACTATGGAGAGACAGCGTGTGTCAGTCCGTATACTTAAAAAACACGGAGTTTGACAGTTTCACGTACACCGGACAGCCGTGTACGTGCACGCTCCTCTCAGTACCGTGTAACGGCTGTTATCACGGCCACAGTGAAGCTGTGTGTCACTCTGTAAGAATAAGTCGAGGACATGTTCCATTCTTACAGACCTGCACCTTCTAGTTTTGTCTAGCTTTCAAACAGTTAAATATATTTGCTGTGTGATCACATTCAAAACTATGGAGAGACAGCGTGTGTCAGTCCGTATACTTAAAAAACACGGACCTTGACAATTTTACGTACACCGGACAGCCATGTATGTGCACGCTCCTCTCAGTACCGTGTAACGGCTGTTATCACGGCCACAGTGAAGCTATCTGTGTGTCACTCTGGAAGGATAAGTGGAGGACTTGTTCCGTTCTTACAGACTCTAGGGAGATTCCTATTCTGCCCAATTCTATATACACCTTGTAGTTTGTGATACACTAGCCAATTTCTGCCTGTGACATAGCGCTGTGATATTCAGTGGGCCTCACACAATCCAAAAGTGTCCAGTGTCCACTAGTGTGTGCAGAAATTCAAAATCTCTGTTATCCTGTAGTCACTTTTTTCACACCTGTGCCATCGAGCCTGTGACATAGCGCTGTGATATTCAGTGGGCCTCACACAATCCATAAGTGTTCAGTGTCCACAAGTGTGTGCAGAAATTCAAAATCTCCCTTATCCTGTAGTCACTTTTTTCACACCTGTGCCATCGAGCCTGTGACATAGCACTGTGATATTCAGTGGGCCTCACGCAATCCAAAAGTGTACAGTGTCCACAAATGTGTGCAGAAATTCAAAATCTCCCCTGTCCTATAGACACCTTGTACCTTGTTTTACATTACTATATAGTTTGTTGGATTTTGTCTACATTTCTACCAAAAATGAGGAAGGCTGGTGGAAGAGGCTGTGGAATTGGGCGGGGGTTGGCAGCTGGTAATGATGGTGTTGGTGGTGGATCTGATGGTAGTGGCAAAAGCAAAATAGGACCGAATGCAGGAGGTGTTGAGCCTGTGTCATCATCTGGCTCCACAAGGCCTCGAAGGCTTACTTTTCTAGGAGTTGGCAAACCGATTTTAAAGCCAGAGCTTCAGGAAAAAGTTTTGGCTTACATTGCTGACTCAGCCTCCAGCTCTATCGCCTCCTCTTCTGAAGTTGTAAAAAATAAAAGCACTGAATCGTCATTGGAGGCTCATGTTCATGAACCACAAATTTCCTTGTGTCCTTCACCCCAACCAAGATTGAAGGATGACGCAGGCCATACTACTGATTACTCCATGGAGCTGTTTTCACATACCATGCCTGGATTATCAAGTGAAATGGTGAATTACCCAGGCCAAGATGAATCTGACATCGAGTGCCCTGATGCACAGCCACTGATAGATGATTCTGCTGGTACATTCACTCAGAGCACTACATTGTCCTCGCAGTGTACAGAGCCAGATTCTGACCCTGATGAGACTCAGGTGCCCCTTCCCGCACACTATACCACCATACACGGTGACACAGAGGAAGGTGCACATGACATTGAAGAGGAGGTGATGGATGATCCAGTTGCTGACCCAGATTGGCATCCATTGGGGGAAGAGGGTGCTGCTTCCAATAGCTCAGATGAGGAGCATCCACAGCAGACATCGACATCGCAACAGCTGTTATCTGGCAGGCACGGAGCACTCCAAAGACAGGTTCCAAAAATCAAAAGAGTTGCTGGACAGCTTGTCCAGAGGGTCAAAATATCACAGCGTGCTAGGCCGCAAAATGTCTGCCAAAGTAGGAAGAGTGCAGTGTGGCACTTTTTTGAACAAAATCCTCATGATCAGGCCAAGGTTATCTGTAAGAAGTGCGCAAAGACCTTTAGCCGAGTGAAAAATCTAAAAAATTTGAATACCAGTTGCATGCTTAGACATTCAACCACCATGCACTTGCAAGCGTGGACACACCAAACCTCAAGTACCACATGTGCAACTGATCACAAATAAGGTAGTCAGCAATGCTACATTGTTTCCCCCACTGTAAGCCCACCGGTTAGCACAGCAGCAAATGTTGAGGTGTTGTTCCAAGGCCACAGCAGTCAGGGAATCCCACTGTTATATCAACGAAAGACTGAATCTAGGCCATCAGAAAGAACACCAACTCCATCACCATCATCAACCCTCTCTCAGTCCGCCCTGTCCACTGCTACTTCCACCATATGCAGCTCTCAAGTCCAGCTCACCCTCCCAGACACTATGAGTAGGTCAAGAAAGTACTCAGTCTCTCATCCGCGTACACTGGGTTTGAACGCCCACATTGCCAAACTAATCTCATTTGAGATGATGCCCTATCGGTTGGTGGAAAGCGCAGCTTTCCGCGAACTCATGGCCTATGCAGTACCATGCTATGACCTACCCAGTCACCACTTCTTCTCTCGCAAAGCCATCCCAGCCCTCCACCATCATGTGAAAGACCGCATTGTCCATGCACTCAAGCAGTCAGTGAGTGGCAAGGTGCACCTCACAACTGATGCATGGTCCAGTCGGCATGGCCAGGGCCGTTACGTGTCCATCACTGCGCACTGGGTTAATGTGGTGGATGCAGGGTCCACAGGGGACAGCGGTGGTGGGACAGTGCTGCCTAGCCCACGGTATAGGAAACAGTTGGCTGTAGGCATTCGATCCTCCTCCTCCTCCTCCAGATGCGAAAGCTCGTCCACAAAGCGCAGTCGTACGAGCACTCCATCTGCAGCTGCCACTGTTGCACACGAGGTGTCCCCCTATCGAGCAGCTAGTGGAAAGCGTCAGCAGGCTGTGTTACAGATGATGTGTTTGGGCGACAGACACACTGCCGAGGTGCTCGCCGAGTACTTCCAGCGACAAACTGAGTCATGGCTGGGCAGTGTACATCGTGAGGCAGGCAAGGTAGTTAGTGATAACGGCCGTAATTTTGTGGCAGCCATAGCCCTTTCAATACTCAGCCACATACCTTGCTTGGCTCACACCTTGAACCTGGTGGTGCAGTTCTTCCTCAATAATTATCCGGAGTTAACAGCCATGCTCCAGAAGGTGCGAAGACTGTGCGCGCACATCCGCCGGTCGCCTGTACACTCCATTCGTATGCAGAAGCTGCAGTGATTGCTCCACCTTCCCAACCACCGCCTCATTATCGACATTGCAACAAGGTGGAACTCCACCCTGCACATGATTGAGCGGCTGTGCGAGCAGAGGCAGGCCATAATGCATTTGTGGGAGGATACACGGCCAGGCACTTTGAGAGCAGACATGGAGTTGACAGGTGTGCAGTGGTCGAAGCTAAAAGACCTCTGTAAAGTCCTTCAGTGTTTTGAGGAATGCACACGGCTGGTAAGCGCAGATGACGCCATCCTAAGCATGAGCATCCCACTTATGCGTCTGCTCATGCAAACTTTGACGCACCTTAAGGAGCAGGTGTCTGCAGCCAATGTTGACGAGGAGGGAATCCTTGATGACATTCAGCCATTGTCTGCTCAGGGACCTCTCCTGGACGAGGTGGAGGAAGAAGAGGAGGAGGAGGATGATGATGGGGATGATTACTTAGGGGAGGAGGATGCATCTCGTGGGGCAAGTGAAAATGTTGGCGTGGTAAGGTCTGGTACAGGGTTTGTGCGTGACTGGAGGGATGTGGATTTGCCAGAAAGTGCTCCTCCAACCAGCACTCGCAGTGCATCATTGACACCGGGAACATTGGCCCACATGTCAGATTATGCCTTGCAGATCCTAAAAAGGGACCCCCGCATTGCCAAAATGATGAACGATGACGACTACTGGTTGGCCAGCATCCTGGATCCACGCTATAAAGGCAAATTACAAAACATCATGCCACAGGAGAACCTTGACCTAATATTGGCTAATAAACAAGCAACTCTGGTAAATCGGTTGCTTGAGGCATTCCCAGCACACAGCAGCGGTGATGTTTCTCACACGAGCCGTACGGGCCGGGGCAGCTTGGCAGAGGTGTTCGTGGTGCACACAGCAGAAGTGGCGTTGGAGACAGGGATTTCATGACAATGTTGTGGACTGATTTTTCAAGTACCACTCACACAACTGGTAATACTGCATCGATGGAAAGTGACAGGAGACAGCAGTTGTCAACTATGGTTACAAACTACTTTTCCTCCCATATCGATGTTCTCCCACACAGGTCATTCCCCTTTGACTATTGGGCCGCTAAACTGGACACCTGGCCTGAATTGGCACAATATGCCTTACAGGAGCTCGCTTGCCCAGCTGCAAGTGTGCTATCGGAAAGAGTCTTCAGTGCAGCTGGATCAATCCTGACAGAAAAAAGGACCCGTCTGTCAACCCAAAATGTAGATGATCTAACCTTCATTAAAATGAACCATGCATGGGTTTCCAAGGATTTTGTCCCACCTTCCCTTGATGACACATAGGTTGCCAGAAAAATGGCTTGCTTTGGTTATCCTCCTATTCCGCGAACTTGATCTATTTCGCCTTTTGCAGCAGCTGAATGTCCCACATCAACATATGCCACTTTGTAAACCTCCCTAACTGGGCTGCCCCCCCCAATGGCCGGGGTCACCACCTAGCAGCTGAAACCGTGCAAGTGCCGTTGCCCTGGACAGGTGGGTGGGCCGACTCTTGGGCGCGGGCACTGGCACAGGGTCCCTCATAGTGCAATCAAGTGTCTCTGACGGTGGTGGTGCACACCCGCCGTCAGACACACCGCCATACTATGAGGGGCCCAGGGCCAGTACCGACGCCCACGAGTGTGCCCCCCTTGCTTGGGCAGGGCCCCAGCAATTGCAATGTTTACCTCTCCCTGCTCCTCCGTTGTGTAGTCTGGTCTGTCAAATCCTTCACTGGGACTGCCACTACAAATTGATTGAACTGAAAGATGATGGTTAAGATGTAGCTATGCCCTGTCCTGCTGTCCTGGCTCTAGCTCCAGAGAGCCTGCCTCCTGATGTATAGACATATATTTTGAATGTGTACGCTATCCATACATGTTATCCGGGGATACGGTACCCTTTCTACCCTTTGTGCAATCACGTGCAATCCATACTGGGCCTAACACCGTCTGAGCCTGCCTCCTGATGTATAGACATATATTTTGAATGTGTACGCTATCCATACATGTTATCTGGGGATACGGTACCCTTTCTCACCTTTGTGCAATCACGTGTAATCCATACTGGGCGTGAGAACGGCTGGCGAGCTGTTAAGCAAGCTACAGCATCTGTGGTTTGCACACATAAGTTTTTAATTTTTTCAGGAATGACGGTTAGGCCTAATTCCGGAACTGCGGTTGACCTGCACTTACTGGGAAATCATCGTTCGCGGGTAATAATTGTAATCAGTGATCCCCATCACTAACGTTGTTCAGCGGGTTATCTGCACCTGTAAGCGACAAACGCTGGCCTTTTCAGTGTAGCGCACATGCAGCCACGGACATGTAAGGGCATGACACACCAGTTATTGGCCAATCTCATGTGCCAGAGCCTCACGTGTCCCTCTAGTAAGCCGGACTCGGACTGCGGGGCATGACGGAGTCTCGTTCGTTAACGGAATTAAGCTTGCAATGTGTGCATCTGTTCTGTAGCTGGCATGGTTGAGGTTTCCCAGGTGGAGTCGAATTTAACCGTAGGCTCCACTCCTGCTGGTGCCCTTCTGGACATTCCTTTAAGGTTCAGCTTTGCAACCATACTGCCCACGTAAAACAAACACTTTGCCTTCATGAACGCTGTTTGGAGGGTCATGACTCGTGGGAATAACGCCGCCCAATCAGTTAACCTACTAGAGAGATCCTTCGTTGCTCCCAAGCATGACATCACACTCCCTAGGAAAAAGGTAATGCCACTGTGGCGACCGTACTCCAGGGGGCCACACAAGTGCACTGATGCCCAGCCACTGCTCGATGAATCTGCTGGTACATTGACCCCAGACCACTACATTCCCCTCGCACGCTACACGGCCTGAATCTGACCCTGATGAAACTCAGGTTACCCTTCCCATATACAGTTCCATCTTACACGGTGACAAAGAGGAAGCTGCAGATGAAAGTGCAGGTTCGGCCCACCCGCCATCAGACACACCACCGTACTATCAGGGGCTCTGTGCCAGTGCCGTCGCCAACGAGTGGGCCCCCCCTGCTTGCTCAGGATCACAGCACTTGCAAGGTTGAAATACTGTGCAGTGAGATGGAAGATGGGGACGACGAGGAGTCCAGACTAGTACAGGGATTCCCTAGCGAGGAGACTTATTTGATTGTTTT
The DNA here is from genome assembly GCF_039654945.1 of Dendrobates tinctorius. Lineage (NCBI taxonomy): Eukaryota > Metazoa > Chordata > Amphibia > Anura > Dendrobatidae > Dendrobates > Dendrobates tinctorius. Next base: position 1,170,148 of record NW_027362108.1, read on the forward strand.
CAATGTTGGGACAGCAATTTTTGGGGAGCACTATACTCTGGAGAATCATAGATGGGGCCCACCATACACTGGAACATTCCAAAGGTGGACATCAGACACTGGAGCAGCATTTACAGGGCCCATTATACACTAGAGCATTAGAAATGGGGCCCATTATGTTTGGAGCATTATTTGGGCCCATAAGACAGTAGAGCTTCATCCATAGGGACCAACATATACTGTAGCATTATGTGGAGCTCATCATATACTGTTTCAAACATTATATGGGACCAATGATTCTGTATGGAGAAATAGATGGGCCTCGTCATGAGATGTAAAAAGTGAAGTATTTTTCATTGTACTATACCGCTATTTCTCTGCCGTATCGGAGCATGATGAGTTTTGGTATGTGCTAAAGGGGCGCTCTTTTGCCCAGGGCACATGAAAACCTGGAGCCAGCCCCCCCCCACAACTTTAGCCAAATAACCCCCATTTTTCAGAGCGTAACTTGTATTATGAAGTTAATTAAGGTTGACAAGCTTAAGTAAGAAGAATTGATGCATTTGGCATTCAAATGGGCACTGTAGGTGTGTTTCCTGTCCTCCTCTCACTGCTGACTTTTATTCCCCATTGACTTACATTGGGTTTCGTGTTTCGGGACGACCCCGACTTTTCCCTATAATCGGACGATCTTGCTCGACCCGACTTTTGGAAAAGTCGGGTTTCACGAAACGAAACTCGACCCTAAAAAACCAAAAGTCGCTCAACTCTATCAACGACCAAAGGGGCGGCAAATTTTTCGACCGCCCCGGGCGCCACAAACAGTTGCTATGCCACTGAGCTGCAGGAATGTATAATGTGTATAAAGTGCACAGTAATGAATGTTCTAAATATTCACTGTCATTACCAAGAATTATCCGTGTTATATGGCCGGAACAAGATGCAGTGCCACCGACGGCGCGCAGGCAGGTAAATAGGATGGTTTTTTTCTTAACAGGAATCATACATACAAAGATAGGGGATAAGGAGCCATGCATACAATGACAGGGACGGGGGAAACATGCATACCACGGTAGGGATGAGTGGTCAATGCACACCCGGCTTATACTCAAGTCAATAAGTTTACCCAGTTTTTCGTGGCAAAAGTTGGTGCCTCGGCTTATACTCGGGTCGGCTTATACTCGAGTATATATGGTAATAGGTAAAACCTGACAAGAATAAACAATAATTTGCAGTTAGCCCAATCGTGGGGATAAATAGCTGAGAAATAAATAGTGATTAGTATATCTTAATAAATATATTGCAATTCGCCCAGTACAAAGCTGTGAAAAAAAAAATAGTAGTTACTATTTCCATTAAGTTTTGCACTCAACCAGTTGATTAACCAAGAGTGATGGCATGTACCCGAATAGAATTCTCCTAGAGGCTGCAAATAAGAGCGGCAGGAAGTAAAGGGTTAATTGGTACATAGAACACACAATTGGGTGAAAATATTAAATGGTCATGAGCAATATGTCCCGGCATAAAGAGTGTGATTATATCCTTAGTCCATAGTTAATGCTTGGTATAAACCTGCATTCATAAAATAGTCCAATGTCTATAGCCGTGGGGAGAGCTGCCCCGGCCGATGACGGATACACCAAGTACTTTCTCCAATGAGTGGAGGGCTCGTGCCCTGTGAAATAGCGCGCTGAACAGTACAAGGTGATTTCACCATATATAGTTGTATGTGAGTGTTGCTACTCACAATACCTCCAATGGTCTGCGTAGAATCCGGTGACTGCGTTCTGGCTGGTGCAGTAAAGGTTGGACCTGGGAGATGCGGCGATATGCCGAGGTGTAGTGTGAGACCAGCGCTCCTGCGCTCCAGCTGTCGGCAGGGATCCGGTCACTCTGGTCGATAGCTGCGTCCCGGCAGATGTGCAGTAGGAGCAGGACCTGTGTGACGCGGTGGATCACGTGGTGCCGTGTAACTGCTGCTAGATGGAGGTACGGGTGGCAAAAAGGGCCGAAACCAACGCGTTTCGGAAAACTCAGCTTCTTTCTTCAGGTCCGGGACATATTGCTTCTGACCATTTAATATTTTCACCCAATTGATTTCTATGTACATATTAACCCTTTACTTCTATTCGGGTACATGCCATCTCTCCTTGGTTAATCAACTGTTTGAGTGCAATACTTACTATTTCCATTAACTACCATTTTTTTCACAGCTTTGAACTGAGCGAGTTGCAATATATTCATTAAGATATACTAATCACTATTTATTTCTCAGCTATTTATCCCCACAATTGGGCTAACTGCAGTTTATTGTTTATTCTTGTCAGGTTTTACCTATTAAACATTCTTCTATTTGTCTCATTAATAAGTGACTAGCTTTTCTCCCACATCTTGGTTTTTTCAGCGCGAGTCTATCACAAATATTTATAATCCTTTCAATTTCCTTGTGGTTGGTATCTAGAGTCGCAGCAGTTACAAAACCTTTTACACAGGCGTCACTTTATCGCTATCCTTCATTTTTTGTTTTTAACAATTTTTCCCTGGATCTGTAGCTGGATATTTCCTGCTTTTGAATTGCCTCCTATATACAGTATGAGCCTGCACATTGCTTCCTATATACAGTATGAGTATGCACATAGTCTCCTATATACTGTATGAGCCTGCACATTGCTTCCTATATACAGTATGAGGCCGCATATAGCCTCCTATATACAGTATGAGCCGGCAAAGCGCTTCCTATATACAGTATGAGTCTGCACATAGCCTCCTATATACAGTATGAGCCTGTACTTCGCTTCCTATATACAGTATGAGGCCGCATATAGCCTCCTATATACAGTATTAGCACCCACATATAGCCTCCTGAATGCAGTGTTTACCTCCTATATACAGTATGAGCCTGCACATTGCTTCCTATATACAGTATGAGCCTGCACATAGCCTCCTATATACAGAAGCAAAAAAAAAAAATGATTGAATGAGAGTAATGGTTTTGGGTCCTTTCTGTAAAAATCGTATGGGTATCTTTTTAGTCTTGGTTTTAGTTTTCTGTTTTTAATTATTTTTTCCTGTGCTTATACTCCAGTTCTCTATCTTCGCATCGCAATATATAAGATCTGGCATGGAAATCATTGTTGAGGGCATTTCAAGATTTTATGAAGAAACACTCCTCTCACAAGAAATCTACGGCTCTTTTCGTACCCATTGGGTCTTCAATATTTCATATTATTTGTTCACATTTTTATTCATTTTTTCTTTTTTTATTTCTTTATTTCATTTACATTTTTATATATATTTTTTCACTCATTTTTTATTTTTTTCACAATTTTCTTTGTGTATTTTTGCTATGTATTATGCATTATACATAATTGTGTGTATAATTACTTTATGATATATGACATTTGATGTATGTATTGAATGCCATGTGTTATTTTTATGTACATTTGTTTTTTAACAGAGACATGATATATAGTTGTTATAGTTATATGATGCACATACACTTTCATATAGCCTGCATACACATTATGCTAATTGTTAAAAAAAATTTTTATTGCTTGCATAGTGTGCTTATAATTGACACATATGTGTGTGCCTTTGCACTCTATGTCAGGCATATTCAATTTAATGGTTCATACACACCTCTATAATTATTTCAGCATCATTATGTTTTATCCCCTCACTTTCAACACTTGCTATCACTTTAAGTAGTGATTATTATTCTTCATAATTATTTTATTTTCTTGTCCTCACTTGAGCGCATGCCCAGTTCTGTCCTCCCTAGGAGCCGTCTGACGTGCTCAGTCTGGTATGTGGCGGTCTCTGGCTGTTTTGCAGCTTGAGCCGCTTTCATGCTGATGAGCGCTGATCATAGACTCCCTGTTCATAGTGGGGACTCAACAGCGCATGCACCGATAATGCTGTGGACGTTTAGAACTGGATACTATTGACGTCATTGTGGACACTACAGCTCAGGTCCTGAATTTTACAAGCTTTATTAGGGAAAGCGGTTTATTGGTTGACCGCACTATATAAGCTAGATCCGGGGCACTTGTAAACCACGCCTCCTGAGGAAGCTGCGGCGTAACGCGCGTAGGGGCGGCAGGTTTTACAGCGACATACACTACACATGTAAGTTGTTACTTTCTAATGCAGTCCTTGTATCTTACTCTGGAATTTGTATAGACCGTTTTTACTCTGTGTACACTTAACGCCTACCAGGCTTATTTGATACAAGGCACTTGTGCACTTTATATTCAGCAGTTTACTCTGGGCACTTATTGTATGCAAAACCTTATCTGGGCATACATATTATGTAAATGGGGAGTTTGCTGTTTACTATGCATTCTATTTGTGAAAGGAAAGCAAAGAAACTACATGTTTTATACAGATAAAAACTTTATTAACTGTCAAGGTGCTGGTTTAATTATATTGTGTTTATGTCTGCTGTAACTTGCATTTAGCATTTATGCTCTGTTAATTATTCTAAATAAATTATTTAGCTTGAAAAACTCCAATTTTGATCTCTTGTGATGCTTAATAGCTCATTTATGAGATTTTTTTTGCTATTATATTTCCAGTGAGTTGAGCCTTTGAAGAATTTTTTCCAGTATTTGGGATATATTTGTACTTTATCCTATGTACAGTATGAGCCTGTACATCGATTCCTATATACAGTATGAGGCTGCATATAGCCTCCTATATACAGTATGAGCCCACATAGCCTCCTGTATACAGTATGAGCCTGCATATTGCTTCTATATACAATATGAGCCCACATAGCCTCCTATATACAGAATGAGCCTGTACATCGATTCCTATATACAGTATGAGGCCGCATATAGCCATCTATATACAGTATGAGGCCGCATATAGTCTCCCATATACAGTATGAGCCTGCATATTGCTTCTATATACAATATGAGCCCACATAGCCTCTTATATACAGTATGAGCCTGCACATCGCTTCCTATATACAGTATGAGGCCACATATAGCCTCCTATGTACGGTATGAGCCTGCACATCGCTTCCTATATACAGTATGAGGCTGCATATAGTCTCCTATATACAGTATGAGCACCCACATATAGCCTCCTGAATACAGTTTTTGCCTCCTATATACAGTATGAGCCTGCACATTGCTTCCTATATACAGTATGAGCCTGCACATAGCCTCCTATATACAGTATGAGCCTGCACATCACTTCCTATATACAGTATGAGGCTGCATATAGCTTCCTATATACAGTATGAGCACCCACATATAGCCTCCTATGTACAGTATGAGCCTGCGCATTGCTTCCTATAAACAGTATGAGCATCCACATAGCCTCCTTTGTACAGTATGAATAAAAAACAATAAAAAACTTACCTTAAACTTAACTTACTTTTCTCAGTTCAGATTTGTTTTTTATTCATTTCATTGTGCATTCAGTGCATATATGGGTGTGACCGCCCTCTTTCTGAGCTGGGAAAGCCATCCAGTCTGGCCTAAGCTGTTACAAGTGGTTCAGCTGCTCGATCCTTATTCACATTCACGCCACTTGGCAAGTGAAAAGGTTTTAAATACTAGAGTAGGGACTGTCCCACAAGGGTTGCCGTGACGTGGCGGGATGGCTTGTACATTATTTTGATCAAAATTATTTTTACTAAATACCCTTATTATTACCTTTATGCATTATGTGCAGTATATTTTTTACTTTTAGTTCAGGATATTTGTGTTTTTTGCTTTTTGTTTTCTCTGGTTAATGGTCATGTGTTAATATGCACTTACATTGTGCATACACATTAACTTACTTTTCTCAGTTCAGATTTGTTTTTCATTCATTTCATTGTGCATTCAGTGCATATATGGGTGTGACCGCCCTCTTTCTGAGCTGGGAAAGCCATCCAGTCTGGCCTAAGCTGTTACAAGTGGTTCAGCTGCTCGATCCTTATTCACATTCACGCCACTTGGCAAGTGAAAAGGTTTTAAATACTAGAGTAGGGACTGTCCCACAAGGGTTGCCGTGACGTGGCGGGATGGCTTGTACATTAGTTTGATCAATATTATGTTTACTAAATACCCTTATTATTATTATTACCTTTATGCATTATTTGCAGTATATTTTTTACTTTTAGTTCAGGATATTTGTGTTTTTTGCTTTTTGTTTTCTATGTACAGTATATAGGAAGCAATGTGCAGGCTCATACTGTTTATAGGAAGCGATGTGCAGGCTCAAACAGTATGAGCCTGCACATTGCTTCCTATAAACAGTATGAGCCTGCAAATCGCTTTCTATATACAGTATGAGCCCACATACAGCCTCCTGAATACAGTATTTGCCTCCTATATACAGTGTGAGTCCCCATATAGCCTTCTATATACAGTATGAGCCTGCACATCGCTTCCTATATACAGTATGAGGCCACATATAGCCTCCTATATACAGTATGAGCACCCACATATAGCCTCCTGTATACAATATGATGCTGCATATAGCCTCCTATATACAGTATGAGGCCGCATATAGACTCCTATATACAGTATGAGCACCCACATATAGCCACCTGAATGCAGTGTTTACCTCCTATATACAGTATGAGCCTGCACATCGCTTCCCATATACAGTATGAGGCCACCTGAATACAGTATTTGCCTCCTATATACAGTATGAGCACCCACATATTGCCTCCTGAATGCAGTGTTTACTTCCTATAAACAGTATGAGCCTGCACATTGCTTCCTATATACAGTATGAGCCTGCACATAGCCTCCTATATACAGTATGAGCCTGTACATCACTTCCTATATACAGTATGAGGCCGCATATAGCCTCCTATGTACAGTATGAGCCTGCGCATTGCTTCCTATAAACAGTATGAGCATCCACATAGCCTCCTATGTACAGTATGAGCCTGCACATCGCTTCCTATAAACAGTATGAGCCTGCAAATCGCTTCCTATATACAGTATGAGCCCACATATAGCCTCCTGAATACAGTGTTTGCCTCCAATACAGTGTGAGTCTCCATATAGCCTCCTATATACAGTATGAGCACTCACATATAGCCTCCTGAATACATTGTATGCCACCATATTGCCTCCTATATACAGTGTGAGTCCCCATATAGCTCCTATATACAGTATGAGCCCCTACATAGCATCCCATATCTAACTGCATTTACCTTGTTATCATTCATTTTCTATGAGACTGCTCTGTTTTCATATTGTGCATTTATGCATTTAGTAGGGCTTAATGGAATGATTGCGCTTGTTACACATCAACTCTAGATGCGCTCACTTATTAGACTTTGGTTGGGGCAACTTTAAAATATAATAATGATAATGGTCCTGTCTAGTGACAAGTTTATTTTACAGGCTTCTGGAGAAAGGCACAATACCAGTCATTCAAGGGTTAATTCTTTGGAACACTGAGAGGGACTTTCTAGCCAATGAAACCACAGTATAAAACACCTGTGATAACTATGGCAACTGCGCTGATGTCATAAACACATGCATCTATGATGCAGGAGAAGATTCCAGAACCACAAGTCATTCAGCCGTAGACGGAGCCATACTTGATGTGTCTGGAGACCTGGAGCTTCATCACTCCACAATGGGAGGAAGGGGACACCGCCTAGCCAGCCAGATCAGCCATAGCGCCTAGCCAGCCAGATCAATGGGGTGACAGATGTTGCAGCCAGATCTCCCTCACGTCCGGTACTCACCGCCTTCACTTTATGTGTACGGCCTGGAGAGGTTGCATTAGGCTTCTCCAAAACAAATATGACACAATGTACAAATTCAGGTACAATTTGCTGTTACATGTTGGCACTAACCTTCTAAGCCCAAGGGAAGGGCAGTCCTGCAGCCATGGTTCCCTAGAGGTTTCCACCACAGGGGGTTTTTCCTCTCCTGAGTGCTGAAGGACGATTCTTCGTGAGTCGGGGGTTCTGCCATTTTCAGTGTCTCTTTCATAGTAATTGGCTGATTCTAAATTTCAGACACTGAAAGAAATAATAATGAGATTTGGAATAAAATTCGGTCAATTTAACATCCAATAAAAGTGTTTTGTGTGTTTCTTTCACAATCTTCGGTTGGTGAGATTTTGTTGGGGGATGAGGATCCAGCATCTATGATCAAGCCATGAAGCCAGATATGAAGTCAGAGCAATTTAACCCTGCGCTGGAAGACAGGACGGAGCAGAGATGACAAAGTGTGACTGCACAATTAGCACAAGTTCACACTCTTCCTCCCATTCAGATACACGAGGGGATTCAGGGCAGAGTTGGGACTAAAAAGCAGCCCTGGCACACAAAATTCACCAGCCCACATGCAATAAGTGTCCTCAACCCAAATCGTAGAACACTGATAGGTCATGTAGGATTTTGCTTTATCCGTTACCAGGGCCAAAACAAAGTATTTTGGGTGCCCAAGGCAGATGAAGCCGAAGGCACCCATTTTGCATTTCTACCCAGCTAATTCTTCCCTTTTCCTTTAGGTCTATGACATCATGTGATTAATAACTGATGAGCTGAATCCTTCTAAGTCAGGCCCATATACATTTGTATCTCATGAACCTACAACTCCCAGTATGTCCTTAACAATGGTAAGGAGATGCTGGGAGTTATCAGTCTTTATCAGACTGTGGACTATACAGGAACCATAGTACTGATGAGACGCAGTCAGTACCAATAGCTAAAAATGTACATCCTGGTACCTTATAGGTGACCTCTTCTCAGATTGAGTCTTTTCTTTCTCTTAGGCCTGTTTCACACTTCAGTTTTCTGGCGTTAGTCAAAATCCGCCAGTGTGCAAAAGCGGATCCGTTTCCGTTTTGTGGCAAACGGATGCAACTGGATCCGTTTTTTGTACGGATCCGCTTTAGACGCTAGTGCATGAAATTTAAAGTAAGGCCTGTTTCACGAGAGAGAGAGAGAGATTTAGCTGCCAGAATGGGATTTGGGGTTAAATATCATGAAAGGACATTCATTCGGGCATGCTCAGTATAAAAAGGAGGATCCGATGGCAGATTCCGTCAATTAACGGTTGGCAACGGATCCACCGCCTTTTCTCATCCACATCTCGCTTCTTAAGGCCCCTTTCACACTCCAGTCTTTTGCAATCAGTCACAATCCGTCAAAGTGTTCAGATCCGTCAAGTGGACGGATCCTGCGTATATTGCAAAAAACTAATGCACTGGATCTGTTTTTATGACTGATCCGTTGTAGCAGCCTTGCTGTAGGAATTAAAGAAACAGAATTCTGGAGTGAGAGAGAGAGAGAAGGATTTTGTGCCAGAATAGAAAAAGCAGCCGCAGGGGGTTAAAATAAAGGAAGAAAAATGATTCCGGGCATGCTCAGTTTTAAAAGACGGAATCCGTCGCTATCCGACTTTTCGACGTACACAAAAAACGTTCATCTGTCCGTTGTCTCCGGCCGACGGACAGAGATTTTCTGACGGATCCGTTGGACGACAGATGAAACGTGTGGCCATCCGTCACTAATACAAGTCTATGAGAAAAAAACGGATCCAGCATGAAAAAATGATGGAAAGCCAAAACTATAAATATAAATATATATATATATATATATATATATATATATATATATATATATTGTATACCAAATTATAATGTGATGACATAAAAATCTGAATAATAAATATATCAATGCATCTTGCCAAAATTTGTATAATATCAGCACCAGAAAAAAATAAATAAAAAATATGTAAAAAAAATGCTAAGTGCTAAAATATATCGCTCAAAAAACTTTTTTCTATTAATAATGTGTAAGTTAAATATATAGTGTAGACAATAATATCGTGAAAAGTACTACCATAATATTCTAAAAATTGCACTAAAAAGTGCTATAGTGCTGTAAAACAAAAATTGTGCAAAAGTGAAAAGTATTGCAAGATATAGAATTAAATCCACTGTAAATGATTCAGTACTATAAAGTGCTAGAGGACAAAACATACAATGCACATTGAAAATAAATGAATATACAAGTATAACCAAGAAATAATGTTCTCCAAAAAGTACTGCAATGCTATAGATGAATTGCAGAGTACTGCAAAATATGAGGGATAAATACAAATGAAAGTTTACGTATACTAAAATATGCCAAGATATAAATTACTATAATATGACCCAGTAATATAAGGTGTTATAGTGCTACACCGCCATACACATTAAGTTTGGAGCTGTGACCAAGCTCACCCCAGCGAAGAGCGCTTGACACTGGACGCCAGAGTCCGTGGCTGCACGGGTACAACAGTCCCAGCAGCCAAATCCGGAGGGCAGGAGACTGCAGGCCTCCTGACCCCATCACACACCTGAACGCACAGCAGCATACCAGAGCCAGAGCCACCACGAAGGAGTGACACCTGTGAAAGGCTCAAGCTGCCTGCCATACAGGCAAGGACTAAAGAACCGTAAGGAATTGAGGGTAAACTGATTAAATTTGCTGATGACACAAAGCTAGGAGGGATAGATAATACTAGAGAAGAGAGAGAGAGGATTCAAAAAGATTTAAATAAACTGGAGAAGTGGGCAGCAACTAACAGAATGGTTTTTAACAGGGAGAAATGCAAAGTACTACATCTGGGCAATAAAAATGAAAAAAGCATAAAAAAGCATATATAGAATGGGAGGAATAGGGCTAAGTGACAGCACATGTGAAAAAGACTTGGGTATACTAATAGATCACAGACTGAATATGAGTCAGTGTGATGCAGCAGCAAAAAAGGCAAATGCAATTCTAGGATGTATTAACAGAAGCATACAGTCTAGATCACGTGAAGTCATTATTTCCCTCTACTCCTCTTTGATCAGACCTCATCTGGAATATTGTGTCCAGTTAGGGGTACCACATTTTAAAAAAGACATCAACAAACTGGAGCAAGTTCAGAAAAGAGCGACCAGAATGGTGACCGGTCTGCAAACCCTGTCTTATGAGGAAAGGTTGCAGGATTTGGGAATGTTTAGTTTGCAAAAGAGAAGACTGAGAGGAGACTTAATAGCTGTCTACAAATATCTAAAGGGCTGTCACATTGTAGAAGGATCAACTTTATTCTCATTTGCACAAGGAAAGACTAGAAGCAATGGGATGAAACTGAATGGGAGGAGACACAGATTAGATATTAGAAAAAACTTTTTGACAGTTAGAGTGATCAATGAGTGGAACACGCTGCCATGAGAAGTGGTGAGTTCTCCTTCAATGGAAGTCTTCAAACAGAGGCTGGACAGACATCTGACTGTGATGATTTAGCGAATCCTCCTTTGAGCAGGGGGTTGGACCAGATGGCTCAGGAGGTCCCTTCCAACTCTACGATTCTATGATTCTATGAACACAGGACTGAGCATAGCTTTAGACCTCATGGGACAGCGTAGAAAGGAGGCCTCCAACCCATCTGGCTTAGTGGATCCTAAATTGCTTCCAGGCTGGCTGGATCTCCATTACCATCAGTACTTAGTGCCCTGGTTTGCAACTCAAAATGTGAGTAAAAGCGTAAAGACTGCACCCCGCTGTGTTCTCCTGTTTATTTGCTGCGTCACCTCAGCCCTGCATTACATCCATCATCACCATCTTTTATAATATAATTGCCCTGAGACTTAGCTCTACCTGTGGAGAGCTGTACCAACTCTGCTGCATCACCATCAGCCTCAGCAGTCTTTTTAAGCAGCGTCGGCTATCCCTTGCCGAATACCACAGGTGGCGTCACAAACTATATCTTATATAGGGTCCAGGATCCAGCAGGATGATGAGGAGCTCTCCTAGCCAGCGTCTTCTCCCGATCACGGCATAGCCACGCCCCACCTTGAGATTGTTGATATCTTTCAACAATTTTGGTTCTCAAGTCCTCACAGTTCTCATCTTCTCTTTATGTCCTCCATGCTTAGTGTGGCACAGAGACATACATTGCAAAGATTGAGTCAACTTCTCCCCTTTTTATCTGGTGTCAGGTGTTATTTTCATATTGCCCCCAATCGGTTTTAAATTCTGCCTGGAATCTGCCTTAAAAAGAGCCTCAAAACCACTGCAAAAAGTGAATATAATCCACAGCAATCCTACACAATGATCCCCCACTTATCGCGGGCATTACATTCTAAACCTCCAACACGATAGTTGAAAATCCCCCAAGTAAGAAACTTACATTTATTTTAGCATTTATATATTTTAAGGATTTACAAACCCCTCCCACACACTTATTTACCATTACCAGTCCCTTATTAATCGGCCCCAGTTCCTTATTAACCTTTTGCACCTTTTTATAAACACTACTTATGTTCATAAACAAATTCTACATGATGAAGATGATGAATTAGCTGTGTAGTACTGATGATTGAAGGTGATGAAAATGGGATGAATGTACAGTACTGTACTGCACAGCATGGAAGAGCATTACAGCTCTCCTATTGGCACCACTTCATCAGGAGCTTCTTCAGGTGAGGCAGTAGTATCTTCAGCCTCATCCGTAACTTTTACTACCACTAAATGCGTAACCAACCTCTTGTTCGAGTGATGAACATAGTCATGGAGAGATGCTGGTTCTGCTTCTTATGAACCATACGGAGGTCCTATTCCTCAGCCAATCGATGAAGTACATTGCCCATTATGACCATGGTTACAAGTCGATCAAGTGTTGGGCCTACCTCCTCCTCTTCTTAAACCCGTTGTTCAAACTGTTCCTCATCCTCTTCTTCACTTGCTGAAGGGTGTTTCCGTCTTCAGTAGTCATGTCACTGAAGCCCTCTCCTCCCGGTATTTTCACCAGCTTCACAGCCTAATCCACCGCTGAGTGATACATTTCATCAAGAGAAAGTCTGACACATCATTTTCTTTATGGTTTTTTGAACATTTTTTCAATATATTTTTTGTTTTTAACCCCTTCACCCCCAAGGGTGGTTTGCACGTTCATGACCGGGCCAATTTTTACAATTCTGACCACCTTTATGAGGTCATAACTCTGGAACGCTTCCATGGATCCCGGTGATTCTGACATTGTTTTGTCGTGACATATTGTACTTCATGTTAGTGGTAAAATTTCATTCAAATAACTTGCGTTTATTTGTGAAAAAAATGGAAATTTGGTAACAATTTTGAAAATTTCGCAATTTTCCAACTTTGAATTTTTATGTCCTTAAATCACGGAGATATGGCACACAAAAAACTTGATAACTAACATTTCCCACATGTTTACTTTACATCAGCACAATTTTGGAACCAAAATTTTTTTTGTTAGGAAGTTATAAGGGTTAAAAGTTGACCAGCGATTTCTCATTTTTACAACACCATTTTATTTTTAGGACCACATCACATTTGAAGCCACTTTGAGGGGTCTTTTTGATAGAAAATACCCAAAAGTGACACCATTCTAAAAACTGCACCCCTTAAGGCCGGTTTCACATTAGCGCTTTTTAAGCGCACGCACGGCCGGGGGTAGCTCCGCCCCCGAGCTGGCTCTCTGCCCGGCGTGCCCGCCCCTTGCTTGTAGCGCCGCCTCCTAGCGGACAGCGGCGCCTGCGATCGGCGCACCCTATCTTTAGCATAGGGTGCGCAAATCGTGCGCAGGCCGTGCGCTAGTTGCGCTTTGACCTGCGCTGCGCAAGGGGCGGGCACGCCGGGCAGAGAGCCGGCTCGGGGGCGGAGCTACCCCCGGCCGTGCGTGCGCTTAAAAAGCGCTAATGTGAAACCGGCCTTAGGTGCTCAAAACCACATTCAAGAAGTTTATTAACCCTTTAGGTGCGTCACAGGAATTTTTTTGAATATTTAAAAAAATGAACATCTAACTTTTTTTCACAAAAAAAGTACTTCAGGTTCAATTTTTTTTATTTTACCAAGGGTAACAGGAGAGATTGGACTGCAAAAGTTATTGTGCAATTTGTCCTGAGTACGCTGATACCCGATTTGTGGGGGGGAACGACTGTTTCGGCGCATGGCAGAGCTCAGAATGGAAGGAGCGCCGTTTGACTTTTTCAATGCAAAATTGGCTGGAATTCAGATCGGACGCCATGTCACGTTTGGAGAGTCCCTGATGTACCTAAACAGTGGAAACCCCCTACAAGTGACCCCATTTTGGAAACTAGACCCCCCAAGGAACTTATCTAGATATGTGGTGAGAACTTTGAACCCACAAGGGCTTTACAGAAGTTTATAACGTACAGCGGTACAATTAAAAAAAATCATATTTTTTCCACAAAAATGATCTTTTCACCCCAATTTTTATTTTCCCAAGGGTATCAGGACCCTAAAAGTTATTGTGCAATTTGTCCTGAGTATGCTGATACCCCACATGTGGGGGTAAACCACTATTTGGGCGCATGGCAGAGCTCGGAAGGGAAGCAGCGCCATTTGATGTTTTTGGCTGGAATTGAGATCGGACACCATGTCGCGATTGGAAAACCCCTGATGTACCTAAACAGTGGAAACCCCCCCAAATAACACCATTTTGGAAACTAGACCCCCTAAGGAACTTATCTAGATGTGAGGTGAGCACGTTGAACCCCCAAGGGCTTCACAGAAGTTTATAATGCCAGGGCATGAAAATAAAAAAATAGTTTTTTTTCCACAAACATGATCAATTAGTCCCCAATTGTTTTATTTTCCCAAGGGTAACAGGAGAAATTGAACCCCAAAAGTTGTTGTCCAATTTGTCCTGAGTACGCTGACACCCCATATGTGGGAGAAAACTACTGTATGGACACACGTCAGGGCTCGGAAGGGAAGTAGTGACGTTTTGGAATGCAGACTTTGATGGAATGGTCTGCGGGTGTCATGTTGCCTTTGGAGAGCCCCTAATGTACCTAAACAGTGGAAACACCGACAAATGACCCCATTTTGGAAACGAGAACCCCTAAGGAACTTATCTAGATGTGTGCTGAGCACTTTGAACCCCCAAGTGCTTCACAGAAGTTTATAACGCTCGGACGTGAAAATAAAAAAATCATTTTTTTCCACAAAAATGATATTTTTGCCCCCAATTTTTTATTTTCCTAAGGGTAACAGGAGAAATTGGACCCCAAAAATTGTTTTGCAATTTGTCCTGAGTAGGCTGATACCCTACATGTGAGGGTAAAACACTGTTTGGGCGCATGGCAGAGCTTGGAAAGGAAGGAGCACCATATGACATTTTCAACTCAGAATTGGCCGGAATTGAGATCAGACACAATGTTGCATTTGGAGAGCACCTGATGTGCCCAAGCAGTGGAAACCCCCAATTCTAACTACAAACCCGAACCCCAACACACCCCTAACCCTAATCTCAGCCCTAGCGGAAAAATGGAAATAAATACATTTTTTTAATTTTTTTATTTTTCCCTAACTAAGGGGGTGATAACGAGGGGTTTGATTTACTATTTATGGCGGTTTTTATATTTGGCAGCTGTCGCACGCTAAAAGACGCTTTTTATTGTAAAAATAGTTTTTGCATCACCACATATTGAGAGCTATAATTTTTCCGTATTTTGACCCACCGAGTCATGTGAGGTCTTATTTTTTGCGGGACGAGTTGACGTTTTTATTGGTACCATTTTCGGGCACGTGACATTTTTTGATCGCTTTTTATTCCGATTTTTGGGACGCAGAATGAACAAAAACCAGCGTTTCATGAATTTCTTTTGGGGGGGGGGGGGAGTGCGTTTACACCGTTCTGCGTGCAGTAAAATTGATAAAGCGGTTTTATTCTTCGGGTCAGTACGGTTACAGCGATACCTCATTTAGGTCGTTTTTTTAGGTTTTGTCGGTTTTATGCAATGAAAACTATTTTATATAAAAAATAATTATTTTTGCATCGCTTTATTCTGCGAGCTATAACTTTTTTATTTTTTCACTGATGATGCTGTGTGGCGGCTCTTTTTTGTGGGACAAGATGCCATTTTCAGCGGTACCATGGATATTTATATGCGTCTTTTTGATCGCGCGTTATTACACTTTTTGTTTGGCGGTATGATAAATCATTTTTTGCTTCGTTTATTTTTATTTTTTAAAGGGGTTCGCTAAAGGGGTTAACTAACGGGACAGTTTTATAGGGCGGGTCGTTACGGACGCGGCGATACCTAATATGTGTACTTTTATTTTATTTATTTTTTTCAAAAAATGAATTTATTGGGGAATATTTTTTTTTTTTTTTTACTAATTTATTTGGCGATTTTTTTAAAATTATTTTTACACTTTTTTTTAATTTTTTTTTTTACTTTATTACACAGTCCCAGGTGGGACATCACTGTCCTGTGACAGATCGCTGATCTGTCACAGGCATTGAAGCAGACTTCCTCTTGCCTGCGCTTTGCAGGCACTGAGGGAAGCCAGCTTCCTGCAGGCCCCCGAAGGCCCCCCGTCGCCATCTTGGATTCGGGGGCCTGGAGGAAAGGAGCCCCCCGCAGCAGCGCTGCACATTGCGCTGCTGTGGGGGGCTCAGGGAAGCACAGAGGGAGCCCCCTCCCTGCCGATGCTTCCCTTTAACTCCCGGTACACCGCGATCATGTTTGATCGCGGTGTGCAAGGGGTTAACGTGTCGGGGGCGGTCCGTGACCGTCCCTGACACATTGTGCTGGGTGTCAGCTGTGATAATCAGCTGACACCCGGCCGCGATCAGCGGTGCTCACCACATGGGCGCCGCTGATCGCTGAGACGTACTATCCCGTCCATGGGCATAGGGGCCCAGGTCCCATGGACGGGATAGTACGTCGGATGGCAGGAAGGGGTTAAATATTTGATAGACTCGAAAAAAAACAAGAAGTGGGAGAAAAGGTAGTCACTTATTAATGAGACAAATAGAAGAATATTTACCGTATACACTCGTGTATAAGCCGAGTTTTTCAGCACTTTTTTTGTGCTGAAAACACCCCCCTTGGCTTATACACGAGTCACGGTCCCAGAAAGCCGGCAGAGGAGGGGGAGCAGCAGGTCACAGAGGCCACCAGCTTCCATCACACCATACTCACATGCCTGCACGCCTCTCCGCTCCCTTAGGCGTGGAGCGCATATTCATTACCTTAATGAGCAGTACCACATGATCACTCGACAGGAAGAGCTGCAGGCTCCGGCTGTAACGTCTGTCTGCGGTCTGGGCTGCAGCCAGACAACACCCCGAGAAACACTGATACCCTTTACCCCTATACAGGGATCTGGATTTATAGCAGAGCCCAGGAGGTGCTATCTGAATAGGAGCAGTGGCCAGAGCAGGACGGTCGCCAGAGAGGGAGTTCTAATACAGGACAAAAACGTGGTAGTATCTGGGTCTAAACCAGTCGGGCAGCAGGGTACAAAAACGTTAGGCAGAAGCAGAGTCAGAAGTCCAGGCCAAGGTCAGAGTTATTCAACTATAGCAATTCACACAGTAACACGCAGGGGAACCAAGAATATATCCGGCGGCTTGCAAGACCAGTCCCAAGGTATTTGAGGGATCAGGTCACCCCTCACAGGTTCCCGGACTGCTGATGTCATCAGTACTGCCCCCAGGACCAGGCCAGATGATGATGCAGTAACCTTCTGATGACTGACAGAGGGGCGGAGCCTGCGCCCACCAGATGCCTGCACAGGTGCCCTTACTCTGTCAGCGCCATAACTCGCGGGCGAGTGACCACGCCCAGAACAGCAGACCCCGAATTAAAATGCAACGTGACAGACCGGCGCCTCCTAGAGGCTAAAGCCGGGACAGTAGGCCCTGAGTCTGATGCGACGGAACCACGGCCCCTCCCAGTGGCCGAGGCATTAACAGCCGTCCCTGAGTCTGACGACGGAGTGGCTGTCCGGCGCCTCCTAGTGGCCGCGACCGGAACAGCAGGCCCCAAGTCTGGCGGCGACGTGACAGTACCCCCCCTTCCAAGAGGGGCCTCCGGACCCTCAAAACCCGGTTTGTCCTGGTGAAGGAGGTGAAACCTTCTAATTAATGCCTTGGCATGGATGTTCCTTGCAGGGACCCAGGACCTCTCCTCCGGGCCGTAGCCCTTCCAGTGTACAAGATACTGTATGGAGCCTCTCACCAGGCGGGAGTCAAGGATACCCTGGACTTCATACTCTAAAGCTCCCCCGACCGAAACAGGAGGAGGGGGGGACTGGACAGGGTGAATGGGAGAACGATAAGGCTTGCGGAGAGACCTGTGGAATACGTTAGGTAATTTGAATGTGGAAACTGTGGAAGTTTTAAGCGGAAGGCTACTGGGTTAACCACCTCGATAATTTCGTATGGGCCGATGAACCTGGGACCCAGTTTGGCAGATGGTACCTTAAGCTTGATATTTTTTGTAGAGAGCCAAACCTTATCGCCACCTCCCAGGTGCGGCACCTTAGATCGTCGTCTATTTGAGGCCGAAGCCTGTCTAACCTGAGCCCCTTACAAATTTGAATTAACCTCAGACCAAATCGTTTTCAGCCGATGTATATTTTGCTCAACCCCAGGGAGCTCCGACATCCTGGCCGAAAACGACTCAAAGCGCGGATGTAGTCCAAGGTTACAGAAAAAGGGGGTAGTTTTAATGGAGTCCTGATATCGATTATTGAGCGCGAACTCAGCCAATGGCAGATGTTCCACCCAATCGGACTGATGTCCTGACACATAACAGCGGAGGTATTGTTCTAGAGCTTGGTTAGTACGCTCAGCTTGACCATTGGTCTCGGGATGGTATGCCGAGGAGAAGGACAACTCCACACCGATGCGTCTACAGAACGCCCTCCAGAACTTCGAGACAAACTGGGTACCCCTGTCGGACACAATATTTGTCGGAACGCCGTATGTGCAGAATGAACAGCTTACTTAAAGTTTCAGAGTTAGGCAAGCCAGACAAGGGAATAACATGACACTGCTTGCTGAACCTGTCTACCACCACCCAGATACAAGTTTTCCCATCTGAGGGTGGCAAATCTGTAATGAAGTCCATGGAGATGTGGGTCCATGGACTCTCAGGGGTGGGCAAGGACTGAAGCCAGCCGGCAGGGCGGCTATGGAGGGATTTGGCACGGGCACAGACTTCACACGCAGAAACATAGTCTTTACAGTCCTTGGCCACCGTCGGCCACCAAAAGTTCCTGGTTACCAGCCTGATGGTATTATTGAGACCGGGATGGCCTGCCAGGACAGAGTCGTGTGATTCTTTTAGAACCTGCAGACGAAGGTTAGCTGGAACAAACAATTTTTTGGGGGGCGTAGCGTCAGGGGCTTGCTCTGAAGACCTACGGATCTCCTCCAGAAGGTCCAAAGACACTGCCGACACGACGATTCCATTAGCCAATATCGGTACTGGTTCACAGTCCTCGGTCTGTGTGGGGCAAAAACTGCGAGAGAGGGCATCTGCCCTCACATTTTTAGTACCGGGGCGAAAAGTAATTAAAAAAAATCAAACCTGGAGAAAAACAAGGTGTTACACCGCTCCGCCATACTTACCCGGCCTCCGCTCCCACGCCGCAGTCTCTCTCCACCCGACGGCCGCGGCGGTCACCTAAGACAGGCCCGCGACCGATGCCTTCCCTGCATGCTATGCGCATGCGCCATAGGCCGCGCCTTCTTCCTGCTCCTTATGCTCCGGCTGTGCCCTGACCCGGAAGCACCTTTGGACCAATGGCTGACCAGACGGGGCCATATCAGGCCGCTTCCCCCTGAGGGAGGCGCCTGATCGTTGTGTTTCCTGACACTCTGGCCTCGCTCCATCGTGCACACTCTGCTCCTGCAGTTCCTGTCTCGGCTGCTCCTCACAGCAGCTTCTCAGTCCTGCTACCCGTGTTCCTGGTTACCTACTCCAGTCCTGCCTTCAGTGTTCCTGTCGTCCTACTCCAGTCCTGCCTTGTGTTCCTGCCGTCCTACTCCAGTCCTGCCTTCAGTGTTCCTGCCGTCCTACTCCAGTCCTGCCTTCAGTGTTCCTGCCGTCCTACTCCAGTCCTGTCTTCAGTGCTCCTGCCGTCCTACTCCAGTCCTGTCTTCAGTGCTCCTGCCGTCCTACTCCAGTCTCACAGTCTTACTCCGGTCCATCCTGAGCCGCCCCTCTCGGTACCGGCTACCGTGGTACTCGAACCCCTGGGCCTGCTCCTAACGGTCCCTGTATAGGGGTCGGTTCCACCTGGCAGCTTGCCCGGGGCCCCTCGGTGCCACGGCCCAGAGGGTCCACTCTCGGAGCTCCCGCTCCTGACCACCCACACTAACAGTACGATCAGGCCATGGACTCCGCCGGTACTACGGCTGCTACCCAGAAAGAGTTGCTATTCCTACGGGAGAATCAGGAGCGCATTATGTCAATCATGAAGTCGATGGACACCCGTTTGTCGGCCTTACAGGTGGCCGATCCTGGAAATGCCACTCAGCTGGCCAGTCTCCAACAGGAGCTGGGTCAGCAGCAAGATACTCAAACCCACATTTTGTCCTACATGGCCTCCTTTGATAGTCGCTTGTCGGCCCTCCAGGCTGCCGCTGCAGTGCCGACTCCTCCCCCTGCGTCTGCTGCTCCTCCGACACCCCGCCAAGCCGCCTCGTTTCACCGGGGATCCCAAACTCTGTAGGGGGTTCTTAAATCAGTGTAGTCTCCACTTTGAATGGCTGCCGCAGCAATATCCCTCGGACCGGGCCAAAGTGGCCTTCATCATGTCCCATCTGGAGGGAGAGGCCCTTTCTTGGGTAAACCCGCTCTGGGAACGTGACGACCCGGTCGTTTGGAGTCTCACGGTTTTCCTGGATACGTTTCGTAAGGTTTTCGATGAGCCGGGCTGGTTAGCCTCTCTCACTGAGTCACTCTTTAACTTACACCAGGGCTCTCTCACCGTCGGACAGTACGCTATTCGCTTTCGCACTATTTCCTCTGAGCTCGGCTGGAATAACGCAGCTTTGGTGGGGGCATTCTGGCGCGGTCTTTCTAGTAAAATAAAGGATGAACTCGCTGGTCGAGATACCCCGTCCACCTTAGAGGAACTTATCTCGCTGGCTACCCGCATTGACCTGCGCTTCCTGGAGCGCGCTCGGGAGTCAGTGAGAGACAGGCGCTCCTCCAGGTCAGTTTCTCCTTTCACTCAGTCGGCCAGCTCACGTTCAGTCGGATCTTCTTCCCTCTCTTCGGGTGAGCCCATGCAGATAGATCATCTCAGGTTGGCCGAGTTACGTCAGAGAGAGAGACGGGCACAAGGTCTGTGCCTCTATTGCGGTCATTCGTCACACTATATCCGCACCTGTCCTAAGAGACAGGGAAACGACTCCACCTAGGTCAGGTAAGAGAGGCCTTCCTAGGTGATGATGATGATGATTCCTCTCAACCCCTTACGGTTTCTGTGCTTTTGGTTTCAGGAGGGAGGCGTGGTTCCGAGGTGGCCTACGTGGATTCGGGCTCAGCGGGTAACTTCATTCGGCCGGAAGAGGTAGACAAATACCAAATTCCTGTAGTCACTCTATCTAACCCAATTCAGATTGCCACCGTGGATGGCAAACCGCTACAGGTGACCGTCACCTTGGTCACTGAAGAGGTGGAATTGCAAATCGGAGCCTTACATCGAGAGAAGATAGCCTTTTACGTTTTACCTAAGCTCTCTCACGCCATTCTACTCGGTCTTCCATGGTTAAGGACTCATCAGCCTGTTCTCGACTGGTCTTCTGGGGAGATACTCCGCTGGGGGCACCCGTGCCAAGCTCGCTGTCTGACTCCTGTCCGCCTGGCGGCCGCTCCACGGTCACCTCCAGACCTCCCGGGTCTTCCTCCAGCTTACAGCTCCTACGCCGATGTTTTTGATAAGAAGGAAGCGGAGGTCCTCCCTCCACACCGGCCGTTTGACTGCCCAATTGAACTTGTTTCTGGTTCAACCCCCCCAAGGGGCAGAATCTACCCTCTGTCTCCCGCGGAGACCACCGCCATGTCCGAGTACGTCCGAGAGAACCTCGCCAAAGGCTTTATACGGAAATCCTCTTCGCCCGCGGGAGCTGGGTTCTTCTTCGTCAAAAAGAAGGACGGGACTCTACGGCCATGCATTGACTATAGGGGCTTGAATGAGATTACCATCAAGAACAGGTACCCTCTTCCACTCATTCCGGAACTGTTTGACCTCAGAGGAGCCTACAATCTGGTCCGTATCCGCGCAGGTGACGAGTGGAAGACCGCTTTCAACACTCGAGATGGCCATTACGAGTACCTGGTCATGCCCTTCGGTCTTTGCAATGCTCCTGCAGTCTTTCAAGAGTTCGTCAACGAGATCTTCCGGGATCTCTTGTACTCCTGTGTGGTTGTGTACTTAGACGACATCCTCGTCTTCTCGCCGGACCTCTCGTCCCACAGAAAGAGTGTCCGCCTGGTGCTTCAGCGTCTTCGGGAGAACCGTCTGTATGCAAAGATCGAGAAATGTCTCTTCGAACAGACCTCTCTGCCATTTCTGGGATACATTATCTCCGACGCTGGTCTAAGGATGGATCCCGAGAAGTTGTCTGCCATCCTCAAATGGCCTCGCCCCATCGGATTAAAGGCGATACAACGATTCCTCGGGTTCGCCAACTATTACCGGCAATTTGTCTTCCACTTCTCCGCGATCACAAGACCCATTTCTGTGCTCACCCGTAAAGGGTCTACTTCCAAGGATTGGTCTCCTGAGGCAGAGGAGGCCTTTCTGTCCCTAAAACGGGCTTTCTCCACGGCTCCGGTCCTGCATCGCCCTGAGAGCGATCGACCTTTTGTACTCGAGGTGGACGCTTCCTCGACTGGTGCCGGGGCGGTGCTGTCCCAGAGAACCGCCTCCGGTCGCCTACACCCTTGTGGCTTCTTCTCGAAGGCCTTTTCTCCATCCGAGTGTAACTACTCGATAGGTGACTGGGAACTTTTGGCCATCAAGTTGGCCTTGGAGGAATGGCGCCACCTCCTGGAAGGAGCTGTCCATCCTTTTGTCATCTTCTCGGACCACAAGAATCTGGCCTATCTCCAGTCTGCCCAGAGACTAAACCCTCGCCAGGCCAGATGGTCTTTATTTTTTGCCCGATTTGATTTCGAGCTCCGATTCCGTCCCGGCAACAAGAATTCCAAAGCCGACGCCCTGTCCAGGGTCTTCCAACCACACGAATCCACGGAGGAACCGTCACATATCATTGATCCCACTAGGATCATCACCGTGGCTCCAGTGAACTGGCTTACTCCTCCGCCTGGCAAGACGCTTGTGCCAGAGAATCTCAAGCAAAAGGTTCTTCTATGGGGGCACTCCTCCAAACTGGCCGGCCATGCCGGAACTAAGAAGACCCTTGACCTTATCAAACGTCACTACTGGTGGCCCTCACTTCGCCAAGATGTACTCGACTTTGTGGCTTCTTGTCCATCCTGTGCAAAGAACAAGGTGCCACGGAGATCTCCGTCTGGCTTGTTGCTTCCGTTGCCTGTCCCTACGGTTCCTTGGGAGAACATCGCCATGGATTTCATCACCGACCTACCCTGCTCTGCGGGCTGCTCAGTCATTCTGGTGGTGGTGGATCGTTTTTCCAAGATGGCTCACTTCATCCCTCTGCCCGGTCTTCCCTCAGCGCCAGAGCTGGCCGAGATCTTCATTCATCAAGTCTTCAGGCTTCATGGACTACCTCGACGCATTGTGTCTGACCGAGGGGTTCAGTTTACCTCCAAGTTCTGGCGTTCGCTTTGTAAGCTTATGAACGTTTCCCTCGACTTCTCCTCGGCCTACCATCCACAGTCCAACGGACAAGTAGAGCGTACCAACCAGACACTTACGGGATACTTACGCCACTTCTCTAACGCCCACCAGAACGATTGGGTCAACTTACTTCCCTGGGCAGAGTTCGCTTATAACAACCATGCTGGTGAGTCTTCGGCCAAGTCTCCGTTTTTCATTGTTTTTGGCAGACATCCTGGTGTCCCTCTTCCGATAACCCCTGCCTCTGAGGTACCCGCGGCCAATGCCTTGTCCTCGGAATTTTCTAAGATTTGGGCTGAGACCAACACATCACTCAAGAGATCCGCTGATCAGATGAAGAACTATGCAGACAAAAAGAGGTTGGATTCTCCTCCGTATCGTGTTGGCGACAAGGTCTGGCTCTCCTCCAAATTCGTCCGACTAAAACTGCCCTCCTACAAGTTGGGTCCACGCTACATCGGTCCGTTTGAAATTCTGGGACGTATTTACGAAGTTGCCTACAAATTGAGGTTGCCTGCTTCGCTCCGGATCCCGAACACCTTTCACGTCTCTCTCCTGAAGCCTGTGGTGCTGAATCGTTTCCATTCCTCGCTTGATCTTGGTCCTCAGCCGGTGGGTGCCGACAACGTTTTTTGAAGTGCAGGACATCCTCGCTGTGAAAAGGGTTAGAGGTAGGACTTTCTTTCTCGTTGATTGGAAGGGCTTTGGTCCTGAGGAGAGATCCTGGGAGCCTCGGGAGAATATTAATGCTCCCCGTATCCTCAAGAGGTTTCTTGTTAATCTCCGGGGGGGGCGGCTTAGGGGAGGGGGTACTGTTACACCACTCCGCCATACTTACCCGGCCTCCGCTCCCACGCCGCAGTCGCCCTCCGCTCCCACGCCGCAGCCTCTCTCCACCCGACGGCCGCGGCGGTCACCTGAGACAGACCCGCGACCGATGCCTTCCCTGCATGCTATGCGCATGCGCCATAGGCCGCGCCTTCTTCCTGCTCCTTATGCTCCGGCTGTGCCCTGACCCAGAAGCACCTTTGGACCAATGGCTGACCAGACGGGGCCATATCAGGCCGCTTCCCCCTGAGGGAGGCGCCTGATCGTTGTGTTTCCTGACACTCTGGCCTCGCTCCATCGTGCACACTCTGCTCCTGCAGTTCCTGTCTCGGCTGCTCCTCACAGCAGCTTCTCAGTCCTGCTACCCGTGTTCCTGGTTACCTACTCCAGTCCTGCCTTCAGTGTTCCTGCCGTCCTACTCCAGTCCTGCCTTCAGTGTTCCTGCCGTCCTACTCCAGTCCTGCCTTCAGTGTTCCTGCCGTCCTACTCCAGTCCTGTCTTCAGTGTTCCTGCCATCCTACTCCAGTCCTGTCTTCAGTGCTCCTGCCGTCCTACTCCAGTCTCAGTCTTACTCCGGTCCATCCTGAGCCGCCCCTCTCGGTACCGGCTACCGTGGTACTCGAACCCCTGGGCCTGCTCCTAATGGTCCCTGTATAGGGGTCGGTTCCACCTGGCAGCTCGCCCGGGGCCCCTCGGTGCCACGGCCCAGAGGGTCCACTCTCGGAGCTCCCGCTCCTGACCACCCACGCTAACACAAGGCCCACCTGGCCTGCCTGGGATTTAGTCTCTTAGCTGACTCTAGGTAGGTTAAGTTTTTGTGGTCTGTAATAACAGTGACCTTGTGTTTGGCACCTTCGAGGAAGTGGCGCCATTCCTCGAAGGCCCATTTGATCGCCAATAATTCTCAATTACCAATGTCATAGTTTCTCTCCGTGGTAGAGAATTTGTGGGAGAAAAACGCACACAGGCGAAGCTGAGTGAGGGATGCAGTGCCTTGCGATAGCACTGCTCCCACTCCGACCTCGGAGGCATCCACTTCCACAACAAATGGGCGGTCTAAGTCCGGTTGCACCAAAACCGGGTTGGCCACGAAGCACTCTTTCAGTGTGGAAAATGCCTGAATAGCCTCAGGATTCCAATTGGTCACGTCCGCCCCTTTTCGGGTAAGGTCCGTGAGTGGCTTGGCAATCTCCGAGAAACCCCTGATAAACTTGCGGTAGTAATTCGCGAATCCCAAAAACTGCTGCAGCGTCTTCAGCGATTTGGGTTGCACCCAAGCCTTAATAGGTTGAATCTTGGCAGGATCCATGCGAAACCCCTTGCCTGAGACCATGTATCCTAAAAACTGTACCTCTTCGGCAAAGAAAACACATTTTTCCAGTTTCGCAAACAAAGAGTGTTCTCGCAGTCTCTGCTGCACCGACCTGACGTGTTGAGTATGTGTCACAGGGTCAGCAGAGTAAATCAAAATGTCATCAAGATACACGACGACATACACCCCACAAATGTCTCTGAAAACATCATTGACGAAGTGTCCGAACGGCATTACCAGGTATTCAAAGTGACCAAGAGGTGTATTAAAGGCCATTTTCCATTAGTCACCGTTTCTTATGCGGACCAGATTATATGCCCCCCGGAGGTCAAGTTAAGTAAACCAGTGGGCTCCCAGTAGCTGATTAAACAGATCAGGAATGAGTGGAAGCGGATACTGGTTTTTTACAGTAATAGCGTTAAGCTCACGACAATCTATACATGGTCTGAGTCCACCATCTTTTTTTCCTACAAAGAAAAACCCAGCCCCTACAGGTGAAGTGGAGGGTCTAATAAAACCTTTTCGCAGGCTGTCTGCTATGTAGTCATTCATGGCTACACGCTCAGGACCAGAGAGGTTAAATATTCTCCCCTTAGGGAGGCGGGCACCTGGGACCAAGTCGATAGGACAGTGATACTCTCTATGAGGAGGTAGTTTCTCAGACTCCACTATGGAGAAGACATCTTCATAATCTCTGAGCGCATATGGAATAGAGGGGTTTTTAATTTTAACTTGGTTCACTGACAGTGACATACAGTTACTCTGACACCGTGGACTCCAGCGCACGATATCACCTAAGCGCCAGTCAATAACCGGATTATGCTGGTGCAACCATGGCATGCCTAACATAACCGGATTAGATAAATTATGTAGAACAAAAAATGATATCTGTTCGTTGTGTAATGCCCCCACTGACATAGTAATGTCTGCAGTAACAAACTCCACTCCACCCTGGATAATGGATGTACCATTGATCGCAGTGGTCTGAATAGGGGCATTAAGTCTTAGCAGTGGTACACAGAGATTCCTTGCGAGCAAAAAATCCATGAAATAGCCCGCAGAACCACAATCCACATAAGCCTTCACATACAGGGATTTATTAGAAAATGAGTGTGAGACGGGTAACAAAAGTTTAGCCGCATTTGCGGGCAATACCTGAGCCTCTGGGCCAGCACGACCAGAGCTGCCCAGAGGCCGACGTCCCAGGAATGTGGATCTCTGACGCTCAGCATTTCCCTGGCCTCCAGGCTGCAGCATGCTGGTGTAGGAAGATGGGAGTGTTCCTTCAGGCTGTGCTCTGGAGCAGGTGTTAGGCCAGGAAATCAGCTCAGACAGAAGAAGAAAAAAAAAAATTCAGGAGACTGCTTTTATATATGGTGAACATATACACAAAAAGCAAGTTTTTTTTCCTTGTATTATTTTGGGCCGGATATAATGTAACGTCCGTCTGCGGTCTGGGCTGCAGCCAGACAACACCCCGAGAAACACTGATACCCTTTACCCCTATACAGGGATCTGGATTTATAGCAGAGCCCAGGAGGTGCTGTCTGAATAGGAGCAGTGTCCAGAGCAGGACGGTCGCCAGAGAGGGAGTTCCAATACAGGACAAAAACGTGGTAGTATCCGGGTCTAAACCAGTCGGGCAGCAGGGTACAAAAACGTTAGGCAGAAGCAGAGTCAGAAGTCCAGGCCAAGGTCTGAGTCATAACCAGGAGGGCAGCAGAGATACAGAATCGTTAGGCAGAAGCAGAGTCAGAAGTCCAGGCCAAGGTCAGAGTCATAAATCAGGAGGGCAGCAGAGGTACAGAATCGTTAGGCAGAAGCAGAGTCAGAAGTCCAGGCCAAGGTCATAGTTATTCAACTATAGCAAGTAACACACAGGGGAACCAAGAATATATCCGGCGGCTTGCAAGACCATTCCCAAGGTATTTGAGGGATCAGGTCACCCCTCACAGGTTCCCGGACTGCTGATGTCATCAGTACCGCCCCAGGACCAGGCCAGATGATGATGCAGTAACCTTCTGATGACTGACAGAGGGGCGGAGCCTGCGCCCACCAGATGCCTGCACAGGTGCTCTTACTCTGTCAGCACCATAACTCACGGGCGAGTCACGGCGCCTCCTAGTGACCGCGCCCAGAACAGCAGACCCCGAATTAAAAGGCAACGTGACAGACCGGCGCCTCCTAGAGGCTAAAGCCGGGACAGTAGGCCCTGAGTCTGATGCGACGGAACCACGGCCCCTCCCAGTGGCCGAGGCAGGAACAGCCGTCCCTGAGTCTGACGACGAAGTGGCGGTCCGGCGCCTCCTAGTGGCCGCTATCAGAACAGCAGGCCCCAAGTCTGGCGGCGACGTGACACCGGCAGCCAGAACGAGCTGCAAAGCCACCAGGGAGGTAAAAAGGATGGTTTTACCAGTTATAGGGCGTGCTGGGTCTGCTGGACAATTGTTTCTCCAAGGATCATTGTGGATACAGGGACCTCATTGCTTACTGATCAGGCACCAGGAAGCCCTGGATGAGATCTGGAGTTTCCACTGTAGAGTCTCTGATACTTGCCTGGAGTTCATCCTGAGCCATCTGATTCATGAATACAATGCCAGTCCTGTAGTGAACATTGGCACCGATGTATAATGAAGCTCTGCAGATTCCCGAGGGCTGGTTAACTCTTCAGCCACTGCACAGGTCTCTGCTGATGTCAAGGGGTGGTCTCACGGTCCCCCTGACTATTGTGCTCAGTGCTATAATTGTGTCCCCTTTATGTTGAGGGCTGGTCCTGGCCTATGAATGGCTGATAACAGGGACCCATAGCTGCAGCACTGGAGTAGCGTGGGGGAGGGCGGTCCGCCCCAGGCGGCACGTGTGTGGGGGCGGCGCAGCAGCATGACAGCTCCTCGGCTGCTTTTAGGAAAGGCCCCAGCAGCCGTGTTGCTATGGTAACACTGTAGGACTACATTACCCGTCATGCCTCGGGCGTGCGTTCCTGGTATGACAGGAGGCTATGTGGAGGAGGCTATGTGGGCTCATACTGTATATAGGAGGCTATATGCAGCCTCATACTGCATATAGGAATCGATGTACAGGCTCATACTGTATATAGGATAAAGTACAAATATATCCCAAATACTGGAAAAAATTCTTCAAAGGCTCAACTCACTGGAAATATAGTAGCAAAAAAAAATCTCATAAATGAGCTATTAAGCATCACAAGAGATCAAAATTGGAGTTTTTCAAGCTAAATAATTTATTTAGAATAATTAACAGAGCATAAATGCTAAATGCAAGTTACAGCAGACATAAACACAATATAAGTAAACCAGCACCTTGACAGTTAATAAAGTTTTTATCTGTATAAAACATGTAGTTTCTTTGCTTTCCTTTCACAAATAGAATGCATAGTAAACCGCAAACTCCCCATTTACATAATATGTATGCCCAGATATGGTTTTGCATACAATAAGTGCCCAGAGTAAACTGCTGAATATAAAGTGCATAAGTGCCTTGTATCAAATAAGCCTGGTAGGAGTTAAGTGTACACAGAGTAAAAACTGTCTATACAAATTCCAGAGTAAGATACAAGGACTGCATTAGAAAGTAACAACTTACATGTGTAGTGTATGTCTCTGTAAAACCTGCCGCCCCTACGCGCATCACACCGCAGCTTCCTCAGGAGGCGTGGTTTACAAGTGCCCCGGATCTAGTTTATATAGTGCGGTCAACCAATAAACCGCTCTCCCTAATAAATCTTGTAAAATTCAGGACCTGCGCTGTAGTGTCCACAATGACGTCAATAGTATCCAGTTCTAAACGTCCACAGCATTATCGGCGCATGCGCTGTTGAGTCCCCACTATGAACAGGGAGTCTATGATCAGCGCTCATCAGCATGAAAGCGGCTCAAGCTGCAAAACAGCCAGAGACAACCACATACCAGACTGAGCATGTCAGACGGCTCCTAGGGAGGACAGAACTGGGCATGCGCTCAAGTGAGGACAAGAAAATAAAATAATTATGAAGAATAATAATCACTACTTAAAGTGATAGCAAGTGTTGAAAGTGAGGGGATAAAACATAATGATGCTGAAATAATTATAGCGGTGTGTATGAACCATTAAAGTGAATATGCCTGACATAGAGTGCAAAGGCACACACATATGTGTCAATTAT